>NC_136929.1:11488705-12088705 GCF_949752795.1 Hyperoodon ampullatus | reverse complement strand
TCCACTTCGTATTAGTAAACGTTTGGGGAAATTTCAGAAAAGTTTGAAAAAAAATAGTACAACGAACACCCACATACCCACCACTGAGAACAATTGCTAATACTTTGCTATATTTGTGTCTATTCACACACACACACGTATATGTAGACTTTTTTTTTAGCTGAAGCGTTTCAAAGTAAGTGGTTCACATCATGACACTTGAGCCAGCATCTCCTAAACATGAGGATATTCTCCTCCATAACCACAATACATCATCATATGTAACAAAATTAACACCAATTTCCTAATAGTGCCAAATATACCAAGTTGAGATGAATTTCTCAAATGTCCCAGAATATTATTTATGGCTATTTGTGTTTGAACCAGAATCTAATCAATGATTGCATTTTACATCTAGTTTTGTCTCCTTAGTCCTGTTTAATCTAGACTATTTTTTTTCCATGACATTGACTTTTTTGAAGACATCATGCTAGTTTTTGTGTGGAATGACTCCCCGTCTGGATTCCTCTGATTATTTTCTAAGCCGCATTTTTACATATTTGGCTCAGAGACAAACATGTTTACTTTACTAATAATGTTTAAAGCCTAGGCCCCCAAATCATAATTAATCTGTAGATAGATTAAATATAAACAGATGTAGATGAATTAATTTAATACAGGTACAGACTAATCTAAGACTGCTCAGATTATAAATTTAGTTCCTGACAGACTCGGCACATGAATGCTTTTAAAACTACACGGCTAGACCTCGTGGTGCTCTAACTTCTGTGACATGCTAGAAAATGAAACATAGGCACTTTCCATACAAAAACAAAAGTTAATTTATTAGGGAGACAAATCAACTTTGCACATATTGCTTTTAAGCTTCTAGAGCAATAAAAGGGGACATGAAAGAAATGACCATACAGAGAATTTGGAGACGATCCTGGAATGAGGGCAAACAGCTGAGATCAAGATGGGTTTACTGGTCCCAAATGATCATGCACCCCTGTTCTCTTAACAGAGACGTGTGTGAAGAAACATGAAAAACAGATGTGCAAGTGCCTTAAACTCTAGAAGTTCAGAAAATACATAGTCATGAGTTATTTTTCTTTTAGAAGGGGCCATCTGGCCAATCACTATAATTGTATTCAAACCTCTTAGACTTAACTTTCTTTAGCAGAAACAATTTGAAAGCAGAGGAAATGACCATTCTTGCCTATTTTTCCGTGGTGTTTCCCTAGTTTTCACTTTCAAACTTGTATGTGTGCATCAGCAGAAGGAATAAAGGACTGGCGTTTGAGGAAGAGAAGAAGGTCTCGGACGTCTTTCGGCAGCTGCATCAAGGACCACATGTCAAAAGGGCAAGAAGAACCAATGCGTGAGAACCTTGACAGAAGGTGGTTAAGGTTAAAGCCACAACCTGACCCAGACAAAGGTCTTGGTTTCAGAGAAAAAGGCAAGTTGGACCTGAGTGATTTGGTCTAGAAAGGAAGTAGGTCTTCATAAGGTTGTGTTGAGGTTTCTAGCTAAAAAGGGACCAACAGTGTACGTCTGTCCCTTTTCCTTTGTGCAACTCTATTAAAATGACAGTATAGAATTAACCAGCAAGGACCAAGAAGAGAGGACAGACAGCAGTGGATGAGTTTAATGAGTATCTGGAAGGCAGGTGCATGGAGATGTACTTCCTGACTTGGGAGAGAAAGTTCTAATCCAAGTTCCCATGGAGAGGGGCAACAACAGGGGAGTCAGATCACCCCACCAAAGCCTGTTGTGATAGACTTAATGTCCGCGTTCCCCCAAAATTCTCATGCAGAAATCTTAACCTTCAATGTGATGGTATTAGGAGGCAGCAGGTGATTAGGTCAGGAGGGTGGAGCCCTCATGAATGGGATTAGTGCCCTTATAAGAGGGACCCCACAGAGCTCCTTCACCCCTTCCTCCATGTGAGGACACGGCAGTAAGACAGCAGTCTGTGAAGCAGTTAGAAGAACCTCACCTGACACTGAATCTGCCGGTGCCTTGACCTTGGACTTCCCGGCCTCCAAAACTGTGAGAAATAAATTTCTGTTGTTTATAAGCCACCCAGTCTATGGTATCTGTTATGGCAGCCTGAATAGACTGGCATCTGTAGAGGACCAGGACCAGGATTTCGGTGACCAGGAGACGTGTGGGGTGGCAAGTGGCCCAAAGTCTATGTGAGGTGGCAGAACCCCGGGCTCCCTTCCCTAGTCCCAGCCCCACAAGAGAGAAGAGGCTGTTCCTTGGAGAAACCAGTCTGGAAAGAGTCTAAGTGGGTTCACCAGTCTCAGCAGAAAGCAGGGGCAAGGAACAGAGCAGGATGCAGGGAGGCAGGTGAAAGACTGCAAGTCAGATGTGGGACCTTCGCCCTTGCTCATCCTCTGCCTCCAGAATTCAGAATTACCCCCTCCCTTGTCCCTTCCCTACCACCTGGGCAGGAGACTGGAAGAGTCTTCTCTGGAGACAGTGAAGGGCCCCAAGGAAACAGATTCCAGACACTGGGGGCTCCAAAGCAGGGCTCAGGCCAAAAAACATGAACGAAGCATCCTCCAAAAGGATGAACTGAGAAAGAGGTAGAGCTTATTGCTGCTGGAAACTGAGCAGGAGAAGCATTTTTAATGCAAAGAACAGAAGTTCTATCTTGGCCTGAGCTTCTGGAAGCAAAGGGATCCCATCTCTCGGGAGATGTCCTGAAGACAGTGGAACGCAGAAACATATAGGAAAAACGTGTACGTTCGGAAAGGGTTTTCATGAGAGCAATACAGCAGAGGACAGCCTCTCTAAGTAGAAAGTAGATCTCATTCCTACAAATGCGCTGGCTAACTAGTTCATTCCTTGGTCTCTCTGTCTGCCCATCCATCTGTCCATATATCAAACAATCAGTCAGAGTGTCAAGTAACATGCCAGGCACTGTGCTAAGTGCAAGGAAAAACTACAGTGACAAACAGAACCTAGGACCCTACTCTTACAGAGTTTCTAAATAGTTGGACTAAAAACAGTATATCCTTTCAGATGATAATTATTTTGTAAAATATCTTTTTATAATATTTTAAAAAATATCTTTAAAATTATGAAATAAAGGTTTGCTTAATGAAAGACACCTGGGACACACAGAAAGGTATTAAGAAAAAAAAATACACCTGCCACTCAAGGCCAACCATTCCTGACTTTTTCCTGGGTCTTCCTTTTTTCTACCACATTTATAAATATATAATATATGATCAATCATACATAAAAAAACAATATTATATTGCTATAATACGTTTCCAAGCATAGTCATACCTTGCCAGAATCTTGTATCATTTTGACGTTTTCAGAACCAAATTTATCTGAGTAAAGTTTAAGGAGTCTCTGAGAAATTTCTGACAGAGGCGTGAGTTTGGGTTCCTTGTAGATATACTCCTTTCCATCTTCATCTTCAAAGAATCCCTGTGACATAAAGCACAATTAGAGCTATCCCCAAATATAAGCCCAAGGCTTACCACCCAGGAAGGATTCTTTTGTTACAGGAGTTAACAACAACAAAAAAGGGAATGATTCTAAAAACAAAATCAGGCTTTCCGAATAGGAAGGAAAATGATAATAATGTGAGGTCTGGGTGCAAGGTAAAGGCGAAACACAAAATTGCAAACTCATCCAAGAATGCTGTCGTTAAGTGTTGAGGGAAATGAAAGATTGGGGATTCAAGACTGTGTTCCCTCGGTGAAGTCTAATCGTGGGATTCAAGCCTGTTTCACATTCCCAAGGAGCAGAACTCACTAAGACATGACTCAGCAGCCTGCTATCCGCAGGCCTCAGAAACGCACACACCTCCCTTCTCCTGATCTCTGCCGTTTACTTGGGATTTTACGGCATAAAAGGAAGCATTCTGGTCTGGCAAAAGTTATGTGAGGTTGGTGTAAATTCTATTTTGTCTTCCTGATGAGACAAATATTAAAGGGCTGTAGTATAAGATCAGGAAATATTTTCATTATCACCAGTCATCATCTGTTTTAGCACCAATCATGTCTCGATACAAGAAGGCTAAGTATTGCATTGCACGGGAAGTGAAAAAGGTTGAAAACTAAAAAGCCCAGATTGGGGTTAATATTTGAAATAAATTTAAAAAAAAATTTCTCATCTAAAATGAAAGAGAGAAAATGGTACAAAAAACACAGTATATAAAAGAAAAAAATGCAGGCTAACATGAAACAAAAAACACCCACATCAAACTAGGAGTTTAGATGCAGTAATTTCACTACATTACTTGTTTTTTATGCATTTACTGTAATTACCTCCACATCTGTTTCACTGTCTGTAAACTGGTATTGCTATAAAGTTATAAAAGACAATAAATAACAGGATAAATTGAAGGTTATATAATGCTCATAGAAAACCACACACTCTGAATAAATGGATTGTAATTTATACTATTTAATCATGTTAGAGACTTGGAGGTTAAACTTTCAGTTAAATTTAAATGACCCCTTTTCTAAAGGGTTTCTGAAATATTACAATGGTAAATCTACCTGCAGAGATATTGTATTATAAAAGATAGAGAAGCACAGGGACAAAGGAAGCCAGAAAGTCTTAATTTTGGTTTAAAACATGCAGTATAGACGTGTAAGGGAACAGGTGATTTATTTCTGTAAATGGAATAAAATGTTAATTTTGTTTTGGAGTTTGTAATGACTGGACAGATATACATACAGACTTGAAAAGGAAACTTGCAAACCACACTGAAGTACCAAAGATGCCGCTAAGACTTACCGCTGCCTTAAGAAAGTAATAAAGAAAAGACAGGAAGAAAGAAAAAAAGGCAGAAAGTTTACTACTGAGGAAGATAAGAACCATACTAAACATGACAAATTCATCAAATTAGCATTTCTAAAAAACAGAAAATTTACAAAATACCACTTTGTATATAGAGTTTAAACAAGAAAAAAAGGACTTGGGACGGCCTAGAGAACAGAGAGGAGGCTCACCTGTCCGAAGAAGGCTACTCGGAAGTACGTCCCCAGAAGCCTTCGGCCTGAATGCATGACCTCGGTCACCTTGCTGTAGGCTCGGTGCAGTGTGTCATACAGATGGGCCAGCCTCTGGAAAGCAGAACAAAACCCATTTCTTCCCACTTGCAACTAGTAGAATTATTTTAAAATAACAATGAAATGATACTATATAGGTGAAAATTCGTTGGACTTGAGTTTCAAAAAAAAATCAAGAATGAATTTTGACAGCACAGCCGGTAGTGATTATTATCCAACTGCTTTGTTTTCTACCCGCAGGGCCATCCTGCATACTGAAGACCCACTGGACTTCCAGTGCGGTGAGCCCATTCAGTCCTCTGATGATGTCTGCAGTCTTTGCTCTTCCTACTCCATTCCTTAGCTGAGAGAAACTGGATGGCCTCCCCAGCCCAGGAAGGATGAAAGAAAGGGTCACTGTTTTCCCACGAAGGTGGAGTGCCAGAATTCCCAACCCCTGTCGTTTGAGATTTGAGGTCTGGGTAGAGGTGTGACACCTGATGGCTCTGAGGATGGCGACCCGCCAGTGTCACGTGGCGGGTCAGAGGCCATTGCTCAAATGGCCTGCTTGCGCTTTCTGCATATAAGAACGTCTGGGGATGTGTGTCACTCAACTGTCCTCTCAAACGGGAGAAAACAAACCACTCAGGTACCTCAAAATCCCTCCGCTTCTCGTAGATGGGGATGATGAGCTTATAAATGTCGGCGATCAGCTCGTAGCGCTCGGCCTTCCAGAGTCCGTCTGCACACTGTTCCAGGAGCTCCATGAGCACATCCTGATCAAAGAAGAAGGCCCCCGGCCAGGAAAGAGTGTTACAGGGAAACTGGCACTGAGTTCCTTGCAGAATACATAAATGGTTAAGACGGCCAGGAAGGAAATTTCAAAATATGTAATATTTTTAAACACTAACTTCCATGTTCTTTTTTTTTAATGAGCTATTTTCCAAACATGTTTACAAACAGAAATGAAGGGTCACATTGTGTAACTGTGTAATGGTTAAATGCATGGAAAAAAATTGAAATGGATGGTTTCACACAGGCTCTCAATTTTTGTTCTTAGTTGTCTTTTTCTAAATATAATTTAGATTTTCTTCCTTTCTGAGGAACGATGACAATGCTGAGACATGGAAAGTCACTAAGCATGACTTCAAACCAATTTAAACATCTTAGAGCAATTCAGTAATGGAGTGTGGTAGGTACTACGCCTGCCTCACCAACATTCTTTCCCTTTTCCTTTCAAAATTTCTATCTACTGAAGTTTGGGCAGTCACCCTACCTCCATTAAAGCCCTTGAACTTTGGAAGAAGCTAACACTATGACTCAAGGGCTGGGACAGGTGCCTCAGGTTTAAACTAACCAGCATAAATCTATTTTCCGGCCAATCATGGCTTCATCATATGACCTAAACTGGCCAATCAGGGTGAATTTTAGGACCCTTGCTGGGAATGCTGGGACAGATGCTCTCAGCAGACTGGACATGCCAGCCCCAGTCAAGCAGGTAGCTTGACTGGGGCTGGCATCCATCCCATGGCCAGCCAGGGGCCTGTCTGCCCTATGAACAGAGTGGAGAGCTCCTCCTCCCTTCCAAAGTAACTGTATCTTTTACCACTTTGTTAAACAGTCAGATTGATTTGTCAATCCTCTGTGGCATTTACTAATGGGAGTCAATTTATTCGACCTTTATTTAAGCCCATTGGAGTAGGGTTTCATTAATGAGGTTGAGTAAACTTCATGTGCATATTTGTCATCTATATAGCTTTGGTGAAGTACCTATTCAATTCTTTTCCTCAGTCTTCTTCTACTGGGTTATTTTCTTATTATTGGGTTTTGAGAGTTCTTTATATATTTTGCATAAAAGTCATTTATAATTTTCTCCCAATCTGTAGCTTGTCTCTGGATTTTCTTAACAGTGTCTTTTGAAGAGCAGATGTTTTAAATTTTGGTGAAGCTCCATTTATCAAGTTTTTATTTTCTGGATTGTGCTTTATACATTACATCTAAGAGATCTTTATCAAGTTCACAAAGATTATCTCCTATGTTTTCTTCCAGAAGTTTTATATTTCACATTTAAGTCTATGATCCTTTGAGTTATTTTTGAATACAGTGTAAAGTACAGGTCAACTTATTTTTCCCATATGAATGTCCAGTTTTTCCAACACCACTTGATGAAAGACGGTCCTTTCACCATTGAAGTGCCTTTGAACTTTTGTCAAAAATCAACTGACCATACCTGTGTGGGTCTACTTCTGGCTTCTCCACTTTGTTCCATTGATAGATGTGTCTGTCCTTGTGCCAATATCACACTGTCTTGATCACTACTGTAGCTTTATAGGAGGGTTTCTCCACAGTGACATGAACAATATTTTGGGCCAGATAACTCTTTTTTCTGGGGGGCTGATAACTCTTTTTTCTGGGGGGCTGTCCTACGCATTATAGGATGCTTAGCAGCATTCTTAGCCTTTACCCACTAGATGCCAGTAGCAGTAGCACCACCCTTCCCCCTTTTTCCAAACTGTGACATTACAAAACCTTTCCAGACACAGCCAAATGTTCCCTGGGAGAGAGGAGGCAAAATCATCTCTGGCTGAGAACCACTGCTTTATCTTGAAATCGGATAGCACGGCTCTTCCAACTCTTTCGAAATTGTTTTGGCTAGTCTAGTTCCTTTGCTTTTCCATATAAATTTTAGAATCTGTTTATCAATTTCTACCAGAACTCCAGATGGGAGTTCGATTAGGATTGCTTTGAATCTATAAATTAATTTAGGGAGAACTGACATCTTAAAAATACTGAGTCTTTCGTGCCACTTATTTAGGACTTCTTTGATTTCTTTCATCAGTGTTTGGTAGTTTTTAGCATACAGATCTCTACAGATTTACATCTAATTTTTCAACGTTTTTGATGCTTTTATAAACAGTACTGTTTTTTAATTTCGATGATTTTTTTTGGAGTAAAGGCCTTTATTTGAGTAAGATTTAAAGTCATCCAGCATACCTGTTTGTAGGAATTATACAAAATAATTGTTAACAATATGGTGAAACTATGGTGTAAGAATCTCTAAACGTGAAGGTTGATTGATTTTTGTACACTGATCTTATGTCCTATGATCTTGCTAAACTCAGTTTTAGTAACTTCTCTTGTAAATTCTTTCGGGTTACTTCTGTCACAAAAGACAACTGCATCTTATGTCAATACATGCAGTTTTATTTCTTTTTCTTACCTTACTGCACTGGCTAAAACCTGCAGCACAATGTCAAATAGGAGTGGTAAAGCAGGTATTCTTGTCTTGTTCCCAATTTTAGGGGGAAAGCATTCAGTCTTTCACCATAAAGTATGATGTTAGCTGTAGGTTTTTTGTAGATAATCTTTTTTCTTGAATAAGTTCCTTTCTACTCCTAGGATTTTTTTTTAAACTCATGAATGGATATTGAATTTTTTCAAATGATTTTTCTGCATCTATTAAGATGGTCATAAGACTTTCCTTATTTATTCTGTTAATATGGTAAATTTTATTAATTGGTTTTTACAGGGTTGGACCAATGGTGCATTGTCAGGGTAAACACCACTTAGTCACAATATATTCCTCTTATTTATATACTGCTAGATTAAATTTGCTAATATATTTTTAAGGCTTTTATAGTTGCCTTTTAATATGTCTGTATCCTCCACAGTTCTGTAAATGAAGGGCACGACCTGTGTTTTTCACTACCAGCCTAATGTTTCATTATAGTCCTAATGTCTACGGTTTATAGATCCAAAGAAAGTAAACATTTTAAAAGCAGTTGTGAATCAATTTACCAGAAAATACTACCTAACTGACTTAAACAAACCATCTTTAAAGCAAGACATTTACTTCCTATGTCATATTTACAACATACAAATCATAAAACTGTCATCTGTGTGACTAACCTCTGTACCAATGCTTATAAAGAGGTGTATCAGTTATCTCATACTTTTATTGTAGGTCTCGTTAAGTGCAAACACTGAAGCCAGAATATGTAGTAATTATCCTAACAGCTATAGACAAAGAAAAAAGTCAGTAAAGGTCCTAACACCATATCTTTTCTCTGTGCGTTTATATTATGAAGTTGCAAAACCTCTCTCCGTTTTCTCTTAGTTTTGTCTCAAATCTTTCCCAATGGAGAATCTGTCCAGGTTAAATAAAACAAGATTTTACGATTCTTTTCATGCTTCTCTGATTATAAAAAGCTACATAAAAGAAAAGCATAAAAATAAAACTTGTATAGTGTCAGTGTCAATGTACTTACTTTAGCATATTTGTAAAACTGGGAAGGTAATAAAGGTCTAATCTAATTTGGTAGTTGTGATGATCAAATAAAATTTTACCCATTAAAATGCTCTGAAAACTAAATGCTATATGTAATAATAGGCCAGTTAAACAAATCTCTCTTTTTCAACCATCACTTTCTACTTTGTATTAATTTTTGAAAAATGATATCTTACTTCTACTGGGCAATGTAATATCCCACAGTGCCACATACATATTTGGTAGGCAAGAATTTCTTGGATGAATGAATCGATTTGCATTTTTGTTAGTAATATAACAATATTACTATTAGCTGTCCTTCGCTGTAGGGAAACGAGTCCTTTATCAAAGGCTTGCAATTCTTACATATCTTAGATCACAGACACTGCACTGGGTATTTATTGAGCATCTTCATTCTCAGTGATGCTGTGGGACTATAGCAGAGGTGAACGAATTCTGAGAAGACCTAATTTCCCATCAGGGATGAGAATGCTGTACAACCAAGGAATTCTTCTGATAACAAAATAGTCAAGGCATGGAAATTTACCCACCTTAAAGCTATTCTTAGGTTTAATTTACAGACTACTCATTTGGCCCCTTCTTTTCTCACTACTGGGTTTTGTTCAAACTATAGTATGGTTCACACTGTAGACGTAAATACACAATGATGACACCCTATTTATTGTGGATGGGATCAGAGAGACCTAAAGATTCCTAACTCCATGCCTAGCAGTTACAGCACAATAAGACTCTAGAGTAACTTTAATATAATCTCATAGAATATTTAACATTCTTCTCAAAGAGTTATAAATGTTATAACCAGGCACAGTCACTACCACATCATTAACTTGATTCTTTCATTCATTCATTCACACATTTTACCAAGAAGCTACTACGTACAAGGCACTGTACTCGACACTGGGTTTATAAAACAAACCTATATAAATAAAATTTAAGTTTCTGTAATTTATAAAAATGGCTCTGTAGATTTTTACTAAACATGGGGTGGGGGTGGGTTTGGGATAGTTTATCAGGTTATGTGGTATACATGAAACTGGCTTTGAGGAGGAGGCCCTCAAAGACACAGAGAGGTTGTCCTTCGAAGCAGCTAGAAGTGATGGACTAGAGACCCATGACCACCGACTGGAAGAGATTTGACGTGCATGTTAAGATACTGAGGACAGAGAAAGCCACAGTGACTTCAAATACGTGCCAAACTGCGAGTCAGAAGGGTATACGCTCTGAACTGAGAGCAGTAGGCGTTTACTGACTTAACAGTAGTCTGTGTGTCTCTGAGTGAGTCCAGGGGAGGCCAAGAATCAAGTGAAGAGAGCACTTCCTGCTCAGAAAGCTCAGATCTCTATGCAGATCCATAAAGAGATTACAAAAGATGGTGGTGAGTGTGCTGATAAATGCACAGGGAATCAGGGATGCAGAGAGGAGTAGCACCTATCCAGTGATGGGGGGTGGGGGGCCATGGAAGGTTGCAGAAAGTGATGACTGACTGAGTCTTACACATCATGAGGAGTTAGTGAGGTGAAGGTGAAAGGTGGGAATAGCAAGGAAGAGGGGGGAGACATTCCAGGGAGAGGGAACAGCCTGGGCAGAGACATGGGAGAGACGGCAGCATGGTGTGTGAGAACTTTATAAGTAGTTTGAGGGCTAGAGTATAAAATCTGAGTCAAACAGGGCAAAGAGATGAGGTCGGGGAGGTGGAAAGATTAAATACCCAGATTAAATTGCCACACTCAAAAGTTTTCTAAAAATAAATTAATAATTGAATATAGATAATTTTATGAGAAATGAAAATGCACACATACATCCACTATCACAACAAGGAAGTATTATATAAGGAGATGTTACTTGATTTTAAAATGATGTTCTGTCTGTCCTCATAAGGCGTCTGCGTATATACCTTTCAGGTATATTTTGAATGGTTCTAGATTTAGTCACTTAAATATATATATCAAATAGAGTTTATGAGTAATCTCCTGAGCCAAGTGCTCCTAATTGTGAGACTAAGATTTGAATACTACTTTTACTCATTTGTCAAACCAGAAGCACAAGGAAAGTTTAATAATGATGAAACCTGAATTCATGTGGCATATCAATACTATGGACAATTCAGTTCACTATGGAAAAATCTGCCATATTTGGTACAAAAAAGTAGACTTCAACCAGGGACACTTCCCAGAATTGTTGGAAAACAGTAATGTTTCATAGAGTGAATAGAGCTTAGTAAATAGCTATGAAATAAGTATCACAACTTGATGGTAATTAAGAATTAGGAAACAATACATCATCAACCTATATATGCTACTGGACATTATTTTATCTTTTCTTTTGATTCAGGAGGCATTCAGAATCTATAGTGTATCAGTCTGAATATCACTTTTTATTGTAGAAAATGGTAATGTATACTATAAAAAGCAGAGTAGTTAGAGATTTTACCCAATAACAAACTAAAAATGGCTTTTATTTTAAAAAAAGGTAAGTCCTTCTCTCATAAAGGTAGAGTATGGATTACTGAGCATCAAAGCTTTATTTGGTAAGGTAAATTATTCAAGCTAATGTCAACTCTATACCTAGACGTTTACAGCTGGTACATCAAGTAACAATTCTTTGAATAGAAATAACCAGCAATCATAGACAGCTAAGTTTGAGAGACCATATGTCAACACAAAATTATAAAGAGTCATAAAAACTAAGACATCATAGTAACTAAACATCGGGGCATATATGAATAATATTCTCAACAGAAATTCCACGTATTAATTTACTTTGAATTCTCAGCAATCACTTGAAAACAAGAACTTACACTGACAGCGGTCAGAGAGTGGTGACCTTGAAAGGTGATCATACAGAAAGTCTGATGATTTTCCCCCTTGTTTAAAATCTAAATGCCAAGTTATTTTTTTCTAAATTGTCAATACACACAAAGAACTGTAAGTAATTACTGGTTGGGGGGAAAAAAAACCTCAATGAGCTTTATGCACCTGGAAAGTATACATTTTATGATACTAGACTAGACTTAAAAAGATCTCGGTACACTAAGCTCGTAAGCCATTCAGGAAGCTGTTTAAAATGTAATTAGCCAGTCATTTTTAGGTGTGTCACAGCCATGCAATTGAGGGCACTGAGCATCTGTCTGTGGAAATAGCTCATTAATGCTGTGCATGGGTGCATGTGTGTGCTTGAAAATGCATTATGAGCCTGTGTATTTGCAGGGTATTTAAAATTTTTTCACTTAAATATTTGCCCCATCTTAGGATTGACCGATTTAATTTAACCTTTCTTATGAAGCTACCTGTCTCTTTTATCTACCATTTGGGAATAACCGTAAGCATGTGACCTGGCTTGGGCAATGGCGTACATCATGGCATCATTCACATTTCCACTATATTATCGTTTCCCAAGATACAGTCGAAGATCCTTTGTATCGGAATAATCACCTGGGATGCTTGTTAAAATACAGATTCCCAGGCGCTACAGTCACCCAACTAAATCTGGGGATGGGTGGGGGTGGGTTAGAATGGGAATCTATATTTGTAGCAGGAATCTAAGTAATTTTTAAGCACACTAAAGCTTGAGGATTAGCACACTAGGTCAAACTTTCTAAGACAGGCACCTCCCTCATATATCACTGAGCTGGCATATGGCACACAGCTAGTTTATGGAGCAAATCAACACATGTAAATGTAGAAATTTCTAAGCCACAAAGAACGGAGACAACTTTCAATTCAGATTCTAAGGGACCGTGGTTTAGGTGTTTCTCCTCAATGGCAAGAAAGCATCAGAAGCAGTGTTGTGTGCTGGGGCAGGGACCACATCATGCTCACCCTTGTCTCTCCAGCATAAGGAAGCTTAGGAAATATTTGCAACATGAAGCAGGGCAATATGTCCTGGTATGAGACAAGGTAGAGCAGTCAGACAAGTTCCATGGGCCACGTTCCCTACTGCTATTGTTTTTGAGAAGCATTATAAAAGTGAAGATATGCTACATAACTTTTGTGGTTCTAAGAGCACTCTTGGTCAAGGAAAAGTAGATGCTTGGACCACTCTACAGGGTTACAGAAAATGGCCAGGCTTGGATGACGTGTAAACAAGGAACCACAGGATGTGTTTTGCTGATAACTCTCTCTTGGGATATTCTGTAGGTATAAACATTTCATGTTTGTTGTTTCTGAACAGATGCAGTTTGGCTAATACAAGTCAGTGACCTGCCTGGTAAACCTCACCGTTGCTGGTCTGTGAAACAACACTTGAGGGTGCCAAATACAGTCGATCCTCATTATTTGCTGTGGTTATGATCTATGGTCACCACCGACACTGAATTTGTGAACACGGAACACCCCCTTCTCGGGGAAATACAGGATTAGGCTCCAGAGAGCCTCTGGTTACAAAATTTTTGGCAATTGATTAGTACATAACCTTGTTTTATGTGTGTTTCTGTTTAAAGACACCTCATTTAGCACATATTGTTGATTCATTAATATTGAACCCACCACCCAAAGCACTGTAACTCCTGCCTGAACAGAGTTTATCTGACAAGTATTTTCTCTGTAAGGCACATCACCTTCCTGAGCTTAGGAACACTGGACAAGCACTTCAGCACCATGCTAGGGGGCCAGAGAAGGACCCGTTTACAGCACGAGCTGAAACAAGGAGGCAGAGTGTTGCCTGTTCAGCCTCAGATGGGAACGTGTGGCCTCAAATTTTTTGCTGCTTTGTGCCATGTCCCCAAATGACTGTAAAAGCACCTCAGTGCATGCTGATTCTGGGGTAACAAAGAAATTTTAGCAACTGGGCAAATAATGAGGATGGACTGTATTTTCCATTTCCCCACTACAGTCCCTTTTGGCCCTGTTCCTCCCTTGCTCTGTGCCATGCGGGCCGATGCACCAGGACTGCTGGCCTGCCTGCTGGGCTCAGCCAGTGGAAGGCCAGCAGGAGAGACTGGTGGACAGAAGGAGAGTGTGGGGAGGGGGTGCCTCCCTCCCTGCCCCCATGCCAGGACTGAGCCGGGAAAGGTGGCCCCTCTGTGTAGTTTCTCTCTCCCCGCTCCCTTAGCCCACAGGTTGACAGTGGCAACCCAGCTGTTGCTAACCTCCAGGGTTCTGCAATATTCCTTGTTGGTTTCCCTAAACCCTGACCAAACTTTTCACAATAGTCCCTTTGTTAGACTTGCTTCAATTTCTGAGAGTGCTACCTATTTCCTTCTAGAACCCTGCCTGTATGGGATAATGAGGTTGGGATCTCAAAACAGCATGGGCTGCGTGGAATTTTGACACCACAGGAAACTCAGAATTCTTCCATCTGCATAGGCTCCAATTTGTGAAACAAAATGTAAACAGGAATGGAACGTTTCTCTTTAATCAAAAGCAGCTGCGGGGGAGTTCGCTCTTTAGATCAGAGTCAAGGAAGATGGACTGCTGCCAATAAAAACTCACCTGAGGTCTCCTCCTAGGAGAATTCTGCAGTGCCTCTAAAATCATGTTAGGAGAGCATCTTAGACATTTAACTGTACCTAATAATGCACATTAAAAGGGCAGTGATTTTTATTCAACTATTGCTCTACACCTATTCCCATCAGCTTTCCCCAAAACTCCTTCTCTGGCAGAGATATTCGACTTTCCCTTTTTCTTGAAACATCTTGAGAGCCAAAGCAAAAACTACGTGGCAGTTTCTGCTTTCCTGACTTTTGGAACACGTTTTTTCACTGCTGGCTAGTTTCACTCAATGTGCAGGGCTTGCTTGGGGCTTTACAACCCCCTGTGCCACATCCTAATGAGGATAGATCATCGTGTACTATGGACCTTGTTAAAGATTTACCAACTTTATGCTTCAAGGACAGGGTGGAAAATCCATATTCTGAAAATAACTGATAAAGTTATCCCTGTCACATGTTCAGTTATTACTCAGAATGGGTGCCATCCACAAATTTCCCCAATCAAGCCTGCCCTTGATTTCACAGGGCTCATTCCCTAGGCTGCAGAGACTATTCCAGCCTATTACTTAATCTGATGAGCAAACCTGAACTTCATGTTATCATTCCAAAGCACAGGTGACCCAGAACTGTTTATTTTCGAATCTTCAGTTGTTCTTGGCATTGCTGTTTTCCTTATCGAATTTAAACAAAGTGCTGCGCTCTGGAGGACTGACTGGTCAGCTGGGGACAAGGGTGGTTTCTCCAAGGAAACAATGCGTTCAAGCCTCTTTTCAGGGAGGAACCCAGTGCAAACCCTCCTTGAAGCGAGGAGTTCAAAGCCAAGAGCGTGCAGGCCTTGTTGCCTAAGGGACAGGCACACACATCAGAGTAAAAAATGAAAAATTACCATTGGGCCAGGCATTTCAAGGTGGAGAAACCGCTGAACTGTTAAGACCATGTAATAACCAACTGTGTTTTTTTTTCCCCTTCAGAATACTTAGGGAACTTCATGTATTTTGGTTAAAATTATTTTAATTATTATTATTATTTTTTTGCGGTACGCGGGCCTCTCACTGTTGTGGCCTCTCCCGTTGCAGAGCACAGGCTCCGGATGCGCAGGCTCAGCGGCCATGGCTCACGGGCCTAGCTGCTCTGCGGCATGTGGGATCTTCCCGGACCAGGGCACGAACCCGTGTCCCCCGCATCGGCAGGCGGACTCTCAGCCACTGCGCCACCAGGGGAGCCCCTATTTTAATTTTTAAATGTGAAATCACTCAATATATTATCCTTCTTTCCCACAGTTAATTTTTAATTTAGAGGGTCATTTGAGACTAGACAATTTTTGGCAGTGGTTCTTAAACCTTTGAGGCTTAAGGTCCCTTTATATAGCATAAACATTATTGAGAATTCTTTAAAAATAGCTGAGAACTTTTGTATACATGGGTGTTATCTCTCAATATTTACAATATTAGGAATGAAAACTGAAAAAAAAGTAGAAAGATTACTTTAAACTAAGATAATAAACCTATGACATGTTAATGAAAATAACACTTTTAATGAAAAAATAACATTTTCAAAAAACAAAATTAAGGAGAAGAGTGGCATTGTTTTACATTTTTTGCAACTCTGATGTCTGACTTCGTAGGAGAAGCCTGGATTCCTGTCTCTGCTTCTGCATTCAATCTCTTCAATATGTTGTTCTGGGTGATGTAGACAAAGAAAATCCAGCCTCACAGAGACATTCAATTGGAAAAGTAAGGACCTCAAAGACTTCCTGAAAGGGTCTCGGGGGACCCCAGGACCACACTTTGAGAATTGCTGATTCATGGATGGTCAGTGTCATGGAGGATGTTTGCTCATGGGCCCTGCTTACCAGCATGAACATGATCAAAAGTCCTGATATTAATTGCAGGACTTCCACATCATAAACACAAGTATAACAGAGGCAGAAGACATTTACTCCTTTCTCTGTTCTTTATCTCCACATGAAGAAACACGCACACAGAAAACTGGCATTTGTTCAAATTCCTAGCTGTATTTCAGAACTCTCTAGTTTCAGATTTTAAGTGGCTTCAGGGTGATCCTGTTTTGGCAAGAAACTTGCAAAAATTGCTACAATGATCTAAAGTCAAACTTTCTGATCTCTATGGGGGGTGGGCAAGGGTGGTCTTATCTACTCATGATGCACAGACCCTGGCTGACAGCACTGAAGTGGGGGCAGGGAACTGGGGGCCTGGACAGGGGCTGCTCTGCCCCTGAGCCCAGCCTGGCCTCTCATGGCCTTGCATGTTTGGGGACATCAGGGAGATATCTTGTGCTGGAGACACTGATCTAAAAGTCAGAAATAAAACCCAGGAACCAGAGAAATTAACTGTTGCGAAGAATGAGAAACTTTATGATTCACAATACTGGGCCTTTTACCCCAAGTGTTCAAGCTCTCAGCCTCACTTCACTATCAACTAGTTCCTCAAACTCTCTCCAGAGGAAAGGGGGAGTTCCTGGGAATGGGAATGGCAGAAGCTTTCACTGTTCAGTTTCAGCGTTCTGGGAAATTATCTTAGAGTGAAGTGTGTACACAGCAACTGCAGACAGAAAATCCCAGTTGGGTGCAGGGGCGGGTGAACGGCTGCACCCGAGACACTGGGGTGACCGGAGCCCTTGCGGGCTGCGGCGCTCACCTCGTTGAAGTGGACGTCCTGCATGCCGACGTCTTCCATCATGGAGGCCTCCTCATCTATGTTCGGGGTGATCACCCTGAAGGCTGTGCATCCTTGTCTAAACATGCCTAGAATGGAGAGAGCAGGGGAGACAGGTGGAGCTATCAACCTGAAAGTGGATGAACCGCGAGGGTTCTTCCTGCCCTGTTTGTTTCTGGGTTGCATGAGGACCGATCCTGAAATCTCTTGCGTCTCAGGCCAGCATTCCCATATGGGGAGCCTGGGCACCACTGTGTGCTTTCCTTCATTCACTTCCTCATATTTAACCCTCACCGCCCTCAATTTTTTTAATTTTTCTCATCCCTTTTTATTTTTCACCCACCTTTATTAAAATGTATGTAATCCTTAGATAAACTGAAATAGGTATTGAATCAAATTAATAGCAAAGTAATCACAACAATAGTTTGATTTGGTAGAATGACCCATGCTCAGATACCAAGAAAAATAAAGAAGCCAAAGCCAATCAGAGAAATACAGACTCAAAAACAACTCTGTTTCCTTCCAGCTGTCATCTCACCCCCTCTGGCTGGAGTAAGCCAGAACTCAGATTAGAACTTGCCCTTCTCCTGCAGGAAGCAGTCTACCAAGATGAGACTCGATGGCCGCAGCCGTGAGCTGAGGGGCTGCCCTGGCTGGTTCCACGTCAGCAGCCTGAGGGGTAAGGAGAGGCCTTTCCTCCCATGGAGTCACTGGGGAAAGTTTCATGTCACTTGGACAATGTCAGCTGGGCAAAAACGATCAAGCGAAGGAGGACTTGAAATGTCTTCCTACTCTACTGAGATTGCTGCTTACAGTAAAACAAAAGTCAAAACCTGAACTGAGACCTCCCATGTTTCAGGAAAAAAAGGAACACAGAGCAGTTTGAATTCAAGTCTTGAAAGAGTGGACCCTAAAGCCAGAGATGTTTCTGCTGCACATGGTCAAGGTTTCCAGCCCCTTCATGGGTTGTCTAGCATCTCTGCCAACGTCCAGCTTTCGCCTTGCTTTTGTTCCGTGGAGACAAAGATTCCCCTATGCAAAGCACTAACCTGGGAGCTTGAGGATACATGAGTGTACAAAAAGCAAAATTATAAAATCCAACCATCCATGTTTTTGGCTACAGAGTAGATTTAAAAATACAACTCAGCTCTGGTGGAACGACGACAATGGTGGCCAAAGTGCTTTCTTCTCCTTGGCTGCCACCAAACCAGAGAGGCCAGGAAAAGAAGGGAGGGAAGGAGAGCCAAGTCCATCCCAGCAGAGTTGAAAGAGAAACCCCCCACGTCCGAGTGTCACAGGGACGGGGCGGCCGGCCCGCTCTCAGCTCACCTCCCCGGCGCCTCCTCTGGCAGGTGCTGTGGCTGGAGGGGAGGAGGGACGGCTCCAGCTGGAGGGCTACGTCTGCTTCTAAACGTGAGGAGATGTGTTACCCGACAGCAGGTCTCAACAGGACATCGTGCTGGCAGTAAGAGAATACGGAGCCCCTCCCTGGTTTCTTTCTCCTTCCAGCTCTGATGTATGACAAGCCTAGATGCCCTTAAATTCCATTCCAAAGAGCCAGCTGTACCAGAAAGATAGAAATTCCCTGACCTGGCCATCTGTGGTTTCCTCACATTGTGAAGGAATCAGCCAGATCTGGTGCAGCCGTGCTCCAGCACACACGTGCACACAACCGGCCTTTCTAAAAGCCCCGTGTTCTCAAATTTGAAGTGGAAACGAGCGACTGGTGTTTAACCAGAGGAGCCGTGACGGAACTCGCGGCCTGCTAACGTGGGAACAAGCACTGAGCACACAGGTGGGTGGCACTCACTCCTGCCAGTTCCTTCCATGGGGCGGCAAGGTTTCCAGCCTGCAAGCTGCCTTTGCACACAGCAAAGCCGACCGGGCTGTGCTCCAGAAAATACTGTCTGATCACCTCCTGTTACAGTTGCCTTTTGATTGATAAACAGTTCTGGTGGGAACTATCTTAAGGGAAAATAAAATCTTTTCAGCTGGAGACTGGCTGGTCAGGGACTCCCAGATGCCAAGCTCATTAACTAGTTTTTGCAATATGGAGTTATTAGTAAGAGGTTATATGACAAAATGCCACCTACTTTTGTTTTGCATTTCTGCGGTGCCTACCACACATCAAGCAAATGTCACGCCAGTGAATAAAACAATGAATAGAGTGTACACATACACACACACACACACACAGAAATCCCCCACGTGCAAATCTTTCTTAATGGCTCCCATTAGTCTTTACTGCTTTGTGCAATTTTTTATTTATTTCACAAAACCCAGGAATCGTTTCTTACCTTTCCGTGTGAGATATTCTGCCACCAGGGCTGTGACATGGACATAGCACATTGCTGCCTAAAACAAAAGACACGTTTCAGAATCACCAATTATAAAGAATGGCACAATGCTCACAAACAGAAATCTAATGACTATATGTACTTATATTAGATCTCAAGGCATCAACTAGTGTTTCTAATGGCCGACATCTTACCTTTTGAAAAAAGTAGAACAATTCAAATAAATGGAAAATTTTAAACTTTGAATTGAGACAAATGGCAGTAAATTTGCTAAGATCTATTTCTATTTAAAATTATTAAATTTAAATGTAAAAGATTTTTAAAAAGCATTTTTTCTTACTATAAAATTTCAGCATTATTTCTCTTAAAGGGAAAAGAGGATCATTTGAAGGCATGTGTATTCTTAGATTCAGAGATGAAGTGATAACTTTTTCCAAAAATTCTAAATGAAAATATTATGTTAAATGGATAACATTATAAACACCTTAAAACAAAAGAAAAAATAAAAATAAATTCTTTTCACCAAGTTGCCATGGTTTACAAAACATTAAAGATAGCTGTTGGAAATGAACCTACCATAAGGTTCCAATGCCTGAGCCCTGGTTCTTGTCAGAATGATAAAAAAAATTACTACTACTAACAGCATGTAATTCATTTTTATTATGGCTAATGTATATTTTAGATTAAACTTATGGTCAAACAGAATGGACTCTTTGAATAATCAATAGGTAAAAATAGTTACATAAAATTTTCAGATACAGAACACAATTTTACTAATTTAAGCAGTTAGAGAGGTTAAAAAGTAAAAGCACACTTCTTTGGTAGTACTGTTAATCATACCTAAATGCCTCAGGCATGAACCCTGAGCAGAGTTTTCATGGGAACAATGAATACAACCCGCCTTACAGCCTACTGTTTTCCTTAATTTCCCCCATTTTACAGATGATGTCATAGAGACACAGAGGGGTTAAGAACTGGCTCAATGTCACCGAGTTAGTCAGTGTTGGATCCGGGATCCAGTCTGCCTTGGAGCCCACACTCCCCCTCTGCCCCCGCCATGCTGTCGCTTATTGAACTGTGCAGCTCTGTCCATGAGGGAGCTCTGACACCTGCCACGACTACAGACGGAAACGGACTACCTCAAACAGGAAAAAGCAATGCCCCGTCATGACTTCCATACAAGGAAATCTAATTTTATCATAAAATAGCTGAATTTTAGATCTAGAGAGGAGTTTTGATGCAGAAACTGAGTGCACCTAACTAGCAGGCAACTGTGTGAGCACGGATGTTTTCTAAGAGCCTTCAAACAATGCCCTTTTGTGATGGAGACATCCCCTTAGGACGTTGTAAATTGTTAAAATGCTTAGATGACCATGAAGGAACCCCGAGCCCAACACTGTTTAAAGTATCACATATTTTTAACCAGTTTCTTTGAATTACTGGGAAATTTTTCTCATAATTGGCTTCCTTCAGTGAATGGGACACAATTTGTTTTCTCAAAAGCCCGGATTGACAGGCTTGCGGGGCTACCTCGGACAGGTCCCCATTTTTGACATGGATCCGGGCCATGCTGTCCAGCCACGTCTTCCGGAGCTCGGGGGTGCTGGCGTAGGACTTGGCCAGGCTGTACTGGAGGTCTACCAGCATCTCGGGGTCATTCTCGTGCTCCTTCATCTGGGCCGTGGCCATCAGAACTGTGCGGATCCTTTTGGTCAGGTCCTTCACGTCCGAGGAGAAGGTGGTGTGCTGCAACAAGGGTGGAGGGGGACACGGGGCTTTCAGCTGCATTCTGTCCGTGTGCATACATATCAGATGATGAGGCGGAGCTTTGGGGGTAAAACATAAAACGAGACCGGGCCACCCACCTTGATGAGCCTGTCACTGTTGGCACAGTTGTTGATGATAGACAAGGACTGTTGGAATCTGGTTCCCCCAATGCCAACAACGTCTGCTATCAGTTGGCTGACGGAAATAATGACCTAAGGGACACACAAACGTGAGCAAATCAATTCACCCTCAAGTGACGCCCCAGGCTCAGCTCCTGGCTTTGGTTAGGATGTGCACGGGGATGGGGCGATGGGGAAGCTGAGAGCAAGGATTGCTCCAGTGTGGGAAACAATGTCTGAGTCATCTTCCCCCTTCCAAGAATTATTCCAGAAGGTGATTTTGCTACCCTTCCATCTCGGTTGCACATCAAAATGCTAATCAGGAGAGTGTAGAGGAATGAGAATCAGATGAGCCCATATCACTTGGATGGTTACTTACCTATCACTTTCTCTAATAAAAAGGAAGACCTTATTATTTACCTCTTTGGTGTTTGGCTTGAATTTATATGTACTGAATATTCAGTAAGTGGACTGTCCTTTGCATTTATTATTAAAACATGTACATATGAACTATGCAGTGGGGGAATCTGTCTTTTTGGGGGTCTATAAATAGCACTGCCTTTACCCAGTTACTCAGCTAAACCGTGGACCATCCCCCTCCCCCCATTCCCCCTTCCCATCCTTTACCGTCACCATACCCCGGTATAATCCATCACTAAGTATTGTCAACTCAATCTCCTCTCCCTTCTAACCTCACCAGGCCTGACCCAGGACACCATCCTCTCTGGCCTAAATTTAACCATGGTTTCCCCATGGTCTCCTGATCTAAGGCCTTGACTCCCTGATCCATTCTCAGCCTGGAGTCCAGGCGATCCTTCCAAATGTGCAATGTTGCCATCTCAACCTGTTCTCACCCATACTCTCACCTCCACTGTAAGGACCTTCTCTGGCCCCCTGGATGGTCCCTTTCCCATGGTGCATGCGTGGCCTGGAACATGCTCACCCCCGAACCCCTCTTCGCGCTTCACATCCCATGGGAAGTGCCCTGGTCCCCTCCCTGGGGCACTCGAGTTCTTCTGTTAGGGGACCGGGCAAACAGCACAAGGGCCTCAGTGTCTGTCTGTCCTCCAGTAGACGACACTCTGTGAGGGCCAGGAGAGGTCCTGTTTTGTTCATGGTTGTATCCATGAATCCCAGCACACAGTTTGCAAGCAATAAACATTTGTTTTTTAAAAAAAGAGTAAGTACAGAGACGGAGAAGGTGCTCCTATATGTGTTTGTAGAAAAAGAAAGTCTACAAAAATATATAAGAATCTTCAGTATCTGGCCTGGTTCACAGAGCAGAGAATTTGGGACACTAAATCTGGAGGGATGGCAGGTGCGTCAACAGAAGGAAGACAGAAAAGAGTCACTTTGGGCTTTCTGTGTCTTACCTAAGATGTTTACTACGAGGTATCCTCTCACAGGTTCTATAAATCTTTACTCAGTAGAATTTCGGTCAGTCGAACATTGATTCAACATTTAAACGTCAATTTACCAATAGAAACACATCCTGGGCCCAAATCTTACAATGTGGAGGATGAAATAAATAAAACCAGTAAATGTGACTTTTGAATTTTCCATCTAGAGGCCAGATTGTTCAATACTTACACCGAGGTAACTTGGTAGATGTGACACTCAAAATTTTCCTGCTAAAACATAATTCCACACAGCACACTTGACCTGGAAAGCTAAAGCACACGCACCTGAAGGTGCGTCCGGACAAAGGACTTCTTGCCAGTGTAGTCGAAGTTGTTCCTCATCAGGAAGTACAGCAGCTGGGAGGCCTCAGTCCTGATGGAGCTCAGCTTGGAGTTGCAGCATTTCAGGACCTCATAGCACAGGGCTGCGCACATGTCTGCTCTCCGCTCATAGAACGTTGAGGGAAACTACATGGACATGAGGAAGCAAATGAACCCGGAGAGGTTAGTGCTCCGTTCAGCTCCAGGTAGACACAGGAGAACGGGTGAGAATCAAGAATGACCTTCCCTGGTGAAACAACGTACCTTATAGATTAATGACCTTAAGGCAGTGAAGACATTTTTTAAAGCCGTTTCAGACTGATGTTTTTGAAGAAAACACAGGTAGACGTCAAAAACCTTTTTCATGAGGGGATTATGTCCATGGTCAGCCAGGAGCTGGTTCTTAAAACACACAAGGACAGCTTGGTCAGTGAGACACACCAGACACTGCTAATCGGTTTCATACAACCTTCAGCCTCAAAGGTTACATTTTTCAGGTACTAAGACAACTTATAATTTAAACAAACTTCCCATGAATCCTCTAGGAAAGCACAGAAGTCTCTTGTAGTACAAACAAACATCAATAAATTTATGCTTTGGAGAATTTACTTTTTCTACTAAGGGAGAGACTAATTTAAAACTTCCCAGCAAACTGTACTACGGTTTAAAGGACCACTGTGCCTCAGTATTGATTGGGCTTCTATTTATTTACTTATTTTTACTATCACCAGCAACTAATACGGAGGTAATGTTTGCGACACCTTAATTCCAACAAAGAAGTGCCATTACAGGTATCAGCTAATTAATGGGCTGGAAAAAATAACTGAAGTGAGGTGTATGGAACAGGTCTTCTACCAGTGAGGGCTAGGTATTCTCCCCCGCCGCAGGCTCTCAGGCACTCTGTGAAGCCATGAATCACCAGGCAGTCTGGTAAGGGGGAAAACGCACAGGCTTCGGTCAGGCACCATTTCTCACGTGCACGGATTTGCACAGGTAAACCGAGCCTGGCCATTCTCACCTGTGAAACAGCGACCCTAAAACTAAGCTTGCGTAGCTACTGGGAAGACTTGAGGTCAAGTACAGGGATTGTCCGACGCCCCCTCTGATCTAGCTCAGTTAAGTGGCAAGCAGGCCACCATTAATTAATTCTCCTCGTTCTTCAAGGTCTCCCACCAGCAGCAAATTCACACTGATTTAACACCGTGAAAGCCTGGTTGGCTAAAACTCCCAATGACTGCTGCACATGCACAGTGGACTGAGGTGTCGCCCAACTAGAGGCCAGCATGCAGCCACATGTGCTTGACACTGGAGAGCTGCATCTTCAAATACAGACAGGCCTGTCAGGACAAAGGTGTGTTTGGGAGAATGTGTGCATTTTGCACAAGTAAGCAAAAATGACTGTCATTGAAAAAAACTGTCCAGAGGTCAGTACCTCAAACCAACCTTAGAGTTTAGCCAAAGGAACAGAGATAACTTATGTCCAAATAGTTCGGTTACACAGCAAATTACGGCTGGAGTAATAGTTTCAAGATTTACCTCATCTTATTGTTGGAGAAAAAGTTTTACTCAAGGAATAAGTTTTGTTTTTTTAGGTCCAGTAATTCACGGGTGTATTTACAGCTGGTAGGACACCTGGAATCCACAGTGACCTTTATATCATGAAACACTGAAGTATTGAATTCCATCATGTGAAAGAGAAGCAATTTAATGAGCAGAAAATGTGACTTAATTAACTGAATATGATGTAATTCTCAACCATGAGCAGCTGTTCACCAACCGAAAAAAAAAAGAGGTTGTTTCCAGTGTTTGGGGAACTGCTTAGTGTTTACTGTTTCTGAGCAGTTCTTTTCTCAGGAGTCACAGTCCTTCCTAATTATGGCTGGATTAAGGTTTGCATGAACCTGGATGTGAGCTTTTATTTTCTCAGCCCTCTTTGCTGGAGATATCCAGGAGAGATGGTTCATACAAGAATCGCTAAGACCTCTGGCCTTGCTGTCTGAATTGGCCTGTCTCCAAGTCGTTACCACTGGAGGTAAATTTGCCTTCCTTTCACTCTCTCTGGTCAAGGTTTTTGCTTCCGATTTTCAGGATTTAGTCTTCTTTGGGTTCTGGTCACAAAACTTGCTTGAAGAATGGAGTAAAAACACACACAAAGATATAAACAACCTCTCATTTAAAGGGGTAAGGGACCTTTCATCCTGAACACACCCCAGTTTACCAGCTGCCTTCCTTATTTTCCAATCAATTTTCTTCCTCTCTCTCTCATTAAAAACATTGAAAATTCAGAAAGGCTCAGAGCAGGGAAAAAAGCAAAACAAAAATCACCTTCACTTTTCCACTCATAAATAACCATGGATAACAATGGAGTATCTCATTTCTACCTCTGTCTCCCTATAGACTTTTACTGAGGATGGGAGAATTTCATTGATTAAAATGAAATTAAATGAGACGTTAGAATAATGTGAAAGGCATGACTTATTTCTAGCAATAAGGTGGAGAATAGGTTATAAATAATTCTCAGGAATTGTCTGACGGTGGATTCAAGCTTGACTGTCATTACCAGCCTCCTAAGGGAAATGGGGCTTTCAGAGAATGAATACACATTATCAGTAATTTCTAAAGAGCCAGGAACAGGAGAAAAATGAACTTAAACCTCAGGTGCCAAAATGAGATATCTGGAACCATGTTATTTAAGACAGCTACATCCTTCCTAGGGATATGGCTTGATTTTTATTTAGACACTGATTTATAGAATAACTTAAAAAATCTAGCTTAGAGTAGCACTCTCTCTGTCGCAGAGGCTCACCAATCACCAAGATGACCTAAACCCCAGGCTCATGGTTGTGTAAACCGGACCCCAGGTTCCCTAGCTGACCCCCATCATCCACGTGCTCCCCACCCTGGTCATTCACAGCGATCCTTCTCATCACGTACTTGCTGGTTCTCACTATGCACCTCAGATCAAGAGAAGGCACTACAGAGAATTACTTAAAATACATTTTCAGATTAAATTTGTAAGTACATTAAAAATATTATCAACTATTTAAAGGCCAGATTTGGTTTAGGACTGTATTAATAGACAAGTTAAAATAACCAAAGAAGAACCATGTTTTTCTGCATGTAATCACCTTGGTTTACAAAACACACCTTTCGTGTATTAAATAATATCTGTGAAAGTGCCCACACAGTACCAGCATCTGGTAAGTGCTTGGTAATTTTCTTTTTTCTGTGTGAGAGATCATTCAACTCCCTTGATATTCACCCAGCTTAGCTCCTTCCACACACACACACACACACACACACACACACACACACACACACACACGACTTACTTAGTGGAGAAAAAGGGCTTGACAGGCCAATTGTGTAGTGATCTTGGGCTAATTTCCTAACCTGTCTCAGCCTCAATCTCCTCATCTGTAAAATGGGGGATAAGAAGATCTACTGGGCCAGGCTGTTGTGAGAACTGACGCTGAAGACACAGAAGGCACTCAATAAACAGCAGGAAGCTAATATAATAATAAATTGGGGTTCAGGGCTTAAATCTTTTCAAACATTTCCTCTCATTAAGAACATGATTTCTTGATTGCCTTTGGCAACTTATTAGATATGGTCAATTAAGAGGATCACCAACGATGAGGCAACATTTGTGGAGGAAGATTTTTCTGCCAACAATTATGTCAGCTAACTCAATGTAATAATTTAATTTTCCCGATATGCTCCAATTGATGCCTCAGCTGAGTAAATACTTGCAACGGAAGATCCCACTGCTGCTGTGCCAGTGGGCCTCTTGGACCTGTGAACATAGGCCAGGTAAGCCTACAGCTTGGCATGACATCCTTTAATGCCATAACATTTGCCCATCTTCCCATTTTTTAATGGGTCTGTGTGTGTGTGTGTGTGTGTGTGTATGTGCTGAGCTTTAAACATCAAAGATTTTTGCACGCAGGCATACAGACTCTGATAGAGATCACCTCAGCTCTAAAACACAACCTTCCCTGTGCGTCTCAGGAATCAGACCCTTTACCATAGGATCAGGAAGGCGTGAGTCTAGGGAAAGCGCTTATTGCTAAACTAGAGTCAACATTTGAGCTCCTACTGTGTGCCAGACACAGGATAGATGTTTTTGGATACCTCCTATCAATTCATTATACAGTAGGAATAATTGCCATGTTCTAAGTAAGGAAATCAGGGCTTAAGAGATGTCAAGCAGACCCACCCAAAGCTTAACATCTGGCTAATGGTGGAGCTGGGGTTTGAAGCCCATGGTGTTTCTGTACACACAGCTGCTCCCAAGTGTCCCGGAGCCTGGTCTGTAGCAGCAGAGTGCCCGTCCATTCTAAGGGTCATCTCACTTTAAGCTACAACAGCCCCGGGAGGCAGATCCTATTTTTTCAGTCTCACAAGTGAGAAATCTTAGGTCTGGAGACATGAAGTGATTTTCCCAAAGACATTCACCCAACAAATTTACAATCAGCCTTCATTCAGAGACCATCAGATGTTGTTTCTCTCGAGTCAGAACCTATTTGGTGGCCAGACACTGGAGATCCGGGAACCTTGACAAATACTCTTCTTTAATATGAAGCAAGCAATTTAAAGGAGGTTGAGTATGAACTGCAGGCTGTGCAGTAAGGAAACTGCCACTATTCTCACAGTGCTGCCAGGCCACACCTGTGCCATGTGTGCCCCCACCTGCCTGTGGTGCCAGACCATACCTGCTGTGCAGCCCCGGGGTTTCCTGCTCATTTATATGCTGAGGCCCAGGGAGAGAGTGGAAGAAAGTGTCCCAACTACTGTTTTGAACTTACGGGTGCACAGTTAGCACTGATATAGTCCAGGGCAAATGCTCACATTACAAATTTCACTGCCTATTTACTTCAAAATCTCCAAAAGAAAACAGAAAGAGGTTCGAAACATGGTCCTGGTAGAGCAGTGGTTCTCAGGCCATACTGTCTGTGCACATTATCACTCCCAGAGTTTGATTCAGTCAGCCAGGGCCTGAGAACCTGTATTTCTAACAAGCTTCAGGGCCTGCATCTGCTGCCAACCTGGGGACCATGACTGAAGGCCACTAGACTAAGCCTCCACGTAAGACACTGCTGTCCCCATACTCATCCTAAGGATCTGTATGCCCTCCGCTCTCGACTGGGTTCCTAGTTATGACATTTCCTGGGGACATGAGTAGCATGGCTGCTAAGAACAAAGGTAAATTATAATAAAGCAGCATGATATCAGGTAACTATTTTTACTCTAATAAAGAAATGTGGGGCTTCCCTGGTGGCGCAGTGGTTGAGAGTCTGCCTGCCGATGCAGGGGACACGGGTTCGTGCCCCGGTCCGGGAAGATCCCACGTGCCGCAGAGCAGCTGGGCCCGTGAGCCATGGCCGCTGAGCCTGCGCGTCCGGAGCCTGTGCTCCACAACGGGAGAGGCCACGACAGTGAGAGGCCCGCGTACCGCAAAAAAAAAAAAAAAAAAGAAATGTGCTTCATGAGAAGAGATGAGTAAAGCACAGATTGACTTTGGATATGTTTCCCAAATACCCTTGCAAGTAAACATACTGATTCCATAAACAGAGCATATTAACACATTCAGCTTCTCTGGAAATGGAAGTAGTTATTGAGTGAGAACGGGAAGGGTTAGGTCCCTAAAAACAAGAAGGTGGCTGAAGAGACCATCTTTACCTACTTAAATGTTACTTGCTAAAACCTAAAAATAAGACCAAGATCACTTTTTATTCTCTATACTTGAAATGTTTCTATCATTTAATTTAGTAACAGATCCAAAAAAAATTGAGAAGGTGAATGTGTTTAGGTACTGCCCCTCTACGTATGAACATCTAATTTTAATTGCTACCACATGTGGATATGTTTAAAGATAGTAGAGGCAGAAATGCCCAATTAGGTTCCTGTATTTATCATTCTCGAGGGCTCAGCAAAGCCACCTTCCCCGGCAAACGCTTTCATCTGGCCAAGCGTTAACCGCCTCCTGAGACCGTGTCCACCTTTTGCAAGCAGGTGGCACACCCTGACCAGTTAAGCTGTATTATATTTCAGGGAATTCAAGTCATTAACAGTGGAACGGTTTCATTAAGGGAATTTAAGGATTAATGGTTTCCTTACAGGGGCAAAAACAGTTGCTGCAGTAAAAACACAACATAGGAAGTTCTTGCTGATTCAGTTAAATAAGCAGAATGAATTTAAAAGGTAAGGCTCTGACAATGAACAGCTGTTCAATACAAACCTTAAATGCCAGTGTAAACAGAGAGAGGGTGTCCAGAGCCGTCAGGCACACCTCAGTAGCAATATTGGCTTCAAGTAACGACTGGTGGAGAACATCTGCGTCCGAGTGGCCATAGCCTGCATGAATCATAATACAAGGTTACTGCCGGCAGCTGAAGAAGAAAGGCTGGCAGACGGTATAGTCACAGTCAACTTTTGATTATTTCCAGAAGGCTTCCTTCAGGGCCTTATCTCCCTGTTTGCCTTTTTTTTTTTGGTGGGGGGTGGGGTAAAAGGAGGTACTAAAAATGTTTCCATTCAATTATGACTTTTTCAGCTCTGGGAGGGAAGTAATAGCAGCAAACATTTATTGTGCACTTGCTATGTGCCAGCCATAATTCTATGAACTTTACATGTATCACCTTATTTAATCCCTCAATAGCCCTATGAAGTGTGTACATTATTAAACCCTTTTTGCAGATAAGGAAATGGAGGCCCAGAAAGGCTAAACAACTTGTCTTAAGTCACACAGTTGGTAAACAGGGGAGCTAGGACTGGTACATAGACCAGAGTCACTCAATTGCGCCACTTGACTGAGCTGTTAAGATGGTGGGGTAGTGAAGGAGGCTGACATTTCTGAAGCTTCCCACACAGACAGAGGCTGCAGCACAGCACAGGGAAAGAAAATGAGCTGAGGGGCAGACTGCTGGTCAGTGAATCAAGCTCGTCCCCTTACTAGCTGTGTGACCCTGGGCAAGTTACTTGACCTCTTTATACCTCAGTTTCCTCATCTGTAGAATGGGGATAATAACAGTATCTACCTCAAAGGGCTGTGGTGAGCATTGAATTCATTAATTGCTGTGAAGCTCTTGGAATAGTGCCTGGCACACAGTGAACGCTATGTAAGTCTCAAGTCAATAAAGTAAGGATCTGTTTTATCAGGTGGAATCGTGAATGATAACCAAGAGTTGACTGCACTGCTAACAGTATTCTACTTGCTTTAATAAAAAAGCACAAAAGCCACTATGACTGAAAGAAATGTTTAAGAAAAGGAGAGAACTTGAGAATCATAATTTAAATACAAACTGATATCTTCTGTATGTGGCTGTAAAATCAATTTAGTATTGATATAAATGTAGTTTGACATACAATTTGAGATTAAATTATGAAATGGTATGCATTAGCAGAAATATATATAAGGGATGCAAAGGTGTTTCAGTATTGATCTAGATTACAAAGAAAGATGGCAATGTAATAAAACATCAGGTAATGTCTTTCTCCAAGGAGCAAAACAAGTCAACACTCACTATGTAGGTAATTTTCTTAATACTCCAGAGAGGAGGACATTTTGTACATAGATCAGGAAAATGAAGTACAGAAAGCCTAGAGAATTTTCTTGAGGCCAGTAATGGGATAAAACCAGAAACTACACTCCCAATTCCTTATCCAGGTCACTGTACCATAATCTCTATTATTAAGATAAAATAAAGTAACTAGCATGACTTTAATAAATGTCAGAGATAGAGAATGATTTTTGAAAGACTACAAAAAGCTTTTCTAAAGCTACCGAGTTGCTTTTTAAAGTATGATTAAAAAAAACTATTGTATGCTTTCATCCAACTTTGCTTTGCTTTTAAAATGGTGGTTTTGAGTGGCCTGCATTATTTTCACAGTGTGACAGAGTCATCGTGTCCCTAGTAAGGCTATGGAACACATTTGGCACCGTGCTAGTTCTGTTTCTTTATATTCCTGGTTTGCTTTTGTTTTGTTTTGTTTTTTTTTGGTCAGAAATCTAGCAGAAAGAAAGACAGACATTTTTTGGTACAATATTCACTGAACTGCCTTTGTAAGCCAAGGTATTTCCTCATTTGGTAAGGTCTGTTTGGTGAGACAGCCAACAAAAGAGGAAAACAAACTAATGATTATTGTTACAGTGATCACAAACCAGGGCAAGTGAGGACCAAAAAAAAAAAACGAAACAAAAAACAAACAAAAAACCCACCACCTTTTATCAGACCAACCAAAATTATCACACAGGTCAAAAGGACCCTATACTGAGGGCTGCCATTTATCCCAAATGAAGTTTTATAATCTGGGTTAAACTGTAACAAGGCACTTGCTTTGGTGATTAATTGTATTCTCTGCACAGAACTATCCTTTTCTCTTTCTAGATAACCTATTGGATAAGTGTATCCAAGTGTGATTATTATAGATAAATTGGTCTACACACTGAAGAACTCCAACAGAGTTTACTTATACCTGGCTGAATGTCTAGAACAATTCAAGAACTGCAATTTGTCAGTGTGCTATTTTTTAAACATATATAATCAATGGGCCATGCTAATTAATGACAAAGTTTCTCTAAGCTACATTACACTATCTAATCTCCTTTAGAATAAGAGTCAATTCATATAGAAATCTGTCTGCCTGTGTCCGAATCATATAAGAATAAAAGAAACAGTTCTTTTAGCCACAATTGGTTATAATTTGCTTTTCCTTAAACTGTTTCGTCTCAAAAATCAGCAGGTTCCTGAACCAATGTTACTTAAACATCCCTAAAAATAAGTGGCAGCATGGGACGTTGTGTGAGTGACAGAGACTGACTGGACAATCTGCCATAAGATACCCCTGTGGGGACAGTCTGTCTCAAGACCTGGAACAAAGCTGTGCATGAGGAAAGACTCTAATCAATGGTCACCTTGTTCCTGGCTAACACAGGAAAATGAAACTGAGCTGGCAAACCCAAGAAGGGGTCTTAAGAGACACAGTAATTTCTCAGAGCATCGGTCAGCAACTTTTTAAAGCTGACTAAGTAGATTCTGACCGAGGCCAGTAAGAAGTACTGTTAACCCTACTGACTTCCACTAGGGGGTAGTGGTGCCTTGGGGCACAGGCACTGACATGGTCACTGAGGCAGGTCAGGGAGGGAAGGACTTCCCTGATGCGCCATCTCCAGCAGGCACCTCAGGGGGTGCTTTAGAGACCTTAGGATCCACTGCTCACATGTACACAATTTTCATTCTGCTGTCACTCAGATAAGTGATTTATTCTCAAATCCCCACATCTTTTAAATACTCAAAGGACGAGGATGAGTTTTTTTCCCTCTAATGTCATCTGCTATGGTTAGACTTACCTAACTTTACTCCGTTTTATGAAGTCCTGTTTCCTGAAGAGCTCGGTTTAGTAATGCTGAGGACACCTGTAAACTACCCCTCCCTCCCCAGTGCCACATCAGAGGTGATGTGGTCAGAAAGGCAGAAGCCTGATCCACTGCCACTTGCCTTTTCCAAAAGTCAGAGGACATTTGGGCTAGAAGAATAAGTCGGATACATATTCTCACAGGAGGCACTTCCTTCTTGAAAGCTGCCTTCACTCTTTATGAAACCAGAATTCTTGTTTTTATTTTTAATTTTTTTCTCTGGCCCATAATATGAATCCAGAAAAATAATACATTTTATGAAAAAAATATAAATATTGAACGGCTAGGAATTTTCTTGCTAAAAGAAATCCCCAAATGTAGAAGACTTAGCCTCCTAGATATATTAACTCATGGTCTACAGCTTTTACTAACTGCACATATTTATGCAAAGTATCAGATGGATCCACCACTACACAATCTATTATTGATCTCCATCTCATTTTTATTGCTAAAAAGTTTTTCCCCACGGATGGGCAAGAAGTGGAGAACAGAATAAGGAATGACATTCCAAGGCGAAAAATCATGCGATTTGCTCTCTGCCCTCTGATTAACCACCAAAGAAACAAATAGGTTCAAAATGATTTGTGAAACTAGTCTATAATCTCAGAGTTTATACTCGAGGAAATGGTTATACTACCTGCTTTCTAGTCTCAGATTACCCTGCATAAGTGATTGTCACTTAGACAATCAGATACTTAGCTGTATCTGAAAATGGTATGGGATATAGACCCCAAACTGTGACAACACTTGGTTTAAGCATATCATACCTTTTAATTTAAAGTCCTCTTTAAGGATACTAAAAATATAAAAAATGACCGACTTTAAATGGGCATTGTGTCAGGTTTTCTCAACTCTGAAACCCTGTCAATTGCAAGAAGCACCAATCAATGACAGGCTACCATGTTAGATGTAAATTAATTCAGGATATATCTGTAAGATAAGATCTGCTAAATCTGTAAAATATATCCTGATTTCAGAAATGCTAGCAAAGGGGCAAAAATCTATCTCCAAATCAAGGAAATGTGTCTGCACAGACATTTTATTTACTATCTTGAGTATAGACATTTAAAGCATCCAAGCCCATTTCACCTATTTGAAAAGATATATCACCCATGCTTAAGAACTTTTGAGAAATATTGATTTTACTTCGGAGACTATATGCCTCCCCTGCATTTTTTATATTGATTCAATATTATCCACAATAAAGGAATTTAATTATCATCTATATTCAGTTTCTTACTTGAGATTCATAGATATCAAAGAATATCAGAATTAGATGGGGTCTGAACAAGCCATCTCATCTAACTCCTCATATGATGCTTAAATGACCTGGACAGTATCCCCAGTGGGTCCTCATCAAGTCTCTGTTTTCACATTTCCAGCTGCCAGTACCTGTACTAGCTAATAGGTAGTCCAGTTAGAAAATGCTTCCCCATATTCACCTGAGATCTAATTCTCTGCAACTTAATCCAGTGATCTTAAATTGTCTCTTATACTGAATTATATGAAATACAGGTTTTCTTCAAGGGTTTCTACCTCTCGGCCGGCTTCTCTCCCATCACACCAATGGGAAATATGGATTATCATGCAAGTGAATTTAACATATTCTTAGAACAATACATAACATTAAAGTAAATACAAACTGTTATTTTATAATTTTTGCAAATGAATCACTTATTTGCAAACATGTTTCACTTAGTTTTCCCCTCATCACTCAGTTTATATAAAATATATAAAGTATACTCCGAGCACCTATCACTCTCAATTTGTCCTTTGGCACAAGTCTTTTCTACTGATATACAATGAGTACATGTTGCAGTAAACAGGTCAATGCCTTAATGTTGTAAACATTTGCTTTTTATAAGCCTGGGCAATGACCCAAACAACAAACTCCTACCCTTTGAGTGTTTTTAAAATAGTTAAGACCACTGGCCACAGTGAAATTTGTCATTTTCATTATTTCCTATATAATTCCAAGAGTAAGGGTAAGTGCCTGCTAGCGTTACACGTGTGCTGTGTGTGGTGTCTTTTCCCGTGTCCTACTGTTAATAGGCGATGGAGACGGTGTGGCTTGGCCTGCATTGGCTTAAGTTCCTCGCAGTCCTCTGCTGCCCCCTGCTGGTCACGCTAAGATCTGACAAAGCCTTTCCTACTCAGAGAAAGGAAATGAAAAATGCAGGTGTATAGGGGACTCTTCCTATTTTCATTCTTTTCCAAAATAAATTCATTTTAGACTCTGGCATCCCAGCAAGTCTCTCACATACTGGATCTCTGTCATACTGGTTGGCCCAATAGAAGGTACTGTATTCGTTAAATAGGAATTTTCTTAAAGAGACATATGTGGCTACAAATTTCCCATACAATACCTAGGTGAAGATGTAAAAACTCATGTATGTATGAGTTCACACACATACCCGTGTATACATACAGTATACACTCCCTTCTCTGTGGCTTTTGGCCGAGTTGACGATTTGGAACTCAAAAAGTTAATGGTGGCAGAGGGTGAAGCCTCCCAAATACAGAATCACAATTAGAGACATAAGTGAAGACTGAGTTCAGGGTGAAGATGCAGGGACTACGGGACATCAGAAGCTATTCGGGGAGAGCAGGAACTGTGGGCACACATTAAAAGGCTAAAATAATCAGCTACACACTCTTGACGGGGAAGGCAAAAGGAGAAACTTTGATCGAGAATGGTGTCACTGAAAACTGACTAAAGAAAAACTTGGGGTTGAGAGAGGAGAGGGGCAGGAAGGACAAGGTTCTCTGTGGGTAGCAGGAAGAGAGAATGGAAATCAACCATGTTAACAATAGGGTTTTTGGCAGTAGAACACAGCCAGCTGTCTCTCTCCTCCAATTCAAACCACCACCGTGAAACCCATTTGCAGAGGGAGGGGTTGCTGCATATCTTGGTGGATGAAGGTTATTTATTCGTGTGTTGATCATTCAGTTTATTTTTGTTTTCTATGTTTCCTACATGATTATCTTTGGAGGTGGGGCCTTGGTCTGCTTATGATTTTTTTTTTTACAGTGCTTTAAAGTTTAAGCATTTATTTCAACTGATAGTGAGGTACTAATAGTCCCTGTGTTATAAATTATCTGGGCAAAGGTAATGTAGCAGGTCTTGCAGAAAAGTGGGAATTTGATTTCTCTTTGCTAAATAGGAAATCAAAACTAAAAATAATGAAACTCCTTGTTTTGTTTGTTTAAACCCTTTGTCTGCAGAGCTAAAATAGCCCTAACAGACAAGACGTTGAAAAATCAAGTTCTGTAGCCTTAGACGTGTCACTAACGCACATTCCACAGCTAAGTATAGAACCCAGAACTAGCATTTGAAGGCTACCAATTCAGTGTGTGGCAGAGACTGACATAATATTGATTTAAATTAAGCCTTGAATTTTATAAAGAGAGACTGTACCCACTACATTTAACTTTCTTGGGGGTGGAAGAGTGGGAAGGTGTCATATTTTGATTCCTCAGCATTTTTACTTTGAACTATTCTCAATTTAAGGTGTCAGGAATATATCGTCTATACTCTTAGCCTGTACTAAGAAAGAGGTACGGAAATCACAGTGAATGGAATGAATTCTTATGATTAGAAATGATGAGAAGATATTACTAACCATGAATTAAAGACATTGCTTGCAGTGAGTACAAATAATTGTCTAGATAGAACAGTAACTAGCTAAGTCATGCTTGGAGCAAAGATGGGACAATTTAGAGAACACACCACTGACAGAAATGATGACATTAGTTTATAAAGTGCTGCATGGTTGATATCTTTTAGGTTTTCTGCTTCAAGAAACCCTTAAGAAGACTAAACACTTAGATTTCTAGAAACAGCACATGATGCTATGTCCCCTCTGGCAATTGATAAAATTAAATTAAAGATATGCTCCCATGTTTTGGCAAAGTCTCTACTGTGAAGTTAGGAAGCCCCAAAGTTAGGAAGGCGAGATGAACAAGAAGTCTCGGTTTGCAAGTGAAGCGGCCTCGTAAGCAGACTTCAACCTGATTAAATCTTACCATTGTCTACAGAAATTCCAAGCACACTTGATATCTTTCTCACACTGAAAACACAGAAAAAGTCACTTTGTTATTGGCTTTTCCACACCCTCACACATTGATTCACGGGCTTTACGGTTTCACAGCAGTTTAACGATTAACATACATTCAGGGCTGGAATGTCAGAATGTGGACGCTTGATCAATTACACGCATGGGGTCAGGAGGGTGAAAGGAACTTGCCCCAGATGTTCTTGGGAGTCACACGGGGAAAACTGATGATAAGTTGGTTACTGGCAACAAATCAAAATACTAAATTAAAAATATCAGAGAATGTCTCGCTATCAGGCCAGATTTTGTTTTAAAAACACCAAGCAGATGGCGTGGGGCAAAGGGTCTAGGCTTTCAGGTGTGGTGCTGTAGTTGACCGCGTCCCACATTATGTCATTCTCCTCCGAGGAAGGGAACTGCGCCACGAGCTCTTCATCCTACTGCTCTGAGCTGGAAGAAAAGTCGATTTGGTGATGTGGTGTGGTGTAGCCAGGGGCTCTCCCCTCTGAACTGTCACATGGGATGGCTGGCTGTTACGATGGTGTGTCATGGGACTTACTGTGGTTAAAAGTGAGAGAGTTATCCAGGCTGCCCAGCTGCTGCAATCTGGCATGCATCATTCCTGTTCTGTTACGGGAAACAGGCAATGTCTGAGATTTTCGATCATGAACTATGGGTCCCAACCCCTCCTGGTTCCTGCAACATGAGTGAAATGGGATAGAAGCAAAAGTTAGATTTGTTACACTGCAGCGAGATGGGGAGCATTAGTTAGTGAGGCCAGGACACAGCACGAAGGAGACTGGCCACGCACAGACCAAGCACAGAGGAGCCTGTTTGAGGCCACATGAGCCAAAGACACACACAGGCAGCAGCACTTGGCAGAGTTCACAGCAAAGCATCTGAAGACGAAGGAGCAAAAACCAGGGCAAAGCAGAGACCTTTTCAGTTTTGGAAAGTCATTTAGAGATGCTACTTGTTTTTTGTTTTTTTTTAGGTACCCGGGCCTCTCACTGTTGTGGCCCGTCCCGTTGCAGAACACAGGCTCAGCGGTCATGGCTCACAGGCCTAGCTGCTCCACGGCATATGGGATCCTTCCAGACCGGGGCACGAACCCGTGTCCCCTGCATCGGCAGGCGGACTTTCAACCACTGCACCACCAGGGAAGCCCAGAGATGCTACTTTTTAAAAAGGTGAGCATCAGTCCAATGTGGTGCTAATGACTAGCATTTGGACAACAGCCAAAACACCATGAATCTCTTTGGATTATATATGTTATTAAACAGCAAAAAAAAATTTTTTTAGTTAAAATAATACATTGGAAGAAACAGAGAACAAACATGCAATGGGAAGGATTATATGAGGCGGTTTAACACCTTTATTCTTACCCAGGAAAGGTGGAGAAGAGCCACAACCTTTGTTAGACTTGTCAGCAGTCAAGTGAAGAAAACAGAAAAGTGATCTGGATTAGCAATCAAACAGCTAACTTCCTACTGTGTCCCATCACCAGAGCAGATGAAAAATGAGACCAGCGCTGGAATGACACCTGTCCCCCGTCCCGTAGCCAACCGTCTCCCTCACTGTGTTATTGTGTGGAGTAGAACAGGACATGCATGGAATATCATCGGGCAACATGCTGCTGGGTGATTTCAAAGTGACACAATGAGAAGGCGCAGTGTTCACAGAACCGGACCACCATAGAGGGCAAACACTGACAACGTTTAAATCATCACTCAGGATCTCTTCCATGTGCAGCAGAGACCATGGCAATTTTCTATAAAACAGGGCACGTCTTTCCACTGTGCACATTACGAAGTAACACCATCCTCCACCCCACCTATCTATTCCCATTTATTTTTAAGACAGTCCAAGGAAGCATACTTTTACATGCAAATATATACAGGGTGCCTAAGAAGTCAGAAGATTTTTCTTTAAAAAAATTAAATTTAGAGACTTTGAAAAAATAAGTTAACTGCTTCACAAAATCCAATTCCAAAATAGTTTGTTGGGGCAGAAATCTTCAGCTTTTCACATTCACCATGTTCAGCTCTGAGGCATTTTATCCTATTTGCACAACATTTTCCAAATGCCATCTTGTGAGGTGGGTGACACCATGAGAGGGTGTGAAGCTCCCCCAGCACAGTGTCTTTCTGTTGCAAATATACTGTTTGCCCATCTTCATGGGACAAAGTCAAAAAGGATGAAGTTATTGTATAAGGACACATTGTATATATTTGCATTTAGTACCCAAAAAACTCAAATGCAAAAATTACTGTTACGATAAAAAATAAGAGTTAAGATTAGAGAACGTTAAGTGCCACCACATTTCAATTAAAAATAGAAAGTATTAATAGGAAGAAGGCATAATATAGTCTCTCTACATTTGCTTTTTAAAAGAAAACATACTTTTATTTGACATAAACACAATTCTGAAACTTTCTCAAATATCTCAAGAAAAAAACAATGTTACCATAAAGAGTGAAATCTTGACACTCAAATAGAAAGTCTATTAAAAATCTATTTCCTATTTCATTGTTGTAAAGCAGAATTATAGATAAGCGAAAAACCTCAATGACAACTAAATTTTAAAGTTTTTCTTAAAACATAAATATGTTTACTTATAATTAAATTTTAGCAACAACTATAGAAAAATAGGATGCTTAGACCAAGACCCCATGAATACATTATCACAGGATACACAACAATGGAAGAAGACAAACACAGACACACTGAATGGCAACAGGGAAGGAGTAAGAACTCGCTAACGACAAGGGGCAGTCCGAGGAAAGCCTCCAGAGAAGGAGCTGCGTGGCTGCCCATCAGCAGTGAGTGTCCAGCTCTCCTCAAGCTCAGCGCGGAACCGAGAGGATGGCTGGGACAGGGCAGTCAGGGTCTGTGATACTCAACAGAGAGTTCTGGTCAGATCACAACAGAGGGCACAGACAGCTTATTCAGAGAAAGAGGAGAAAAGGCTCAATTTTAGAGATGGTTTTTGTGGCAGTCCAAACAAATTTGAGATGGACTGAAAACATTCTTTCATTAAGGAGGAAAGCGGTTCGATGAGAGATCACTCTGTAGTTGGGAGGTGGGATGGTAAAAAAAGGACCTTTGAAAGCGAAAAAGGGAAAGAGAGATCATTGAGGAAGGAAAAAAAGAAAGAGGGGGAACACACATCCAGAGGAGCCGGGAGAAGAGAAAGAGGAGACAGGAGGAACAGAGCACGAGGCAGGATGTGGAAGGAAGCGGAGAAGTGAAGCAACAGGCCACGGAGGGAAATCTTTCCAGGAGGTATGCCTGAGACAGAACAAGACAGAAGGAACGGAGGAACGTAGGCGAAAGATGCCACCAGATTTCAGGGCAGCAACCCAAAGACCTGCCACTGTCTTCACGGCGGTTTAAGAGAATGACAACCGCCAATCCCCACACAAGTTCCCACACTCCTGGATCCAAGCAACACAGACAATGACACAACACTTCAAACGAAAACTCCCACAGTACCTGGCGATATATCGCTTCCCCATGTACTGGAACTGGTGCAAGCAGACTCTGCGGAGAGAATGAAGATTATTAGGGAGCGATCAAGTTATTGGAGGTGAACTTATTTTTGACACATGGCTTTGCTTAAACCCATTTACAGTAACATGTTCAATAAGCTCTTACAACTACCACTAGCCCCTTACTTCCGGTTTTCAGAAATTCTCTGGAAGGTCCCTCTAAACCCGGAGAAAATGATCAAACGCAAGGGAGGCCGCATATTGTGCTGCTGTCAGTGCCATGGTGGCTGGTCTGAGCAACACAGAAGAAAGGCCCAGGACCGACAGGATTGACTGGTGACTTCGGGGGTGGATATTTACTCCACATCTGCCTTAGAAGGCATGGTGGAAACCATATGCACTGTTCCAAGTGGCTTATTCGTTCTCATTCAGCCTATGTAAGGAGTTTTCTTTTTTGATTCAAGTAAATGGACTGGCTCCTTACAGACATCAAGTATGTAGTTTTTTGTTTTACTTTACTGTATTTTGTTTACAACATTGATTTTTTTAAAAAAAATCATATATTTAATAAAAGTCAGTTAAAACAATGTCTAGTAAGTTCTTCTGAACTTACTAGAATCTTGTCTCACGTGTGATAACTCCCACCTTTAACTCAGCAGAGGAAGTGACCATGGATTTGGGAACCAAGACCGTAATTCCAAAATGCACAAAGCTCTGAACACCATGGGTTTGCACCGAATTCGTGCAAACACATTTGGCAGCAAATCATGACCCCAACTAACAGAGGTAAACCTACCTGGTCATGATTTAACCTACTACTTTGAACGATCACAGTACACAGAAATAACTTCTTACTGCAGAAACAACCATGTGCTTGACTGTGGGGTGCTGCGGAATATACTCTCTATGTAAATTTTTCAAAAATCCAAAAAATTCTGGATTTGAAAACTCATCTGGCCCCACTAGTTTTGGATAAGGGATTGTAGATTCGTGTTTCTAAAAGTAAAAGGCTTAAAGGAAAACTTAAACTAAAGTGATAAAATAATATAGACTGTATTTAAGATTTCACTTTTACATATTTTTAAATTGTAGCAATTTTTATGTCTCAGTTTCTGAGCATCATCCACCGAATTCAGTGAATAAATGTTGTGTTATTTAATTAAAATGGCTTATACGCACAAGTAGTAACCTCTCATCTACAATAATCACATATCTAATCATTTAAGGCTGTCGCTGTCCACTGGGTCATGAGCCCCTGAGAGTGGGTGTTGGGGTTAGGTCCAGGAGAAAGAGCTTAAGGATAAGTGTGGATGTGAATATATATTGCATTCCTGGTTCAACTGTCGGTGCACTGTATTCTTCACACCTCTTAACTAGCCTGGAAAAATCAAGAGTCAATGAGCAAAGATGAAACTACTCACTCCAATATTGTAAAAAAATCCATAAGTTCAGATGTTGAGGCCTTGTTCCAATATGTAAACAAAGCATCTGCAAAGTAAACATTTATTTGATTAAATTGTAATGCGTATTTCGTACATTATAAGATGGGAAGAGACCTCAGAGTGTAGGCCTCCAAACTTTCCTCGGCCCCCTTTTATAGTTGATCAAAGGATAAACCAGTGACTAATCTATTATAAGGGGTAACATGCACAACAGGCTTAGTCAGTATAAAGAAGCTACACTTGAACATTTGAACTTTAATTTCAGCATGCATCATCTAGCCCTAAATGGTACCTATTTAACTTATACATAATGTGCTCTTAAATGGACTAGAAAATTACCCACTACAGAATCCCTCCCCAGTAGAGAATCTGTTGAAAATTCTGACATGTACGTAAGTAACCCCTTCCCAACACACACACACACACACACACACACGCACTGCAGTGGAAGCATGTATCCTACAGGCACTGTTTCGCCCTTTGAGGTTTAATTCAGCAAGAAAGCCTGGATCTACCTCAGTCTTTTCCAAGCTGCATGACAGTCCTCTCCATGGATGTACTGCAGCTGAGTTAACCAGCTCCCCTACTGACAGACATGTACTTGTCCTTCCCCCCAGTTTTTTGCTGTTATATATCATGCTTCAGTAAAAATCCTTTTTACATGCGTCTGTGCACACTTGTCCAACTACATCTATAGGAGAAATTCTTAGAAGTGAACTAGCCATGTTAATAGTGTGTACATTTAAAATCTGACATATATTGTCAAATAGCCTTCCAAATAACAGTGTATGGGAGTTCCTATTTCCTAGCACGATGGTACAATGTACTAGTGGTTAAGAACCACACCCGCTCTTTATCAAGAGCAACTGAGCGCATCTTTAGTTAAGGCAAATCCTACAAATTCACTTACAGGAAGCATTCTCTGCATATGACTCTTAACCATTTGACATTGCACAAAGAGTGTTAGCGTGTGATAGTTAAACATTTTTGCCTTCTTACATTTTACATTGAAGTTGAGAAATGCGTTAAAAGATTTCTTTCAGGGAAAAAGCCACTGAGTCTTTGGGGCCTGAGATGAGCAAGAGGCTGGCTGCAGAGATGCTGGAGGCTCATGAAGATGCATGGCAATGGACTTTTATTCTACACTTGTCAAGAACAGTGACAGGTGGGAGAAGCCATGGGATACATACCAAGTACCTGCTATGCACCAGGCACTGTGCTAGGTCTCATGACTTCACGTATATCCTGTCATCGAATTCTCATCATGATCTGGGGCAGAGTTTCCATTTACAAATGAACTAATGAAGGCTCAGAGAAGCTAAGTAACTCTCCCAACTACCAGCTGACAGAATGCTGGTGGAATGGCGGTTTAAATCAAGTGCACCTGATTTTGAAAGCCACAGCTGGCCTCTTAGACCAGAGGGTGGGTCGGGGAGCATCCATCTCTTGGGGGTTTCAAGTTTAGAATCCAGAGGGACGGACTCTGGTTACTTGAGGCTGGTGTGTTGGGAACCCAGGGAGTTCCCTGGATGCTGGGCCTCTCGGGGTCAACGTGCAGACATCTGAGGCCAGCAGACAGAACCAGCTGGCCAGCCGGGTGGTACCATCATGGCCTTTCCTTGCTCTGTGCTCTGGCTATTGGCTGAGGAGGGGGGAAGACAGAGCTAAGCTCTACGACGGAGAAAGGAGGCACAAGAAGGCACGGAGGGTGAGGGGCCCTGCGTGTAGGCCGTGTGCGTTCAACGTGGGAGAAAGGAAAGAGCAGCTACAGAGCTAGTCACACAACTGATGTTGGGTATCTGTCTGGTAAACTATTCTAAAGGCAATTTCTCCCCCACCCCATACTATACACAAAAACCAATGCTTGGTAGAGACTAAGATTTAAATGTGAAAATTTAAATAATACAGCTTTTAAAGAAAATACAGGAGAACATCTTCAGAGCCTGGCAGGTAGGTAAAGATTTCTTAAATGAGACGCACAAAAAAATTCTAATTATAAAGGAGAAAAAAGTGTAACAACAGTAGTTGTAAAAAAAAAAAAAAGGATATTCTAAAACTGTTTTGAAGAAGTTGTTGCATTTTTTAAATATGTGCCTGGCCTTCCAAAAGGCTGACTTTAAAGGGTAACTTTCACTTGGATGCAAAATTTCTTGTATATTTGTTTTTTAAAAACAGTTATTTTCTAGTTACACATCACATTTAATATTTGAAATGTAAAATATTTTAAAGAAAACTTTCAATAAAGGAAAAACAGGACTATATAATGCTGGCTGAAACCCACTACCATGATGAAAATTGAGAACGTTTGACTTAATGGGAAGAACTTCAACTTTCTAACTGAAAAATCAGAATAAGAGCCTGGTGCTTTTGTATTTGGTCATCATTCACAAAAAAAAATCTTGTCTGCTTGTGTTTTTCAAAATAGCTATTTTAAAGTAACATGTTGACAGAAGAGTAAAATCCTCCAGTTCCAACGCATTTTAAGGATCCTATGCTGCTCCTAACCTCTGAGCTACAGGTCAGGCTCCTGGTGCTGCTGAAATGGAAGCTCGAGACAAAAGAAACACTATGTGCAGCAGAAGTACCTTCCCCTGGATGCTCAATGCCCACACCCCCTGCCACCAGACAAGTGGGCTTCAGGTCTCCAAAAATGGCATTTTACTTTCAAAAGAGTTTGTCTTCTCTCAATGACCTTAATGAAGCTCACAGTACCCTTCCTAATTTGTTACAGGAAAATTAAGAAGATTTTTGACCAAGATAAGAACTGTGACATTATACTATGGCACAGTTTCATGTGATTGCTTATATCACACAATCAGAGTTGGAACTGTCCTGCCATGGATGTTTACAAGCTTTAAATGGTACTGATAAAGCATTAATGGTTGTGGTCATTTCTATTTTAAAATGTGGTGGTCAAACCCTTAATCAGAAGCTTAATCTACCAGAATACCACTATTTCCATTAGAAAACTAAACACACCCCACCTCTAGTTAAAGCCAGGAATGTCACACATACTGTAAATGGAAGAGATGCTTAGGTCACCAACACTACATTCTCTAATTCAAGAGACTGACCAATAAAATTATACAAGTTGCCAGTAAGTTTGCTTGGACAAATGAAATTTTAAAAAAAAAATCAAAAGCTATTTCATTTATATGCTTCTGTCTCCCTTAGTGAAGATGTATGTCTGGCTTAATATAAATTTTTTTTTTTTTTTTGCGGTACGCGGGCCTCTCACTGCTGTGGCCTCTCCCGCTGCGGAGCACAGGCTCCGGATGCGCAGGCCCAGCGGCCATGGCTCATGGGCCCAGCCGCTCCACGGCATGTGGGATCCTCCCGGAGCGGGGCACGAACCCGTGTCCCCTGCATCGGCAGGCGGACTCTCAACCACTGCGCCACCAGGGAAGCCCCAATATAAATTTTTAAAATACGCCATTCACATTTTAGAACTCTTTCTGAAACACAATAATTAATGAAAATAAATTTCCAAATTAAGACTTTTATTTCTAGTACATTCAGTAAATTAATATGTATTTCAAACAAGAGAGAAAATCCCTTTAAATCCTTAAACACTTTGAACCAACTATAATTTTTTAAAAAATAAACCAATTACTGAAACAAGGAAAGTAGAACAGATATCTTCATTTTTTTTTTACCTACCATCAGACATGCTTTTTAAGATGTAGAGGAAACACATCAGCAGGCTCTTGATCTCAGACTGGTCAAGTTTGTCGCAGCGAACGACAGAATTTCCCAAGGTGCCACTTTGCTGGTGCTAAAGAAGGAAACAGAGGTGATTCTTCTCCTTCGTTACAGGTAAAACAAAATTAGGTTCACTTTTCTCCTCTGGAAGAGAAAGAGTCTTCGAACTGAGTCAAATCATACAAATTGGAAGGTATAAATGATTTGTCAACGAACTACAAGCACACCGTCACCAAATACACACAAGTGTTAATCCATGGAAGCTCTGTCTTGTCTCCTTGGCACACTCTCCCAGGACAAACAAGAAAGCACAGACCTTTCAAACTGAAAAACCAGTCATAGTTACTGGCTTAGTGCCGAAATGCCAAGTAAAACTTCATGCAAAAAACTTTGTGTGCTAAGACCAAACAGAAATGATGTTTCAGAAGACAGTGCCAAACCAAGCATATCCTCAGGAAAACGTCAGTGGCTGAAAACAGCAAATTAAGTCCAAGGGGCTGCTATGGACCAGCCACTAAAGCCTGGAGCTGAGTCACTGTTATTCTGTTACATCCTGGGGCAGCCTTGGGGGAAAACCACAGGCAGGTGCCTGATAGGGACAAACAGGGACACCTCAGTGCAGCAGGACCAAAGCCCCTAAACTGATGAGATCACGCCATCATCAGCTTAGCTCAACACTGCAAACTTCAGAAAGCTCAGGGTGCAGGGTGAGGGCAGCTTTGCCACTAGACAGCAGGTTCACACCATGTTCAAAGCATTTACTTAAAAAAAAAAAAGAACAAGAATCTCATCTCATTTAAAAAACACAAGAAATTTAAAAATCTTGAAAGTTATATTTCCAATTGAAATCTGGAAAAATTTTTTGCCAAATACCAAAGCAGAAAGATCAGTAAAAAAATATCTTTCATTCAAGGTACTGGTGGGCAATGGAAAAGATATATACTAATCAGGTTTAACTAATAACATACACGAGTATTTTTATTATAGGAAGAGACACACTGCAATTAGTGGCAAAGCCGTGGTGCGGGTGCACCTCCCGCCCACCCACTTCATCAGCGCCGCTGGGAGAGCCCAGGTCTCCCTGCAGCAGGAGCAGGGGTGCCGCCTGTGGGGCCTCCTCCGGCAGAGGCAGCAGTGTTAGCAGCGAGAAGTCCATGGTGACCCGGTGTCTCCTGGCTGACTGGCCGCCGCCCTCCTCCTCTCCAGCTCCGCGTATGACACAAGCTGAGTGCCTTCTGAGCAGCTTCTCCCTCTACGCACGAAGGCATGTCAGGGTCAAGGGAAAAGTTCGACAGGTCATGACACCTGCGCGGAGATGCTCGGACGGCTACAGAACCACAGCTGAGGATCATCACGGCGAGGTCGGCCACATGACCGCGGTAAGGTTACGAACCTGACCCCGAGGAAGGGAGGCTTCCACGTTTCTGAGAACTAGGAATACATCCCTAAGAGAATCACTTGTTTATCGGCACATAAACCTATAACTTAACTTAACCTATACATAACTCACCTATAACTTGAAATAACTTAGGAAAACAGTGGCCGAGGTGAGACTAATCTATCATGGTTCCAGGTTTAAATCCAAGCTTTATCCATTTGCACAAAATTCCAAACTTAGGTATTTCAAGAAAAAAATAGTTAAATATGAGGAGGATGTGTTGTGCTGGGGGCACAGTATGAATAGAGTGATTTCAAATAAAGCCTTATCCCTGCATCATCTATATGACTGATTAATCTTTTCTGGAGCCAGCTTCGGATCCAACGCCCATTCTCATGGATAACTGTGTTATAATTGGTGTTCCCTGGCACACAGACCGTGGGGATTCTAAGCAAGTGGCATTTTGATTTCCCTACGTGTTCAAACTGCCAGAACAACTGGCTCAAAGTGCTCCACTGTAAACACTGCCCTGATGAAATCCTAGAACAGGAATCAGGGGGTTTCAGGGAATGGGCTCCATCCTTAGATCATACTCTGAGATCATCTACCCCAGGTTAACTGAGTTGTTTAAGGAAAAAAAAAAAAGGTCATACTTACTGAACACTAGAACATGAAGCATGTTTACTTTGGGCTAAATCCATTAGTTATAAGAAACACTTAAGTTACATTAAAAGAAATTACCTTATCCAGGGAATTGCTCTTCTCACTATTCCTTTCTGGAAGGCTGTTCCCGGAATCTGTGCTTATGAGGGATCCTCTTGAATCAGCACTTCTCACACTACTGATGTTTGGAGTTGAGTTTGTATATGGAGAAGCTAAACAGAAATCAAGCCAAGACCAAAGGTTTGGTGAGACAGAACAAAATAAAAATAAGTACTGAACTTTAATAAGGGAAACTGCTTTTATGGCACTTATTTTTCCTGTGAGAAAGCTGGCTCAAGAGTTTCATTCGATTCCCTCTCCTTTCAAGAACCAGGCCATTTAGATTGAGATACAATAACCGTTAATCTGAAACGTTCAGACATAACTATCAATTCACTTATGAGAAACCACCTTGGATTGCTCAGACTAAAGGAGAACATGCTGGTTCAGACTGGGGTAGGATAAAGACTTCAAAAAATTAAAAAGATAAATCCACCTACAACTATCAAATAAAAAAAACTATACCATGCAATAAACCCGCAGTACTCAAACGGCGGGCTGAGGGACCCCAGAAAACTCTGAGGGGTGTCATGGGACATTTTAAAATTTCAAGGAAAACACAGTGATACTTGACATCTGCCGGAAACTGTAGTTTCAACCTCCGACTGTGCTACATTCCTTTCCGTGATGTCATATCTCTGCGAAGCGGGGTATTTGGTGGTCGCTATGATAAAAAGCAAGTACTGGGTGAAAATCAGTGTGGAACAGGAAATGAGAATGTCGGTGAGCGATCTGATTCCAAATGTGAGAAGCCGTGTAGCGCCCAACAGGCACACACAACCCATTAGTAAGAATCGTTAGTAAAAATAAAAATTTTTTTCTTTATGTATGTGTATAGTTTTCAAATGCCTACTAAGTTGTTAGGTTATAAGTACGTATTATTTGGCCCTAAGTACCTAATAAACAGAACCATTAGGTGTTTCTTTTGGCCTGGGGACTCCATGAAAAATTACTTTGATTAATAAGGGTGCTGTGAATTGAGAATGTTTGGGAATCTCTGCAATAAACAGTTGCAAGCAGAAAGGAAATCTAACTTGGAAATAAAATTTGTGACATCTGTTGAAAAAAATAGCATTTTAAGGGAGAAGTCAGCCCCTACCTCAATACTGTGGAATTTCTAAAAGTAATAGATGACTTCCTGCTTAGATAAGATTTAAATAAATCACAAAATTAAAAATGACTCTTAGACTTGCACATTCTGGCTTGAACCAAAAGGCATGTCTTTGGCTGTGAGGCTGGGCTGGCAGTGCACACTGCAGAAGACTTTCGGCGCCACGCTGCAGCAAGCTGTAAGCACAGCCTCCCACCCCCAAGCTGTCTTCACCTGAGATGCCTTTCCTTGGCACCTCAGAACAGGCAGGCCCTTTCTGGGTTTCAGCCTGCAAGTTACTGCCATGGGCTGATACACCTCGAAGTTGATCCCCTCCCTGCCCCTAACGCTCAGGTTTATCCACCACCATCTCTGAAACCAATTCAGTGTATTAAGTGTATCAAGCAAAGAAGGGCAAGGGAATCTGAAAATGTAAGTGCAGGCAGGAACACGTAAACCATTGGCCAGGGGCTGCGCCTACCCAGAATAGGAACTGTGTGATTGACTGCCACAGGGTGCAGGTAAAAACACTATGAAAAAGCCAGGGGCCTTTTTCTACACTCAGAGAGAAAAGAAATATGCACTGTGACCAAACTATAACTATCGTCTTCCTAATATAACCAGACTTCATACTTAGTGTAGAACACAGAACTCAGGAGAAAAAGGCTCTCAGTAAAGTAAAATTAGACATTAAATTCTCAAAGTTTTAGGCTCAGTTCCAGAACAAGAGTCCTAATCTAAGGCAAACAGATGCAAAGGCAATAAATCAAAATCAACATGCTTAGTAGAACTATGTTCCTGGTGTGTGTGTGTGTGTGTGTGTGTGTATTTAATATCCTGGCCCAGTGTATAACTTTTAAAAGAAATTTCGTTCAACTCTCTCCCCTTTGTACAGACAGCAAAATGCAATACACTGAGTAGGTAGGTAAAGGAACCCTGAGCCTAAGAATGCATGCCTTGAGAATGTAATCTTTTTTAAAAATTTTATTTATTTATTTTTGGCTGTGTTGGGTCTTCGCTGCTGTGCATGGGCCCCCTCCAGCTGTGGCGAGCGGGGGCCGCTCCTTGCCGCGGTGTGCAGGCCTCTCACTGCGGTGGCCTCTCCTGCTGCGGAGCGTGGGCTCCAGGCGCGCGGGCCTTAGTAGCTGCAGCACACGGGCTCAGCAGTTGTGGCTCACGGGCTCTAGAGAGCAGGCTCAGTAGTTGTGGCGCACGGGCTTAGGTGCTCCGCGGCATGTGGGATCTTCCCGGACCAGGGCTCAAACCTGTGTCCCCTGCATTGGCAGGCGGACTCCCAACCGCTGTGCCACCAGGGAAGCCCCTAAAATGAATGTAATCTTAGAGTAGTTTTTATCCAGGCAATGAATCGGTTTCAGAAATTTTCATGCACCATGTTCCAAAGACATTAAAAAAATTGCTGAGGGTACATTCTCAGTAAGTGTGGAAACAGAACTTCCTTAAGAGACGTAAGGAGAGGGCCTCCCTGGTGGCGCAGTGGTTGAGAGTCCGCCTGCCGATGCAGGGGATACGGGTTCGTGCCCCGGTCTGGGAGGATCCCATATGCCGCGGAGCGGCTGGGCCCGTGAGCCATGGCTGCTGAGCCTGCGCATCCGGAGCCTGTGCTCCGCAACGGGAGAGGCCACAACAGTGAGAGGCCCGCATACCACAAAAAAAAAAAAAAAAAAAAAAAAAGAGACGTAAGGAGAAAGTCAGCTCTTGAAGGATAAGCACTGGGACTAAAACTAACTGGAAATTCCTTGATGAATAAAAGAAGAATTGCTAAAGCTACCAGAAAACAACTAGTAAACCCAGTTCAAAGGTGGGGGCTTTCCTGGAAGGCACTCCTAAAAGGAAACAAGGATTAAAGTGTTTAAAGATGGGGGCAACATAGATAAAAGCCTGAGTATAAATTAAGTCTATTGTGGTGAATTCCCATGAAAAGCGGATCCAGATCTTCAAAGTCAAGAAAGAACGAAATGGGACAAAATAAGCCTTGAGAACTTTTTGTAACTTCACCACGAACACAGAGCAATCGAAGGCCGTTTATGTCACTAAAGTTGTGCTAAAGACCCCCCTCGGCTCATCTCTCTGTTCTCAAGGCATCCCAAACCCTAACAAGGTGAACGTGGAATTGGAGAATCAAGTTGGAGTCAAAACATCATCTCATTCTAGTTTCATCGTTTCCACAAAGCCTTGAATCCTACAGAATACTGGTCAGAGATGACAGAGGGTTAAGATTTAGGCTACGAAGAGTCTATCACAAAGCATGAATAACACTGAAGACCTGTGCTTGTTATAATGGCGGTCAAATAATAACACTGTTTACCTTGCCCAGCACTGCACACATTCAACTAGCTCTTCATCCCTCACCGCGACTCTATTTTTGAGATGTGGACACAGGGTAAAGAGGAGAGACACCCTGCCCATGGCAATTGTAAATGGTGGAGTCTGGATCCAAAGCCACATCTGTCCAACTTTAAAAACACTGCTGGGAACCGCTGCAGACAAAGCCCCTGAAAGGACCCCTTCCCCACTCCCGGAGAGCGGCTGGGCTTGTGGACGGAGTGAGGCAAAGGAGACGGAGCGAGGGCCCCGTGAGAAAGGCAATGGAGATACCACGAGCCAGGCTCTGCATTTTGTATGAATTAACTCACTTCATCTTTACAACGCCAAATGAGGTAGTAAGTGTGACTACGAAAAACACACAGAAACAGAAGTAAGATTAAAGACTGGTATGGGCGTTATGGGATAAATCTGAGCGTTGGTATGCGGATTCCAATTTTACAGTCTGGCCAGTTTCATCACCTACATGAAATACCACGTTAGCAACTAGAACAACACAAAAGCTAAGGACATAAACTCAGAATGAACCACAGTCCTGCAGATTAATTAGGTAAAAGGACTGCCCTTTATTCTGCCCTATGAGTTAGTTCCATTATTGGGTGGTCTAAGCATTAGCCACAGCAGAATGCTTCATTTATTCAAACTGTGGTGTAAAAGAGAGGAAGAAATATAAAGACAGCATAAGCCTGTGAGTGTCTGTGAAGATATATATATATTTTTTGTACCATTATCTTTATGAAGGAGCTGGCACATGTGCTCAGAGTATTAATAAATACATTTCTCAGGCATTTTCTTATGGAAAAACTACTCAATTTGAATCTTGATTTATGCCATCTGTTTTCCTCCCCATGGGGGCTGCTCTAACATTATTTCAGATAGAAAAAAATATTGTAGGGAAGAAGATTTTAGAAAACTGATTTCAGGACTGCATTCTAGCCATAAACCAGTATCTCCATCAGCAATTAGTCTGTCACATCTCATCTAAATCGTTAACACTACAAATAAATCCTACCCACCACACACACACTTGCAAAGATATTCTTTTTTTTTTTTTTTTTTTTTTTGCTGTAGGTGGGCCTCTCACTGTTGTGGCCTCTCCCCTTGCGGAGCACAGGCTCCGGACGCACAGGCTCAGTGGCCATGGCTCACGGGCCTAGCCGCTCTGCGGCATGTGGGATCTTCCCAGACCGGGGCACGAACCCGTGTCCCCTGCATCGGCAGGCGGACTCTCAACCACTGCGCCACCAGGGAAGCCCTTGCAAAGATATTCTTTTCCTAAAAGCTTAAACAATCCAGTTTGAAGATTTAAAATGAAAAATTAACACGCATTAAACAAAAAGCAAACAGGAAAAATATGTGGTTAAGTGTACTACATGTGTTATTCCTGAAATCTGAGATCTTTATTTCAGTGTAGAGTTAAGGGGTTTCATAGCTGAGGAACAAAATCAGGAAAAGAATATCTGAAGTAGAAACTCAAGACTTCAAAGTTCTGATCTGAAAGCTAACAAATGATCGGATTAAAGACGCTTTCCGAATTAGACTGCAGAGAAGCAGGTCAGAGCCTGAGCATTACCAATGCCAGAGATGGCACCAAAGAGGTCCTTGTGCAGACTGGCATCCAGCGTGCTCCCAGACTTCTGCGGTGTCACCATCGGGTTCACGGCTGGCAAAGTAAGGGATTCCTCCTTCACAGTCTGTCAAGGAGGAGAGAGACAAGAAACAATTGAAGGTGACTTTAAAGGATTCACCAACAGTTCTTGGCAGTATGAGGGCGAGCGTAAGAACAGGACGGAACAGCCTGGCATGTTAAACGTGCCTGAGTGGGAGGAGGACAGCAGGGGGTGGAGGTGGGGTGTGTGGGTCAGAGAAGCGGCAGGAGGAGGGAGCACGGGGCACTTCAGGTCTGGGGCGGGCAGAGAAACCTCGGTCCATGAAGTCCTGTATTTCCCCAGGAGGTCTAGCACCCTTCCCTTTCCAGAGCTCTGATGCCCAACATTTCTGTAGATTATTTCAGTATGTTTCTTCCTTCAAAAGAAGCCTCACGTGCCCTTTCTAACTGGAATGTTGTTGTTTTTCTCTCACATCAGAAATCTTCCCAAATAAGCAAGTGACCTCACAATAGCAGCAGTGAAAATCTCTGCAAGGTGGGTGCTTCATGTGAATTCTCAATCAGTGGAAAAATTATGTTCATTATGAAGTTATGTCATAAAAGGGATTTTACTTTCATGAAAGCCAAAGCAGAAGCTGGTGTTCATTTTTCTCAGGATTGAAGCGGTACAGATAGGTAGCATTACACCCTGAATTACTTATTCCGATTAGAAAAGCAGACAAATTTAGAGAATATACATGTGAAATACAATGTTGTAGAGGGTGAGATTAGTGTGGTGCATTCCATGTAAGGACAGTGAACATTCACACTCTTTGGAACTACAAAAACTAGTCTATAAATACAGTTCATCTCAATGCACCATCACGTAGGAGATGTAGAGAAAACAGGAAGAAGCAACACCGTTGGGGGAAAAGGGACAGAAATACACACAAGGGAGCTCCCCCGGTGTATGCTGTAATGACAAAGTGGCAAGATGAACAATGGAGCCGGTTCATGGGTCCAGAATAAACAGGAAAAGGGCACTGCTGAACTGCTAACACCTGTCCAAACTAACGGCAGATTGTCTCCAACCAAAACGCTTTGAGATCATTTCTGGCATCATCCTTCAGTCAACTTAATTTCCAGTGTATCTTTAAATGACTGCATAAAGCTAAAGTAAATTAAGGTGGTCAGTTTGGGGAGGTGGGATCATTCACCCTGGCCCCCCGACATCTAGTCTGATTATCTTTCTAATTTTACAGACACAGAGAAACTTCAGCCCAAAGAGGTGGCTTTTCCAAGACCGTGTAGTATGTTACATCAGAACCGGGGCTAGCACTGAGCTCTTATAGCACAGAGGTTAGAACTATGCTTTTTAAAAAATAAACTCCTTCCTCTATAACTTTTTGTTGGATACACAAAGAAGATCCTGAAATCTTACAAGAAAACGAGCCATCAGGAAAGCATGGCTTTTTATAATGATTTTTTTTTTTTTTTTTCTTTTCGGTACACGGGCCTCTCATTGTTATGGCCTCTCCCGCTGCGGAGCACAGGCTCCGGATGTGCGGGCTCAGCGGCCATGGCTCACGGGCCCAGCCGCTCCGCGGCCTGTGGGATCTTCCCGGACCGGGGCACGAACCCGTGTCCCCTGCATAGGCAGGCAGACTCTCAACCACTGCGCCACCAGGGAAGCCCTATAATGATTTTTAACAAGAGTTGAAGGTTTACTGATTGACCCCGTCTTAGCCAGAAATGCAACTTACCAAGACTACTGTAGATTATTATGGTTTTAGGGGCAAAAAAAGAGGAGACGTGTAGAGTTGAATAGTGTCCCTCCAATTGCGTATCCACCCTGAAACTCAGAATGTGACCTTATTTGGAAAGAGGGTCTTTGCAGATGTAATTAAGATGTAAGATAAGACGATGTCATCCTGGATTAGGGTGGGCCCTAAATCCAAGCACTGGTGTCCTTATAGGGACAGGACACCAGAGACACAGACACACACCAGAGAGAACACCATGTGAAGACAGAGGCAGAGACTGGAGTGATACAGCTATAAGCTAAAAAAAGCAAGGATTTCGGGCAACCACCAGAAGCTAGGAGAAAGGCATAGAACCAACTCTTCACCCAGAGCCTCCAGAAGGAACCAACCCCGCTGACATCTTGATTTTGGACTTCTGCCTTTCTGACTGTGAGAGAATACATTTCTGTTGTTTTTGGCCACCCAGTTTGTGGTATTTTGTTAGGGCAGCCACAGGAAGCAAACACAGGCTGTGTCTATGTGAATGTGCTTACGTACACTGCCAGGGTTCACGGGGAAGGGAGACACATCTCTCACATTGATCCGCTGGACATTCTCAATCAGGAGACCGAACAGAGGCAGGTAGAGAGTGGCTATCCTTGCTTGGTGGCTCTGAAACAAAGGCGCAAAGCATGAGCTTATCCCGGACTCGGAATTTAACGATGGACTGAGCTAGCACTTGGCTGTCTCCGGTATTTGGATCCGTCCTATAAAGACTGCTGTTAGATTTTATCGTATAAACAGAGAAAGTCTTAGTGCTGTTACCACTAATTGTCTAATGGCTTATTTCTTTATATTACTCAAAATGAAGGACATTTATCCATTGTATTTCCTTCCACTAGGGAACACTCACCCTGGACGCGTATCTGTCATCAAAAGAATGCTTTATCAGCAGGTTCTTAAGCACCCCGATGGCGATCAGCCGGACCTCCCTGAACTCCTGGAGGGCCGTCCCCACCTCCCTCAGCAACAGTCCCACCAAGAAGTGGTTTCTGCAGAACTCATCTGTTAACGCGTAGTCAAGCTGGAGATCTGAAATGAGGACAGAACCCGCTTTAGTTCGAAAGGATGTAACACTCTTTGAATAAAATAAAAACCAAGCCCATCCTTTGCTTTCAGCCTCCCCTGTGTGTGTCATCAGGTGGTCACATCTGACTTCCAAGGGGAAAGGGCTGATAACCTAAAATACTGCTCTGCACTCCAAAGTGAAAACGAAATTTAAATACAAATAAATGCACTGGATGTTGATTTTAAAAGGTATTATTCCATCCTACATAATTATTAAGTTAGTGAATAGTTTTAGTACCAATTTTTAGAATATAGAACAGCATGTTATATTACAAATGTAATTTTGTTATTGATATGAAATTTAAAAATAAAACTGTAGTAACTGACAACATTATAGGGGAGTAATTTGTACATAACAGACACGTAATTAAAGAATAAATATAGGTGGTCTATTAAAATGTTCTTCACTACATGAGTTCATTTATCTATTTCCTGGTCATTAATGCCCCGTATACGCCCATGAAAACCCAATGTGTTTAAAATGAACGAGTTACCATATTACCTATTATTTTGCTATCACTGAAGATCTTATTTGACTTAGAATTTTCTAAAATATACTCTTAAAACTTCTTTACCTCAGAAAGCCAATAGAAAACTGATATAAATTAGAACTAAAATGGACAAAGCACCAAATCAAACTAGTAAGTCATCAGCAAGCTAAGTGACAAGACTGAAAGCTCTTCTGGAAAAGAGATAATAAGCAAACATGAAACCTACTGAGGGAGGGTAAATAAAAGCAGCTAAACATCACACTCTAAAGCTGAAATACACCTATCCAGAAAGCTGTGGCTTAGATTTAAATTCTTATACTGAATCCATTGTTAGAGAAAAATCTATAGGCCTCTCCTTTAACTGTAATGCCATGTTAGTTGCTTCTAAACCTATTCAAAGTCTGCCCCAAGTCCTATGAACTCTTTAGCAGAAGGAGGGGAAAGAGTGTTCATCTTTCCAGAACACTCACGTCCACTGTTTATGATTTTTAAGTCCAGTTTACTGAAAAGACAGTTCACAGCTTGAATTCACATGATCCCCTTAGAAGGAAAACTATTTATGGGTTTAACTGTACACGTGTGTGTGTGTGTACGTGTGCGTGTGCAGAGGGGAGAGTGGAGGAGCAGGTGAGAAGGATAAGAGGAAGGAGGATGCTAAAAAAACCCGAAACTTTATTCCTATCAGTGCAGTTATGGAAATTATCTGTAGCTGACCCACGCCACCTGCCTAGGGCAGCCCTTCTAGCCGCCAAATACCCTGACAGTCTACTGAGAGCCTGTGCGAGTCTGTGGGGTACCTGAAGGGTCTCCTCCTCACTCCTCACTTGGTTCTACAGGATAGACAACTGGGCCAGTGGGGAAGATGGACATTAGCACACGTTCACTGCCCAACCGCTGGGCAGAAAGAGCTATCCTCAGCACCCTGAGAGGTGAGAGGAAAACAGCCACGGTCTCCAAGGACAGGTGGGCTAGGAACTGAAGGTGGGGTGAAGGAGGGTCTGGGGTGCAGGGTAGGGAGCAATTCACTCCAGGTGGGGCGCTGGGAGAGGCGAGGGGGAGACCTGGCTGGGCCCACACTGGAGGTGCTGAGTGACTGGCCAGGAGGAAGATGAGGATCCCCAGGGAGGTGCTGTGTGAGGCTGAGAAGTGCGGGGAGGGCCTGCCATGTGTGCGGAGCTGGGACCAGCAGGTGTGCCCGGCACGTGGGGAACAGTGTGGGGTGGGACAGGCGGGCGGGCTGGGGCTGGATGGGGGATGCTGAAGAGCCCAGGCGCTCAACCCCTCACCATCTTCACTTATCACCCCAAAGCTGCCTTCTCAGTGAGGCTTTGCCTGGCCACCTGATCTCAATGCCAGCCCATTTCCTATCCCCTTCCCTTGCTTTATTTCTCTCTCCTTCGCACTTATCACTCTCTCATGTTCTACGTATTTCACACAGGTAAGACAGCAGGGGATTTCATCCTTGTTGTCCACAACTCTATCCCAAGGCTAGGTATAGCTGGTGCTGAGCAAGTATTTGCTGAATGCAGGACCGCCAACTTCAGACCACAGTCCCCCTCCTTGCTCTTTAGAAGGTAAGGTGTTTATGTCTCTGAATGAATTCCTTTGTGAGTTTCTCTCTGAATTTCAGAGTCAGTTGATTTAGGTGTCATTAATAGTTTGGTGGCATCCTTCTACTTTTTCTCTCCTTTAGCATAAATAATCCTGAGCACATACAAGGTGCTAGATATTACTTGACAGACCCAAGAGACTAATTTGATTCATTTGACTTACTCAGTGAAGACAAAGAAATCTCTATGAGCTTAATTCTCTTCAAACTCAAAAAGGATACAGAACAGTTAATAAAGACTCAGCATGCAAACATAAAAAGCATGTGAAAAGCCACGTTGCTTGTGACATAGGTTACTGCTACTGCTATAAACAAGGACTGTGAAAATGGTGGAATAATACATTTTTGAAATGAAGCAGAGCTTTTTGTTTGTTTGTTTTACTTCTTAAAGAAACGTCCTAGAGGACCTAGTGACCCCAGGTGCAAAAAAACCAGATGCCTGCTGGGGATGCTATGGCAATGTCTTAGCTACAGTGAGAACAAATTCACTGGTTTATCATCAATTTTAAAACCGATCCAAGTATATGGCAAATGCCTACATGAATAGCATACGTAAGCATTTCAGCAATCACTTGCATTCTTTTTCTTTTAAAGGAGTAAGATGCAAGAAAGCAAGCGTCACACCCCACACCTACCTACAGGAGTGTCATTTGACTCCACAGCTGGTGAAAGAAAAGCTAATTCATAAGAAAAAAGAAAAGTGAAACAAATAAAAATAAACTACAGTAAATAAAATGGATTACTATTGTTTAAGCAATGGAAGTTTTCAATGAAAGAGTCACACTGGCATGATCTGTAGTCTGGTAAATTTGCTAAAAAAAAAGTAAGTTCCTACATAGCATTTAATCAATTTTTTTTAAAATGGAAATTTAACAAGAAAAAAAATCAATTCATCAATGAAAAATATCAGATAATTTGAATGTCATGTGTGAACTAATTCTCTTTTCTTATTAAAAATGAATGGTTCTCTTTCTGAAAAGACTAGGATTATTACATTTAAAGATAGATTACCTTGATATCTTTGAATCCTGCCTTTTCCAAATGGCATTGGTAAATTCAATGGAATATAATGTTCATGATTGCATACCACACGGAGAAATTCAAATTTGTATTCAAAGAGGGTCTGCAGGAAAAAAATGGTTAGTCGTAAGTTAAATACCTCAGTGGATACTTTATACAGCCTCCTGAAAAACCTATTAGGAATCACACACTCGTCTTTAGCCTCTTCCCTGTCTTAGAGCTGCACGCTCTAGGCTATTTTACAGATTTCAGGATGTCTGCAGGGATTTATTTGAAAATTGGGAAACATTTCATTAAACAATGTCCTCCACTGACTTTTAGGGAATTTATAATTTATGCTCCTCTTACTTCAATAAAGGATTTCAGGCAGCTTATAATTATAGACACAGATTCAGTGCAATAAAAAAAGGAGTAAGGCAGAGCTTTAAAATAGACACGCAAGGGAAGAGACAGATAATTCTAGCAGAGAAAGGGTACATGGTTACTTCTGTTACCTTGTTAAATAAACTATGATTTGCAACACATATACTTTTAGTTTTGCAGCTGAGAAGTTATTTAAGGTATTTATGAGAAAAATCAACAGGCATTTATGTTGCATGTGGAATAACTGTGTCCCTAATATCTCACACATTAACGCAAGTACTAGTTAGTACTAGTTAGTATCTCCAAGAGAGGAGAATGAATAGTGCCTCTGGGACTGAATGAAAATTCTGATGTGAACCAAGAGAAGCAGGTGGGTATCCAGATGTCACTCAGAGAGACAAAAAGAACAGTGTGTAACACACACACACACACACACGCACGCACGCACAGGCTACCTTAGGATCTCCAGGAGCAAAGCAGCTGATGTAGTTGTTGATCTGTTTAAAGACAAAGCCCCTATCCATGAAGGTGAAACATCTCTGTGGAGGAAACAACCCACAAAGGTTAAGTATTTAGGCTTTTTTTGAAAGTTGGCTTCAAATCTGCATTTATTGTGAATAAGTTTATCCTTCGGCATAAAAACCTGCCATCAAAGTTCACTGAGCATCTATATGTACGAGTCACTCTGCTAGAAAAAGCACACTAGGCACTTGGCGGACACCCTCTCCCCCGGAGGCCCCCACCTTGATGAACACAGCCAGGCTATGATTCGCATTCTTAGATGCCTCCGGGTTATCTCGAAACTTCTGAGTGATGTGTGGCATCAGCATATTCACAACAGTTTCCACTGCATGATGATAGGATGCAGGAAATCTCTGGTTTCGCAATAACTAAAAAGGATTTAGAGCAAACATTTATTATTTTTTAAGTTGCAACCTTTGAGGGGGAAAAAAACCAACTCATCCCTGAGTTCATTTCAAAAACCCAGGGCTCCCATCTTATTTATCTGAAATTAGATAAGATAAATTATTCTTTCTTCTCTCCAAGTACTGTATAAGTATTCTAATACTTCAAATAAATGCTGTGGATCAGGTCTGAGATGTTAGACTTCAGTATGATAAAGACCACTGTGGAGGTATCTATAAAAATGTGGAGATGCACCTTTACTTCCAGAGATTCTGATCAGACCTGCATTTTTACTGCATTTTACTTTGATTCTAATGCCTGTATCTTTCAGAGATTTCTTTAGAAAACACTGGCTTAGGTTTAAGCCTCAAGTATTCAAACTGAACACACACAGAATGGTGACTGTATGTCACTAGTTGAAACTGCTTAGAAGTCCTCTTTAAATTGACTTTACATAATAATTTTTCCCCATCAGGAATGCTTACCTAAGAAATTACACACCGATCACTTAGCAATTAGCTACCACTTACCATGTATCTTCTACACACCAGGCACTGCACTAGATATTTTTATGTACTTTTTCATTAAATTCTTAAACACCCTCATACTATAGAGGGTCAGAGAGATTAGGTAAATGTGTCTTCAGTCACACAGCTAACAATAACAAAGATTCAAAGCCAGATCTACAATGAGTTTAAAGACTATGCTCTTTCTGTTCTGTGATGCTGTGCTGCCCCCTCTCTGGCCCCAGTGCATGGAACCATTTACTGAAGGCCTGGAATGTGAAGGGGGCTGAACTGGATGCTCCACGACACTTATCCGTGCATGCACGTGATTCTAACAGCCACAACAGGGGGGTGTTTTCATCCCCACATTACAGATGAGATGAAACTGAAGCTTGGAAAGATTGAATAAAGAATACTAACTGACCTTTAATATCTTTCCTTTCCTTCTCCCTTTTAGTGGCAGAACTCCTGGGTTTTACAGGGCACATGGCTGCCCAGACTGCATTTCCCAGCATAACTTGTGGCAAGATAATGGCCATGTGACTAGTTCTGGCCAAAGGGCTGTAAGAGGAAGTGACGCTTGCCTTTCCCATAAAAGGCACTGCTTGCCTACCAAGTCCTCCTCTTTGCCACTGCCTGGAATGTGGAGTGGTGGTGGGCCAGCTTCTCAACTATGCAGATGAGGGTGACACCTGGGCTGGATAGTTGGATAGGAGCTTGAGTCCCTGAATGACCTTGGGGGACAAGATCCCCACTGTCTGAGCTGCCTACTGGCTCATAATTTTCCAAAAGAGAGAAATGAACCTTCTGGCTTATTTTAGCCACTATTATTTTGGCCTATTTTGGAGCAGCCAAACCAGTATCCTAATATCAAACAAATAGTATTTTGTAAAACTAGAACTGGAGCCTAGGTATTTATGCTATGAAAGCATGCTTTATTTTATGCATTAAATACCAGAACCTACTATGAAATTTTGAAATGCCAGCTTTACAATAATCTCAGTTCTCAAACCAATAACAAGACAATCTTTGTAAATGTACATAAACTCAAGAATCCAGTGAGGGAAGGATCAAGTCATAAGAATTGGAAGTTTACCTACTTTCAAAAACAGAACAGTAAAATGTGAAATTCCAAAAGGATTTTTTGTTCCATATGTGCAAACCAGTAACTCTATAACCTGAGGTGTCAGCCTCAACAGATGATCGGCTTCCAGGAACCCAGGCAAGGCCAACTCTAACCACCAGGCATGACTACCAGCTACCTAAGCTGGCCATTCCTAAAAAAGAGGTCTCCCAAGAAAAGCCTACAGAATGGGGCTGGGTCAACAGCTGCTTAAACCATGAAAAGTGGGTGGGGAACTCTATAATGGACGCATGGGGTGGACCGAATGGAACCTATTAGTCAATATTATTATAACTAAAAGTGGGACAACCAGACTCCTATGCCTTCTGACGTGATACAGTAGCACCAGCTAAGGTGTATCCTTGCCACAAAGAAAATCAAACCTGAATGGAATTAAGCGTCTAGATACCACTACACAAGTGTACAGGATACAGAGGGTACAGAGAATCATGTCATGTATCACTGCAAGGTTACAACTGGCCAAATGTAGAATATGGGAAATTCTGCAGGACAAATGGTCTACTTTCTTCAACAAATACACTGCACTGAAGAAACAAACAAATGGAGAGGAAACAGTATGAGGATCCAAGAAACTTCAGAGACACATCAACCCAATGCAATGTGTGGACTATGTTTAGATCCTGATTCAGACCAACTGTAAAATGACATTTTTAAGACACCTGGGGGAAACGGAATACAGATGGGGTGTTGGATGATAATAAAGAAATATTTCTACCTTTATTGAGTGTCATATGGTGCAATGGTTATTCTTTTTTAAGGCTTTATCCATTGGATAATATACACTAAAGTTTTATAGATAAAATGATAAAATATTGGGGAACTGCTTTAAAAATACTCTAGGAAAAAAGAAGTATGAGGGTGGATACCTCAAGCAAGAATGGCAGAGTGTTGATAACTGTTGAAGCTGGGTGGGTGAGAGGCACATGAGGTTCATTAAACTATTCCCTTTCTTTTTCTTTTTAAAATTTTCTATAATAAATTTTTTTTAATGGTGAGATAAAGCTCTCCCTGCAGTGACAAACAGCTATTGTCAACAGTCCTCATTTGGGGCCTTCCCTGGTGGCGCAGTGGTTGAGAGTCCGCCTGCCGATGCAGGGGACACGGGTTCGTGCCCCGGTCCGGGAAGATCCCACATGCCACAGAGCAGCTGGGCCCATGAGCCATGGCCGCTGAGCCTGCGCTCCGCAACAGGAGAGGCCACAACAGTGAGAGGCCCACGTACCAAAAAAAAAAAAAAAAGAAAAGAGTCCTCATTTGGCAACAAAGCAATGAGGTAAGACACACATCGAAGGATAATAAAGACTGAGGTAATGAGATGATTTTATGGAGATTATTATAAACTGAGATGGAAGAACATGATCTAGGCTAATGAGCTGATATCTAGGGGAGTGAGTGTATAAGCGCTGCCTCAGGAGAGGACAGACACTAAGACAGCAGGAGACTTCTCAGCCAAACGAAACCTACCTCCTGACCATGTCCTGCAGCCGGATCTCCCCTTGGTAATGCTGCAGCGTCCGCAGTGGCCCGGCCACCACCACCTATGCCTCCAACAAGGGCTGCCGGTGCTCGGTCTGCCTGCCCAGCACCTGCCCAGACCTGATCCGCCTCCTCCAGCCTGCCTGCTGTGCCCCATGCCCCCCACCCTGCTGTCAGCCCGACACCTTCATGCCCTCCTGCTGGCTGCTCAGCTCCTGCCACCTGACCCCTGGCCTGAGTGGGATCTCCCTGATGACCCACACTCAGCCTTGAAGCGAAGGGCCCTGTGGGCCCTGCTGCTGACAGCCACGTCTCTACAGACGCCAGCGAGGGGCTATACCACGTCCTACATCATCTGGGTGCCGCATCCACTGCCGCCCAAGTCGCTGCCCACTGCGCAAGGACATCCAGAAGCCTTCACGCGTTCAGTGCTTTGCTGCTTGCTGTGTTCTTCTACTCTCTTGGGTATAGAGACCTCTCTTCTACAGGCCATTTCACTGCTCAGTGTTACAATAAATAAGACAACTAGTTAATAAACTTCATTTTCCTGGCTTAGCAAACAACGGTAACAACAGAAAAGTAATGGGGTAGACGAGAAATTTGCCAGTGACATTGCCAGCAGTCTCAAGTTACTCCCTCTTCTCACTGGAATCCCTACATCACTTCTTCTCTCTTTTGTCCTACAAGTTCTTTCCTTCTCCTGTGTCCTCATTTTCACCTGCAAAACTCAGTCTTCTCTCTAACCTTTCTGTGTTTATTTCTCTCTGCAGCCTGCTGGTGCCACATCCTTACAGGGGAAAGGCGTGCCCCCCCCTTCGTGCTGGCTCCACGTGGACGCGGTGGTGACCCATTCAGATCAGGAGGACGAGCAGCCCTCCAGGTAGACAAAAGAGGGAAATGGACGGAGTCTGGGCCTCCGTAACTTTGTGGAATGGAACCCCCATACTACCCTGGATGTTGAGGTGAGAAGAAATAAACGTTTTTTCTTGTTTGTCAATATTACTTTAGATCTCTGTCACAGCAGCTGAACCCATAGCCCTAAAGCATAAGATCACCCAAGAAGACTGATCACCTCCACCTTCCCTGGTAAACCATGGCCCGATTCTCTCTTTCGAAAGCTCCATTCCACTGTACACTCACACTTAATATCCAGGTGGCCTTTGATTCCCCATTCAATCTGACTTTACTAGGTTCTAAGTCAGATTTATTGAGGTTTAATTTACATACACTAAAATTCACCCTTTTAAGGTACACAGTTGGGTTCATCTGGACAAATGAATACAGCTGTGTATCCACCACCACAGCCAAGATACAGTCCATTTCTATCACCCCAAAAACTTCCTCTTGTCCCTTTGAATCCCCTCCCCATGCTGGCCCCTGGAAACCACTGCTCTGTTTCCTGTCCCTGTAGTTTTCCTTTCTCTAGAATGTCATATAAATGAACTCATACAGTGTATAGGGTATCGTGTATATGTGACCACAGTGACCTCCCTCGCATAACATAATGCTTTCGAGATCCATCCATGTTACTGGATGGAAATCAAATCAATACTTTGTTCCTTTTTATTACTAAGTAGTATTTCATTGTATGGAGTTACCACAACCTGTCTATCATTCACCAGTTAATGGACATTTCCAGTTTTTGGCTACTATGAATAGAGCTGCTATGCACATTTGCATACAGGTCTTTGTGTGGATATCTGTTTTCATTTCTCTTTGGTAAATACTTTAGAAGTACAATTGCTGGGTCAAATTATTGGTTCTGTCTTAATATCCTCTCATTCATTCATAATGGTTTGTGTCCTCATCCTCAAGCCCACCTCTTCCCTCCCAATGCTAGATCTTCATCAGCATCACCAGGAAATGTCATTTTATATTAGTGCAGTTAGAGAGGTAAAAAAGTAAATAAATAAAAGACATATAAACAATGACATGTGCATTAATCTGTTCCACAGACTATTTAAACTCCAGGAGGAAGGGAGACTCATTGGTACAAAAGTTTCCCAATCACTCTGCTAACATTTACACTCTCTTTCATCTTGTCACTACCCTGTCTTTCTATGGTCTCTACCAAATCGTCTGCTGCTTGGCCACAAAGCTCCCCCAAATAATCCTTCTAGGCCCAGGTAAAGTTCCAGCTCCAGCTCCACATGAATCTACCACGTTGGAGCTTGTACACCTTCCTGCACTCTCCTCTGACTGCATGTTCTCCTTCTCCAAGGACTCTGTGAGCTTCAAGGTTGAGGACGCACCCTCCACTCTACCTGCATTTCTCCTCAATGCTCTGCACAGAACAAACACTATTTGAAACACGCACTCATGGATGGAAGTATGGCTATTACTGTTCTGCCATCATGTACGTACAGAGTTCACACATACGGTTTAGGGGAAGTCCAGGCAGTACACTTAGAACATGAGCCATACCATCCTTTTGTTCACTCTTCAAATGAAAGCTCTTTCCTTGCTCAATTAAGACAGAAAATGGTTGAAAGCTAAACAACTGACACTTAAAGGTAGATATTCATCCTGTCCACTGCCATGTTTCCAGCTTCCCCGAGGAGCACCTGTGGAATGCTAACAATCTGCTTGATTCAGTATGGGAGGGAAGGAAACTCAAAATGAGTCTGCTGAAATTACAGTTGCTAAAAATAAATGGCAGAAAAAACACACCTAAAATACGCTGACCTTAGAGGCAGAGTGGGGTTGGGGGTTGGGAACTCCTCAGTAAGCCCCAATGAGGCCTGTTTTGTATCTTTCTCAAAAACTACTTATTATAAATTCTAAGGACCTCACCTATAAAACACTCAAGTCTGGCACAGTCATATGTAATCAATCCAAACTTTGCAGGTCCATCTGCTGTAGTAAAGAAATTGATTACTTTAGATGCTACTTCAGAGAGAGGCTCCGATTCACAGCTCTCCTCCGCAAGTGTAGCAAAGTGTAGTTTGCTTGGCCGTGGACGGGAAGGTGGACATATATACATGGTTGCCTCCATCTTCGGTGTAACAGTGTGCAGATTTATCCCTCCCCATATATGGGCATGAGATGGAACAACCCTGCCAGCACCGGGACTGGAAAATGAAGGCCTCAGTTCAAGACACACTATGCCCCCAAATGCTGATCCACGGCAGACATCCCTGGGCAGGGCGCTTTCAGCAACAGTGAAAGCAACATCTGGCTCTTACATGAATCCATGGCCCAGGTGCCCCTACAAGACAGCTGTGTGCCTGTTCATGGCACTTTAAGACAGACTCACCAATGAGGAAGAAAGTCAAGGTCGGGATTATAAACACATTGGATTATATTGACAATCTTCAGCCTAAAAATAGAAAAACCCTGAGGGGATTTGATCATGATTCTGGAAATCACAAGTGGTACAGAAATGGTGAATATGAACTTGTTCCCTAAATCCAGAACACAGGGATCAGGGACTAGGGCATGCAATTCTTAAGATGTAAGTATAAGACAAACATTAAAATAAATAAGTCAAACATAAAAACTCATTACTTCTAAGATATGAGGCAAAGTTAATGCACACTTCAAAAACTGTGAGAGAAGTTCCTAGATCAAGGTGTGGTTTAGGGGAATGGTGGCATGACTTAGGGGAAGGATGCTATCTTGGGTGACATGGAAGCAGAAGTCACAGGAGAGACCCTCTAAAAGTGAATAATGTCAAACTCCCCAAAGTGGCGAGCAGGTGTTTTGAATCTCTTTTTATAGTAAATTATGTTGCAGTTAAGCTTTCTCCTTTTGGATGCCTGTGTTTCTTTTCAAACTGGATAATTTTAAAATAAACTACCTCTAAAAACTGTCTGAATGTTGTTTTGAGACCAAGATATAATTAACTTACAGAAAAGGCTGTGCATGGCAGCATCTGAGTGCTTTGTGTAAAGTTCCAAGTACAAACTATTTCCTCGTGCTGTTGGAGAATGGGGTTATAGGCTGGGAATGGTAGAACACTTGAGATAGGCTGATCTTGCCTCTAGCATGATTCTTGGCTCTGCTCAATTGTGTGACCCTGGGCAGGTCACTTCATGGGTACAGACTTCCATCTCTACCTCTGTGAAATAATGGAGGAGTTGGACAAGAAGTTAGCTTTCTGGTCCCTCTGACCCTAAAGTTCTATGGTTTAATTCACCATCTTGAGAAAAGAACACACACAATTAAATACCTTTATTAATTTTTTATCACAGTTCTCAGATAGATGACACTGATAGTTGATTTTAAATATACTTCTCAACCAGTCCCTCCCATTAGGAAGCTTGCACAAACCTCTTATATAGCCTCATCCACAAGAGGGCAGACAGCAGAAGCAAGAAGAACTACAATCCTGCAGCCTGTGGAACGAAAACCACATTCACAGAAATATAAACAAAATGAAAAGGCAGAGGACTATGTCCCAGATGAAGGAACAAGATAAAAACCCAGAAAAACAACTAAATGAGGTGGAGATAGGCAACATTCCAAAAAAGAACTCAGAATAATGATAGTGAAGATGATCCAGGACCTCAGAAAAAGAATGGAGGCAAAGGTTGAGAAGATGCAAGAAATGTTTAACAAAGACTTGGAGAACTAAAGGACAAACACCTAGAAGAATTAAAAAACAAACAAACAGAGATAAACAATACAATAACTGAAATGAAAAACACACTAGAAGGAATCAATAGCAGAATAACTGAGTCAGAAGAACACATAAGTGACCTGGAAGACAGAAGGGTGGAATTCACTGCCATGGAACAGAAAAAAGAAAAAAGAATGAAAAGAAATGAAGCCAGCCTAAGAGACCTCTGGGACAACATTAAACTCAACAACATTTGCATTATAGGGGTCCCAGAAGGAGGAGAGAGAGAAAGGACCTGAGAAAATATTTGAAGAGATATTAGTCGAAAACTTCCCTAACATGGGAAAGGAAATAGCCACCCAAGTCCAGGAAGCACAGAGAGTCCCAGGCAGGATAAACCCAAGGAGAAACACGCTGAGACACACAGTAATCAAACTGACAAGAATTAAAGACAAAGAAAAATTATTAAAAGCGGCAAGGGAAAAATGACAAATAACATACAAGTGAACTCCCATAAGGTTAACAGCTGATTTCTCAGCAGAAATTCTACAAGCCAGAAGGGAGTGGCACGATATATTTAAAGCGATGAAAGGGAAGGACCTACAACCAAGACCAAGATTACTTTACCCAGCAAGGATCTCATTCAGATTTGACAGAGAAATCAAAAGCTTTACAGACAAGCAAAAGCTAAGAGAATTCAGCACCACTAAACCAGCTTTACAACAAATGCTAAAGGAACTTCTCTAGGCAGGAAACACAAGAGAAGGAAAAGACCTACAAAAACAAACCCAAAACAATTAAGAAAATGGTAACAGGAACATGCATATTGATAATTACTTTAAATGTAAATGGATTAAATGCTCCAACCAAAAGACACAGACTGACTGAATAGATACAAAAACAAGGCCTGTATATATGCTGTCTACCAAGAGACCCACTTCAGACCTAGGGACACATACAGACTGAAAGTGAGCGGATGGAAAGAGATATTCTATGCAAATTGGAAATCAAAAGAAAGCTGGAGTAGCAATTCTTCTATCAGACAAAATAGACTTTAAAATAAAGAATGTTATAAGAGACAAGGAAGGACACGACCTAATGATCAAAGGATCAATCCAAGAAGAAGACATAATAATTATAAATATATATGCACCCAACACAGGAGCACTCAATACATAAGGCAAATGCTAACAGCTATAAAAGAGGAAATCGAAAGTAACACAGTAAGAGTGGGGGACTTTAACACCTCACTTACACCAATGGACAGATCATCCAGACAGAAAATTAATAAAGAATACACAAACTTTAAATGACACAATAGACCAGATAGATTTAATTGATGTTTATAGGACATTCCATCCAAAAACAGCAGATTGCACTTTCTTCTCAAGTGCACATGGAACATTCTCCAGGGTAGATCACATCTTGGGTCACAAATCAAGCCTCAGTTAATTTAAGAAAATTAAAATCATATCAAGCACCCTTTCCGACCACAACACTATGAGATTAGAAATTACAGGGGAAAAAATGTAAAAAACACAAACACTTGGAGGCTAAACAATACATTACTAAATAATCAAGAGATCACTGAAGAAATCAAAGAGGAAATCAAAAAATACCTAGAGACATATGACAATGAAAACATGATGATCCAAAACCTATGGGATGCAGCAAAAGCAGTTGTAAGAGGGAAGTTCATAGCAATACAATCCTGCCTCAAGAAACAAGAAAAATCTCAAATAAACAATCTAACCTTACACCTAAAGGAACTAGAGAAAGAAGAACAAACAAAACCCAAAGTAGAAGCAAAGAAACCATAAAGACCAAAGCAGAAATAAATGAGAAAGAAATGAAGGAAACTATAGCAGAGATCAATAAAACTAAAAGCTGGTTCTTTGAGAAGATAAATAAAATTGACAAACCATTAGCCAGACTCATCAAGAAAAAAAGGGAAAAGATTCAAATCAACAGAATTAGAAATGAAAAAGGAGAAGTAACAACTGACACTGCAGAAATACAAAAGATCATGAGAGATTACTACAAGCAACTCTATGCCAATAAAATGGACAACCTGGAGGAAATGGACAAATTCTTAAAAAGGTATAACCTTCCAAGACTGAACCAGGAAGAAATGGAAAATATGAACAGACCAATCACAAGTAATGAAATTGAAACTGTGATTAAAAATCTTCCAACAAACAAAAGTCTAGGACCAGATGGCTTCACAGGTGAATTCTATGAAACATTTAGAGAGGAGCTAACACCCATCCTTCTCAAACTCTTCCAAAAAATTGTAGAGGAAGGAACACTCCCAAACTCATTCTACAAGGCCACCATCACCCTAATACCAAAACCAGACAGAGATACTACAAATAAAGAAAATTACAGACCAATATCACTGATGAATATAGATGTAAAAATTCTCAACAAAATACTAGCAAACAGAATCCAACAACACATTAAAAGGATCATACACCATGATCAAGTGGGATTTATCCCAGGGATGCAAGTATTCTTCAATATATGCAAATCAATCAACGTGATACACCATACTAACAAGTTGAAGAATAAAAACCATATGATCATCTCAATAGATGCAGAAAAAGCTTTTGACAAAATTCAACACCAATTTATGATAAAAACTCTCCAGAAAGTGGGCATGGAGAGAACCTACCTAAAAGGCCGTATACAACAAACCCACAGCCAACATCACTCTCAATGGGGAAAAAACCGAATGCATGTCCCCTAAGATCAGCAATAAGACAATGATGTTCACTCTCGCCACTATTATTCAACATAGTTTTGGAAGTCCTAGCCACGGCAATCAGAGAAGAAAAAGAAATAAAAGGAATTCAAATTGGAAAAGAAGAAGTAAAACTGTCACTGTTTGCAGATGACATGATACTATACATAGAGAATCCTAAAGATGCCACCAGAAAACTACTAGAGCTAATCAATGAATTTGGTAAAGTTGCAGGACACAATATTAATGCACCGAAATCTCTTGCATTCCTATACACTAACAACGAAAGATCAGAAAGAGAAATTAAGAAAACAATCCCATTCACCATTGCAACAAAAAGAATAAAATACCTAGGAATAAACCTACCTAAGGAGGTAAAAGACCTGTACTCAGAAAACTAAAAGACACTGATGAAAGAAATCAAAGATGTTACAAACAGATGGAGAGATATACCATGCTCTTGGATTGGAAGAATCAATATTGCCCAAAGCAATATACAGATTCAATGCAATCCCTATCAAATTACCAATGGCATTTTTTTACAGAACTAGAACAAAAAATCTTAAAAGTTGTATGGAGATGCAAAAGACCCCAAATAGCCAAAGTAATCTTGAGGGAAAAAAACAGAGTTGGAAGAATCAGACTCTCTGACTTCAGACTACACTACAAAGCTACAGTAATCAAGACAATATGGTACTGGCACAAAAACAGAAATATAGATCAAAGGAACAGGATAGAAAACCCAGAGATAAACCCATGCACCTATGATCAACTATTCTATGACAAAGGAGGCAAGGATATACAATGGAGAAAACACAGTCTCTTCAATAAGTGGTGCTGGGAAAACTGGACAGCTACATGTAAAAGAATGAAATTAGAACACTCCCTAACACCATACACAAAAATAAACTCAAAACAGATTAAAGACCTAAATGTAAGACCTGACACTATAAAACTCTTAGAGGAAAACACAGGAAGAACACTCTTTGACATAAATCACAGCAAGATCTTTTCTGATCCACCTCCTAGAGTAATGAAAACAAAAAGAAAAATAAACAAATGGGACCTAATGAAATTTAAAAGCTTTTGCAAAGCAAAGGAAACTATAAATAAGATGAAAAGACAACCCTCAGAATGGGAGAAAACATTTGCAAATGAATCAACAGACAAAGGATTAATTTCCAAAATATATAAACAGCTCATACAGCTCAATATTAAAAAAACAAACAACCCAATCCAAAAATGGGCAGAAGACCTAAATAGACATTTCTCCAAAGAAGACATACAGATGGCCAAGAAGCACATGAAAAGCTGCTCAACGTCACTAATTATAAGAGAAATGCAAATCAAAACTAAAATGAGGTGTCACCTCACACCAGTTAGAATGGGCATCACCAGAAAATCTGCAAACAACAAATGCTGGAGAGAGTGTGGAGAAAAGGGAACCCTCTTGCACTGTTGGTGGAAATATAAATTGATACAGCCACTATGGAGAACAGTATGGAAGTTCCTCACAAAACTAAAAATAGAATTACCATATGACCAAGCAATCCCACTACTGGGCATATACCCTGAGAAAACCATAATTCAAAAAGACACATGCACCCCAATGTTCACTGAAGCACTATTTACAATAGCCAGGTCATGGAAGCAACCTAAGTGCCCATCGACAAAGGAATGGATAAAGAAGATGTGGTATATATATACAATGGAATATTAGTCAGGTATAAAAAGGAATGAAACTGGGTCATTTATAGAGACGTGGATGGACCTAGATACTGTCATACAGAGTGAATTAAGTTAGAAAGAGAAAAACAAATATCCTATATTAACACGTATATGTGGAATCTAGAAAAATGGTACAGATGAACTGGTTTTCAAGGCAGAAATAGAGACACAGATGTAGAGAACAAACATGGACACCAAGGGGGCAACGTTGGGGGGCAGGTGGTGGTGGTGGGATGAACTGGGAGATTGGGATTGACATGTATACACTAATATGTATAAAATAGATAACTAAAGAACCTGCTGTATAAAAAATAAAATAAAATTCAAAAATAAACAACTAAATAAATATACTTCTCAGGAATGTTTCAGAAGTGTTCCTTACCCCCTTGAACATGGCTCTCGTGGTCTAACTGCACACTTTCTCACGTGAACTCCATGAAGGCACAAATCATACTACATTTAACCATGTAACCTCTGAGCCTGTCATATAATAAGGGCTCAATGAATACTTTCTGAACACATCAGTTATTTTTAAAAATATAATCAGGTTTACTAATCTCTCTGAAGTGATCCCATTTATTTAAAGACAAAAATGATGAAAAATTCAGTAGTTCAGTTATGAACTGAATTGTGTCCCTGTTCCCAACCTCCCTGCAAAATTCGTATATTGAAGTCCTAACCCTACCTCAGAATTTAAGTGCGTTTGGAGATAGGGTCTTCAAAGAGGAAATTAAGTTAAAATGAGGTCATCAAGATGAGCCTTAATCCAGCAGGATTAAGAAGAGATTACAACACAGACACACACAGAGGGAAGAACATGTGAGGACACAGGGAGAAGAAGGCCACCCACAAGCCAAGGAGAGAGGCCTCCTGAGAAACCAACCCTACAGACACCTCGATCTCAAGACATCTAGCCTCCAGAATCACAAGGAAATCAACTTCTGTTGTTTAAGTCCCCCAGTATATAGTACTTGTGATGGCAGCCCCAGCAGACGCCGACAGGCCTAGAGCCTGTCCTGTACAGGGCATTTTTAACAGAAAGGCAAAATAACATGATGTGTGTGTGTGTGCATGCCTGTTTAGCTGCACACTGCCAAGTAGACAATCTGCTAGATTTTTCCCCTGGCAGGCTGTGCTGGCAAGATTTAGATGGTGTGCTACTCTGTGGAAGGCAGGGCCCACCTCCATCTGGCATCTCCCTGTGCACTAAAATTGGATTTAAAAGAAAAAAGAAAAGAAAGGAAACCTCCCGATCAGGGTCCAGCTCTACTAGAAGAAAAGCACAGCTTTAGGTTCTGAACCACCAGCCTTCCACCTGACAAAATCCACCAGCCTTTCCCCAGGCTTCCTCTCCATCCAGATCCTTTGTCCAGGGGACCTAGATGTTGAGCCTCCCTCCCTGGGGCTCCGCCCTCCTTCCCACGTGCGTTGAGGAGGCTGCTGGGTCCCAGGACCCCTGCTCCCCGCATGAGCGCCTGCCGCTCCCGGCCACAGTCACCAACATCCCGCTTCTGTACAGCTACGACACAGTAAGAATCCAGTCATACAGCAACTCCGGGACTCTGAGAGTCTCAGAAGCAATTCTGCGCGCAGTCACCTGGGTTTACTGCGTTGGAATTCCATAAATATTTATCTACACTGAGCCTCAGCCAGCCAGCGGGGGCATCAGGCCAGAGTCTGTTCATCTCATGGCAGAGACCAGTGGGAACCAGGGGACAGCACGGGGACCCAGAGGGTCACACACACCCAGGCACCATGGGGAGGAGGCGTCGGGGGAGACGGAGTTGTCTCAGAGTCCACTAATTGGCCATAGAGGATATGTGGTCATACCAGACTTTCCCATCTAAGTTCCTGAGAAATCTCTACTATGTTCAAGACACTTAACAAACACTGGGTAGTTACATTTGAAATGAACGCTTAAACTGCTACTCCCCTTTCAACAGATGTGAAGATTTCTAAGCTAGTCAAAGGAAAAGACGTATTTTTCTCTGGATTTAATAACACAGAGCTCCATGAGTGTGGGCTCTGGAGCTAGACTGGCCCAAAGCCTGGCTCCTTCCATTCATTGCAGGGTGATCCTGGGCAGGTAACTCAAGCACTCTGGTCTCAGCTTCTTCATCTATAAAACTATAAGACTAGTACTTCCCCCATAGGGTTGTTATAAAGCTAAAATGACTTACTACTTGGAAAACCCCTAGAACAGTACTGTGACCGAACATAGAAAGCAATAATAAGTGTTAGCTACAAACACAATGAAAGAGAATTTCCCATAAGAACTGCCAGGCAAGCCCTGAGAGGAAGTGACATACCTTAACTTTGGAGTTCTCTATCAAATGTTGAGCCATGGATTTGATCAAAACTTCAAAGAAAAACCACGAATACTGAAAGAAACAAAAGAATCCAGTAAGGAAAACAACAAATCAGAAGGTGAGACATTTACTCCCTTAGGCTGAAAATGTCACTGACATGAAGCAAGTGTGACCTGAAAACATAGCTGAGCCTCTTGGCGAATGGCTGTCTGAGCAGAGGTGCAAGGCAGATGCACCCGCTTCCACGCGTCCAACAGTAAACAATGCCGTACACTCAGCAGACACTCAGCACGGCACAGCCAACCAGAGGTGCCAGCTCATTCGCACTGGCCTTTCCTCTCGGTTGGGTCCCACCCGTGGACACTTGTCTTTATAGTCTCTAACTCAGTGTCCTCCAACGGTTTGAATATAATGACTGTGAAACTTTGAATACAGTAATACCTTGCGGCTCTGTTAGGAGCACAAGTACAAGCAGCAAAGATGGTACTGAAGAACTAACTCTGTTACCCCGTTTTAGGAGGTGGTGATTGTCTCCAAAAGCACACAAAGAGGGTGAAATCGATCAGGCCATGAAGTCTGAATTTTCTTCAGTTTCAATACCACAGAGCCACACTGGCCCTCCTGACATACCTTAAGTAGTTTGTTGCTGGTGAGGAAATCGGCGGAAGGCTTGAGAATTGTGGTCATGGATTTGGTCAGCTCTTCATGCACCGTCTTGTATTCAGAAGCAATATACGGCTCAGCCTTATAAGCATACTTTGAAGAAAAGGGAAGGATATTTTAATGCACTGGTTCTCCAAGTTGGGCTGAAAGCTGGAGAGGCTCCAAAGGATGGAGATCAGGGACTGAGATACAACTGCATGGGTGGGAGAGGAAGGTGTGGAAACGGAAGGTGGGAAGGGTGGTTGTCATGTGACAGGAAGAGGGAGCCCAGGGTGTCTTCAGGGAGCCCATCCAAACATGTGAATCACCTGACTCAGCTGGTGGGTCCTCCAGCCCAGAACTCCGCCTCCCAAGGACTTTAAGCAATGTGTCACGTGACACTCAGGAACTGATTCCCTAAAGCACCCCAATTTTACTTTTCAAACTAATACGTAACTATAATTCACAGAGGTGTCGAAGGTTAAATAGAACACGTGTAACTTTTTAGAACAGTAAAGGCCACCATGTTCATGGAATATTGTATGTAAATGATGAACTTGCTGATATTTATCCTAACAGCATCTTTTACTTTCCTTCATAGTCTTCTAATTTGATGGTGCCCACAGCTAACCTTCCCATCTTTAAATTTCTATGTCATTTGGGTCACATTATTTGCAAAACCCATTAAAGGACGAAATGTAGCTGAAAGAATGAAATTAAGTAAATAAAGGAATGGCTGCCCCTCTTTGGACTTCCCCGCGTTCAGGTGCAAGCACCAGCTACAGGCACAGAAGATAAAGCAGAGGTGTTAAGTTTCATCCCAGATACATCCCCAAATGACTAGATTAAAAAAAAGTAAGTCCTCAGAAGGAAAATTGGAGAGCCACACATTTAAATGACCGGGGCAGTTTCATTTACATACCTTAACATATGACCTCAAGTGGCTCTCCAATCCTTCCTCATGGCACTGGGCAACCACATGAATAATGACCCTACACATCACAGGAATGAATAAAGCAATGAATAGTAATGTGAAAATGGAAACATTTCATTATCATCACAGTAGTAGTAGAACAATGATGGTGCTATTGGCACCACAGGAAACGAGGAAACAAGGAATCAGATGGGGTCCCCGCATATGGGATCAAAAGAAATTTCATAACTATAATGTTCAACACATACTCGCATCCCAGATACGTATGACTGTGCTCCAGATGCGGACAGACTGAAAGGGAAGAAGAGTATCCACCTCTCTCTGCCTCTCTCACCGTGTCACGTTGACGGCGACTTCCTCCTGGGTTGCTCGGGTGAGGACACGGAATAGCTGGTTTAGGATGGTGGGCAAGAAGGCGATCATCACGTGACCTTCCATCGCGTGCAGGCTCTACAGACGTGGAATGGCAAAGTTCATGTTACCTTTTTAAAAGTAAACCAACCCCAAGAAGTTTCCACTTAGTTCCAAATAAGGATGGAAGAAATCCATCTTAAACAAATGGAGACAGTGGCAGGCAGACTAATGGACAAAGATGTCCATGTCCTAAACCCCAGAACCTATGAATGTGTTACATGGCAAAGGGGAATTAAGGCTGCTAATCAGATTAGCTGGCCTTGAGACAGGGGACTCTGCTGGACTATCCAGGTGGGCCCGAAGTAATCACAAGCATCCTTAAAAGTGGAAGAGGGAGGCAGGAGAGTGGGGGGAAGAATGCTCAGAGATGCAACATTGTTGGCTTTGAGATGGAGGAAGGGGCCACAAGCCAAGGAATGAGGGCAGCCTTTAGGAGCTGGAAAAGGACAGGAAATAGATTCACCCCTAGAGTTTCCAGAAAGGAACTCAGCCCTGTTAATAACACCCTGGTTTTAGCCCAGTGAGACCCGTGTCAGATCTCTGACCTACAGGAAGTGTAAGAAAACAAATTTGTGTTGTTTTAAGCCACCATTTTGTAGTAATTTGTGACAGCAGCAAAAGAGAATGAATAAAAGGCTCTTATTCAAGTCACATGGCTCTTAAGACGTAGCTGAAAGGGGACCTGGAGCAGTGATTTCAGAATCCCCACTCCATTTTCCTTGCTTAAGTCAAACAAACTCGACCTCTCACATTTCTTCTATTTTGTCCCCATGCTTAGAATGCCCGTTTTCGAAATGCTCCCCTAGAATCACGTTCTGGGTGAAACTCCCCCAGACCAACCCTCCTGCTCTCCCTGTGCCATGACTCCAGGAGCCCCCCAGCCTGCCCAAAGCTGGAGTTGGTTATGCGCATCATTTCTGGGTTTTGTGCCCACCTAGCATGCATTCACCAGGTTTATGTTGTCCCCTACAATGAATAAGAAGTTACTTAACAGTGGGACTAAAGTCACTGCTTTTTATGTGCCTGTGACTGTGCTCTGCGCCCAGTGAGCACTCACAGGGAGGGCCTCTAAGTGGGTGGTTTTCTATGCGGAATAATGTGTTTTAGGTCCAGCCTGAGAAAAGGATATGTGGGGCTGGAATGAAGATCACAGTGGTATTATTTCCGAGTCCACTTCTTCCCACTATCTAAAACCATACAGAGGTCATCAGTGTGAGGGCATCTCGCTTAGAGCAGCCTTATAAGATTTCCAAGGGGTAAGAAGAACACTCACCACCGAATAAAAAACCCAACCTCCTCTACACTCATTAAAAAGGGGTTACTAAGAAAGCTATCTGATACCTTAAGGTATTTTACAAGTTCACTCCCTAAGGCTTGGGCTCCGGATTCGGTTTTCTGACAGTACTGGAAAAAATTATGTAAGTGCTGATCCTGGGGAGATAAAAGAAGAAAAGAAAATGAAAGCTTATTAGCGTATCTGCTGTGGAAACAGAAGTATTTGCTTCTTGCAGCATGTATGTTTTATTTAGACTACAAAACATCACATAATAATGAAAGCATCAAAGGGATAAAAATAAAAATAAATTTTAAAAAAGATTGCAAAGATCCTCCAACAAAAAACTGTTGAGAAATGTTACTTGTACTATTCATTTATATCCTTACATGAGAGCACCTTATATGCACTTTCTTTCTTCAAAAAAGGACTTATAGAGTGAAAATATATCTATGTAATATATCAATAAGGATTTTGTTTTGCCAAAAAATCATGCAAACTCATTCACAAAGCAATCACTGCTAATTTTAATGGCACAGCACTTACCTGAGTATACACTGTGGAAACCAGATGAGTTGAAACTTTCAGCAGTGGCTTGCTTCCATCTACCCATTTAATTTCTGGACCATAATGCTGAAAAAATATGGAGGGAAGAAACATCCCAACAGATTAGTGACATTAGCTTCAAACGTCATCTTCAGTGAAGGTACTGATGAGGTGCTGAAGGCCAGACAGCCTCAGTAACTTGATATTTATGCCTGGCTCACAGCAGGAATGTAACCAGTACTAATTTCTGCCTACTTCCTTCTCCCAAGTACAATGCTCTTCTTACTGGATAGTCTAAGCTATCTTTTCTGTGTACTTGCAGCTGTATGAATTACTGTCCATTTGAGAGGGAAACACTCCCAATTTTACCAATGACTTAACCAAGCTTGAGTTCAGGGTTCTGAAAGTCATGGCATAAGGTACCAGATAAAGTAAATAGGATAGTAAGTATTCCTGGCACAGGCAAAGGGTCGATCATCTGTTTGTGTTTAGTTTTATTTCTGAAACCTCTGTTTTTCTCATGTTCAGACTAGGAATAATAACTGAATGTTATATATGATTTACCCTTATTTTGGAATATTTTAACTATTTGTTCACAACATGGGCCCAAATTTGGCACTATTTTATAGCTTTTTTTTTTTTTTTTTTTAGCTGTATGTGGGCCTCTCACTGTTGTGGCCTCTCCCCTTGCGGAGCACAGGCTCCGGACGCACAGGCTCAGCAGCCATGGCTCACGGGCCCAGCCGCTCCACAGCATGTGGGATCTTCCCGAACCGGGGCACGAACCCGTGTGCCCTGCATCGGCAGGCGGACTCTCAACCACTGCGCCACCAGGGAAGCCCTGGCACTATTTTAAAGCAGAGAGATATTAAAAGCCATTCACAATGAAACAGATCTTAACTAAGCATGTTATAAAACTGAAGTCTATAACATTTAAGATGGCTAAAAAGAATATAAAACCAACAAACCAATTGGAGAAATCTGAGAAAATTCAAGCTCTAATGAATCAGAAATGTATCAGAGTGGACTACCATGTGGGTGAGAGATTTGCTTACTAGACTTATAGCAAGTTGGAAGACAATTCCTAACCATTTGCATGACTCTAAGAACCTATCTTTATTTGAGCACGGCTAGTTTTCAGAGACAAACTTCCATCTCATACAGTACCTCCAAGTTTCCATTTCCCTGCTGAAGCACTGCTAGTTCAGGGCTTATAAAATGCCCAAACTGTAATTCCAGATTGTGATAACTGTTAACAGCACTGCCTTCCAGTGGCCTAAGTTTACTTGAAAATGAATAACTAAAACCAAAATGTGGGACTGGCAAAAATACTGCATGCTTTTGTGTGTTACTGTTGTTTTAGCTGATCTTTAATGCTTTCTGAAGGAACTGCGATCAACCAATCTTAAAGTACCGTACCCTGCCCATCCCAAGCTCCTGGTAGCCGAGGTAGCCGGATGGGAGATTGGCTGAGACAGGGATGTGCTGCTCGCTAGTCACCACCCTTCCATCTTTCAGGAGAGGAAGCCAGGAATATCCAACTGTTGAAATAAAGGAGAAAAAATCACCGTAAGTGTAGGAAAATGTATGAAGACAGCCATGTTACTATATTGCCTGATCTTTAAGAACTGTTAATACCAATCAGAGTAAGAAACTGAAAAGACCCTGAATACAGTCTCTGCAGAACAGCATCTATAATGTACGCTGTCCTCTTTGGGATTAGAATCCTAAAATTATCTCCTATAAAATGGACATAGGTGAGCTGGGCATGCTACCCTTACAAACGTCATCTAAAAACGCCTTCACAAAAGGATGCAAATTCAGAATCAAAACAAAATTTAAGAACCTAATATGTTAAGTTGTGAACAATCAAAGGAATGATGAAATTCAAACCTTGTGTTTCAACAACATCCTTCTTCTTTGTGCTTCCTTTGCTTGAATTATCACAGCTGACATGGAAGAATGTGAACAGCAAGTGGTGCTTTTCATGTAGCTGGGTGGGCAATTCTATTTTAATCTGCAAAGAAGACAAAATAACAATCTTTTTTATATTCCAAAACAACAACGTGTCACCCATGTACAAACGTGTAGTTGCTCTCCAAACTGATTTAACGTTTGCAGTTAAAGAGAGCTGAGGCTGTAAAGTTGTGCTAGGGAAGAAATGGATCCTTAATACACTGTACTGGTCTAAATGTTTGTGTCCCCCACAAATGCATATGCTGAAATCCTAGCTCCAAAGGTGATGGTATTAGTAGGTGGGGCCTTTGGGGTAATTAGGGCATGAGGATGGAGCCCTCATAAATGGGATTAGTGCTCTTGTAAGAGATCCTATAGAGCTCCCCGGCCCTTCCTGTCATGGGAGGACACAACTGAGAAGTCTGTGACCCGGGAGGTGGCCCTCATCCAACCATACTGGCACCCTGATCCTAGACTTCCAGCCTCCAGAACCGTGAGCAATTAATATCTGCTGTTTACAAGCCACCCAGTCGGTGGTATTTTGTTACAGCAGCCTGAATGGACTAAAAACATTCACTGACCAAAAAACAGGAGAGTTAGTATTTCAACTCTAGAAAGAACTGGAAAACTCATGACAGAAACCACTTCGTTAACTTAACACAACCAAGGCATAATGAAAAACCAGGTTTAAACATTTAAAAGTAGGATTCAGGGCTTCCCTGGTGGCGCAGTGGTTGAGAGTCCGCCTGCCGATACAGGGGACACGGGTTTGTGCCCCGGTCCGGGAAGATCCCACATACCGCGGAGCGGCTGGGCCCGTGAGCCATGGCTGCTGAGCCTACGCGTCCGGAGCCTGTGCTCCGCAACGGGAGAGGCCACAACAGTGAGAGGCCCGCATACCGCAAAAAAAAAAAAAAAGTAGGATTCACATAGTAGTTTTAATGAACTGCATTACAATTCTACATAAGGAAACCCAAAAATAAGAAAGGAAGATTCTCAGGTCCAACAAGTATTTAACTATACTTAAGTATGCATTTGAACGGAAATATTAATTGTGGTAGTGATACAAGAGGAATTTTGACTTTTTCTTTTCTATATTATCTACATTTTCCAAGTTCTTATTTTTTATAATAAATGTTATTTTTATAATTAGAAAAATTATGTAAAATAAATATTTCAACATTTAGTTCTATTACTGTAATTTCAGTATGCAGCTTCTCTTGAATTCTGGTTTACTAAGCAAAGAAAGTGGAGTTTTCCTTAAAACTGGTTAAACTGGGTTTTCTCTTGAAAACCTCACTTACCTCATCATAAAATTCTGGGTTTTGGTGATGGTGTAAAACTGCAGCAAAGGCGCTTCTTGTGAATACTGGCCCACCAGGTCTGCCATAAATGCACTAAAATAAGAATTAGCAAAGGGAGACACCAGTCTTCAATTAATAGAGTAAGAAATTAAACTCAGATGTGTTGTAAAGAAAGCAGCATTCCTACAGCATAAACTAAACCACCTTTGATGGATTTCTCCTGCTTACAAAACTCCATACCCACAAGCCCCCTTACTCCTAGATCCTACCCGCCCCTGGCTTATCTCCCAGCCCTCCCCTCCACTCCCTCCTCCACTCCCTCCCCCACCCCTCCATGCCCTGGACAATGCCTGCTCACTGCTCACTTTCACCTCCATGCCTTTGCTGACACAAACCCTCGGTCTGAACGACCTTCCCTCCCATGTACAGCAAGCAAACTCTCATGCATCCTTCAAGAAATGACTCATTCCTTCCTGTGTCCCCTCGGCAATTTTTTATACTAATTATTCAGTTTTATCCAAAAAAAACATTTCTGTACCTTCTGTGTGCCAGGAGCTTTTCCTCCATGACTGCCTTTCCCACTAAACTGTGAATTTCTTGAGGGCAAAAACTATATTATATTCTTTGCATCTTTATCTCCTTCCCTTTTTGGAAAGTCATTTCCACACAGCAAAGAATTTGGGCTCTGGAGCCAGAATGCCTGGGTTTGAACACCGGTTCCACTAATGTATGGCCCTGAGCAATTCACTTAAATTCTGTGCATTAGTTCCCTCATCTAAAAAAAATTCAGATAATACTAGTTCTAACTCAAAAGACTGTTATGAGCATTAAAGGAGTCTAATTACCTATAGGGCTCTACGAGCAGAGCCTGGAATATAACAAGCACTCAATAAACATCACCAATAATCTACTATTATTATCACATACTAGAATAAACATTTTCAAGTTAGGTGCATGATATGTTTACTGAATTGAACACGTATAGGAAAACCCCCTCCCTAAAGAGTATAACAAAACAGACATTATCAATTAAGAGCAAGAACTCAATTATTGCAAATTCTGTAAGGTTCAGCATATGTGGTTATATTCTGTGATGTCACATATTTTGTGTCTGTGTCGATTAAAATGTGCTAAATCCCTTTAGTTGTACAATATCATGCAACTGCATTTTTTAAATGGAAAATTACGAACACATAAAATACAAACCTTCAGAGGCTGAGAGTCTTCCTCATCTGAATCTTTGAATTCAATGCAAATAGCAATATTTCTGGCCTGCAGTGATAGTTAAATAATTTTAAAAAAAAGAAAAGAAAAAGCCAAAGTATGTAAATATTTATAAAAGAACACGAGAAGCAAAATCTAAGAGAGCTTGGTATCAAAAATAAAACCTCAATCTTTGCACTCACCTTGGCAAAAGACTTCTGACTGTCATATTTCAAGGACTTAGGATAAACATAAAGGTGGTGGTTGTAGATGGTGTATGGCTGAGTGTGTTTTGGTATGCAGGGCACAAATTCCTCTACCTCAAACGTGATTGGCATTTTAGTACAGGTTTCAAATTGCTTCGTAGGAATGTATGATGAATTGACATAATCTAAAAAAATTAAAAACAAACAAATTGCAGTAAAAACCAAACAAAAACTTGTCTGTTTATTATATAGAACTTACACTTACTAGGAAAGTCTGAGGAAACATTATCAATTGTAATGTCTAGATTGCCCAAAATCACAGGGAGTTTAGCCATCTTCTCAGGTCTACAAACGAAAGAAGAGAAAAATCAAACAGGTTAGGTTAGCTCTGAATTCTAGAGCAGCACTTCCTAGAGAAATATAATGCAAGCCATAAAAGTAATTTTAAACTTTCTAATAGCTACATTTTTAAAAAGTAAAAGGAAACAGGTAAAAATTAGTTTTAAAAATATTTTATTTAACCCAACATTTAAAAAATATTATCTCAATATGTAATGAGTATAAAAAGTGTGTTTTAATTCTTCGAAACCAGGTGTGTATTTTACACTTGCAGCTCATCTCAGTAGGACCTGCTGTATTTCAAGTGCTCGATAGTCACACATGGCTAGTGGCTACTGTGCTGGACTCAAGTCCAGATGAGAATATTAGCAAAATGTTATAGCGGAAGTTTTCCTGAACCACTCCATCCTCAGCATGCATTCTTGGCTCATGCAGAATCATGAAAATTCAGAAGCCATCTTAGGCTCCAATGTCTAGTGAAATGCCAGATACAAAGAAGGTACTCAGTGAAATGTCTGGTGTTTGTATTTGGTCTGACTCCATCCAATGCAGGAATGTCCTCTGTGACATTCCTGACCTGCCTCAGCCATTCCTAGTGACATGGAAATCTTCAACATAGCCGTTTCGATACCCAGATTGCTCTTCGTCACAGCATGGTAAAATTCACTTCTCTGAAACTTCCACTCAGCAAGGAGCCTAGTTATGTTTCTCTGTGTAACACTTTTAACCATCTATACACAGCTATCACACCTTCCTGAAGTCCTGGATTCTCAGCCCTTTTGCATCTCCCTCCAATGCCATTTCTCTCACGTAAGAACATCCCCTTTACATCAGGGCTCCCAGAACTGCCTAGGTAATAAGGCCCAGTGTGGTCTGCCCAGGTCGGGTAGAGCAGCTGTCTGGTTTTGAACAATATACCCTTCTCCTGATGCCGCCAAAATTCTATTACTTTTAAACAGTCACACCACCCTAGTGATGCACATTAAATTTACAAGCACCTAAACTCCCTAATTTTTTTTTCATATGCTTCACTATCATGCTATATGTTTCCATCCTGTATTTATACAATTATGTTTTTAGAAGTCAGAACAGGATTTGATTTTTGTCTTGGTGAAATTTTATCTTTTTATGATCGAGTCATTCCAGTTGATCAAAACCCTCCTAAATCCACATTCTAACATCTAATGTATTAGATATGCCTAACAGCTTTATGTCATGAAGACATTCATCAGCACCTTACATTCTCATAAAAGTCACTGATGAAGATAATGCACAGAATATTGCAAGCAGCAGCTCCTTCTCAAACCTCTAGAGGCCCATCGCCAGACTGATACTAGCCACTCATCACCCCTCCTGGTTTCTGGTCACTCCAGCATTGAACAACTGTCCACTCTCTCACATGTGCTACACTTCTCTGACCCGTTGGTCATCTTAGAATATACACTTTGCACTCCTCTGCTGGACCAGCGTGGCAACCCAATTAAAAAGAGAGAAGCAGAAACTTGGCTAGGATAACTTGTTCTACGTGACGTGACTTGTTCCTAGAACACAGAACACTGCCTCCTGGTTCTTCATCGGCCACCTGTTTAATTATGTCTTTGAGAACACTGGCAAGAAACATCACAGCTCAGTGGCCAACAGATTCAGCATTTGGTTTTGTTCCCAGTTTTGAAAAGTTCCTAACTCCTGTTTTTAAGATTCCTCAGACATTATTGTTGTCTTAAGCAATCTCACATGTAACTTAAAATATATCTTGTGGTACCGTGGATCTGAACCAGGAGGCCCCTAACAGTTCCAAATTCTTGCTTTCATATGACTACAGCCCACATTGACCATAGTCATCTTTGCCCATCACCAGCTCCAACTTACACAATCACCTTCTCTCAGGGTTCCTCTCATTTCCACTTGTTTTTTGTTTACAACTGAGTTTAAATGAACAATTCCTTGAAATCCTGAGAGAGATAACTGTCAGGAAAGCAAGTCAACAAATATTCATCATTCTGCCTTCAGTTAAAAAGATTGCTGGCCAAAAGATGTCCAGGTACCGTCCAGCATTACCCTGATACTTTGTCCCTGTGCCACTGTGTGATTTGTTCACAAACACAATACCCTTTTCTTCTAGCAGGAAGACTGTGCCTTCGACAATCATTCCCTGGGAGCTGTCAATGGCTTCCCAAGCACTGTTAGCTACCACAGTGATACTCCACCAGAGCCTCCCTCACCTTTACCCAAAGCTCTTGGGGCATCATCCCTCAGACCAGGGGGTTTCTATGCAGGTATAAATTTTCTTGACGTATACTGCCTTGCTCCACCTCTTCATTTGAGCAACTTAACTCTGCAACATACCATAAAACTCTGTGTTGACAAAATCTTAGAGACACCTACAGAGTTGTATCTGCTTCCTTGAGTCAGAAATATTATGTTTAATGTAAATGATACTTTTAAATGTACAATAAGTACTCGAGAGTACTATAATTCACCCCTTCCTAGTTATTTCTACCTGTGGATAAATATATACCTTCTTCAAGATTTTTTTTTTTTTGGTTATCACTATGACATCATGCCCATATAAGTTTGAGAGATTTGGATTTCTAAGCAACAAATTTTAATTAAATTATCTTCATTCACTGGAACTCTTTCTATGATGTGTTACTTACTTCTGTGTCTAACTATACTTACTTCTTATTCTGTTTCCTCCCTCTATTGAGAGCTTTATACTTACTTCTTTTTCTGTTTCCTCCCTCTACTGAGAGCTTTTACTTCTAGTTGCTACTCTGTAGCGGCATTATTTCCATTCATTTCCAAGCAAGCACCGATCTGAGCTTAGTTCCGTATCAGGTAGTACAGGGACTCTGTGGAAGCTGTTTCTACCAACTCAGTTTTTTAAAACATAATCTTAAACCTATTTCAAAACTTTATGATTTTTATTGAACTTGGCTTATTAGAGATCAAAACGTCACACACATCAAAAATTCTACTGCCTTTTATATGTGCATTTCCAAAGTGACGGGGTGTGTGTGTGTGTGCAAGTATGTGTTGCACAAAGAGAATTCTCTCATATCTGAAATTAGTTTGGAGTTGTTTTTTTTTTTTTTTTTTGCGGTATGCGGGCCTCTGACTGTTGTGGCCTCTCCCGTTGCAGAGCACAGGCTCTGGACATGCAGGCTCAGTGGCCATGGCTCACGGGCCCAGCTGCTCCGCAGCATGTGGGATTTTCCCGGACCGGGGCACAAACCTGTGTCCCCTGCATCGGCAGGTGGACTCTCAACTGCGCCACCAGGGAAGCCCCTGGAGTTTTTTTTTTAATGCTAAAAATTAGTACCTACATTCTATGTAAAACTTATAAAAGAATGCTTGAGCATGAAAACCCATCTTAAAACTTCACTGATTAAATAAATGTGTAATGGAGATGCATGTACGGAGTCTGGCATTTGGAAACTGCTTCTGTCTACATGTGAACCTAAGAGTGAGGCTCAAACTCCCTCTCTTGGGAAAATGAAAGGTTTTCTTTTCCCACTGCCCATACATTCCTGCTGGTTCAACCACTCCCCCAGAGGAAAGGGCAATGGTATCACAAACTAGCAGTCATCCCATGCCAAGAGGGTTGGTGTCCTTACCTTTGTGTTTCTGGAGCTTGACCCTCCCTTCCCTACTTCCTATATTGACCCATTAAAGTGACCAATTGGTAATACAGACATGCTTGGGTGTGTTGTTGGTGTGAGTCTACTCTTCTAACTGCATTTTGTGAAAGGAAATATTCCCTAAAAGCTCTTCTGTCACTTAAAAATATATATATATGGTTGAAAGAAATTTGAGATATTTTTATTTAAACCACTGAATTTATGTCTATGATAAATTTCAATAAGCATCTACCAAGTGTTCACGCTAGGCTACAATGTGCAATACACTAGGCACCGTGGACAGAAGACAAACAGGATCTGATTCCCGTCCTCAAGAAGCCAAAAATCCAGCACATACTGTCAACTATTTAAGATATATGAAGGCAACTACTTCCGTAGCCTGTATACAAACGTCTACTGAAAAGTGGAGGCTCTAGACGTATTGAGAAGGAACAGGGGATGAGACCAGTGCTCATGGTGAGAGGAATCACCCTGACAGGCATTCTCACTTATTCCCACAGTTCTAGGAGGCAGGGCTATTATTATCCCCCCTTAAAAAGAAGAGGACACTCAAGCACAGAGGCCAAGTGACCCGCCTGAAAGCTCCCATCACGGAAATGAGTTACGGATTAGGCTGCGAACAATAATAATGTCAAACTTGGGTACACAGAATAGAGAGGTACAAATAAACACAAATATGTAAGCCTCATGCAGAAACCCTTATAGTATTATTACCTAAACTACTTAATATGGTAGCATTAAAAAAAGGTCTGCATTTTAAAGAAAATGTTAGATTTTTATACTTTGCCTTCAGATCCGCCACAGAAATAAGACAAGGCACAGCCATCAGCAAATCAAACAAACGTAAAAAACCATGTCCCTCTTCTTGGATAGATACTTCCTGGAGCACATATGTTAGCAATACCATCTATCTGACAGAATTATTTTCTTACTAAATCGTGGAATGTCTCCTCTGATAATTACTACAAGGGAGAAGGGCAAAGTGGCTGATGAGCTTTGCCAGCTGTTTTCTAGACACTAAGGCAGCTTCAGAACATTTTTCTCATCCATTGTTAAATGACATTTTGAGACAATCATGGGAGCAGAAACCATAGCTTTGGATCCAAGCTGGTGCCTAAGCCACTGATATGAGATTATTCTTTGTAAAAAAAAAAAAAAGAAAAGAAAAAGAAAAAGAAAAAAAAGAGGAAAGAAAAAGAGCAACACTAAGGTTTTTTAAAAAATGAAAAAAGGCATCCTCCACTCCCCTAACTCAACTGTGAAAAACACACAAAGAAACACTGGCATTTCTTTGGATTCTTACTGAAAAAGGACAGCAGCTTTCCTCGTGCCACTGCATTTTCTGCTGCTGACAGCATTGGTTCTCTATTTTCGGGTTTCTGAGTCTCTCGCTGGCCATCTGGACCACACTCTTCCCAGCAAACCCTTCCTACTGAAGGCCTGTGGTGCAGGGAGAACCCACCCTATGCTCGGGACCAGTGGAGGCTTTGCTCTTTGCTGCCTGGTCACAGGCTCTCTGCTCGGATCATGTTTTGATTGATGAACCTGTGAAGTTCCACCCTCCAGGTTCCACCTAGGAAGCCAGACCTTCAGCTGGGGCCACCCCCAAAGAGCAGCCGCTGTGGCGGAAGCTTCAAGCTAACCAGCCTAGGGAGTGACTTCTGAGACAGGGCTCCCAACCCCCATCACACATAAAAAACTTCACTTTCTGTTTTGTTGGAATATATGGGTAAATGTTCGTTAAAAAAAAAAAGTTCATGGAAAATCATAGAAAGCTACAAAGTGGAAAGTGCAAAATCCGCCATAAACCCACCCCTCAGAGATAACCATGACTACCATTTGGTGTATAACCCAAATGACGATTTTTATGTCCTTCTATCTTTCCATCTAGCTAGCTATTCGCCTATCCATTTCTTCATTTATATACAAAAAGAAATATATGAAATATTTTCTTTTCAAAATTGACGTCACATAGATACCTTTTCCCCTCCTTACCAACAGTGAGCTCACCTTCCTAAGTGAGCACACAGACCTACATCATGATTGTTGAGAATCCCATGGTAGGCTAGTGAGAGAAAACTGTCATCTATTTAACTAAAGGTGACTAGAGTTTTTTTTAAAAAATCAACTTTTTATTCTATAAGCAAGGCTGAAAATTTCCTGAAAATCAAATAAAAACTTAACAATACTCTAGGACAACACAGTATGTATAACAATACACTACCCATTACCAACAAGTAAAGGTTTTCGAAAGATGTTAATTATGACTCTATTTAGAATTCTGAAAAAACAGAAGAGAGAGAAATAAGAAAAAGGTGAAAATGAAGTTAAAGAACGCTAAACAGCCATTCTGAATTCTAGGTAAACTTATAGTGTTACTTTGAAATGCATTTTTTTCAAGTAAAAAAATCAGACTGAAAGGCACCTAAGGTATAGAATAGTTACTGGCTGGCTCTTGGCTCTTCTTCTCATTTCATTATCTTTTAATACCCTCAGCTCTGTCTCCTTCCCAGAATTTTCCCAGAGAAATTGTAACACCCACGTCCCTAGCAAAGGAAATCCGTGTCATAGGTTCAGCAGTGAACTTCTTACAGTGGAGCACCAGAAGAGCCCAGTGGTTAAGGGCTCAGATCCTCAGCCACCTGACTGCCACCAGCTGTACAATGCTGGACACCTCACTCGGCCTCTCTCTGCCCTATTGCCATGGGTTGAATTGTGTTCCCTGAAAAGATGGTGAAGTCCTAGCCCCCAGTACCTATGAATGTGACCTTATTTAGAAACAGGATCTTCACAGATGTAATCAAGTTAAGATGAAGTCATTAGGGTTGGCCCTAATCCAATATGATGTGTTCCTATAAGAAGAAGGAAATTTATAGACAGAGACACACAGGAAGACAACCGTGTGAAGACGGGAGGCAGAGATTGAAGTTATGCTGCCAAAAGCCCAAGAATGCCTGGGGCTCCCAGATGATGAAAGACACAAGGACAGATCCTCCCCTAGAGATCTCAGAGGGTGTGTGGCCCTGCCAACACCATGACTTCAGGCTTCTAGCCTCTAGAATTCTGTTGTTTTAAGCCACCCAATATGTGGTGCATTGTTAGAGCAGCTCTAGGAAACAAATACCCTCACTAATATAGGTAAAGCACTTAGAACAATGCCTGTGAACTGTAGGTACCGTATGAGTTACTGCCCTTCCCCGCATCACCCATTCAGTTAATGGTACCACAAACCACTCCATCGTGCAAGTCAGAAAACTGGGAGTTATTTACCTGAGACTACCACCCATTTCTCTCTCCTTCCACTCTAACACCCAATCAGGAAGCCAAGACCCAGTGACTGCACCTGTCTAACGTGACGTGAACTAGTCCTATGTCCTACTCTTCCTATGTCCACTTGCGATGGCTTTGCTGAGTCCTTGCCCACCTCTTGCCCAAGGTTCCTCAATTGTCTCTTTCCTCCCTGGGCTCATCTCTACCCAACAAACGCTTCACAGCACCACCGATAACATTCTTTATACGATTCAAATTAACCAGCTAACTCTTCTGACTTTAAACCCCTTCTTCCTGCTCAAGGACTTGAGGAAAAGTTCCACGCTCATCCAACATGCCCTTGTGTATGAGCTGAGCAACTGAAAAGACTGCTCCTGCTTCCTCCCTTTCCACGGAACAACTTCTGCTTTTCAGGTGTGGAAATAAGTAAGGCCTTGAGACTCACTTTCGAAAGTCTGCAAGTAACTTGAGCATGTCTTCATTGGATAGCTTATTGCTGTCTTGCTTGTAGAGAGCAGAAAATCTGGCATTTTTGTCAAGGTTTCCAGATGCATCCTTAAACAACGTCCTGAAATAGCAAAACAACGTGTCTAAGCTGTTTCCAAATGACCAAAATAAATCCATAACTTGACTCCGGTTTCTATGTGAAGACTAATTATTATTCCACTGGCTATAGCCCGCAGAAATCTCATTATCTAAAGACATGGAATATATTTATGAGGATGAACACAACTAACTCAATTTACATAGAAAACATTTCCAGCAAATGGCTCATGCTTAGGAAGTAACATACACAGACAAATGCTTAAGAAATAGAGATCACAAATAAAGAGGATCTGCAGGCCTCACTGGGCTGCCACCCACTCCCAGCTGGAGGCATGTGGCTGGAACCTGGAATCCCAGCTCTGCAACAAACACTCATGTCCATCCTGCCAGTACCAGCACTACAATCCTCCAGCTAGCATCTCTCCTCTCTGTGTCTCTAATAAACGATTTTTCAGATATGGAGCTTACTTATTTTTTTTTAGTTCTACATATTTAAATCCTCTTTGTCTCTGGACAAAAAAACAGAATAGGTCAGTCTGTCTGTCTGTCTACTATCTATCTCCATATATCTGTATCCATATAAAAGGTATAAAAGATGTTCTCCTTACCTTGCTGACCAAGCAAATGGCATTCTGTACTGCCCTAGTCTTTGGCATGCCTGCTTGGCATTCTTCAGTACCTTCTGAGCAACCTTGAAGACATCAGAATAAAACCATGAGTTACTGTATCCCACAGACTAAACAACCTCTCATGGTAGTATCAGATGCATGGACAAGCACACCTTACTGCAGTGAATATGGCTGGATTTATACTCATGCAGAGTATTCTGCTTCTCACATTCCCTAGCAGTGATTTTCAAAGAATATCAAATGAAAATTGTTTCCAAAATGTATGTCTTTTCTTTGGTCTTCATAGGCAACAAGCATGTCATTTCATAGGCCTATTTCTTCATAACTAAGGGCTATATAATGAGGCCACTGAGTTACTAACAATTACTAATACTTGGTATTCATGCCCAAATATATCACATTACTAGAGTTTAAATGAGAATACTAATGAAAATACTAAGCTTTCATAACTCCTAATGTGCACTGACTTATGCAGACTCCCCAGATTTGGGGGATATATATTCATTATTAAGACATTACAGGTATTGACTTAAGTTAGGCCAGTGTTTTCAATCACTATGTTCTGTTTTCTAGGTATAAGTTACCATTACTTTCACTTCTAATGATTAATTTTGGTTTGTTGCGGGTGGCTGGATTAACTCTATGGTGCACAGGGAAGCAGATTTGCTTTTGGCCTATGTATGCATGGCAGGTCTATTCATCAACTATACCCCTATTGCTAAAGCAGATGACACCCAATTTCCCCAAATTTGCTTCTTCTGGAATACTGCATTGTTACCACTACGAAGTGTGACTAATTCAGAGTCAGAGCGGGGAGTTGAAGGGTCTTTTACATTACTTAAGTACATCGGAGTCAAACCAATTTTGGGAAATGTGACCTAGTGTCTGTGAACTAAAGTGTGCTCTGCAGAGCTGCAGCAGCAGCCCCACTGGGAGCCTGTCAGGAATGCAGGGTCTTGGGCCCCACCCCAGACCTCCTGGGTCAGAACCTGCATTCTGACCAGACCGCCGGTGATCTCTGTGCGCCAGGTTTGAGAAGCGCTCATCTAGAAGACTCAGAAGGAGAACAATAGAGCTCTCTGTCTCTGAGTAAAACTGAAACCAGCTGTGTGAGTCTAGAGCATTAAACCTCTCTGGGCTCTACTTTCCCACCCAAAAAATGAAGAGCTTGGGCTAGACTTGCCATTATCCGTTCCAGTTACTAAACATGATGATTCTACCGTAACCATGGGGGGGAACTGCTGCCTTCATGAATGACTTGGAAAACACTTCTCGATTGAAACAGGTGTCGGGAGCTCAACCAGCCCCTCCCTTTCTGCTTCAAGTGGGGCATGTCCATGCGGGGACTCGGGGATCATAGAGTAAATGGTCTGCCTTCCTGGGGTGGCCATTTTTACTTACACATTTTCAGGTAGAAATGATTATTTTTAGCTTCTAACAGTAATGACTGTTGTGGAGTAAAATGCAATATTTGCGTAAAATTTAAAGCCAAAACAGGCCTCAAATAAGTTTCACTCTTGCCTGTAGTGAACGAGGACTGAACTCTCAGACTTACTGAGGGTATAAATGGAACACAATATATATAAAAGTCAGAGTGAAAAACTCATTTTTGCCCTTTGGTTCCCCCCCACCACCACTTTTCTTTCTTTTTTAGAAAATCTATTCGTGGTGGACACCTACAGAGACTATTCCTAAAAATTTCCTCCAAAACAATAATTTCCTCCAAATGATGTTCTAGACCATCTTGGAAAACATGAAGAGATATTTTGATATACAGAAAAAATCATCCCTCAGCAAAATCTCTACCGAAGCTCCTATTTTTATATGAGATGGTTGAGTCTTAATCTCTGCTTTAATTTACTGCATTGGAGGTGTGAACGCATGGGAACATGTACACATGGCTGAGCCTTACGTTCCATAAGTAATGAAGCAGGAGCAAATTCAACAGATGCTCAACGGACACTGGGAAGTGTGGCATCTAGCCTGCGGGGATACGTGATGTTCACACCAGCGTGAGCTGCCAAATTTCAAACCACGCACGTGGCAGGCAGAAGTAGCAAAGCTGGAGCATAGCAGCCTTGGAAATGTGTTGCATACGTGGCGGGGGAGTAGATCTTACCTTGGGCATTCATTGATTATTAATCAAACCATCAAAGAACTAAAAGAGCTTCTCATCCAAGGTTTTACAGACTTGATGTTAAAAATAAAACTGTTTCTCTCCAGAGACCAAATTTTACCCTGCTTTTATCAGCCAGAAAGGCATATGTTTGAAGTCATGCGCCTGGGTAAATGGGCTTCTCCTTGACTGGAGCTGTAATAATTGATAATGACACCCTCCTATATGCGTCAGTGATTTAGTACCCACAGCACTGTCTCGTATGTAGGTGGTGGGGGGTAGCAACATCATCTTTCAACGACAGATGGGACACCTGGGGCCCAGAGAGGTGACATGATGTATCCAGGCTAGTTAGGAGCTCAGCACCCAGGTCTCTGACTCCTGGAACCTGTTCTTTAAAAACCGTCCTGCATCTTGGTGGACACACCTGTGATGTACAGTGGCCAAAGAGAGGAAGACAGGAAGCTCTGAATCACTCAGAAAACCCCAGTTAGAGCCTCTGGGGTGTCCCCTCCTACTGCTGACCAATCAGTCCTTGTCAATGTATCAGGGTGTCAGATGACCACTAATACAAAAATTTTTTTAAATAACTAAAAGTACTGTAAAACTGGCACAGGACAGCACTCAACAGCTGACTGGAATCAGGTAGCTCAATGTGCTAGAAAGTGACAGTCAAGTGCCAGTTGGCAACTCTAGCTGTGGGACACTGAGCAGGTAACTAAACCTTCATAAACCTCAGTTTTGGGGAGTGTGAAAGGTATTCTTGGCCTAGATGACTTCTAATATTCAATAACTCTACTGTATGTCCACACCTAGGCACTCCCCAGGTAATGAACAAACACCAAAGTAATGAAAACACACCAAATATACATCTTGTACGTTTTCTTTCCCTCTTCCACCTAATGTCACAACACCTCTGCCACCGTAGCCCCGCCCCACCTGACAAAACACAAGCGCACCTGATCTACTGACACTACCGGCCAGATCATCTGAGCCAGGTCACCTCCTAGTCTCCAGTCTCACATTTAAGTGTAAATGGACCCAAATTTATAATTCCAGGACCTCGGAGACATGCCAACAAGTGGAATGAACTCTATTTAAATACAATATATGTACTTTTTAATGATAGAAAGTTTACTACTAAGCTGGAAATTCCTTTGCCAATTATTTCAGGATGTCAGGACAGTCTAGCCAAAAAGTATTTTATTTACACATGGAACTACTTTTCACTGAAAATTGGACACATAAGGTTAACTATAAGACAATCTATGAGACTAGTCTACATCTTTTAGAATATAAATATGGCTTAACTGTGATTTCTTTAAGCATTTCTATGTATCTTTTTTCTGATTGCTGTTTATCATCACAAAGCATGCAAGTCATCCATACCTTAGAAGAGTCTGAACTTTTCATGTATGGCTCAGCACCATGTGTGATGCTCCCCTGAAGCACTTTTTCAATTCTAGCCACAAGAAATATATCAGGATGAGGGCACGTGACTGAAAATATTCCCTAGGGAACAAAAGATTTTCTTCCATGAGTAGAATTTACAGCCACATTAAACAAATCCCATGAACATTAAAGCTTCTTAAGCAGCAAAGAGCACTGATACAGTATAGCTATTCAGAAGCACCCAGGGCCAAACTGGTTAACTCATCAACAGTTCATCACCTGATCAAAAAGGCTATTTGGTGGAGGAGGCAACTAGCAGAAAGTTTAGAAAAAAGAAATGAGAAATCGAAAACTACTTCTTCTCTTTCAGCTTGCTTTTACTGTCTAATTATATATGCTGTCCATATAATGAACCGTCTCATTTACCCCAGTTGTGCATTACAAAGTTTCATTACGTATTTACATAGCACGTGCAAGAGAAGCCTTATTGGCATGACCGCTGGGCTCATGCTGCCCCCACCTGCTTCGGATACTGCATGGCGGCTTCGTGAAGGATGTCCTGCAGGGCAGGCGAGCTCTGCCTACCGCCGTTCATCAGAGACGGGGATGTGGTGGCCAGCATCTGCCTCACTGAGAAATGGTTCAGGTCCACGTGGAAATCGGCAGAAATCTTTCGGTTGTATTTTATGTCAAACAGGGATAGGGTAACAAAGAAAGGCTCGACCTGAACAAAACGAAACAATCCAGACCATCACTATGGCTCAAACTGTCAGGAAAAAAGAACACTGCTATCAAAGAAGAAATGACTAGACCTATGTATGACTGTTACTATAAATTACTGCTCAAGAGCAATAGCCTCCATACCTGTCCTGTATCACAAACGTCCTGTCCTGGCAGCCGAAACAACCCTTGGCACCCTGATCTAACACCGCACCTCTGTGATACCAGGAACTAGGCCTGAATGTCCCAGCTGCACTGCAACAGGCGCATCTGAAACCTCTGGATAGGCTTTTTAATCTTTATTTTTTAAAAGGAAAATTACATTTGTAGTGGGTCCTTCTTCGTTTTCAGCAACACAGCATTGCAAATTGAAAGATAAATCATTGCACTTGACAAGAATTCTTTTTCCAAACTTTTCTTCAAATGGCTTCACTTCTGGCTCAGCGGATGAGAAGTCAAGCTTCTTTAAAAGAAAATGCAAATATATAAATGTATTAAGCTCTCACTAAAAAAAAAAAAAAATCCCATAATAAATGTATCCTAAGGAAATTGCTTAAAATATGGAAACGCTATATACCTTAATTTACTCACAACAGTGTTACTATTTTATACATTTATATAGTATATAATAATGGTCAAATCAATGATGCTATATCTACTCAGTGGATCATTATGCAGAGCTTAAAAATTATTGTTATGAACAACTCAAGTGTCCATCAACAGAAAAATCTATAAGCAAAATGTGATGTATACATACAATGGAATATTACTCAGTCATAAAAAGTGGGGTTCTGACACAAGTTATAACAGGGACAGACCCTGAAAACATTATGCTAAGTGGAAAAAGCCAGACATAAAAAGGCAAATATTGTATGCTACCACATATATGAACTTCTTAAATAGGCAAATTCATAGAGACAGAAAGTAGAATAGAGGTTTCTAGGCGTGAGGGGAAGGAGGCATGGTGGGCTGTTGTTGAATGGGTACAGAGTTTCTGTTTGAGAGGATGAAAAAGTTCTGGAAATGGATAGTGGTGATAGTTGTACAGTAATGTGAATCTACCTAATGCCAGTGAATAGTACACTTAAAAATGGTTAAAATGGTAAATTTTATATTATGCATATTTCACCACAATAAACAAAAAATCATCAAAAAGCAAAAATATATATATATATGTGTATATATACGGTTATGAAGTCTGTGAAGAGACACAGAAAAATACTTACGTTTAAAGATAAATGGTTACAAGTTCTATAAAAAAAGACCACAAGTGAAGAAGAGGAAAATGTGGGAGGAAACACAGCAGAACAGCTGGCTCCTCAAACCAGCCCTATCTGTAGGCAACCCTGGAGGCCCTCCCAAGCCGTGTTTTGGATTTTTTTGGGACACAGATGTGGACCGCATGTACTGAAAGGCTTGTATTTGGAACTGAGCTTGGGCTAGTCAGAAAATATCACAGTCTACTGGACATCTGCAGCGATGCTTGTTATCTTCTGATGGTGATTTTAGGGGGTAAATTATATATGTTCTTTGTGGACTTGAGAGTGTCTTTGGATAAATCTCCCTCAATTTTCAACAATCTATTAAATATTCACAATGGTTGTGCTATGGTAATGAGATTACAGGTTGTTTTTATTTTTTCCTCTTTCTCCTGAATTTTCTATATTGTTATACTGCTTGTTATCCAAAGTATATAAATAAGCAAACAAACAAACAAATAATCTAACAAAGGTTTTCTTTCCTTGAACTATTTTAAATATTAAAATAGTTCTTACCTGGGCATCTGGGTCCAAGTAAAAAAGTTTAACTCTGCTTTCACTTTTCAGTTTGATTTCTGCTTCTCTGGTACTCTGATAACAAGATAAACAGAAAATAAAAATTACATTGAAAAAACCCTTTTCTTACAGAGATGTGTAAATATGTTTGAAAGCTACCCCATCCTGAAGAGCTAGACTGCCAGACAGCTCTGCCCTCATCTTGGAGGGTCACCTGCATGTCAATGAACAAGGATAGGCTATCCAGTATGTAGCACACAATGTAAGTGCTATGGGGTAAAAAGAGAAGACTTGATCCCTGCCCGTATGAAGCTGATAATCAACTGTAGCCAAAACCAATGCAAAGAAAGCAAAAGAGAATAATTAAGCATTAATATCAAGAAAAGCTTCATAGGGCTTCCCTGGTGGCGCAGTGGTTGAGAGTCCGCCTGCCGATGCAGGGGACGCGGGTTCGTGCCCCGGTCCGGGAAGATCCCACATGCTGCAGAGCGGCTGGGCCCGTGAGCCATGGCCGCTGAGCCTGTGCGTCCGGAGCCTGTGCTCCGCAACGGGAGAGGCCACAACAGTGAGAGGCCCGCGTACCGCAGAAAAAAAAAAAAAAAAGAAAAAAGAAAGAAAAGCTTCATAAAGTAATGGAACAGGGGACAAGCCTTGAATGAAGGGGTGGAATTTAGATAGCAAAAAGGAGGGAAACGTAAGCATTTCAGACCAAATGAACAGGAGGCACAGAAAGGACAGATACTGAGAGAGGAAATGAGCCCAAAGGGTAGACAGACTTAGGGTCCAGCCTGAGACTGAGGGTACAAGCAAAGGAAGAGGAAGGCATGCGTTTTGGATGGTGGAATAAAGAAAACTGTGGCGTATCTTGAAGGACAGCCATAGGTGTCAGTAGCAAGCAAGGGGAGAATTGCTGATTCACTCAATAAATATTTATGAGCACATATTTTATGTCAAGCTAGGGACACAAACATGAATGAAATGCAGTTCCTATCCCCAAGGAACACCATCTGGGAAGACAGAAAATAAACAGCAATATGAATGGCAAAAGAAATCGTACGTACAGTGAGCTAACCTGCACTAGGGGTGGCCGCCAGGAAAGAGCTCCCAGAGGAAGGCCCATCTTGAAGGACAAGGACATTTGGCCAGAAAAGGAGAGAAGGGCATTCTAAGAGGAGGTACTACAGGGATAAAGGTACGAGCCACACCTGAGCAATGATCAAGTCATTCATTACAACTGAATGGTTGTACATGATGAAAAAAGTAGAGAAATGAGTCAGATTTGTATGGTAAGGTCTGGGGATTTCACTCAGAATCCAAAAAATCCTGCAGTATTTTAACCAAGGGAATAAAATTACCAGTTCTGCATTTTAGATCCACCCCTCGGGTAGGGCTGAAGCAATGGATTACAAAGGGAAAGACTAGGAGGTCCACATGGTCTCTCCTGAGTTATCACAACAGGCTCCCAGTCTCACAGCAAGGCCCATAGCAAATCCCACCTTCCTAGCTTGCATGGCCTGCTGACTGGTCAATCCACTAATTTGGGAGGAAGAGCAGGTTTGTGGAGAAGATGGTAGAGTCTGGAGATGCCTGCGGGATTTCCAACTGGAAACATCCAGTAGACAGCCAGAGAGATGGGACGTGAGCACAGGGTGGGGAGGAAGGCTGGAGTTACAGACCAGGAGAACATCAGCATAGAGGTGAGGATGCAAGTCTTGGGGGTGGTTGAGAGTCCCTGGCGGAAAGTGTGAAAGCGAGTCTGTGGACAGAAATCCAGGGACCCCAACACTGAAGGGATGGACAGAAGAAGAGAAGTCATTCAGGGAAAGAGACATGGTGGCAGAGATGGGGGCTGGAGAAGTGGGATACGGGAACAGGGAGAAGAGGAAGCTTCTTAGACATTCACAAGATAGAAGTCATCTCCAGCCACGTTATGCCACACCTGATGCCTCTAAATCTATATCCTGTTCTTCCTGGCAGTCAGAGTTCTTAATAGAATGTCCTCTCTCATCTGCTTCTTTGCCCAAAGACCATGAGTCACATCTCAGCACATAACGGGTGGTGACAGCCACAGGGGAGAGGGCGTCTTGTCCTCTCTGCTGGTGGCTTAAAGAGGTCTACTATTACATTTCTAATCACGGCCAATGAGAAATTAAGCATCTTAATTTTCTCAGCCATGTAGTTGTAACAGGTTCTTAGCAATGACCCAAACTCTACTCTGACCATATCTGACAAACTATCTACATCTAGAATGAAATGACCACCAGAATGCCAGCTAAGAACTAAGGGTTCTAGTTCTAGTTCAGTTGTTAACTGGCTGCATGAACTTGAGCAAGCCACTTAGCCTCCTTGGACTCTATTTTCATTTCTGAGTAAAAATGTTCAACAAGATGATGGCTCGAGTCTTCTTCTACAACAAAGTTTATATCTTGATGCTCTCCCTGCAGCTTTAAGGCTTCTGGAGGCTCAGGGGCATTCCTACAAATCATCTGCTCATGCTTACAGAGGAAAGTGTATGCCTGTGGCTGGGGACAGGGGTGTGTAGGACAATGTTTTGTTTTGTTTTGTTTTCTTGCGGTACGCGGGCCTCTCACTGTTGTGGCCTCTCCCGTTGCGGAGCACAGGCTCCGGACGCGCAGGCTCCGCGGCATGTGGGATCTTCCTGGACCGGGGCACGAATGCGTGTCCCCTGCATTGGCAGGCGGACTCTCAACCACTGCGCCACCAGGGAAGCCCAGGACAATGTTTAAATCCATCTTGCCCATACCCTTATCCTAATTTTTGAAACCAAAAGGGCCAGAACACGTGCATGTAGAATACACTTAACTGAACCCAAAGAATTTGCTTTACTTTGTATACAACCCATGGCATTTCCTAACAGAAACATCAGTACTAGGTGCTGCGAGCCACCACCAACAGTAATACATTCTCCTGAATTTTTGCTTGAGTCCTTCAACAAGGGCAAACGCTATGATCCCAGACACTGGAGCACAGCAATGGGTTCTTAATGTAGATGCATTTCCTCATATCTTTCTGAAAGATGCTTGTTGACTCAAGCGGAGTAGGAGATGAGAAATGAATAAAGCAAGAAAGACTGCTAAGAGCTCTATATAATTAGAGGACAAACAGAGATGCAGATACATTAACAGAAAAAAAAAAAATCAACAACTAGCCAAAACAGACTCAAAGTATCCTGATGTTGCCACTAATATCCAAGGGATATATTCTTCACTAGAAAAACCATTTAATGGGGAAGAAGGGACAACGTTAGATGTAAAAATAGCGTGAAAGCTTATAATCCACCTTGCACACACTGACAGCTCTTCTATGAGATAGATGAAAAGCAGGCTCAGCTTCTTAAAGCTCCTCCCATCCTTCCCAAGGCCCAGAGTGCTTTAAACAGATGGGACGCCTGATAAACGGTGTCTGAAAGAATTACCAAGTAAAACCTAGGCAGTAAGAAAATGTGGCTCGGGAAGGGCAGGGCTTTCCCCCAGAGCCAGGGAATAATAAATACTTGAAAGCATCATAATGATAAAAGCAAGTATTTGTTGATAATAGCCAACATCTCTATGCTAGATGTTATCCTAAGTGCACATTTAAATTTGGTACAAACTTAGGAGGCAAGTCTTATTATTCTCCTTGTTTAAGAGAAAACACTGGGGCTCGAGGGGTAAATACTTTGCCCCAAATTCACAACCCTAAACAGAAACCTGGCTTCTAACTGAGGCTGTCTGGCTTCAGAGCCCAGATTCTTTAACTATTAGATCAGAAAAAAACAGGTAAAGAATATGAACAGGCAAGTCAGAGAGCAGGAAAACCAAATGGCAAATAAATATACAAAAATATGAAAAATACCACTACTAAACAGTGGGATACAAATTAAAGCAGTGAAATATCATTTTTCACTCCTCTGGTGAGTATGCAGAGAAATGGGAATATGAATTGTTACAACCTTTTGGGAAAGTAACCAGGCAATATTTAAAGCACTAAAAGCACAATAAACTGTGACCCAGAAATCCCACCTTGGGGAATTTCTCATACAGAAATAAGAGCATGAGTATTTCAGCTTATAAATATGTCATGATGTTTATTGTGCACTGTTTGTATAGGCTAAAAACTGAAAATTATCTAGATGTGCATGAATAGGGAGATGGCTGAATAAAGTGTTCAGTATCCATATTTGGAATATTATGCAGCTATGAAAATGAGTGAACTGGATCCTCTATGGCCCCAGGGGAACATCTATGAAAAATTTTTAAGTGATAGAACAAGTTTCAGAGTAACATATATAACATGAGCAAATTTTTAAAAATAACTAAAAACACTGCATATGTGTAAATGTTTCCATGAACAATTGGTTCGGTAAAGAAACAATTATAACAGGTTAATAACATCAGTGCTCTCAGGAATCTGGGGATGGAGGTTGAAGGAAAAAATGAACTTTTCTTTATACAACTTTGAATATTTTTACTTATTATAGCAAGTACATTTATTTTCACTTAAATTTTAGTAAAGACAATAAAGTAAATTCCTGTAATAAGTACCTTCACAGTCTAAGAGCCCACAAAATATAGCTGTAAAAAAATATCCCACAGACTATGCCATCCAGCACTTCTCAAAGTGACAGAGACCAGATCTGCTCTTAAAATAACCTGTAGTCAGTCCATACCGTAGATGCAGGAAGAACCCCAATTGGTTCTTCCCCAAACCCTGTTGCTGGTCCTACCCACTACCCATCTAATACTTTAGTATAGAGGAAAATGGAGAGAGAAAAGTGACAATGACAGAGCCATTCTCTGTAAAAACGGACACTTCTCAGATACTACAGAAGAGAATGATTTGTCTAAAACAAAGGTTATTCCCCCCACTCCTGTATTCCCTAAGTTTAATCACTAATGATACACCCTGACAATGTTTTCTTCCTTGTCTTAAGAGGCAGTTATGAACCAAACATTCAAGAGTTTCCAGAAGAACTACCATAAAGTTTAGGCATACCCTGTGTCTTAAGTTTATCTCTGAGCAAGGAAAACAATTGAAGGCCAGAGCATCATATTTTGAGGACGGCTCTTCAGGAAAATACTGTGTTGACTGTTGGCTCATTTAAACAGAATGGGTTGCAAACAGGAAGCCTTAGCAAAATCCTTTGAAGCCAGAATACATACTTTTAATTTAAAAAGCTGTCATGACTTGTTTCCACTACTTCCATGATATCTAAATCCCAGGGACCATCATCTCATCCTCTGTGTCACAAAGCTATAATAAAGCATTCTAGATAAGGAAGCCCAAGAAATGGAACGCCAGCTGACCTCACAAACACAACCCTAGCCGATTCCTTTGTATCATAACACAATGACATAATTTTCTGGATTAGGATACAGAGAAGGAAGCATTTATTACAGATGTGGTTTAAAAACTCAGAGAAGGTGTCTGTGAAACTGTTTGGGTTCTGACAAGTACTGCTGAACTTGGCCCGCTGATGCTTACTCAACCTCAGTGAGACCATAAAGTTTGAGACACCAGACTCTAGCCTGTGTTCAACTGTGGAAGATTTACCAAGAAAGGTAAATTCATTCACTATAAAGAAGTTACAAGGTAACAGAATGGGAGCAATTTTGGTTCAACAGGAACCACATGGGGAGGTCAAATTAAGAGTGAGCAGCTGGGCTTCCCTGGTGGCGCAGCGGTTGAGAGTCCGCCTGCCGATGCAGGGGACGCAGGTTCGTGCCCCGGTCCGGGAGGATCCCACATGCCGCAGAGCGGCTCGGCCCATGAGCCATGGCCGTTGAACCTGCGCATCCGGAGCCTGTGCTCTGCGACAGGAGAGGCCGTGACAGTGAGAGGCCCACACACCACAAAAAAAGAAAAAAAGAGTGAGCAGCTGTTTTTTGAGTACACAAAGAGCTCAAAAATAGAAAAGCTATGGAGGAAAACATAAGGTGGGAGCATGAGGGTCTTCTTCATACTACCTTTACACAGGAGGTGATATATAATACATACATATATATATATTCATTCCAATGTTACCTAAGGTAAATGTAACCAGAAAAAATATTTATCAAATAAATAGTAATCGGGTTTACCACATGATCGTATTACCCCTTGACACTGTAGGGAAGAAACCAATTAACTAACTTTAACTACAGTTTGTGTATTTCATAAAAATGTTTATAAGACTGTGTACTCTGATACTATAAATGCTGTTACGTTTAGAGCAAACATATGTTTGGCTCCATTTTAGACAATAGGAGGAAAAGAACAGGTTTTAGGGTATACACAGTGTGTCCCCATAAGAAAACAATAGAGGTGTTCAGTACTAAATGTACAAGCAACAAAAGGGCCAAGAATATACAAAATATTCTGAAAACCTAATTCCACATCACTCCTACTGTATGTCAAGGGCCCCTCCATCACATTCCACAATGAGAAACCAGCTATTTTTGTACTAAAACAACTTCCTGTCGCTCATATCCTGTTTGGTTATGTCTCCCGTCACAGTGGAAAACAAAAGCCGGGGCAACAGGATGAATGAAGCAGAAAGAGGAGTTGACCTGAGTGGAGCCTGCCATTAAATTACACCTTTGCCTGCCCCCACTGTTCTAGTCCTTTCTCTGCAATCTGACGTAACTGCGGCCTGATCTCCCCATGGACCTTTCCCTGGTGCTGGCCTCTTAAACCTCCTCACCCCGACTAAACTCTCCCTCCTTGCCTAGCTGTGCAACTGGAGCCTCCCTCCCCCTCCCACACACCCTCCCACCCCTATTCAATCTCACACTCTGGAATCCATTCCTTCTAAAATCAGGATGACCAGCTATCAATCAACCTCCTTCCTTTCTTAACAGGTACAAATGATCCCACCCCAGATACACTGGAGGGGGTTATAAATAGTCAAAACCACTCACACTCAGGGCCCTGGATGATGAAGGGGCTGAGAGCCGGGCACACTGGTGCCTGAGCCCCTCACACTGCACTTCTGCCACCAAGCAGGCGGACAAGAGGCATCACCAACAGACACCTGCCCCACAAGTGGGATGGCAGCATGCTGGTGAATAACAGCACATCTTAATTTTCTTTTTTTTTTCTCTTCGAAAAATTACCTTCTGCACTTTTTCTACCTTCTTAAGTTAAAATGGTTTAAAAACACTTGAGAGCTGGCGGGGGGGTGGTGCGGGGAAACAACAGTTAAGTCCCCTATATGATGCACTTTTTAGGTTCTGACCATGACCCACAGTAAGAAATACATTTACATCACAACCCCACACACACATACACAAACACACTCACTCTCTTTCTACATATATATATCAACATATGATATATGCATGGTATACACATATATCTTAAATAATATCTATCATTATTAAAGGCAGTGCACTTTAATATCCTCTATTCAATTCTATCCATTTTTTTATTCTGGGTCACATAATGTTGAGCTAAAGAAGCCTGACACAAAGAGTCATATGTATGATTCCATTTTTCGGAAGGTCTAGAATAGTCAAAACTAATCTACAGTCATAGAGGTCAAAACAATGAGAATGTCAGCTGGGAGGGAAGATACAAGACAGTCTGCTGAGGTGCTGGAAATGTTCTATATGTTGATATGGATGGGGGTTATGTGGGTGCACAAACATGAAATCCATCAAGCTATACAATTAGGGCCTGAGCATTTTACTCTATGTAAGTTCTACTTCAATAAAAAAAGAAGAAAAAATTTAAAAGGAAATGAGAAATGGCGATTGAAACCAATTAATTTAATTTAATTTAATTAGACCAATTTAATTACTTTTTACCAACTAAAATAGCTTCAGCTAACTTGGTCATTACCCACCCCTTTGAAAAACAGCTTCAAATATGTTTTATAAATATGTATATATATATATATATATATTTAAGAATAAATATATGTGATATATATCTCCTTAGGTCTCAGGATCAAGGAATTCTGAAGGCCAGGTAGTAGTAGGCAGTGAGAGAAGAAAGGAAGGCACAACTCCTGTATGTCTTCACAAGAAAAAAATCATTTCTAATTAATCAACATTAAGCTCAAATAATATGAGTCTTCTCCTAGGTATCCACTGTGTTCACCCAGTAAGTGTAGAAAGTTAACTTTTTAAATTCTAGATTGCACTGCATATATTATCTGTTTCAACAGACATTTTGCTTTGAGAAATCATGAACCCCAAAACATAACAAAAAAGCGAATCTCAATGCAAAATATGACACACAGAAGTTCATAACATGAAAGCACAAACACACAAGCTAAACTCTTCCCAGCCTAGAAGGAGGTTACAATGGTAGCACTAAAATTAGCTTTAATAGGCAGGTGCTAAAAAGATACTGTGGTAACAGTCAAGTGCTAAAGAAAAACAATGCTCTAAAGTCCTAGCCAGGGAAGGAGATTTTATATTTTAGAACAGCTATGTTGTCTTAAAGTAAAGGTCAATGTTGAATGCTAGTCTACTTATAATGGTATATAGATAAACCATGTTTTCTATTACAGTGTTTAAGATACGGGTGTGTAGCGTCTCTATTTCACTGTATTCACACACACACACACACACACACACACACACACACAAAAGAACAGAAAGGCAATAACAGAGTAAGAATATAAAGGGCCAAAGAAGACAAGGATATTTCTCTCATTTAAAAAGAATTATTCAGAGATGCACACAAGGAGGCAAGTACAAGGATATTCATTGTAGCATTGTTTGTAATAGAAAAAACTGGAAATAATAGAACTGCTAAAATAAAATGCTTACACAATGCAATAAAGGGTATGAATTAGATCTATATACCAACTTGGATGGATCTCAAAAACAAGGCTAATTTAAAAATAAAAGCAAGTGCAGAATAATATGTTAGCATTTATATAATATGTTAAATGTACAAAACACAGCCACATATTATTATGATAGGTATATTGGTAAAGATATGAAAATCAAATGGAAGTATTTCCAGAAAACTTATAATAGTGGTTGTCTCCAGTTGAGGTTGTGGGGGAAGAAGGGAATGGAGTACAGATGATGTTTAAAAAAGAATTTCAAGTATAACTGATACTTTTATTTCTTTAAAAAATGTTGAAGCTGAAAAGACAACACAGTAACAGGTGTTGAATCTGGGTGGTGGGAATATGGTTGTTTCGATCTTCGTGCTTTTCAGTAACTTTTTGAGTTTCTCAAGGTTATAAAAAGCAGGTATAACTTTTTTTTTTTTTTTCATTCAGACTGACCCGGGAAAAATTCATATAACTCAGGCAACCCTCTTTGGTTCAGTAACAAGATTATTACTCATCCATCCTTTTTGGAATTGCCTCTATTAACTTGAATAGGGGAAGCATATGTGTGAACATAGTAAGTAACATGTTACCATGGAGACATTTACCTGTGCACCTTGGTTATTTCTTCAATACTTCTAATGTGGTATTAAATATTATGTGGGGAAAACAAAGAATAACAAAAAGAGAATACTTTGTAAGGCACTTTCTGGAAAACAGACTCAAATCCGACTTAAGTCAGCAATGTATTTCACTTCACCAAATACTGAAGTCAAAAAATAGCAGTAACTACAACATGATTTTAATAATTTACTATAATATATTTGTTAATCATTTCAATATCATTCTATGAAGAGCAGAAGATTTAAGATGATGTTACCTTGGCAAGTTCAGGCAGGTAGCTATCTAAACCGGAAACAGAACCTTCTATTTTGCTTTGTTCATCATCTAAAACAGCAAAACAGATTACCTAAGTCACTCATAGTTGAAAGCATTTTATTTAAAACAGGAGGAGGAAGGCCGTTTCTCTTATGTGCCCTTTAACACAGTGGTTTTCAACTCTGGATGCCCAACAGAAACACCTCCTCAGAGCTTTTAAAAAATGCTGATGCCAGGCCCAGTGGTGAGAGCTGAACATTGATGGCTGGAGCAGCACGGACAGTGTCTAACCAGAACTGTCAAGAGCTATGGACAGCAGCCCACATGGCCACACCCACCAGGCACCAGCCCAGGCCAACTAAACCAGAATCTCTGGTGGGACAAAGGAAAGAGTACTTGTTAAAAGTGTCCAGGGACTTCTAAGGCACAGCCAGAGCTGGGAATCACCTGTCCAAGGGCCTGAAATAAAACATGAGTTGTCAAGAACATAGCCAGATTTTCCCAACCAATTTAATCTGTGGCTTCTGCCCATCCTAACTTTGACTTGAAAATTCCAAAGGATATGATTAATGATAACAATAAAAACTATGATTAGTATTTGAAGTGCCGACTCTATGCCAGGTACTTGAGATGCATTATCTTGTTTAATCTTCCCATCGACCAGCAAGTTCCGTTTTTAGTCCCATTTTACAAGAGTGTAATCCAAGGCTCTGAAAACGTTAAGTGGCTCGTCTAAGGTCTCACAGCTGAAAAATGGTATTGCTGGGACTTGAACTCAGGTATTCCTTTCTGCCTCCAAAGCTGTGATTCTTCTCATTATACAAATGATGTCAGGGTAGGACATTCTACTGGGACAAAATCTTTGCTGACAGGTTATCTGTAAGGAGCTCATGTCTGTCCCACCTCCATGTACCTGTGCAGTAATCTGGCTACTTCCTCTGCCCTCTGGCAAAATAGAAGACACCCGCAGAGTGTGCATGCACCTGGGGAAAGCTATACCCGCCTACCTTCATGAGAGTCTCCGTTTCGCTTTTCTTGCATTGCAGCTTCAAAGTTGAGCTGGAGAATCTTGTTCAGAGTTGTGATCCACTCTTCCATTTCCACTTCACTGTCTGCTGCCAAAAGGTAACTACTTTTGTCCTGCATCTTGAGCTCAAAAGCAAAACGCCTGACTTTGTTGTTCTGAAACAGAAAAAGGGTAAAGAGACGCATTTTAGAAGAACTGGAACAGCCTTAAAAATTCTTCTCTTTATTATCTGCTGATGGGTACTATCTCATCGGCATTTCGGACCAAGTTATTTAAAAAGGCAAGCCCCTTCCCAATAAACCCCCATCTGTATCCACCTTCCCTGAATTATTTTCTTCATGGCTTTATTTTCCCATCTGACACATTACACATTACACATTTTACATATTTATTTGTTTGTCCCACCCAATGAAATGGAAGCTCTTCAGAGCAGAGATTTCTTTTGTTCAATGCTACATCCCTATTTCTAGAACACTGCTTGGCAAATAATAGGCTCTTGAAAAATATCTGAATGAATGAAATTTCATTGAAAATTTTCAGTTCCTCTAGCTCCTATCTTTTTTAATGAAGTAGTATGTGGTATCACATTTTAAAAGCAAACCATTATCTATCAGTATGTCTGATTTCCTTACCTGGAACTTTCTCATCATTTATGAGGCCCAAAAGGTATTTAGACACCATGTCTACCTTCCTCCAGCTTCCCTCATGCCTCCAGCTTTTATGCCTGTGAAAGGTATCTTACTCAAAGTATAAAAACCGCAGTCCATGTGCATTAAATGACGAAGGATGAACGTGCACGAGGCCAGGGTTTCTCCACTTTGGCACTACTGACGCTTGGGGCCGATAACTGTTATGGGGACCGTCCTGTGCACTGTAGCCTGTTTAGAAGCAGCCTGGCCTTACTCCTTAGATGCCAGTAGCATATCCCCCCAGTTGTGAAGATCAAAACATGTCTTCAGATATTATCAAACATCCCCTGGGGGGTAAAATCGCCCTGGTGACTGCACTAGATAGAGGTTCAGCGCCAAGGAACATGACACAAGACTCCTGGTACTTACAGGCTGAGGGACGTGACATCACAAACTCCCACCAACGTGCGGCGTCCGAGCAGAGCCCTTGCCCACTAAAATTCTAGCTGGTTAGCCGCAGTCCCTGAGGGGGCTCTCAGCGAATGTCTTGGGGACAGGGTGGCCCTCCCAAAGTCGCCTCTGTGACCTCTGCAGCATGGTTCTCAAGAGAGAACTGCTCCCAGCAGAGCATGCAGACCACTGTGCACAAGGCCTCACACCTCACTTCACAGCAAGAGTCCGAGAAGGGGTCAAAGGCCAGATATGAAAGGAGTTCTCTCCCCTGCGCTCCTCACCTACTCATTACTATGAAAATAAGTTAAAAGTAGGGTGAGCATTAGGCCTTGATTCTTAATTATTCCTCTTTCTGAGTCTCAGTTTCCTTATCTGCAAAAGAAGTGTAATCAACTTCAAGGTTCTAAAATACTTTTAGGGCTCAAGATTCGTAACTGGATTCTTTTCAGGTCTATTTTTAAATTTTAGTATAGGCATTTCTTTGAACTCATAGCATTAATCAACTAATTTTTTTACAATGTCCAAAAGCAATATTAAAAAAAAAAAACCTGAAATACTTAAGCCACAACTTTTGGAGGTGAGCTTACAAACAGATGTGGAGATAAAAACAAATTATTTAAACATGTTGAAGTCTTAGACACAATTCATTAAATGTAAAACACCATCAGCCACACCTGCAAAAAGAATATGAAGGAAGGGATGGCCACTGAAGTCAGAACTTTAGATTCCGAAATGTATTCCAGAGACTGAATGATCGGGGACTCTGTACTGTAAATCATCTATACTCTGCTGAAGACAGGCAACAAAACTCTCATAAAACAAAACTAATTACTGCTACTTTCCAAATGAGGTTGCCAAATATATTTAGTTTTGCTTTAAACATTTTTTTAAAGTCAATGCCAGAAAACTCAACTAAAATGTAACTGAAAAGGTCTCTCAGCTTAAGAATACAAATCAAACTCCCACTTGGGAATCCCACACAAGAAGTTACTTCACTGTCATTGACAATTCGCTCTGGTACTCCTTCCTTTATGCGGTGAATAAACATACTTTGATATAATTTGGTTTCTACAGTGGCAGCTTTCAGCTGAGTTTGGGTTACAAGCTGAGATTGCCATGTGCCAATTAGCTGTTGACGCAAAAATACTTCTCAATGAATATTAAGTGGTGCTATCACCTTGATCTAGGGTTTGGTCCTGCACGAGAGGACCAAAAACAATGTTTTTGGGGTTTTTTTTGTTGTTGTTTTTAAATTAGTCACCAGTAACTAAAAATACCAAGATTTAGCTAAAATTTTGTATTTCTGGTTTTCTTGAAACAGATAAGCTGGCAGTGCCACCCAGCACATCAGCTGCCCCTTTAAACAGGACCACTTGTGCTCCAGTTTGTCACAGTCCCCAGCATTCCCTATCGCTTTACGCCCAGGCCTCCTCTTTCACTTAATTTATCTGCTTGGCCCCTGTAGCCATCTGAGTTTGGACCCCCAACTTCCATGCTGACCATGATGAAGCAACAAGGTCTGGACTTATTCTCCCAACATAACTACTAGAAATAACTGGGCAAAACAGATGAAACAACTGTTTTTAAGGTATTTTGCAACCATCAGGGCAGCCCTGTGATCCCTGATAGAAAGGAAATAGAGGAGGTGAGCCCTACCATCACCTCATCACTTTCTGCCTGGAGGCCATATCTGGACCCAGGAAGGTGAGCCTGAACAGAGTCCAACAGTCTTGCTAACTGAGGAGGCTGCCCAGAGTTCAGAAGACCCAGGTAGCTAGAACATGCAGGACAGAGCCTCCAGAACAAGAACAGACTTCTCAGCACAAATAGATAACAGAGATCTAAACTTAGCAAAAACTCATTCATTACATGTTTATTTTCTCCTTATGTCATGCCTTAACAAAAAAGCTTACCAAAAAAATCAAAATCAAGACACAATGACCTAAATTTCAGGTCACCATAGATAAGAGATAAGGAGAAGATTGTGAAGAATAGGGAATAACATAAGACTCCAAAACAACACAAGCATCTAGAAGACAATGGAACGCCTTCAAATTCTAAGGTAAATTGCATCTAACTGTCAAAAAATTAAGATCTTACACATGATTTCCAGGAAGCTCCTGGAGGATGTGTTCCTCCAAAACAAGAAAGGAAAATGAGAAAGAAGACGACATAGGATCCTGGAAACAAGGAATCTGACACAGGCAGGACAGCAAAGGGAATTTCCAGGATGGTGACTGTGCAGAGGCTGAGGAAGAAGTCAGTCCAGCTTAGAGCATGAAGGAGGGTTGTAGGAGCTAAAGTCCCCTCTAGCATCACATCATGTCCACAACTAATGAATGAAGAGCAGCGAACAATCCTTATCTAGCAATATGGAGGCAAATCCCAAGGAAAAAAACAGTGGAAAAAGTTGAAAATGACCATTTCAGGGAGTGGGGAGTAGGTGAAGTGAGGTGATGCTGGCAGGACTGTGCCTTTAGTGCTACCTCTCTGTACTGTTTGACATTTAAACCAGATGAATGTATTATTTGGATGAAAATGCAATTTAATTTTAAGTAAACATGTGAATGCATAAGCAGGTATACCTGAGGGTCAAACCAGAGCTGTGTCTCTAACCTTAGTCACACTGGCCCCACAAGACAACCTTTCTTAGAGAACCAAGCTTTGGGCTAATGTCACCAGTGAACACTGAGTCACCTTAAGGAAGAATTCTCTGATAATGGTGACTGCGTCTATTGTGAGGAGGTGTCAAGAAGATTGTTCGTTCATCACACAGGGCCCTCTGTATGAGGGCCCCCAAGAGAAACGTCTGAATGGGCTTCATTCTGAGATTACTCGGGCAGCTTCTGACTAATTGGACTGTTTGTATCTACAGACACTGTGCAACTGAACGGGTCTCCAAGCTAGAAAGCTGGTTTGTCACCCACCATAGCAGGTGTTAGGTCTTTAAAATATATGCTTTTTCCTTAACTTAATCCCACTTCATCTCCTCCCTACCCTGACTCCTTTCACACCACTTTAAATTTATATTAGCCTGTGTTTTTTGTATCCCTGTAAATTGCTGCCTTAGATCTTCCTGGAAAACGGGATGGGAGTGGATGAATGGATGGACGGACGAACAGACAGATGGGGAAACTGCCAACCTGCTTTCAAAGGCAATTCTACAAAGGCATGGAAGGAGGCACACCAAACTGGTAATGGTAGCTCTTTGAGAAAGGGAGCTATGGGGGTCAACAGGGACTTCTGCACTACCTGTATTGTCTAACATTTCATAATACAAATACATTCATGTATCATGTATAACTAAAATAACTTTTAAGACTAACTCTACAACTGTAACAGCACTATGATAACAAACCCTAACCCCAACCCTAATATTGGCTGAATGCTTACCATGTGCCAGCACTGTTCTAAGCTCTTTACATGTATTGATTAATCCTCTCCATAACCATATTCAGTACTATCATTATCCCTATTTAACAAATGAGGAACCTGAGGCACAGAGAAGTTGAAAAATATCTCCAAGGTTATAGAGCTGTAAGTGGTAGAGCAGGGATCTGAACTCAGTCTGAATCTGAAACCCAGTCTCTTGGCCAATATACTACTGTGCCATTGATACTATCATGATAAAAGTCATCACAGAGATGCTAAGAACTGTTCTGAATATTTCCAAGTTAACTCATCCAATCCTCTTACCCTATTAAGGAAATATCATCATTATCTGAATTTTGCATGTGAAGAAACTTCAGTTAATAGCCAGTCCAAGGTCACATAGTTAAAAAGTAGCTGAGGACTTCCCTGGTGGAGGAGTGGTTAAGAATCCACCTGCCAATGCAGGGGACATGGGTTTGAGCCTTGGTCTGGGAAGATCCCACATGCCACGGAGCAATGAAGCCCGTGCACCACAACTACTGAGCCTGTGCTCTAGAGCCCGTGAGCCACAACTACTGAGCCTGTGTGCCACAACTACTTGAGCCTGTGCGCCACAACTACTTAAGCCCGCGTGCCTAAAGCCTGTGCTCCACAACAAGAGAAGCCACTGCAATGAGAAGCCCGCGCACCGCAACGAAGAGTAGCCCCCGCTCGCTGCAACTAGAGAAAGCCCGCGTGCAGCAATGAAGACCCAATGCAGCTGAAAATAAACAAATAAATAAATTTATATTTAAATTAAAAAAGTAGCCGAGCCAGGTTTTAAACGTAAACACTCACATGCAGAGCACCTGGGCCTCCTACAACAGAATTCTGCCTGTGTGTTGTACCCACTATCTTCTAAAATGACGAAAAACAAGCCTTTAACTCATTTTTAAGTCTGCTATTATACTTCTACCACGAATACTGCCATTTTTTGAAGTGTTTGCTTAGATTTGCTAATTCATAGATGGTACTTTTACAAATGAGAAAACTCAACGATAAAACTCGTTTTGTATTTACCTGAACCACACCCATACAGGAGTCCAGAAATATTGATCCTTTTGGTTCCTTGGAGATCTTTTCATCTTTATAAAAATTCAAATTGTAGGACCCATCACCAAGTTGAATCAAGTGGAAAAATCGCCTTTTAAACGACTGAGAGAAAAATACACACATAATTATGGTTTCAAGATGAAAACAGCCACAATCTCTCTCAATAACTCACAAGTACACCCTATGAAAAAACCATTTCAGTTCTCTCCAAAACAAATCTAATTCTGGCCAGCGCCCCAGGTAACTGGGTGAGTTAAGACTCTCCATCACATCTAATTTTACTGAATTTAAATTCTGTGGAGTTGGTTCACTAAGCATTCCTGGGTCATTCTTCTCACCCACAGAATCAGAGATTTTTACGTAACCACCCAGAAGCGGTACAGTGAATTCTAATTTGGGATGGAGCTCAGTCTAATTTGGGATGGAGCTCAGAAGGATGGAAACTTTCTCAGATCCCCAGGGTGTCTTGCTCACACAGAGTAGGAACTGTTCTCTGCCTCACGGAACTGGACGATTTTCCAGCCTCAGGATTACAACAATCAGCATTTCCCCTGATTTAACGTTTATCCCCTGCCCATCCTACCTCACTTCCATTGTTTCTCTTTATTATTAATTCTGGCCTTTCACTGGTCCTACTTCTGTCCTGAATAGTTTTTACACTAGTTTTACTTTTCTCTTGACAATCCCCTTCCAATTTAACCATTTTCCCTTTAGTCCTTGATTTTTGCTTTTCTTGACTTTATTGCAGGAAGACCTCCATGAACGTGCTTAGGTGTAGCCCCTCCGTGATGTTCTACGAGGTACCAAGTATCCCTTTTGTAGTCAATACGGAGGAGAAAGGCTGTAAGGCGACTGCACCTTCACACCAGACTTACGATGATCTCATCACGCTGGTGGTTGGAGGGGGACAAGGGGAGCGGGTGGAAATGGGGCTGTACCAGTGGGGGTCGATCACCGATCACCAGGGAGGCATCTCACTAACCAGACAATGTCACTTTTGTCAGGAAAAACAGCATGCCCATTCATCTTGAGCATCATTCCCAAGACCCACAGGAAAAAAAGGGCTTAGTAAGGGGAGAGCAGGGTGATGGGCCTCCTTACCCTCATGGTCACGCTTATTGCACTGTTCATGTTGCCTTTGTACAGCCATCCGTGCTTGGTGATCCCGCCCTTCTGAGAGCCGAGGGAAGCAGCATCCTAGGAGACAAGGGCAACACCGCAATCGATCTCCCGTCATTACCGATGGGAAATGCATTCAATTCGTACCAGGTTGCCCCTCGTCCCTTTACTGGAGTAACCGTCGGGCACTCACACCTACTGTGTCCACTTACCAATAAAAGAGGCGGAACAAGCCTACATTTCTGCAAACTCTAGTCCATTAAAAAGCAAAGCTTGTTCTAGTCCAAGTTTTTTTTTTTTCCTCCCCAAGTGTTTTAAGTGTTTAATGAGCCACAAAAAGTACATACCATACTTAACCACTCAAGTTGTAAGGTCTCTCCCGGTTTGATGAAAAATGTTTTCACATTACACTCCCATATAGTTGGAGGACAAAAGCAAATTCCTGGAAAACTTCCCAGATGCTTAGTTCAGGGAAAGGTGAATAAGAAAGGAAGGAAATATGAGGCAGGCAATAAAGAAAGCAGAGATAAAATGCTGGGGCAACAGAAAAGAGGGAAAGAGAGAGGCAAGACCGCAACAGGGAGAGAGGAAAGGAGACAGAAAAGTGAAGGGCAACAGCTAGCAAAGTAAAGAAACATGTTTCCTCAAGTTCTGACCCGAACACTGAGATCTGGGTTTAAGGGCCTGGGGCTGCCAGCTGCTGCTATAAATAAGTCAGGCTTATATTTGCACATATAATGAGCAGACAGACAGATGAAATATACGCACACACACATACACAATGTGGCAGACCTTCCACCACATCCTGACCCCGCCCCTTCCTTACGCTCTAAGACCTCTGCCTTGTGACTCTGCCCCCTAAGACTGTGTCCAATACACACTCGAGTAGGAGCCTTAGGAAGCGAGGACTACCCTGTCAGGTCACCCAGCTCACACCTCCTGAGGACTAGTCTAATTATGATGCCTATTTTTGTAATCAAGTAGACAACTGCAGAAAGACCTGTCTTACGCTTTGTCTGAGACCACCTCAATTTTAATATTGGTGGTTTTACTGTTGTTATTATTAGTGATAACAGAAGTAACTTATCTGTCTAGGATTTTACAGTTTGGTGTGTGCGCTTATGTGCATTATTTCAATCGGTCCTCCTCTTACTATTAATCGGCACCTAGTTTTTAATATCTTATTTTTCATTTTGAATGACCACTCTTCCCAGAATATTCTTAAAGTGGTTTCTAAAATAATGTGCTACCATGGACGTTGTTAACACTCACAATTAGGCATCTAATACTGAGTACGGAAGAATAAGTAATGCGGAGATGGGCAGCACTAACTTTTATTACGTTTTCCTTGCTCAGGGGACACGGTCACCTTAACGCCTGGCTCTCTTTATACACTTCTCTGGCCATAACGTTCCTCCAATAGTAGGGGGAGTGGGCTTGTTAAATTCAGAGGTTCTGGGTACTATCTACTTTACTCAAAAGCCCTCACTGAAGAAACAGCCATTTAAAATCTACTGGCTGCCAGTTTGTTTCAAATAGCCTGCTGAAAAACAACCAAAACTCAGGATCTAAGTAATCTTGATCTTTTAACAATGTAGCCAAATCTTGTCCAGGACTTTGAAAATGATCTCAGAACAAATAAACAAGGACCAGAGGAACAGGCAATGCTAAGCAGTCAAGTTGAAACAGAGACCTTATTTCAATCAATCAAACAATACATTTTTAAAAATTCCTCCCCTGTTTCAAGAAACATTCCAATTCCTGTTTTGGCTAAATGTTGGTAATTCTCCAATGAATCTTCTAAATCTGTGAACTAAATCAATTCTTAGATCCGTAAGCAAGCATCCTACCTCATCTTTGTCCACCTCCTCATCAACTTCATAGACATGAACTGGAAGTTTATCCAACTTGGCCACTTTGCTTTAAAAAGAAGAAAGAATCTTGTTTTATAATTACCTAATCTATGAAGAGATGCTGCATTTCTTCCCCCATCAAAGGAACCAGCATTTAACAAATCCAAAGCTGGCCCACTTGGCTAAAGAATAAAAACAATAGATGAAGTTGCTTTTCAAAAAGTGGGTGATCCAAGAGTTAGAGAGCTCCCAAAAGCTAGGTAGACAAGACGGCATGGCTTGTTGGGAGTTATGTAGATTACAAATGGGAAAGTGTATTAATAAATAAACACATGGTAGAATAACTTTTAATACGAAGTTTAAATGAGGTCACTCCATTTGAAGTGACTGGAAACCACAGTCTTGATGATGATGGTATTAACAACAAAAACAGGACAATAACGGTATCAGTCATTAGACAGTCATTAAACAGTTATTATGTGCTAGGCACTGTGCTGTACTTCACATGTGTTACCTCCTTTAGTCCTTTAGATGGTGGGGACTGGTGCTAAGACCACTTAATAGATGAGGACACTAAGGCTTACAGAGGGCACAGTAAGTAGATGATGCAGGCCGACTACAGAGTCTATGTTCTTTTTTTTTTTTTGCGTTACGTGGGCCTCTCACTGTTGTGGCCTCTCCCGTTGCGGGGCACAGGCTCCGGACGCGCAGGCTCAGCGGCCATGGCTCACGGGCCCAGCCGCTCCGCGGCATGTGGGATTTCCCGGACCAGGGCACGAACCCACGTCCCCTACATCAGCAGGCAGACTCTCAACCTCTGCGCCACCAGGGAAGCCCGAGAGTCTATGTTCTTAATCACTGTTACAACCTTCGTCTCCTTCTCATCACACAACTGAAATTCTTATTAACGCCCAGAGGTCAAATCCACCAGCAGTAAAAGTATATCGTATAAAATACACTGTATCCCCGGTCGGTTCTCTTTCAGTCATGAGAAGAGCATGAACAAACCTATCAGTGAAGACAGCTTTACCAACCAAACAGGAAGAATTAAGTCCCCAAATAAGTACTGGCTACATACAGAAGTAAGGAGCATACCCATCTGGAGAAGACAATGCTGGAAGGGAGTGTTCTCAGCCGAGGTTTAAAAAGAGGCAATTGGGAAGTTGGCTGGACACTCTTAAGGAGTGGCTGAACCACACAAACAGATGAAACAAACAGCTAGGACCACTGAGAATAGTATAAACATTTCAAAGTCATAGATGCAACAAACCCTAAGAAAAATTTATTAATAGGGTCTTAATTAAAATTTTCATTGGCAACAGTTACTTTTGAAACACAATCCATTATTTGCTTTCAATTTTCATAATAAACTAAAATCTGCCAACTGTGTTATTTCAGGATGTACCATTTTATAACAGATACCCTCTCAAGGCAAGGCCTAGCTATACCTGGTTTACTTTAACTACTGCTCATCAATCTAAACACACGTGCTTTTGGTATATTTTAGAATGAGTTAATGCTTTAAAGGAGGTAAAGAAATTTGGGGAAATGCTTGTTCTTTGATGTATATTTTTTAAATATAAAACTTGTTCAATATAAAATGCTTTTCATGTCTTTTCAAAATATTCTTTTTAAGATAAAACACACCTCAGCATATTTCAATACACTTACATTTTATCTTCTGTTTCTCACTGAAAAAAATCTCACCTGTTTTTGTTTTATCAGTGGTACCCTGAGCAGAATCACTGAACATAATTAAACCATCCATGTGTTTCTTACCATCTACCAATTCCCAGAGTACTAGGTTTGAGTACTATTAACAAATACCCTGTAAACAATAGCTAACCCATATACACACAAACCATCTAGAAATATTTTCTCTAATCACTCTGATTGCATGTGAAGTTACACATCTCCCTAGGCATTTCAAGTACAAAGAACTTTCCCTGTGTGTATAACCCCATCTTGTGTGGTCTGATCATTTACTCACTTTGGAAGCTGTCGAAACTCTCCTGAGTAATCTTCATATTTGTAGTTCACAAGATGCCAGTCAGAGTTATAGGTTTTGATGCACTATTTGGGCGGGGGAGGGGAGCATAAACAAAAAGCATAAGAGAAAAAGAAAAAAGACATGTGGTGACTTTTGGAGAACATTCGGGAAAGTTTATGAATGCACACCCACACCAGTATCAAAAAAATTCTTTCCCCTCAACCCTCTCATGCCTGAAATGCCACCATTAGAGGCTCCTATGAAGCTTAAGAACCACTGAAACGTTACACTTGGGAGAGGGGTCATTCCAGCCATCGTCATTCATGATCCGAGAGCAGATGTTACCAGGAGACAAACCTCACCTCCTCTTGCTGCATTTACATAACAATGTGCTGTTTCTGACTTAAAACCACTTGGCTCCTAAGAAGTCACGTGGGCTTCTAGAAGAACATGAAAGTAAATGGAAAGTGTGAACCTAAAGATACTTTCATAGTATTTACTAATATTAAAACTTGCTCATTAGTCAATATTACATACCTTGGCCCTCAGAGTTTCATTTTATTTATAAGGGACAGTGTGAGGTAATTAGGAAGAAAGATTTAGATTCCAATTCACAGTGGCACCATGACCTCTTCACGTGTACATGTGTGCGTGCATGTGTACAAATGTACAAAGTATGGAGCAGTCCATTGCCCGGATTCCACGGTGACACCAACCTACACGGACTGCATTAAGCTACCTCGCTATCTGACAAGCTCGACCAGCCAGCATGGTGTCTTTCATTCACCTGTCCAGGAGGATCCACTGAGTAGTGTGTGGAGTCTTAAGGTTATAAGGTCTCCTCCACCAGATCGTCAAATATGAATGAGTCACAATCAACAGGTGAAGCATTTGACTTATTTTCCATCAGCGAACTTGCTTTTCCGTATGGACAGCTCTAGACTACACGTATATAGAGGTCAGTGTGGCAAAAAATGAATGAATAAAGTGAAACATAGGTAGTTAAATGTATCAGTTGTACCTAGTTGACTTGACTCTGGCTGTAACATCATGAACAAAGTCTCTATTCTGTTGACTTCACTTCGCTGTTTATCCTGTGAACCTTTTTATCTATTTCATACTTCATGCCCGCAGGCTTTCTGAAGCAAAAACCCCAAGGTCATGAAAGTAACTACAGCTAATGCCTCTCGTGCCAGGCTCTACACTAAGCACTCTATTGGCAAGGCTGTGAACGGAAGGTAGAGTAAGTTTTTTATATGATCATTCTGAGGTGGAATAAAGAGCAGAGAAGGGTTAAAAACAAAGTCAGATGTGGGAGCTGAACAACGTTTCAATTTCTTTGTTATGTAGTTACAAATGTTTTTAAATACCATTTTATTCTTATAAATGCTTTTTTTTTTTAATTTCAAAGCATTTTCACATTTAGAACATCAGATATCCACACTCAAAATCACATTCCAAAACCAGTATGACTTCAGATTATAGGTTTGGGTTTTCCCATCCTATCCCTGGGTCCATTAGCACAGCTAAGTCAGGTCAGACTATGTATGACACGGTCTTGTGGACATGCTCCTATTATCTTTGTTCTGGTTTTTCACCAAGCCCTTCAACTTCAACTTTCATACCACCAAAGTCTCTTGTAGGATATTAAACCTATTCCGAAGCATAAAATGTACCTGCCCAATTAAAAATAAATAAATAAGTATACACTTGTACATAATCAGTGCATTTATGAACAGAACACCTCAGTGCCCAGATTTTTAATATCTTAGGGAAAATGGCTAAGAAAGATAATTACAATGTTTAAACATTTTAAATTATAAGGAACTGCAAAAAACACAGTTAACCAGGTTAAGTAACTAGCGTCACTCATTTAATAAGCCATTGTTGACCACCCACAAGGCAGGCACACAGAACAAGGCAAGCAACCCACACCCCTCTGGAGGTGTAGAAAGTCTAAGAGACAAGGGGTTCAATCAGAAATCAGTACCCAGAGAACTGCATCTCTAAAGAGACAGGGATCTGACTGGGCTGATTTCATGACTGACCTTTCAAACTTGTGAAATTCAATAATATTTTGAAGTTATACTGGAAGGTTTTTGAAGTTTTTTTTTTTGTTTTGTTTAAAGCCATTAGGTCATCCTCCTGTGGACAAGAGTACGGGGCGGAAGCGCTGTTGCGCTCCACCCTGGTGGAAGAGGCCCAGGAGGGTGTAGCTATGTTGGCTCCTGCCCCACAGGGTGAAGTTGCTATTGCCCAACCTGCAGTGATGAGAGAACTTAATGGAGAGTTGTCCCTCAAACATAATATTTTTTTTAAGAAACTGGGAGAACTGAATTAGTAATTAACAATTTTACTATATGCTTTAAAACAAGGATCAACAAATTTTTTTCTGCAAAAGGCCAGATAGCAAGTATTTTCAGCTTTGAGGGACACACTGTGTCTATTGCAGCCATTGGTGTCTGAGCTGTAATGTGAAGTAGTCACAGGCATATGTGAGCGGGCAAATGGGTGCAGCTGTGCCGCAGTGTACCTTTCTTTACAAAAACAGGCTGCAGGACAGTTCACCTAATGTCCTGCTTTAAAATAAATATTTGAGACTCTGTAAACATATTTGGCTGCGTTTGTCTTGCATTAATATTACGAATAGAGTGGCAAAGGAGGTAAGACAAGAAGTTACCTTTTCAGAATGACAAAAGAACACACTTCAAAAATTTTAACTATACATTCAAGTTTTCAAAAATCTCAGTAAAACTAAATGTTGTTATTGTAATGGGCCTTCGCTTAGAACAGCATAGCTTCCTTGTAGTGGGCAAATTTATTGATGGGCATATTTAGCTCCTAAATATCAACTAGAAAAATGGGGATAAAAATACACTATTTTTTAAATGAAGGAGCACTCCAAGAAACAAAATTAAAACACCTAACTCGTTCATCCTATCTAAAGGCACCTGGAGGAAGAAACAAACACCTCAAGACAGAAAAAGCAAGCAATCTCAAAGCAATAATTTTTCTTTCCTCCTTAACGAAAGAGTCGTTTTCTGTGTGTTCAAACAAAAGTAATAATAATCATATATTGATCAGGGATAGTTAGGCTCTGCTCATTGTTACCTGGTACTTCATGAATATTGAACTAATCTTGATAATAAATTACAAGTATAAACATATAAATGAAGTCAATGAATACATAAGTGCATGTGCTGAGTCTCCATTAAAAACAATATCAAAGTCTGCTAAGTGTCCAAGTGAGTTCATTCACAAGTTACTCCTATTCTAAGGCTATGAAATAAGTTTTGTAGAATTCATGTTTTGTCATCAAATTGACCCCTGTTGACATTTCTGTCCAAGTTTCAGACTCTGAAAACTTCTTATTATTTTTCTATTCTAACTTCCATCATAAAAATGTAATTATCTCTTTGACACTTTCTTGAAAATAGCACTGGAATTTTTAAAAGGGGAGGAGGCATAGAAGAAATACATTACCTCTGTAACAAATAAGCTCTGAGCTTCCTGCTGTGCGTTGGCAGGGATGGTGGAGCATACATACCGCCCCTGTCGTCTCAGGATGGCCGTCTGTGAAGGAAGCACCAGGACACGACTCAGTTAAGTGAAGACGTTAAGGTGCCAGCCTCCCAGGGCAGTGGGGCCCTTCCCCTTCCTCTGCAGTCGCACCCCGTGGACCTCAGACTCCAGCTGGCTCCTTAAACTTCAAAAGGTGGGGGCAGTGGCTCCCAAGTCCTTCTGGATCACGGGCCCAAGGACCCCTCCAGGCAGGAAAGAGGCCCCTTTCAGAGACCCTAACACTCCCCCACCCCAGGTGCTTGATCTAGTCCCACGAAGTTGCGTTTTACTTGCTTGGACTGCGGCAGTTTTAAAACTGTGGTAAAACAGACATAACATTCACCATTTGAACCATTTTTAAGTGTACAGTTCAGGGGCATTAAGTACATTCACATTGTTATACATCCATCTCTTAACTGCCTTTTACAACTGTTCTTATTCACTGCCACATCCCCAGTGGGATCCGTAGCAGGTCCTTAATATTTGTTGACTGAATCTGTGACTGTGAACACTACCTTCCCTCCTGTAACGGAGAACTGCTCCTGTTTCATGAGGCTTAAATGCTTACTCTAAATAATAAAATCTCTCATGACTTTAGGCAGCAACACATCTACCCTAATTAACACTGTAGTGTAGGGACTATAGTGTCAATTCGAGTTAACTAGGCCTTGGGCTTCAGGAAGGAATGTTCTAGATTTTTTCTCCCATGGACTGTAATCCTTGGATACTATTAACAGATCATAGTTATAAAAACAGCACACAAGAAACCAGCTTGTGGACAGAATCTATCCCATCGGTTCCTGAGGCTAATTACTAAGCTGGGATCTCCCAGCATCTGTTCCATCTGTTTTTCTTCTTCCTAAGATTGGAGGAAACTTTGGGTCAGATCTGTGGTCCCTCCTCCTCCAGCACAGGGGAAGAACTCCAGGGCATACATTTTTTTAATAATCTTATTTCCTGCCCATATTGTCTCCCTGTTGTGTCTGCTTCACCTGTCTTTACTCTTTGCTTGCACTGTGTCCATCTTTGAAAGCAATCTTAAATCCTACTTCTACAATAAGGCTTCCTTATTCTAAAGGAAGAGAAGGAAGGAACTCTGTTCTCTACCAAAATCCTTCACAGGTGAATTATTAATTCATTCAGCTTCCTCCACGAGGGCCTTCAACACCCTGGCTCTTGGCTTCTTTGTGAAAGTCACAAATGGTGACCCTTCTTACACACCTGGTTCCATGAAATGCCATAGAGATGAATGACAGTAGGCCCTGGAGGCATAATCTATTCAAAAAGCTTCAAAGTAAAACATCGATTGTAAGAGATTGTCAAAACTGTTAAGAATCAGGTATACCAGTAAAGGGGAATTAAGAAATTATGTGCACTTCAAAGAAGGACACATTCTATACCCCCACTTACTGCGTCTCATCTTCATTTATTTGGGTCTATCACGATTTTTTGAAACTAATTATCATACTTTAAAAATGTTCATGAAATGGCTCAGGTCAAGAAATAGGACTATTAGGGTCATTTCCAGCTCATTCCCCATCAGAACATTAGGAAGAAATAAAATTTATTACAGAATTTTCCTAGTGGAATTACCAACTCAAGAAACTTTAATTATGTGACACTTTTCCAAACACCCCTTTAAGGTAAGAAAAATAATAGGAAATGAAACCTTTTTATTATTGTGGATCAAAGTGCATTACGATTTCAATTTAAAAAGAAAGCAACTTTACTCATTAAAGATAGATGACTTTTAACAGATAAGAGAGCACTGAGCATAATTAAACCAATCATCCATGTGTTTATTACCACCCACCAATACCAGAAGGGTGTAAGAGAGAAGAACACAGAAGCACAGGCTGGTACGAGAGGAAAGAGTCTAAGAGGGGAGTCTAAATCCGACAGGGAGGAGAAGCGGACATCAAGAAGATGAAGACGTGCACTGAGGCAAAGATGCTTAAGCTACACTGTACAGGATGAGTACAAGTTGTGTTTAGTACAAAAAGGAAGAGAAATGTGAAGATAAGCCTACCTTTAGAAAGTTAAAATAACAAAATCAAGTCATAATAGATGAGATTAGCTTTTTGCACACACATAAAAAGCAAACCCATTAAGTCCTAGAATTAAAAAAATATACGCCAAAGAAAAAACTGCCTAAAACTCTAATTAGCTTGAATTAAACATCTCAAGCTGCACCAACCTACAGCCTAGTCAATGGTTTTAACTAGGGAAAGCATGAGCCAACAGAAAGAACAGAGCTTGTATGACCAAAGCAATTCTGTCAATGTCTTTGTCACCCTTTAATAGGAAAGGCTGGGGTCCATCAGGCTGTGATCCACTGGGGGACTCCTGGACTTGGCTCCAATGAGGAGTCACTGTTTGATGTCACCAGTTGCCAAGGTCTTTCCTCTTGTTCCCTCTGCTTTGAGTTTAGCCTCACCAACCCACTTGTTCATTATAATTCCCATTTCGACTCTGCTAATCAGAGAACACACAGCCAATGAATGTATTCGGATCTGCTTATTAATTCTAGTTCTCAATGCACATTATTAAATGGTATTCTGGTTTGTTTAACTTCTCCATATATTTTATGTATTAAAAGTCACATTCAGGTAATAGTCTACTGTATGTCAAACCGATTCACATTAAATTTCTATAGTTTTATTTATCTGGCTTATAAAAGAGTCCAAATCAATACCTGCAGATTTATACTCAATGAACACTAAAGCTCTTCTCAAATATGAGCTTAATTTTCTTTTTCATGGTTGTGGTATTCTTTCCTACTTTCCTATTAACTAAAATCATATTCCTGCTAAAAGATGGGTCTATGTCCACCTTATATAAATCATCCTCAAGGCGGACATTCAAAGAACATCAGTCCCATCCCTTTGTTTGGAAATAAATTATTTCCATTCTACTAAAAAAGCTGTACATCTGCAAGGGGTAGGGGGAAAAAACTGCACACTATAAAGTGTGATAAGATGCGAAAATTAAATCTAAACATAGCTAGCATCTCAAACATCCTTTGGGATATAAATCTCACAGTACAAAATACAATTTAAAAATAAAAGCCTTCTTCTAGAAACTATAATAGATTCAATTATTTTCAGTCAATATTGTTTCCTAGGTTAAACACTGGCAGTGCTTGACGCACAGAAATCCTTAATTACCTTGGCCAAGAATGGGCGTGAGTCTTATGAGGCCTTCCACAAAATTTTTGGACTAATTGAAAAGGTAACTTAGGACTGCAAAAGGAGGAGAAAAAGGTGACGTCCTCTTCTAAAGGACTTATATAATGATGCATGGACACCTGAGAGCCTAGGCCAATCTTGATGGGACTTTTTTTTTTTTAATGATATGAACTGATGAAATGCAGAGGTGCCCCCGGATCCGAATATAAAGGGTACAATTTACCACTATCTCCAAGTCTAGTTAGGATGACAAATTTCAAATAGAGCCTTTTTTATTTTAAAAACTTTTTTTTTTTCCCTCTTGGTTGAAATGATTCTCTCCAAAAACTGGGGTCACTTTAATGGCTGAGCCGTAATCAGGAATGTGGGATGCTCCGCCCAGGGAAGCAGGGTCCCTCAAGGGAACACACAGAGGGACCACGTTTCCTCACCTGGGCACAACCCCGGGGGCCTCCGGGCATTTCCTGCCCCTCTTCTTCACCGCTCACTGCTCTTCCCTGATGGCCTGCTGTGGCCCTGTTTCTTTAGCTCTAACTTGGAATCGCTCTCATGAACATCCTGCCCCCAACCTGGCCAGGGCTCTGTCTTTCCTCCATAGGGTGCTGGCTAACACGCTACCTTGACCCCACTGAAGCTGGGATACCAAGAAGCTCAGGTTTCAAACCACAAGCAATGTGAAGCACATAACTTAATTAAACTTCCTATGGAAGAATTCGAGAAGTGATCTTGGAAAGAGGGTGGACTTGAGAGCCAGGAAACCTGAGTTCTCATCTGAGCTCTGCCTCTGATTAGCTGTGTAATCTTGGAGGAAAGTTTTAACTTTCCACATCCAGAATTTTATAGGATCTCTAAGGTTTTCTTTGTGGTTTAAAAACTCCATAGTTCCATGGAATTCTAAGTCTCTCTCTCACAAGTGGTTTATTGAGTGCTACGAATTGCTTTGTGAGAAACTAAAAACTTAAAAAAGACATCCAGAAAAAAGATGAATATGCTGTATCTTTTTTGATTTATAGTCATATTACCCCACTTACTTTTTTAATGAAAGGAATTGTTTTAATGTGTTTTTATGAAAGGAATTGGATTAAAAGGAGGGAAGATTCACTGTGTAGACTTAAATACAGGCGTTAGTATTAAGGAAGATGTTCTTTTGTGTCATCATTTCTTTATTTTTCTAATCCTCTCAACTCAGAAGGCACCAGATTTTATTAATCACTTTGCAATGGGCATTAAACTATAACAAAACAACCCTCTTAATTCCTGGTGGGAAGTATGCATATCTACTGGGTGTCTAAAGTATCATATTTTATAGGACTTACAATTCAGACATTGAAACAAAAGGCCCACCCTTCCCCTGGGACACAGGAACAATGAGCTGGAGACAATATCCCAGAGAAGTGGGTGGGCTGTAACCTGAGCCAGCTGTGCGGATCTACAAGGACTCTCCCCATCTCTCCTGTCCTAAGGAGCACAGGGCAGGGAGTGTCCGCCCTCAGACAGAAAACAGACATCACGGGCAGCCCAGGAGGTAGTGAGAGCTCAGAGACGGCTGCTCCACGGGTGTCCTAAGCAGAAGGAAGGCGAGGCCAAAGGGCACCACCTGAGACACAGAAGAGGTGAAGAGGGTTCTCCTCAGTAATCGGTCAGTAGGTATGGCTGCAGAACAGAGAGAGAGAAGGGATTCCTATGCTCCTGCCATCTTACCTCTAAGGTGGGCCTTGAGGCCTGGGGAGTGAGGGTAGGAGGGGCCAAGGCGCAGTGAAGGGAGGCAAGTGGATGTGGCGGAAATCAAAGCCCAGAGGTCTGGGTAAGACTGAGCTCTCAGGCGGGCACGGCCCATCTCCCTAGCTAAAGAGCAAGCCCTGGGTTGAATTTTTTTTGAGCTCAACTGCGCCAAGTGGAGTTTCAACTGCTCCCTGCTAGAGAGACGGCTCTCAACACCTCCTTCCTCTGTCTCTAGGTCCCTCTGAATCTGCTGGAAATAACCCCTTGGATGCATGTCTGTACATCAAACGTTTTGTATCCTGCGCAGTATTAAGCCTCACTTTAGACGAGGCTGGGAACTTAGCTGCAACTTACTGAGCACAGCAGTAATGGAACCTTTCCAAATATCTGGCAGATGCATTTGTTTCAGAGCAGATGACTCGCTTTTGAGAGGATTCAGTCCCAAGCTAGGCTGGAAACTGAAATCCACACAGGGCGTTCCCCGCGTCTCACTGCAGAGATCAGACCCACAGTGTTCCATGAAGATCAGACAAGTCCATTTCCAGGGAAGCAGTTTCCTGAGGATTCTCAATGTTTAATGCACTAATAATCAAGAAAACAAACAAGGCATGGGACAAGACAAGGGTCCAGAGAAAGATGTCCACTTAGGTTTCTGGAGGGACTTAATAAAAAACAACTCCCGAGAAACTAAGACATTACAAGGACGGAGCCTAATATGGGCGGAGACACGGACATCTCTCTGCCTCTCCCTGACAGAGCCCCTGCCCGGTGCCCAGGTTTCCATCTTTAACTGTCTCTCTCTCTTCCCTCAACAGCATCACCCTGTGACGTCAAGGACTTTCCTTGCTGCACATCCCCATGACAACGCACCGATTTAGGGGGCTCTTGTGTGAACCTCAGTGTGGCACCCTCCCTGACGGGGATGTCTGCCTTCCCTCAACCAGCCCTCTGCACAGCTGCCAGTCATCATTCTGAAACCCTTATCAATAGCGTCACGCCTCAGCTTCAGTTCTTTCAAGGACCCCCACAACCACTGCCATGAGAATAAAGTCCAGACTCCTCAGCACGACCTGACCTTTGGTGACCCGCGGTACTGACTTTTCTGGACTCCTCTCCTGCCCGTCTCTGACCCTCCAGCATGCGGGCTACTTCTGACTCCCTAACGTAGCAGGCCCTGTGCCTGGCTGCGGGGCTGCTCACTCCCACCCTCCTGCAGCACACGGCACACACGCAGTTCTGCAGAAATTACTCAGAAACCTTGCTGCATCACCTACCAGACTCAAGAACCTCAGACTGTGCTAGTCATCTTTGCTTCTCCAGCACCCTTACGTAACGTCTGGCCTAACATGAATGTCTGAATGAATGGGCAGTCGGGACTTTTAAATGGAATCACTTGGGGCTCCGAATGAGACAGTGTCTTAGCAACTGGTGAGACATCAGGTAGCTCTGTCACTGCATAGTGCCCTGTTTCCTAAAATGTCACATATGTACATTTATAAGTGTCAGTAGACCATTGACAGTCATAAAAATTTCATTCTGCTACCTTGAAAACCCCCTAAATTATGTATTACATAACAGCTTAGTCAAATGCAGTAAATTATAACTAAATAAGTTAAATGTTCAAAACCCTTAATGACCAGACTCATCAATTAGGGGGCAGGGGGTGTTTGGTATTACAGAGAAGCTGCTTTCTTTTTTTTTTTTTAATAAATTTATTTATTTTTGGCTGCGCTGGGTCTTCGTTGCTGCGCGCGGGCTTTCTCTAGTTGCAGCGAGCGGGGGCTACTCTTCACCACAGTGCGCGGGCTTCTTGTTGCGGTGGCTTCTCTTGTTGTGGAGCATGGGCTCTAGGCGCGCAGGCTTCAGTAGCTGTGGCACGTGGGCTCAGCAGTTGTGGCTCGTGGGCTCTAGAGCGCAGGCTCAGTAGTTGTGGTGCACGGGCTTAGTTGCTCCACGGCATGTGGGATCTTCCCGGACCAGGGCTAAAACCCGTGTCCCCTGCATTGGCAGGAGGATTCTTAACCACTGCGCCAGCAGGGAAGTCCCTCTAATCACTTAAGTATCACTGCAAAAGTGAGGACGGGGCTGGCTATCCAGAAAACCAGGAGAGGCCTTGCAGCCACCTGAGTGGACACGTGGCAGGTCCAGCTTCCCCATGAGTAAGGGGCTCAGCCTGCTCCACATCATATGACTTTGCAACTAAAAACTGCCATCCTCAAAAGTAAAACGATGTTACCTAGAGGAGAGGAAGAAGACTCCACTAAGCATCCTGGGCACTCAGCTCCCTCCCTGCTACCTGGCGGACAACAGCCAGTGTGTACAAAGAGCCTCCCTGAATGGTGGTATCTCTTTGGATTCTCACACATCTAATGAGAACCCCAATTTTAGGGCAAATGTTATCTCTGAATTACAGGTTAAGAAAGGTGAATTTACATGGGAGCATCATTTAAAAAAAAAAAAAAGGAAAGGTGAATTTTAGGAAGGTTTATGGGTTACTGAAATACCCAGATTAGTGACAGACAGACCTGGGGCTAAAATCTAGACCCAGATGACTACATCTCAGGTCTTGCCACTACCCTAGTGTCTAGAACAACTACCATTCTATTCGGTAACAGAGGCTTGAGGAAGAGGTAGGCAAGTGTAGCCTTTCATTTTCTAGTTGTCTGTGTATGGTTCTCTATGTCTTCTTTAGAATGCAATTTTAGTTGTTAAAAACACCATACCTTTGTGCGAATACCTAGCGTAGTGAATAGTGAATATGCTTCAGGTTAAAACATGTCCATTATTTATATACTTCCGATATCCCAATGAAGTTTCCTTTCAGGACTTGCCTTAGGGAGGCACACGCCTTCATTCACACGTAAGGCCTCGCTCGTGCATCAAGGATAATTTCACACAAGCCCCTCTGCGCGTTTACCAGCACCACCAGGACGGTCTGCTCAGAGCAGCCCTTCAAAGCCTGGGACGCCAGGCAAAGTCCTACCTTAAACACAGTGGGGCAGAGGTTATGCTTTGCGGATAAAATACTAAGCAGATGGGGAAGTCCTGACTGGGGGACTTCTGACATCAGGGGACTTCATGGAACTCCCTTAATTTGTCCTCACTGGATCTCAGGCACACACTCAAGGGTCCGTCAAACCCACACAGGACACGCGGCAGGGCCCGGGTTCCGCCAGGCAACCCTGGTAGGAAAAGGCAGAGGTATGGACACAGCAGGACCCATTCAGGTTGTAGGAACCACAGAGTGTGTGCCTAGTAATATGTTAAATGGCATCTGATGATTCTGAGGCCAACACCCAGGTTTTCTTTTTCTCGAAGGACTTCTGAGTTTTGTTTTTGCATGCTAACATGGCTCCCTCTCTTCTACTCTCCTGACCCACCACCTTGAGCTGTGCCCTTACGACCACAAAGGCAGCTGGTGCCGAGATCTCAAATCCATCCGTTTACTCAAAACATATTAAATGCTTACCACGAATTAAGCACTGTTGTAGGAACATCACACATGCAAAGGTGAATTTTCAAAAAGCTGTGGTTTATAATAAAAAACCAACAACTATGGTTTGCCACTCTCATAGCGGTTTTATTTTCTATTTGGGGAGAAAATAATAAAGTCTTACAGTTACAAATAACCATAATAAAGAATGATTTTCAGTGAATGCTAGAGATATGGTATAAATAAATCTGCACTGCTTGCACTGTCTTAAGATTTCACCTTGGCTCAAATCTTCCTCTGTCAATGCCTGTGAGTCGTGTTTAATCACCTAAGACGTATACATGAATCACATAGATAAAAGTGTTCTTCTACCGCTCACTGGTTACACATGAGGTCTGTGCTTACCCAATTCCCCTCACTGTAGAACCTTCACCGTTCTCTCTGACCTACTTAAAATGTGAGCAAACATTATTTTTAAAAAGCAAAGAAATTTTGAAAAAGAAAGGAAGAGAGAGAGTGAGTGAGAGAGAAGGGAGGGAGGGAGGAGGGAAAGAAAATGTGACCTGATAAGGGGAAAACATGCATACAGTAATGGACTACTAGACTCATGCAGTATCTTTTATTCTACCTGAGAAGAGAATAAAATCTTAGATTCACTTATGAAGGTAATATTTTGTGTGTGTGTGTTTTATTTCATCTAGTTATTTATGTAGGTAATCTCAACTCCCCACTCGATCATAAGTTTTCCTAAGCACTGCATGGTGTTTCTAACAAAAATCATGTCATACATTGCCGGTATGGTGGGGGGCAGGGGGGAAGAGCTACTTCCCTCACCGGGCTGTCTTGAGGAAAAATGAAGAAAATGTCTAAAGTGCTAGTAAACACAGAAATCAACCTGACAAGTTTTTCCTCTAATGGTGTCCACAAAAGGCACCGCAGCTCCCTGAGGTGCCCAGCTGCTGGGGCACCATCACACCGCATTCTGTATGAACGCCCCAGCTCCCTAGGAGAACAAAGAACGTGCATCAATCATGTCCCCTAGAGTTGCATCCCATGGAGCATGGCATGGGCCACCCTCCACTGAAGAACGGGCCTCCTCTGCTTGCACAGAGCACAGGGACCCAGAGGTACACCCGTGGGCAGTGAGGAAGACCAGAGTACCCACCTGGGTGCCACATCAGCTGAACCTCGCTGGTTACGGCCAGATTGTCCTCCTACCCTACAAGGCTGCTACCTTCATTTAGAAAGGATGGCACAAATCAAAGTTAATTATGGTTCTTCAGTATATTTCTGTATTTTCTGATTGAGAATCTGATATAGAAGCTGTTTTTCAAAAGCAATTTTCCCCTTCACCAAACGAACACTGAATTGTCATACTTCCAAGGCTGATATTCCTTTAAAGTGGGTGAGCTGAACACAAAGGTCTTAACAAATTAAGGAACAAATGTAACAGTCAAGGTAATAATAATGACCAAGGTTCCTAAATCACTTCTTTTCCTGTTGCATTTCTAACAAGAAAGGTTACAATATATACCTTCCAAGGGCCTAAGGATCCATGTCAAGCTTGGATTAAATGTTCAAAATAGTCCTTTGAGGAGCTACACCCATAACTTACTTCTTATTTCAGTTTGATTTTATGTATCATTTAAGTTCATTAGACCTGGTAGCTGGGCCGAACATTTTCACATCTATTAATCTTCTGAATTTCTATCCAACTATTCAGTGCTCACACATGTCAGCTCACCTTTCCTGTGGGCCCTCCACAGTTACCCCCACTCCACGCTGCCTACCCAGCACCCCACCTGTAGGATCGCAAACACGGCAACGCCCCGTCTCCCAGCACCACCTTCCATCCCTCCAGCTCCCCCACACCAGGCACTTCTGCTTGTTCAGCCTCAGGGTCCTCCCGTGTCTTCTTCTCCCCATCCAACATCCACCTCTGAACACTCCCCAGCAGCCCAGAGTCCTGAGGACTCAGCTTCCACGTTCTTGGGTCCGGCAGCTACACGCCCACCCCTTTGCCATCTTAACCCCCATCCTTTGTTTTCTCTTCTCTGTTCTCAAGCTGTTAACATTCCCAACGAGGCTGATTTCATCAAAATCTCAGGTGGAAGGAGCCCGCTCCTGGTTGGTGATTCATACATTCTCACTCTCTCTTTCTCTCTCTCACTCACTCCTTCCATTCAATGAGTATTTCTTTCTTTTTTTTTTTTTAATTTATTTATTTATGCCTATGTTGGGTCTTCGTTTCTGTGCGAGGGCTTTCTCTAGTTTAGCAAGCGGGGGCCACTCTTCATCGCGGTGCGCAGGCCTCTCACTATCGCAGCCTCTCCTGTTGCGGAGCACAGGCTCCAGATGCACAGGCTCAGCAGTTGTGGCTCACGGGCCCAGCTGCTCCGCGGCATGTGGGATCCTCCCAGACCAGGGCTCGAACCCGTGTCCCCTGCATTGGCAGGCAGACTCTCAACCACTGCGCCACCAGGGAAGCCCCTATGAGTATTTCTTGAATTCCTACTCTCTGCCATGTGTCCTGTGTGCTCGGGAAACATCAGTGAATACCGAGATCCCCGCCCTCACGGGGTTCACATGAATTAAACAATAAACATGTGAGCATCTTAGAAGCAGGTAAGTGATACGGTGAGGAAGAAAGAAAACAGAGCAAGGTAAAGAGGACCTGGAACGCCAAGAGGGTGGAGGGCATGGCAGCGGGCAAGGGCCTCACGGAGAAGTAAGAACTGGAGAAAGACCTGCAGTGGGTGAGTGAGAGCTGGAGAAAGAACCCTCCGGGAAGAGGAACAGCCTGAGAGGAGGCCCTGGGGCAGGAGGCCGCCTGGAGTGACAGAGGAGCCCCACAGAGGCCAGTGTGGCTGCAGCAGAGAGTGGGGAGGCGACTGGTCAGAGAGGTGCGGTGGACAAGATCACGGCCACAGTCAGACTTCCCTGAGTGAGGTCATCGGACCGACCTTGAAACTTACTTTTTAGAAGATCACTCCGGCTACTCTGTTAGCATAGACAGGAAGAGGGGCAAGGATAGGATCTGGAAGACCTGATAGGATTAACCAAGGTAGGAAGGGATGAGGGCGGTGGCCCGGTTACAGCAGCGGGGGTACTGACTGATGACTCTCACTGGTACGCCCTCCCCATCCCAAGCCCCGTAGCCTGCTGTCCAAACCCTCCTGACTCGCCCCCAGGCTGCTCTTCACCTGGGCCCACCTGACATTAGCTCCCTCAGCCCGACCCGCCTCTAAATTTCTCAAATACCCAATCCTCTCCTTCCCATTCAGAGACAGAACTCCCTCTCCTTCCTGAACTCTTCCTGCAAAGACCCTCATTCCATCCAGACAGGGCCCCCTAAAGAGCCTTGCTTCAAAATGCACCCCCACAGCTTGCATCTTCAATCTCTTCCTCATTCCTGGACTTCCCTTCGTAGCTCATTCTCTCAGTCCTGATAAAACCTCCTGTTATTGCTCTGACTTACGATGATCCCTTCTCTCTGCTACCATTTAACGCTAACCTCTGTGCCCCACGCACTCACTTCTTCAGCCCCGGCAAGAAACAACCATCACAGGCAATGACGCCCTAGCTATCAACTCCGAGGGCCGTTCTCCCACGCCAGTGGCAGGCGCGCATGATGGTCTGCTCTTTCTGCCTGCCTTCTTCAAAACTCCTCTCACTCCCTTCCAGGGCCCCACAGTTTCCTGGTCCTTTTCCCACTTTCCCACTTTCTGTATCTGATTCCCACCCCCGCTTCCTCCTAGGTGAAGGTGCTCCCCAAGATTCAGTCCCCTGAGGGCACTCTCATGCTCTCGGTCCCTGTGGCCACTGTCTCACATTTCTACGGGTGAGCCCAGACTGATAACCCTGGCTTCTCTCTTAGGCTGGACTTCTGCATTTCCAACCACTTTAAGGGCTCAGCACCTGGACGTCCCACTATCTTAATGTTCCAAGAATAAATTCCCATGGGATTCAATTTGTCATGACAGTGGTCACATTCTCCTCCTTATTATTAATATTAATTCAATATCTCCTCTCCTAAGTTTTGAGCAATTCGAAAGCAGGTACCCTGCTGTCTGAGCTCTTTGCACAAAGAGTATAACTCTAAACTATATGCTAAATAAATACACTCAGCTGATCAGTGCTATCCAAAAAATAAGCCTTTCTTTTTAAGACATACTTGATGATTAAAAAAAAAAAAAAAAATGACCTGTCGCTGTTTTCTGTAAAAGGCAGATTTCTTGACCTGGAATTAAAATCCTCATCTCCTGAAGGTCTGGACAACGTCAATTTGGAAACATTATTTATCCAGATTTTTCAGGTAGGTTCAATCCTAGACATGCACTAATAACCCAAAACCCACAATGTTCACAGAAACTGACATTGCTGGCCACTGAATGCAGACGGATAAAAAATTTGAGGAACTTTATCAAAAGAACACTTTCCAATAAAAAGCCCAAAACAAAGTATTGAGATTATTTTTTGGCAGCATATAATAAAAAGCAAGGACAAAACACTGTGAAAAAAAAATTCTTTCTTTTCAAAAGGACAGAGGGGAAATGAGATGAGGGACTTCCAGCCCCTTTGTAAGGAGCGGGGCCTGGTTTCCTTTGCAGGTCAGTGGTTTGTAGATCATTATCAGTCTCATGTAAGCAGAAGAGGAAAAGAAACAGAAGAAAAATAAAAATCAGGATGTTATTTAAAGGGAAATGGATTGACCACATTTTTCTATACAATGCTGAGAACACTCTAGGATTCTCCTGTATCTAAACTTTTCCAAAAGTGAAAATTTCTAGAGTTGCCAATTATTAATAATTTTCCCATCTTTTAAATTCTCTTGCTAAAGAGATTTGACATTGATGATACACCATGAAATGTCAATAGGAAGAACACCTGAGAGACACTCCTTGCCCTGACTTCTCATACAACTTCCAGGAAGACAACAATTTCATGTCTGTACAGCACAGAAAACCTGTAACATCCTGATCTTTTTTCTTCATTGTGGTATAATGTCTGTAACATAAAATTTACATGTCAACCATTTTTAAGAGTACAATTCAGTAGTGTTAAGAATATCCTCATTACTGTACAGCTGTCACCACCATCCATGCATAGAACTCTTTTCATCTTGTAAAACTGAAATCTGTAACCATTAAACAATTAACTCTCCATCCCCCCTCCTCCATCTCCTGGCAACCACCATTACACTTTCTGTCTGGATAAATTTGACTATTCTAAGTATCTCATGCAAGTGGAATCGTACAATATTTGTCCTTTTTTGACTCATTTCAATTAGCATAATATCCTCAAAGTTCATCCATGTTGCAGCATATATCAGAACTTCCTTCCTTTTTAAGGCTGAATAATATTCCATTGTGCATATACACAATTTGTTTATCCATCTGCCCATTCATGGACACTTGAGTTTTTTCTTCCTTTGGGCTATTGTGAATAATCCCATTAGGAACATGGATGTACAAGTATCTCTTTGAGTCTCTGCTTTCAATTCTTTTGGGTATATCCCCAGAAGTGGAATATGACATTCTCTCTTTATTTCTTTCATACAAACTCTATGCCTTGTTAGTTTATATCAGACACCAAAGTCTAATGTTTGTGAAATATAAATGGTATCCATAAATTGCCTCCTAACATCCTTTTTTACTGTTTACCACCTTTTCCATATTCTATCACTTTATAAAATTGCACAAACATTAGTAAGCTGTGTAACAAGCCAGGATACAAGGAGCTCAAAAGCCAGCTACAGATTCAGTGGATTGATGCCAGCAGTTAAGAATGTCACCACTGGGCTTCCCTGGTGGCATAGTGTTGGGAGTCCACCTGCCGATGCAGGGGACACGGGTTCGTGCCCCGGTCCGGGAAGATCCCACATGCCGTGGAGCGGCTGGGCCCGTGAGCCATGGTCGCTGAGCCTGCGTGTCTGGAGCCTGTGCTCCGCAACGGGAGAGGCCACAACAGTGAGAGGCCCGCGTACCCCAGAAAAAAAAAAAAAGAATGTCACCACCAACAGTATCATCCAGTAAAAGGCTTCCACCTGAAGGAGGAAGGTGCTCCCCAAGATTCAGTGCCTTGAGGGCACTCTCATGCTCTCAGTCCCTGTGGCCACTGTCTCACATTTCTACAGGTGAGCCCAGACTGATAACCCTGGCTTCTCTCTTAGGATGGACTTCTGCATTTCCAACCACTTTAAGGGCTCAGCACCTGGACGTCCCACTATCTTAATGTTCCAAGAATAAATTCCCATGGGATTCAATTTGTCCTGACAGTGGTCACAAGTGGAAATCAACGGCCAGACTTGCATCGAATTCTGTGTCTCTGACAGGAAAGGGAGGAGCCCTGGGCATTATTTACAGTTATGTTTAGATCTGTCATTTCTTAAGCAATAAGTCAATTTACCTTTCTTTTTTCTTTTTTTTGGCCTCACCACACAGCATGTGGGATCTCAGTTCCCCAACCAGGGATCAAACCCATGCCCCCTGCATTGGAAGTGTGGAGTCTTAACCACTGGGCCACCAGGGAAGTCCCTCAACTTACCTTTCTTGATCTAAAACATTTTAATCTTAAAGGTTATCATCTCTGTCTAATTGCCTGTTAAAGTTTACCTATTATTTACCCACGGAAAAGTAAGTTCTCAGAGTTTTGCCAAGTAAACTTGAAGAGGCCACAAAACTTTAAGAACAATAAAGGTCCATTAGTCACCAGAAAGTGTGCTCCTTTTATGACTCTGTTTCGCTTCCTTTTTATTTTTATTTTTTTGCGGTACGCGGGTCTCTCACTGCTGTGGCCTCTCCCGTTGCGGAGCACAGGCTCTGAATGCGCAGGCTCAGCGGCCATGGCTCACGGGCCCAGCCGCTCCGCGGCATGTGGGATCTTCCCGGACCGGGGCACAAACCCGTGTCCCCTGCATCAGCAGGCGGACTCTCAACCACTGTGCCACCTGGGAAGCCCCCATTTTATTTTTATTTCAAAAATTACCTAATTTTCCACCAAACCAAATCATTGGCTCAGCAAAAAGTTTTACAATTCTAGTCACTGGCATTTCCACATATGCTCCCTGGTATTCATAGTCACTTCAAGAATCAAAGAAAACTAACTAATTAATGTTCATAATAACTTTACAGATTTTATATGAAGCCAGAAGCACCCAAGCCTGGCATCCAGCGTGCAGAGGTCATGTGGATGTGGAGGTGGATGGGTGGGGAGGGAGGTGACAAGAGGCACCAGCACAGCCCCGTCCTCAGGGCCACAGCACGGATGGGGACACTTGAAACAAAAAGCATGAGAAGCCATTACTGAAAAGCTCTAGACAACGCACTTAGGTATTCATGTAACAATGTAGACAGTAAGTATTAGAGGAACTGAGAGAATGGGGAAAAAAATACTGTGGATTTGAACAACTTCAGAGGACAGGGGATTTGAAGTGGCCTCAAAGGGTGAGAAGGTTCTAGAAGGATGGGAAAGAAGAGATGATATTGCCGGGAAGGAGAACCATAAAGCCAGGGCAGAGACAGAACAGAATGACCCCTAAGCGCCAGGGTCTGATTCTGAATAAAAACAAGCGTAGTCTATATGAGCCACGGTATTCCTACCCCAATCTTGGCAGATAAAGCTTCACTTCATAAATATTCTGACAGCTGAGAACTGTCCTTTTGCCTTTTTAAAATTCACATTGACTTTCTGTCTCTTGGGTTTTTCTGTTTTAAACACTCTTCTCCCACCTTAGACAAGTACACCCAACAACAAACCTTATCTCCATAAGGCTCATTTTCAGAGAACTCAGACGTTCTTAGGGGCTGACCAATACCAACACGGGTCTACTTGCGACCTGTACAAATGTATCATCCCTATGCGCACCTATCGTTTAGTAAATTATCATTTTGAATATAGTTGACAGGACTTCACACCAAATTCTATTATCTTAACAGGTAACTAATATTGTTTAACTAGTAAGTATAGGATTGCAAATCAACCCCACTATGCATTTTGCTCACTATCTGACCCACTTCCTAACCAACTTGCTATCATTTTTCCATACAAAGTAAAATACTTTCCCCTGATCTAATTTGTTCCCTCTGCCTCTAATAATACAATAATAATTCTGCTCCCATTCTGCCTAAAAATGCAGGGACAGACAGAAGGAATCTGTGACATCACTAAGACATTTGGCTCATTCCACTAACTAGACAGTGATTAAAATCATCAAGACAATTTAGCAAGAAAGCATATAACCTTACTGGATTAGAATACAGGAGTTTCCTAGAAAAAAGTAACTATCCAAACTTCATTGTGCCCCATCACAATTACTGTGATGGGGATGAAAGCTGAAATTCAAGCTCCTTAATCTTTGAAAAAACTTCCCCCAAACAGAACTTAACATTGTTCATTCAATCTTGGCCAGCAGAATGTCAGTGAGTTCTTTGCTGTTCCTAGAATATTTGTGTCTGGTATCCCCAGAGACGTTGTTATAGGCAAAAGGGACAAAGGAGTTTTTCTCAAAGTTTCAATCATCTGTTTCTACAAATGCTTAAACATCCAGGTTCCTTGTCTGTGAGATAAAAGATGAAACTAAATTAAGTGTAAATTAAGTGTATATTATTTCTGTGGTTTGTTTGCTTCTTAAGCAATTTTATCTCAGGTTTGCAAATACAATTTTGCATTCCAGGCTGCAAAACTCAAAATAACTTTGTTACTCTAACTGATACCAAGAAGAATACATACTTCACGCTCAGAGAAACTTGAGATAACCTTTAGCTTCCTGAGAGCACACTACAGGAAAAATACGTCAACATGGAGTATAATTTGTAATCATCTCATTTAACTTCTCATGCTAACAAATGATGCTAACAAAAGGCATCATTCTGAGGTTTCCATTTATTCACCCCTTAGCTAGGTAATCTACTCTTGTAATGAAGTTTTCAAGGCATCATATTTGGGGGCGTGATCTGAAACCATTTATGAGCAGAACGTACTTTGGCAGCAGCATCCCATTAATAGTCAATTTCATTTCCGTGGCATTTCTTATTTTTCAGGAAAGAACTAAAGAATAATCATTTTACCCACAGTTAGAAAGAGTGAACATTTGTGAAAATTCTCACCTTTGTTGTAAACTGGAAGCTTTTAAATTTGGTGGGGAAAAAAAAAACTTCAAGGAATATAATTTAACAATTGTTATTAACATGGAAATTTCTAAAGACAATTCGGTACACAAAGAACTGTATATATGGCAGGTTATGTTCTGGGGAGTGGGATTAAAAAGAAGGTGGTAGGGGAGGCTTTTAATGTCAAGTGTTTCAATAGTGCCTGTCTGTTTGTTACAAGTAGGTACTAGTTTTTAAAATTAAACAACAAAGAATCAAGGAAGCTTAAAAAAAAAAATAAGGCAGTTTAATTCACAAAAGAGAGGTCTTGGATGGTAACAGCATCAGGTAGAGAAGAAGGAAGTGCCAAGATTAAGTCCCAGGAGATCAAGGGCAATAACTGGAATCTCCAGTAGACAAAGATGACTCCAGGTTGCCAGGCATCTAACGGTACTGGGGTTCTATCACTCATCAGTGGCTCAAAGCTCTTGCGGGTCACTCAGCCACAGGCCATAGTCTGAAAGGCTTCAAGCAACAATCTAGAGCAACTCACAGCAGAAGCTGTGCTGAGTCCCCTGCTGGCAGCTACTGAGCTCCCAGAAACAGCACCTGTCACAGCATCAGTGAGGTAAATGTTAGGACATTCCTCGATGTCAGAACCCCCAAACTCTTCTCTATGAGCCCACACACAGTTCAGGGCCTCTCTCAAAGCAGTCTCCCAAAGTGACATCCTAAAAGGATGCATGGCAAAATCCTCCACTGCTTCTGAGCAAATCCCATCCTTAAGACTCTAAGGTACTTGGCAAAACCCCTAAATACCTCTTCAAACAAATTTCCTAAGACATAGGAGGCACTTGTGTCTACAGAATTAGCCCAGAGTATAGCACTTCTATTCGAGATAAAAGATACACAGTTGAAAAAGTATTTGTGTCATATACGTATGTGTGTTTATGTGTATGTGTATGCATGTATTTGCATATGTGCATGTACATACATACACATACATATATGCATACATATGTAACATATATTCAGATCTGCGTGTGTACACACATACACCCACATATATACACATATATATGCAAAAATAATTCCACATGGCTCTATTTACACTTAGACGTTACCTACCTGAAAGTCATCGTAAGGGAAGAGCAGCATCTCCCTTAAACAGTCATTCAGGATCTGTGTCTTCTTCTGGACGATGACATTTTCATAGTCGAGTGGCTCAATCAGCTTTGGTTTGGCCTAGAAGGTGAAAAGATAAGCAATTGGAACACTCTTATAAAAGTAACTTCTTAAGACTAAAGAACTTCATACGTCCTACTCTACATGTTTTTGTACTTTCCAACTTTTCTACAATGAGAGTGCATCAGTTTTGCTATCAGGAAGAATCAGAAACAAGAGAAACAAGTTGTCTTCAAAGGAAAGTAAACACTTCATGGTCCTCATGCTTGTTTGGTTATTTAAACACAAAGGAGGCTATGGAGTCTGGTGGAACTTCCAGTCACGTCTTGGATCACCCCTGGCTAGGTCAGTCCCCTTCTAAGCTTTAAGCTTTGCCAGAACTGCCCTGCTTGGAGGTCCAGCCATGGTCTGGCAATGAAGGCCACCAGCTCCGGCCATGACCATCTCTTCTTGGCCCTGGGCTTAGAGCAATCCCCAGAGCTCACTATTTTATATAAAACTCTATGGAACTCATCTCTGAGTCTCAAAATATCCCTGTCTAACCTGAACTATCTATACACTTACATATGCAACACCTAAACATAGAGAAATGTGAGCTGGACCAAAATCAGGCAAGCAAGGGAAAAAAGTACTTAAACCAGGGCTTGTGGGTGACCCCCAGGGGGTAGGGATGATCATCCCTGGCATGCACTAATCCAAAGAAAGAGGCAATGAGCAACTGGGGAAAGAAAAGAGAGAATATGCCTTTTCTAGCTATTTCCAAACTTATTCTCAGTAAAAATCTCATCTAGTTTTAGTCATTGCCACAGTGTTCAGTGAGCACTTCCCACATGCAAGGCACTAACTGGGTAAGTCAAGGATAAAGATACATATTCAACTAACTATAGCACAGTACGCCAAGTTCTAAAAGAGGCACACGTCTGCGCGCGCACACACACATGCACACACACACACTTATTGGAAGTAAATTCATTATATCAATAAATTCATTACTACAAGATTATTTTTGAAACTATTAATAAAAAATCATCTGATAACACAATTTCAACAAATGCTCTATATATTAAAATGACAATTCATATACAGATAAGAAATGTATTAAAGACATCTGGTATGTGCCATCTAAATTAGGAATTGTAACTGAGACTTCTGTGTGTTCCCAAAATCTGTCTCTTTTCATTCCAAATAGAACTGGACTACATTTCCCAGCCTCCCCATGGTTAGTGTGGTCATGTGACTGTCTTCTGGCCAACGGTGTGTGAGTGGAAGGGATGTGGTCGCTGCCAAGCCTGGCTCATAAAAGCCTCTGCTATAGACTGAATGCTTGTGTCCTGAAAACTCATATGTTGAAACCTAATCCTGAAAAATAATGGGATTAGGAAATGAGGCTTTGGGGAGGTGATCAGGTAATGAGGGTGGAACCCTCATGAATGGAATTAGTGTCCTTATAAGAGAGACCTCCAAGAGCTCTCTCGTCCCTTCCACCATGCGCGCGCACAGCAAGAAGACAGCATCCACGAACCAGGAAGTGGGCCCTCACCAAACACTGAATCTGCCAGTGCCTTGATCTTAGACTTTCCAGTCTCCAGAACTATGAGAAATAAGTATCTGTTGTTTAAGCCCCACTCAACAGATATCACAGCTGCCCAAGCTAGCCGAGATGGCCTCTCTCCCCTGTTCTCTCCCTATTCCCCTCTGCCGGCAGCACGCACAGGATCCAGCAGTGGACTCAGGAGGCCTGAGGAAAGGGTGAAGCCCCAAGACGAAAGGAGTTTGGATCCTGAACCACCTTGCAGAAGCTGTCTGTTTGAAACAGGCACTGAGATAGCCTGAGAACAAGAACTAAAGCATCTACTGTGTTATGCCAATGAGGTTCTCAAGTTTCTTAATGAAGCAGTCAGCTTGCTCTGCCTAATATAAGAATAAAATGTTCATATTTAACTTCAATTACTTGATTTAAGTAGACTCTACATGACGTCATGATATGCTGAGGAAAAAACACAGTGCTCAAACAAGTGCACAATTATTATAATTGGGTAATAGTACATGTTTATGGACGGAGATTTAAAATATACACAATCAAAAAAATTAGAGCTATCTTGTGAAAGTGTAGGTAATTTCTTCCTCTAAAATATTTGTAATGTTAAAATGTTTTTACATTCAAAAGAGGCCAAAAAAAAGATTTACACAAGTAATTATTTTTAAGTAAGAACTGACACAGAAAATAGAAGTATTCTCCAAAATATTTTAATTCAACTTAAATCGTTTCTTCCTTTATTTTAGTTTGTTATGTTGTATATAGTAATCAATCTACAGGTGCTTGTTGGCAAAATGGATCAATGTCACAATCAGTAACATTTTCTTTAGGAACCGTGACCATATTCCTAATAAAATCCAAAAAGGCATAGAGCTTTCTACAGTGACAGAGCTCAGGATTCTGACAGCTAAACTTCCATTACAAGGAGGTCAGAAGGAGAAAGACTGCAGGATGGAACAGACACTGCACTCCCCCCTGCCCTGTATCGTGTCCAGCACATGACTGCAGCCAGCGAAGCCCAGAGCGGGTGACCTAGTTTTGCAGCCCGGGGCACCTCCACAGGCACCAGCTGGCCCAGGGGAATCCTCAGCTGGGTACCTCCCCTTCCAGTCCCTCGGCACAGAGCATCAGCTCCACTCCCTCCAGGCCACAGGGTAAGGTCAGACTGCTTTCTCAGAAAACTGCCGCAGTGTTAGCCCTGGTTAGCAGAGGGTGCTGCAGGTGCTTAGAAAGCGGCTTTTCTCAAGCTCCAGTGTTCTGGAATTGTTCCTTGGTTTTGGGGATTTTTGCTTTGTTCCTATAGTCCAGCAGCCACTGGGGGCTTTCTGGGAGAGACCCAGTGGCACACACCCTCCAGAAGTTGCACAGGCACCCCAGCAGGTGGTTCCCAGCCTCTAGCCCGCAGATCCTCAGCAGACTGACTTCTCCACTGTCCAGAGACCAGGGTCACACTCCCTCCACCTAGGCCTGAATCTTAGCCTTGGGTGCAGGTTTGTGGGGGGGGGCAGGCGGGGGTTGGGGGGCTCTTCCAAGTTTGTGCTTTCCTTGGGTCTCTGCTCCCTGGATAGACTAGGCTTGTATTCTTAGAGCAGGGGTTGGCAAACGTTTTCTGTGAAGAGCCTGAGAGCAAATATTTTGGCTGACTTACAGTTTCTGTCGTAACTAGTAAACTCTGCTGTTACAGAGCAAAAGCAGCCATAGTCAACAAATGGGCACAGCAGTGTTACAATCAAACCCTATTTACGAAAACAGGCAACCCAGTGGTGTACGTCAACATCTCAATAAAACTGGTATGGCAGGGGGAGGGGCAGTACAACAGCCAGATTTGGCCCACGGGCCATAGTTTGCTGATCCATGCTTTAGAGTTACCCTTACTCCCTAGTAGTTGATCCCCTTTTACCAATTTAATAATTCTCTACATTAATTTTCCATGTTCGATCAACGGATGTGTTTTCTGCCTCTGGACTGATACAGACAATGTTTACAGCTTCTTAAGTGCATTTAATGACACTTCTCACCATTTGACTGAACTTGGATTTCTTAAATGTTTAGTAAATGAAAACAACAAACATATTCATAAATCAGTTTTGCTATTTAGCATACCAAATAACGCTTTTGTTAATTAGATGAATTACTGTTTTCCCCTGAAGGTATCTTGGCAGTATTTAATGTAACATTGTAGGTATTAGGATTACCTCGCTTTTGTGGGCCACTGTTAATTTCTGAGGGGTTTTCACACAGATGATCACACTTAATCCACTGTTAAATTAATTAGACAAGGAGGCCATCAGTCTGAGCCGGCTGTAAGGCAATGAGGTGGCAGTCTACGTAAGCAAACTGAAATGTAAGCCTGTAAATGCCTCGAGGTTAATGAAATCAAAACACTAAGGACAACCCAGCACAAACAGCCGACGAGGCTTCACGCTAGTGCCGATCAATTATTCCTTTCTTTGCTTCTGCACTTTTCTTTATGTAAGTCTCTCCCCAGCTCCTATCATCAGTGTTCCCAACCACTGGGAATTGGGTGTTGCCCAATTTGAATCGATTTTTGCTCACATAAACCTTGAAATGTTTAATATGCCTCAGTTTATCTTTTAACACCACTAAAAGGTAGGCATGGAAACGTCACTCCATTGGACTGAGGCTGGAAACTGAGGATCACAAATTGAGCTGACTGCCTGAGCGTCCCAAGTAGCCAGCAGACGGGACTAGGACCCAGTCTTCTATCAGTCAGAACCCTTCCTTCTCCAGGCTGCCTTGCTAAGGGTCTGTGCTCACCAGTGCTCAACCATGGCTCGTCTGTGGAGAGTTTATAAGCCAGCGTTTCTGTTCAAGACTGATGATGCATGTTAACCAGGAAAGCCCATAGAAGAATGGCATAAGGGAAATCTCAGGGAAGAATGAGACATACAGGGAATCTCAGAGAAGAACAGCACGTCTTCTCTGGTCTTTGGGGCTCCAAGACTGGGAAGATTTGAAACTTGTGCAAACCCTTAAGTTGCTCAACGAAGTGACTCCTGGAGACCTGACTGGGCAGAGGTCTTTGGCAGCTGCAGGGAGCACTGTCCCCGACAGGACCGCTGACTCCAAGGAAAAGGGGCCAACGGAGAGCAACTCACCTGCTACCTAAGTTAAGAACAAGGCAAAAAGCTCTTGCTTCAAACACGAATAACTGGCACAATGTGGATTCTACATGTGGATTTTAGGAGGAAGAAAGAAAGAAACTATCAGAGGAGAAAGGCTGAGAAGGGAGACTGGTGAAGAAAGAAAAGAAAAGAGACAAGAAGGAGATGGGGGAGAGAAAGAGACAAAAGTGACCGACACCTAGGCGTGGCGGAGGTAGAAGATGCAGGGATGGAGGAAACATACGGGCAAGATAGAGACAGATAAAGAAGACAGAAAGAGGGGCTTCCCTGGTGGCGCAGTGGTTGAGGGTCCGCCTGCCGATGCAGGGGACGCGGGTTCGTGCCCGGGTCCGGGAGGGTCCCACATGCCGCGGAGCGGCTGGGTCCGTGGCCCCGTGGGCCGTGGCCGCTGGGCCTGCACTTCCGGAGCCTGTGCGCCGCGACGGGAGAGGCCACAACAGTGAGAGGCCTGCGTACCGCAAAAAAAAAAGAAGACAGAAAGAAATGACAGGAGAGAGGGGCTTGGGAGGCTTGAGGCGGACCTATCTACCACACTGTGGGTCAACAGCACAATCGCCTATTTTCCACTCTTCTTTAAACTGATGATTCACTGGTTACAGCTGTTCAGTGTTCTTCAGTTCCACTAAGCTTTTCCAGCTGGTCACAAGTGTGGGGGACAGCCCACTAGTGTAGGAAACTGGCCTGCAGCATCACTGGTAACAGGAATGTCCACTAACAGCAAAGTGAAATTAGGTTAATTATCAGACTGCCAGTCCCCTAGTCCTCGTTCAGAAGAGGCTTTATTAGCACAGAGCTGGCACATGGCCTTGGCTTTAAAGCCATCTCAACACACCTAAGTTCATTGCTTCTCCTGGTGACATAACTCCAAGAGTGTTGGGCTGCACGCCAGAGTCCTGCAATCTTTGCAACTGCCCGGCCATGAGGCCAAAGAAAGAACCTGGAGTCGGCGACATAGACATCAACGATTTACTGAACAGGGAATCTTACAAGCCAGAGGCCAAAGTCCCAGAGCAACACCTGACCATGTACAGCTCACGGCAGGCAGGACACGACAGCAATCTTCACTACACAGAGGAGGAGGATGCCATCAGTTATGGGGGCATGACATCAGAAGGCTCCTCGGTTGCCAGAAGGACTGCTGGAACACATCCCTCTGCAGCTCTTTGGGCTAGCGACCGTAGTGAGGGCCACGGTCTCCTGTTGATGACCAAACATACTGGAGCTGGTCTAGTCCCAGGGCTAGAACAGTCACTCTCAGACCAATCACATAGGTAGTTACTGATTAAACCGTCAGCTTAGGAGAGGGAGGCAATCATGTGCATAAAGTAAGGGTAATGCAGGGCAGGGTCAGGCAGGGGATGTACAAGACAGCAAGAGAGTAGCCATCTTATGAGGCCTGATTATACAAAGAGCTACTTTTTTTTTCTATTGAGATAATTTACATACAAGTTCTTGATTTCTTATCTTCAAAAGAAAAAAAATCTGGGTCCGGAATTACCCAAATTGATGAATGGTCAATACTCCTAGAACTGCTCCTAGGCCATCAGAACTACCAGGTTTCGGAACCCTACACATTTACCAGTTTGAATTTTCAATATTTCAGGACACTGTGTCTCCCTAAGCACGATGGGGCTTGGCCAGCTCCCGAGTCTAGGACATTGAGAACATGTACAGCGCATGTACTGTGCATTTATAGTGTGTAAAAAATGTAACTCGATCTATACACGAGTCCTTCAGCTTTCTCCCCCATTTGGAGGTTAAAAGTCCTTACCTAAGAACATTCAGTTCTCAGTTACTGTGAAGTCAGACAGGGAGAGGACTGTGGTACTTTCAGTCCCAACGGTCTACAAGAGCGGTTCTCAGAGTGGGGTCCCGGGAACAGCACCATCAGCATCCCTTGGGAAGCTCACACAGATGTAAATTCGGAGGCCCCATCCCAAGCCTGAACCAGAAACTCCAGGAATGGGGACCACGCTTGAACAAGCACTCCAAGGGATTCTGAAGAACCCCTGGTCTATCATGATGACCCAGGAACTGTGCTGGAATTTGTAAATTTAGGGATGAACAAGGAACAAGCCCAGTGTTGAGCTCCCTAACGTCCTTGGGGTTACAGACCCCTTTGAGACCATGGGCCCCCTCCCCCCAGAAATGTATATACACATTACTTTCTACATTTTATACCCAGTTTCGGGGGGAGGGTTGTCCTTCCCTGGAGAAGAGTCATGGAACTGAGTCACAGAAACCCTGGACTAGTGGGACAAGCAGGCTTGTAAACACCTAATTCAGTATAGTGAGAGGTGCGGGCAGACGTTAATGCAGAGGTGGGGCGGGAGGTGGTGTCAATTACTGTCCACGGGCTGCAAAGTTGCCTCACTTCACCAAGGAAGTGCTGCTTCACGAGTGCCGAGGGAAGAGTGAGAATTCTTCAGGTGGTCAAGGTTGTGAACTCCTTAACGTGATGGCGCAGCCCTCCTTGGGCAAGCAGGTGCACAGGTTCCAGTCACATCTCCAGCCCCGCGCGCCCATGACACAAGCAATGTGGTTCACTGTCTCTGACAAGCCTGCTCCTGTCGTTCCCCACGCCTATACACCTGTCGGAGTCCTACAGCCCTTCAGGCAGAGGTCCAAAGATGTTTTATTTTAGCAGCAGAATCCTTCCTCTAAAAAAACAAATATGACAGAGGCAGAGATGCTGAAAAAGTTAAAGCGTAGTTGCTCTAGCCCCAGGGCCTGCAGTGCATGGCCATATAACTGGAGCACCACCTCAACCCATTAAAAGGCAGCCTGTCCCGTCTCTGACCACTGCATCTGGGTTGGTAGCAGTCCGAGGGTGCAGTTCCTTCTGCCCTGCATTGAAATGACCCATGGACAGCTCATCCCCTCCACTATTAGTGCCTTGGGACAGGGCCGGGCCTCCTTATCTCTGTGCTCCCGCAGCATCTAGCCCAGGACCCAGAGACACACTGACTGTCATTAAGACAGCTGAATGCCCCTCACTTGCACAGACCCCTCTCCAGGCCCCGTACACATCCCTGTTGAGTTCAATTGCTGCTTGGCATCCTGGTTTAGGAAGGTTTACAGGAACATGGCCCACTATGTCGGTCCACCCAGTGTCACATAGGCAAATCGATATGAGGTGCAACACAGGGGCCATACTGCAATATAGGCACATCCCAAGGTGCTTGGGCCAGAAATGCTAGGAGGTGCTTGAGATTAGTCATTGCGCAAACTGAGAATGCCCCCAATCACACAGCTCCTGTATAGAAGAAACCTAACAGAGGTTTATCCAATCCTAAAAGCTTATGTGAGGTTACCAAATGTTGCAGAGATAGAAGAAATTTTCTAAGCTATGATTAATAAAATACAAAGTTCGACTTGCTTGCTGCGGGAAAAATTGAATGACCTATTCTTGCCACACAGAATGATGATACAAAATCATGATCACATGAGAGGTAACAGGAGTATGAAGCCAAAAAATGCCGGGAAGAAAGTTATGACTGAGTTGTGCCAAGAGACTCATTGATAAAAATGTGTTTTCCTGTATTTCTGATGTTGATGGCTTTTTAAATTTTGTAATTTGTTGTGACTTCTTTTCAAATTCTAAATTATTCTAAACTCAAATTCTAAAATATTCACTTCCAGGCCAAATTTTGTATTTATAAATTTTATTTTTCTTAAAAGTCCCCAAAATTCTAAGCTTCATTGCTCAGAAAACCTGGATCTGCCCTGATAGGGCCATATGTGCCACACAGATACTGATCGAGTTGAAGGCAGTCTATGGTACAGTGGTTAAGAAAGCTGAGCTGTGCAGTTACGTGAGGTTGTCATTGGGCCTCATTGAGTTAATGTTCGACACAGCCTGGCAAACAGTAGGCACATAATAAATGCAACCATTATTATTATTATTAAATATGTTGCTTGCATGACAGTAATCTTAGTTTTTTGTTTGTTTTTGAGTGGGTGCTACACATACATTCAATTTTACCAATCTGTTTACAAAAACTTTCCTCTATCCTCCAAGGAACATATTAAACAGACAACAGTGGCAGGGACTCTCACAAAAAAAGGAAAAACAAAAGGCCGAATGCAGAGGAAACTATTAATATATAATAATAAGTAGAGATGACAGTGGCATTCAGGGACTGAGCCCAAAGAAAACCCAAATAGACGCTTACATTATCAACTGAATTGAGTATTGATGAGGTTTGTGTCAGGAAGGGCTGAGAACGGTTGGGGGTCGGGGTGTACACAGAAGCACGTTAGACCCACCCCCCATGAGGGCAGCTCCATGACAGCAGCTGGATCTAACACTGAGGAGAGAAGGTGGGGGTGGGGTAAATCCCAAGGGATGCTGCTCATCGAGGGTTGTGTGGCGCTTCCTCAGGGCAGAAGATGGAGCAGTCACCGGGGCCCACAGACGGTTTTCTATCAAAGAATCAAAGCCTTCGCTTCCTTGGAAGAGACTCACAGGAACAGCCTGAGGCCAGGGCCACGTGACCAGATGGTGGGGAGAAGCACCTCCACCTCAAGGGACATCGTGGGCACAGGTGACCCACTGACACCAAGACCACCAGTCCCCATCTGCTGGTCAAAGCAGCGGGCAACAGGCGAGCCTGCAGTGATCACGTGGCTCTCATGGGCACCAAAGGGCATGATCCACGTGCCCTCCCGTCAGTCTGCCTCTGAGCCTCTCTGAACTCAGTCCTTCCTACAGCATTTGCCGCTCTGCGTCTGGCTGCTCAACAACCACGCAAATTGAAATTCCAGATCCACAGGCAATCAGAAGCCAGGGGATCTTCTGAGCGCCAAGAAAATGAGATTCCCCTGGAATCCAGCAGAACTGGTGAGCGTCAACCCACAAATGAGTTCGGTGTTGGCCAAACACGTATGAAGCCTCAAGAACCATGGGAAGAGCTAAACAAAAAGGCTTTCTGATTCTATTGCTCTTCCCTCTGACATGATAGCTTCCCGTGAACTTTCTAGTCATTTCTTCCTTTGTGTGCCTGGTAATTAAATGTTAACACAAGCTGAAACCCTGAATGCCACTTCTTGAAATAGCCAACTAAGGAAATGGCAGCTCTTGGAGCGCTCTATTTTAAGAAATGAGAGATGCGTCGCTTCTGCTTATAAAGAATTTAGGACTTCCTTGATTTATCTGCAGAGCTATAAAAGCTACTCGACCAGCTGAGATAAAAATCCCTCATGGAACTGAGTCCATCTTCAAAATGGTGCACTTCTCAACGTTGCCAGCAGGACCCCAGCACTGTCGCTGGGGAGGGGGACGACACGGCCTGCAGTAAGGAGGAGAGGGCTTCTGCAACCGGATGTTAATCAGTGTGGCCCCCAAGCCTTTCTGCATTACCGTCTTGCACACAACTCTCACTTACTCCGTACTCCCACCGGGAACCTCTTGAAGTTGTCAGATTTGAAGGAAAAATCCTCAGCTTCCTATAATTAGGGTGGGCGCAGGAAATTAGCAGCTGACCCCCCTTCCTCATGTGCAAATGCTATTAGCAGTTATATGTTCCTTCTCCCCACAGATTTTCACTGAGCCTATCCATGCACGTTGTGCCAGGTCTTTGGGACACTGAGATAAAAAGGACACAGCCCCCACCACAGAAAGCTCACAATCCAGAGGGGAGGTGGATGTGTGAACAATCCCGAGCAGAATGACAGCCATGGGAACCCAGGAGTGGCACCTGACCCACTAGAATGAACCTGACTCCCCTCCCCCTCCCCCTCCAGTTAGATTACAAGCTCCATGAGGGCAAAGAGTGCTATTTTATTTACTGTGCCTATATGATTTCTGCTTTGTCCAGCCCCTGAACGGCACCTGGCATAGCACAGGCACCCGGTGTGCAAAGGGGCCCAACAACGCGGGTGCTTCCTAAAGAAGGCGGTTAGAGCTGAGTCTAAGAGCTGAACGAGTCAGCCAGGATTCAGGGTGGACTGAGGGCTCCTGGCAGAGAAAATGGAGAAGCCAGGGAGTGCGCTCACGGATGGAACCAGATTTTGTGGGGCCTGAAATCTGTACAATCGAAGAGGGAAGGGGGTAAAGAAAACACAAAGTCATGAATAGGAAGTTGCTGGAGTCTCTTCCAGGGCCTGGTCGATCCCCTCTGAGCAGGGTGAGTTCAGGAAGCAGCAGGCAGATCAGAATAGCTGGGCAGAGCTGCATGAAGTGAGCAGATGGCAGCTGGCCAAGGGCTTGGGGCACCAGTGTCTGCATCACTGGAAATCCAATGTGATGCAGAAAACTACATTTATGAGAACTCCTTTCTGAAAGGGTACTCGATGCGGCTGCAAAGAATACATGAACAAGCCGCCTGAAGTCAGCAGCGGAACTCCTGGAATCGATATGCTTAAGAAACAATGCATAGTTACCCGCAGGGCCTTGGTTTCTCTGAATAGGTGGGAACACTGGAGTCAGAGACGAACAGCCCTGCACAAGGAGTCCCGTTTCACCTCTGCCCCAGGCAGCCCTCAGTCTCCCCTCTAAGATAAACAACTATCTAAATAGCATGTCATTTTGTTTTTTTTTTTAGTTAGTTTATTTATTTGTTTATTTTTGGCTGCGTTGGGTCTTCATTGCTGAGCGCAGGCTTTCTCTAGTTGCAGCGCGCGGGCTTCTCATCGCGGTGGCTTCTCTTGTTGCGGAGCACGGGCTCTAGGTGCGCAGGCTTCAGTAGTTGCGGCATGCAGGCTCAGCAATTGTGGCACGCGGGCTCAGTAACTGTGGCTCGTGGGCTCCAGAGCGCAGGCTCAGTAGTTGTGGTGCACGGACTTAGTTGCTCCGGGGCATGTGGGATCTTCCTGGACCAGGGCTCAAACCCGTGTCCCCAGCATCGGCAGGCAGATTTTTAACCACTGCGCCACCAGGGAAGTCCCATGAATAGCCTGTGTTTGAGGTCGTCCCAATGATTAGCTCACCTGGGGTACCCACATGTCTCAAAGCCACCCCTAGACTACAGCCTGTGGTGAAAGATGAGGCCACAGTGGCAGGTGGGCCATGTTGAGAAGGGCCCTAAGGAAGCCAGCAAACTGGTGAAGACTGAGAGACATAAAACTAGGTCCATACATCTTCCAGCCGTGGAAAATGCCTCCCATCTCCTTGTAAAACACATGGTCTTCTTCCCTTAACCCAGGACATTAGAACCTAGGAGACCATGGTAATCAACATATGAGCACATTCTCCTTCAGCAATACATGCTCTTCTCCAGACTGCATCAGTGTGTGTAGGAACAATGGTCTCAGCAGCTGTTCAGAATCATGCATGTTTAACAGGAGCAGGAGGTTCAGTAACACAACTACAATTGTGCAAACATCAGAACCTGAGATTATCTGCTCTAGCCCTCTCGTCTTACAGACAGAGACACCTGGGAGCATGCATGGGAGTTAAGTGACTGTCCTAAGGTCCCGGAAAGAGCTGCTGGCAAAGCTGGGCCTGAACCCCAGGTCTCCTGACCCCCGGACCATGCTCTTCCTTGGTCCCTGTTCTTCTTCTAAGCCTCTACATTTTAAGTTTTGCCTGTTCACTGACAATATGCACAAGCACGTGCTATAGAAAACTGGAGGAAAAAGGGAGCCCAATCTAAGCCTGGACTGAGAAGAAAGCTCAAACCTGAGCATTACACCATAACAGCTGATGAACCGGAGAATGTCTAGAAGAACGCGTAATGAATACCAGACTTGCACACATCTAAATATATTTCTCATGCTGAAATGTGGTGTTACACTCAGAACAGACTAACACCAAGAATGACACACTTGTGAATATAGTTTTTATATTATAAACACTGATAAGATGCTGAATTCCCTCTTTACACAGTACTAAAAAGAGCACTCAAATGAGAAAACTTGTCACTGAGAGATTTTATTTAATCAGGCATGTCAGTGTGAGCAATACTTGGACACTCAAAATGAATCAAGTTAATGGAAGGATAAGTGCCTGGGTTTTGTATTTGTCATTTTTATAAATAACTGTGGTATTCCAAAATTATTATCCTATTACTAAAATGAACAGAATTAAAGACTCTATGAAAAACTGTCAAGTCAATAGCACCTAGAAAATGGAACAGGAATTGAGATAATAATGAAGGTAATAACACCAGTTAACAAAAACCTGCATAACTGCTTGCATTTAGTCAGCTGTGCTCAATGGGGGTGCCAGAGAGAACAAGGGATCTAGGGGGCTTCCTCTATGCCCTGTGCCTCTGGAGCACAAGGAGAGAACTGAGTGGAGGAGGGACCACCCTTGCAGACAGCACCTCAAGTGTCTTCTTTCTATCCTGACACAGGGCATGAGCCAAAGAGGGGTAAAGAAGGGTGTGAGGAGAAGAGAGAGAACAGGCGGAGAGCTGAGGGACAGCTCTGCAAGCACCTCTCACACACACATCCATCCCAGCGGCTAATTCTGGCTGCCATTTTTTCACATGTGAAAAGCGATGATGTAAGCAAAAGAGAAAGAGATGCACCATGGTAGGTGCCTAAATAATTCTATCTTAAATCTATACTACAGACTCTGTTCCAACCAATAATTTCCCTCCCCCCTTTTTTAGCATTATGGCCTGAAATTTTTAATTCTTCCTATGTCGATAAAAGTTATTTTCGAAACTGAAACAAAGAGGGTAAGTAATTAGGCTAAAGGGCTCGAAAAGCCAGATTTAGCCAGATTTCCAAACAACCTACTTTAAGCTACTTATCTGAAAATATTGGTGGCAGGGGATGGAATTCATAACACATTTCTGGTTCACAGGAGTTTCTGAGCATGTCATCACCAGAAAGGCAGTTCAGAGACCACCAAGGGCAGACGTGGGGAGTTAGGATTGAAGTCCTGGTCCCCAAAATATTTACTACTGTTGGAGGTGGCGACAGGTGGATGGGGATTCCTTATATCAGTCCAGTGTTTCTCAAAGCATGGTCCCAGACCAGCAGCATCAGCACCGCCTGGAACTTTTTAGAAATGCACATTCACTCCAGACCCACTGAATCAGAAATTCTGGGGCTGGGGTCACGCAATCTGATTGTGATCTGTGTGTGACTGTGACACCACCCAAGTTAGAGAACTACTCTAGTAGTTTACCTACCTTTGTGTGTGTTTGAGAATTTCATATTTAAAAGTATTTTTTAAAAATCCTAGCTCGAGGGACTTCCTTGGTGGCGCAGTGGTTAAGAATCCGCCTTCCAATGCAGGCGACACGGGTTCAAGCCTTGGTCCGGGAAGATCCCACATGCTATGGAGCAACTAAGCTCGTGCGCCACAACTACTGAGCCCACGGGCCCAGAGCCTGCGAGCCACAACTACTGAAGCCCATAAGCCTAGAACCCATGCTCCACAACAAGAGAAGCCACTGCAATGAGAAGGCCGCACACCGCAGCGAAGAGTAGTCCCCGCTCACCGCAACTAGAGAAAGCCCGTGCGCAGCAATGAAGACCCAATGCAGCCAAAAATACATACATACATACATACATACATACAAAGGGAGCTTTCTCAAAAAAAAAAAAAAGAAAGAAAGAAAGAAAGAAAATAATCCTAGCTCGACTCCTTGTTTGCTATGTGGCCTTGAGACAAGTTACTAAATCTCCATATCCACATCTGAAAATGGGAAAAGTACCAATTTTTCTTATCTTTATCACAAGGTTATTGAAGGGTTTCAATATACAGTGCCTGGTACAGAGCAGGACCTCACCAAATGGTGGTCATGGGGATCATGCATAGTTAAGTGTCATTCAGATACAGGAGAATTTTAGTCCCTACAACATAAACATGGCTTTGCTGGATCACACATATATCTTCTCTTTAAACCTCCCCAAATTTCTTATGGTTGTATCATCACCATTTCACAGATGCGGAAACTGAAGCTCAGAGGGGTTACATGAATTAACAAAGGTCTCACAGATGGTGACCCACGGGTCTCCTGGCCCCAAGCCCAGGACCTTTCCCATCACCCGCTAGCAAGACACGTGATGGAATTTCAGAGTTCCAGAACAGGAAGTGCTCCCCTGATGCTTCCACTTCTCTTTGTATGAGAAATGCACAACACTGCTCTACACTGTGAGGCTTCAGCCTGCACACCTCCAGCAAGGACAGAAATCTGAGGCTTTCTGCCCTGCTCTGAGATCTGGAAATGTAAGCTTCACGGAACTGCCCAGGCTCCATGATCTCACGGGGGAGAGAGAAAAGGCAGAGTCCTTTCCTGAAGGATATTCATTTTCCATATCAAGTACATTACAAATCATACTCCAAAATATTAAATCTTCCTGAAGAATCAGGTTTGAATGCAAGGTTTTAATGCCATTAGGTAGAACCTCATTTACATTACCTCCAAATACTTCAAGGACATGATCTTCACAAGGAAAACCCAACCTTAAACTTAAATCATGCATTTCCTCCCCACCCCATCCAATGACTCACCCATCAAAATGACAACTTTCTGGTTTGAGGTGTTTCTGCTATGGAATATGTAAGGTTATAGACCTGCACCGTTCACTACAGTAGCTACTAGCCACATGTGACTATCTTGAATTCAGATGTGTTATAGGTGTAAAATAGACACCAAATTTCAAACACTTAGTATGAATAAAACAATGTGTAATGCCTTGATATTTTATAAGGATTAAATGCTAAAATGATGATACTTTTGGAAATATTGGGTTAAAACTATATTACTAAAATCAATTACACCTATCTATTTTACTTTAATTTGGCTATAAGAAAATTTAAAATTACATATGTGGCTCATGGTATAGTTCTATTAGACAGCACTATATAGACTGTATGAAACATATTTTTTTTAACACACAGGTAATTTTTAATACTTCATGGCAAAACAAAGGACAGACCACTTCCTGAAATTTTCACTTGGGGACACAAGACAAATTTGGGAAAAACTACCCTATTAGAGACAAAACAGTCAGGTCGAGTCTTGGTCAAGTAAAGCAGGTGACCTACATTGTTCAGTGTTGCTAACAGGCCCCGCTTTCCTTTCTTTCCCCCCAGGAAGAGTGGTCTTCTTTGCCCTACATCTTGTAGGTCTCCACTACCCTTTCCACATATAATCAATTTACTGGGATTCTGGTAATAAGGTCACACAATGATTTTTTCCAAATGTCCTACAACCATTAAAGGTGATGTTACAGTTTCAGGTGTGGCTGATGAGAACAAGTAGTACTCACATGGAAAGGGTGCTGGCTAAGAGGAAGAAATAGAAGAGCTTTGACCCTGGTCACCTAAGTTTGCACTTGTGCCCTCAAGTCACAAAGTGTTAGCTAACATTTTAATTTAGATCAAAAATAACAGAAGCAAAGGAGAGTTTGGGGGCACAATACCCACATCACATTTAGTCAAGCAGGCTCCTCTAGGTGCATCCTTTTTTACTTTTTGGCATTTCAACATACTTGAATGTTAGTGGCTAAAGTGATGAAGGTGGAAGAGGGAAGAATGAAGACAGAGAATGATCCTCAAATCCCATCTCCCCCAGAAGCCCTTTCTGCAACCTATTCTTCGCATCCGGCAAAGGTGATGCCGAGAAGAAGAAAAAAAAAAGGCAGGGGGAGCTTTGACATTATGTCAGAGACAATACAAAGAAAACCATGGTTCCTGTGGGGCAGAAGCCTCCGCATTAGTGAGGGAGACTAGAGTACAAGCCTTAGCTACAACACAGCAGAGATGCATAATCACCTAACACGCTAGAATCATGATGCCATGATGGGCCACAGAGAACAGAATCTATGGGAAGATGTGGGGAGAGAGTTTTAAAAGCTTCTTGGAGGAGCTGGCATGTGACCGGGACTTGAAGGATGAAGGAGAATGGTCGGGCAGTGAAGCCACACCAGGCAAAAGAAGCACTGTGCCCGGGTGTGAAAGCACCCCCGGTTGAAGAATATAGGGCCTGGGTCAGGACGCATTTTGGAAAGTGCAGTAGATGAGGGAGACCTGCAAGCAAGTTCAGGGCCAACTTCTGAGGGTCAAGTGGGCCGTGCTTTGCCTTCTCTGCAAAGGAAAGTCAGGGGAGGGGTTTAGGGAGGAAGTTAATAACCGTATCTGCGTTTTGGAGAGATTGGTCTGGTGGCACTTTGGAGCATGGCTCGAAGTAAGAAGAGACTGAATGCAGTAAGTTGACCAGGGCAGCCAGACAGCCCTCGGAGATGGGGAGTCTGGAGGACAGACACCACGACTACCTCCATCGGACAGAAACGCAATCTCAGCTTAGAAATGTCCAATGTTTAGAAGACACAGGGCCCAGGACTCCTGACCGTGAGTGCAGGGCCCTTGGCACCACTCACTTCTGCTTCTCCCTTAGTAGTGACAGCTCTCCACGGCAAGGAGATCCCAAAGCAGAACTTCAGACGGGCTCTTCTTCCCCAAGCCCCCGGCAGACCACTCAGAGACCCACTACCACTCAGAGACCCACTGGTAAGGGGCACGTACACCTGTCTGGAAAGCGAGCACTGAAAACTTCTGAGGCCTCAAAACGGTACTCGAAGAGAAACTTCGCAAGAGCTGTATCACAGTACAGGGATATTTCAAACTTCTGGAAAGGTCAGGATAAACTATAATTTCCAAGTCTTCTGGTTTCTAAACATTATACTCAGTCGTGTCATCTGCAGGCTCCAGCCAGGTCTCCTGGCCTCTCCTGTACAGTAATCCCTGGTAACTGCAAATTTGCTACCACTTCTATTGATTTCCAGGTTTGCCAACCCACTGCACTCATCTTACTCATTACATTGGGTGGAAATCCCGTATCCCCTGTTTTACAGCTCCTACAACTCAAAACCCAAACGATTGGGCTTCCCTAATGGCGCAGTGGTTGAGAGTCCGCCTGCCGATGCAGGGGACACGGGTTCGTGCCCCGGTCCGGGAAGATCCCACATGCCGCGGAGCAGCTGGGCCCGTGAGCCATGGCCGCTGAGCCTGCGCGTCTGGAGCCTGTGCTCCGCAACGGGAGAGGCCACAACAGGGAGAGGCCACAACAGGGAGAGGCCTGCGTACCGCAAAAAAAAAAAAAAAAAAAAAAAAACCAAACGACTTTGGATAAACTAAGCTTAGAACCTGAAACTGAAACTCTAGGATCTGGATCTGACTCCATCACAAGTTATTCTGGGACCAAAGCTAATGACCCTGAAATACAGAGCTTTAGCCCCAGAAGAGACCTTCGAGATTATTTACTACACATTTCTCATTTTACGGACGAGAAAAGTACTAAAGCCAGGGCCGGGCTGGCACGGAGTTGGGGAGGGAAGGGGGGGTCATCCTCAGAGACTGAAAGGCAGATTCCAGACCAAATCTGAATCTGGTCTCCAAAGTGCTTTCTCTGCTTTTCTCTGCTTTCCCAACACCACCCACTGCCTGTGACATAGTTCTGCTATCTTGTATTTAGCCACTACCTGTCAAAGGGTAGAGCACACTGGGCAAATGGCAGCCTCCTCTAAACACTACGGGGACCACGGTGCCTATTCTACTGATTAGGGAATAAACATTTCAGGGTTATCCTGGATCGTGCTGTAAATCAGTTTCCTGTATAACTTTCCGGGAAGATGATAAGGCGGGACACTCAAAAGGAAAGTGACGTAACTCCCAGCTCCCTCTTGTTCATGTTTCCAACTTCTTCAGGCATGACCATCCTCCTCTTTATTTTTCTGTGCTATTCAACTGCTGTTGTTTTGTCACTTTGAAATTGGCCTTTCTCTGACAATTAAAAAAAAATTTTTAAGGACAGAGAACTTTGAACGCCTCTTTTCCATCTTTATAACCCCAACGTCAAGCATAAGGAATACATTCATTTTTAATGGATCATACATATGTGTTCAGGTGTGCGTTCTGGAAAGCCTGACTGGCAGCTTAAAACCCTGGCTCTGTCGCTTCCTAAATGTACGACTTTGTGCAGGTTACCTAACATCTCTGTGCTCAGTCTTCTCATCTGTAAAAAGACTAATAATAACAGCACTTGCCTCCTGGAATTGGGAGGACTAGCTGAAATAATGTTTAAACAGGTTTAAAACCGTGTCTGACACAAAACAAGGCACTATATAAATATTTTCTATTTTTATCCTTATAGCGAAAAAAAAAAAAGAAAGAAAGCAATTGCCATTACCTCATTATAAAAAACAGTGACCAGCCACTCTGCCTCCACGATGATGACAGACGTGAGAAAAGAAACTCACCGGAGCTGGGTGGATTTTTACGCTCTGTACGAGCAAGCCTCCCAGAAGACATGAGTGGCCCAGTGCTGTAATGAGGCGGTGACACGAGCTGTGGAAGCTCCTTCTCTGGGGTAAGAGAAGCATGCACTTCCCAAAGATTCCTTCCACCAACCACTCCACAAAATACGGTGCAATAGCGGGGCCTCAATCACACAGACTATTCATGTGAACAGAGGTCCCTATGCCTTCAGTAAAGCAAGGCTAGGCCTGCTTTAGGTGCTAAAAAATAGAATGTGTCCTTGCTGGAGCTGATGATGATTTAAGTGTTGTCTGCCTAAGTGGAAAAGGATGGGTGAGATTAACACTCACTGTGCCTAAAAACTACCACGTGTATCTCACTCACCCCCGTATCCCCAATGCACTACCCAGTATGTTTGGCACACCTCAGTACTTATAAATGTGGCTGAATGAACAAACAAATAAACAAATGAAGGGGAAAAACCAAAGAGCATAGTGAAGGCTTATGGCTCTGAATTAGTAAAATGTCCTGTTGTTTGTCACCTGGGAATATGTCATTATACAGAGCTTGCAGGAACTTCCTTCCTTTACCACTCAGTATTAAAAAAAACAAAAACAAAAAAAACTACATATTAAGTATCACCAACATAATATAATTAATTATTTCTAAAGACTTCTATAGAGATGCAGAAAACTTTAGAAGAGCTTTATAAGTATAATTTAATTAACTCAATCACAGTCCTCTGAAGTCTTGTAGGATACTGACAACAACATGATCATTACCCATAAGCTTATCCTTCAGGGTTTGTACCTTAATTCGTTTCTGCTACTTCTAGAGTAAATAGAACTTAAGGGAGAAAAGGTTTCTCCAGGTAATGCACTGACTTGTCCAACCAGAAGCCCAGTCTCCTACTCCTTTCTACACTGGTACACATGCTCCTTTCTCATGTGGTCATTTAGCTAATCATTTGTTCTTTAAAATGTTAAAATAAGAGCTCAGATTCAGTGTTTAACACTTGAAGATTCCAGAAAATTACAAAAAATTGGGAATCCCCTGGCAGTCCAGTGGTTAGGACTGCACTTCCACCGCAGGGGGGCACTGGTTCAATCCCGGGCCACGTGGTGAGGCCAATAAATAAAGTTCTGATTGCTGTTTTTTAAAAAAAGAAAAATATCAAAAATAGAAAAGGTGTTTCTGAAAAGATACTTCTTTAAAAATACCTAAGGAGTATACCTAACAAGTGAAAACACAGCTCTCTCCAGCTTCACATCTTACAACCTTCAAAATTCGCAAAATAAGACCTGTGCTGCAGTCCTCACCTGCCTCTTGAAAGTAACCCAATGCAAAGGCAACACACAGGACATATACCCCAGCCAGTTCTGACTCTCTGAGGCCACACCCTTTTCCTCTAAACTGTTGAGCTGTAACAATTAGAATAAATTATTTCCAGGAATTACGTTAGAGTTTGGGGGGCAAAAATAGGTATTCAAATTCAGTGGGGTAACTAACTTGTAGACATCAAGAATATCCTGATTGTTCCCCTATTAGTCATTTTTCTGTAGGGCTGGCAGTGAGCCTGGAGAGGAATGGGGAAAATACACCATGCACTTCCTCCTGTTTATTGTCACAGTGAAGGGTCATGACCTACCTGCATAAGTGCCTGTAAGTTGAACCTTGCAGCCTCTGAAAATCTGTAATGTCCAAACATATACTTCTCTTAGAAACATTGACTTTACGTAGCATTTAACAAGTAGCCACTCCTAAGGGAAACTTAACTGTTGCCCTGGCAGAGGGGAAAGAAACATTGACTTCTGATAGAAGTTTTACAGAAAAAAGTACTTCTGTCCAGCATAAGTGCTTTCAGATCAGATACGTTTACTAGTACATTCACTGTTAGTCACTCACAGCCCACAAAGCCGTTTCTCAATGATTATACATTGTACTAATGGCAAAGAATTGGAAACAAATGGAATCAAATTATGGTACAGCCATTAAAAATGATGCCATAAATCTATACGTGGTGACAAAGAAAGATGTTCTTGATATGTTCTGGGAGAAAATTAATGCAGAAATTTATAGTACTATGCATTTTCCAAACACACACAATAAATTATATTTTTATGTGCACAGGAGAAAGTTTGGAGAAAGTTATACACCAAATAATAAATGGCGGGCACTTTTGGAAATTAAAGGTAAGGGCACTTTACATTTCCCTATTTTACACGATTCATATTTCTAATTATATGCATTAATTAGTTTTTTGCTTTCTAAACTATGGAATATTTTCCCCAAGGAGTGATTGTGTGCATAACTAAAACCAGCCGAAACTTGATTTCAAAGTAAGTTACTTACATGTAAACATTACAGACTTGGGGATTCTCAACAGGCACACGGGCTACTAACATACTAGTAACGAACAGCACTACAACACACGGATCTCATGGCTGTGCTGGCATACTTTAAAACAATCAGCTTGGAGAAACGCTGTATTCCGAGCAGTGTGTTGAATTCTCATTTGTTGTGGGCAGTGAGAATCACAGGTAAGGAGATCTGCCCTGGGCCGAGGCTCTGCTTACATATCCTTGCTTCTCTTATCTGGTAGTAGCTCTTTTTATCTTGCTTACCCCACCGGAATACGAGAAACACCGTCAGATAAGAAAATGTTTCTTGTTGTATCGCTGTTGCCTCCCCGGCTCCCTCACACCTCTCTCTGCAGGTGCACAGGCCAGAGCTCTCCACGCTGCCAGAAGCTCCTGGGTCCCCACAAGCACTCCCACCAGGTGCAGCTGCAGCCAGCACAGCCTTATCCATTACAGTGGAAAACGTACACCCCGTGGAACTGCCTGGAGTGAGATTTGACCTAAACAAATAACTGGGACATAAGCGGCTGATTTTTTGAGCACAAGAAAGAGAAGCAAGTTTTTTAAAAGTCACTTGGGTGATTTAAAAAAGAAAAAACTCACAGAGCATCTTTGTACAGTGTATTTAATCCTCTGGACAAATATTCCTACACATCTGGAGAATCACTGACAAAAGATTTTTAAGAATATTCACAAGGGAACCCAAACCACACAACTTCCTCCAAGAAATCATAAGCGACACCAGCTGGGAGCTTTAACCGGTTAAATCTATTATTGCATGAAAGCTGCTCAAGCTTCTCAATGGATAAATGAACTATTGTGCTAGCAGAAAGGAATCCAAGATAACGAATAACATCTCTAAACAATGCTGGGAGCGGGGGAGGAGGGCCTAAATCTCTCAGGTGAAAACCTACAGTGAAAAAGCCCATCACACTTCACTGACTTTCTGAGTTCGTGGTTGGCAACAAATTTTGAAGCAAATCAATATAAGGCAGTCTCACAGGTCAAAGGCAATTTAATGCAAATCAAATCCATTAGAGAGGAGTTTAAAGTTCAGATTCTTAAAGACATTAATTGAAAATTAAGTTCAATAACCAAACACTGTATAACAGCAAATGAACCTCCGTGTTAAAAAAAAAAATCACTATATAAAATTGCTAAGTACAAGTTTAACAATCCCTTTAACAGATCATTTGAAAGGCTCAATTGTCCCCACCACAGGGCATGTTGGTGGTTTTTTGCAGTTTGCTTAAAAAAGTATGTGCCTTTATTGTACTAAAGAAATTCCGAGAGAGAAGCACAACCTACTCATTGATGATAACAACAAAACCATTTTTCACATTCCTCCCTTACAAAGTCTACCGAAGCACTTGAATTTATCCAAACTGCTCGGAGTTTAGCTAATGTTAAAAATAGAAACTTTTCTATTAACTGGTTCAAAGCTTAGGTTATTTCTTACTTTGCTCAATTCAAGGCAAACCTGTTAAAATGAGTGAAAATACATGTAACTTCAGCAGTTATGTTCCTTAACACTCCCCCCATGTCATCATCATCATTTTCACAATCACATAAACACATAATGTAAATATGTTTTAATTTTGCAGAAGACGTTTTTCAATCCTATAAAAGGCAATTACAACGTGCCTTTTGGGTTTACGTTTGACAACAGTGCAGCTAGGTGAGACGTGAACAATACACAGCTGTTCTATACAAAGAAGCCTCCTGGAAACCACATTCACCCACAAAACGTCAACATATCTTTCCTCCCAAAGAAGAATCAAAGTGGAACTGAAGTCAGCCTACAGGAGGAAACAGAGAAGAGAGTTCGCCAGAAATGGGCAAGGCAAGTTTAAAATCAAACCAGAGAGCCAGAAGGCACCGAGCATGCACACGCAATAAAAGCACTGCGTGGAGAAGACAGCAGAAGCCCCGTGGATGGGGCCCTCTTACCAGCACTGGCCCTGGGCTCTCTGCTTCCACTTCTCCCTGGGCTGCATCCTTGCACTGCAGGGGGGACTCGATCACCAGCTCCTTTTTGACATTTCTACTACTTGTCCTGAATTTATCAGCCTGCATCCTCGGCTGAAAACGCAAGTCAGAAAGTCTGCAACTGGGACAGCTGCGAGTCCTTGGCTGTGCAAGGCACACGCATGCCAGGGGCCTGAGGACGGAAAGGAAGCTGACTTCCCAGGCACAAGTGGTCAGCCCTGCCGGCTGGGTCTGCAGAGCCCGCTAGGGTGGGAGGGCCAGCCTCCAGGGGTGTTACTACTGCTCGGAAAATGGGAGGTTCCCACTCGCCGGCCAAAGGAAAACAAACCCCAAACTGTACAATGCACAGGGCACTGCCTCTTCGATAAAGACCGGCCTCATTGTGCCTGCTCCACGCGGCGTGGGCCACATCGACCCGAATCAAAATAGTGCTGTGTTGAAAAGAAAACCAGTCACAGTTAGACTCCTTCGTAATCACTTCAAATCTGGAGCTGAAGAGAAGCTAGGTCATCTGGCTGTTGTAAAATTCTTATAGTTTTCGGATGCTTCCCTTCTTGTTATGGCTAAACACCAAATGCTTGGCTGATGATCAAAGCAGGGAGGTGCAAACAGCAAGGGGTTCCTGTAGCCGGCACCTCACGCGTGCAGATGTAAGTGAAGAGTTTCTCCCTGCACGACAGCCTGCAGCACGCAAACTTAATTTACCTACTATTTTATAGTAGATAAAAGATGAGGTCATCACACATTTTCATGATACCACATGTCATGGTAAATTAAACAAAATATTACTTTAAATCCATCGCTATGTATGTGAGTACCAAGAGGTCAATGAGTCTGTACTGAGAGGATCACAGTAAAAATATAAGGCAGAGTAGAGTGTCTCTCCCTTCCGGGAGTGTCAGAGCAAGCTGAGAAGGCAAGATTAATAGACATCATAAATAACAGATTCATACAATTAATAGAGATTTACACAAAAGCACAGGAAAGTAGATGGGTCACCATCCCATGGTTCAATGGTGATAGCACTTAAAATGTGTTTTCCCAAAAGCCTGCTATTTTAATCATTTCTTCACATTACTAGTGAAGTAACTTTTAAATCATCTCAGGAAAAACCAAAACAAAAGTGTTAAGGGATTTATTAATAAACTACATGGAAAATGCACATTAAGATGGGATTAAATATTAATCTGTACTTCCTGGGATGCTGCAGAGTTTCTCCCAATTAGTTATTCTGCTTGTTTCACTGAGACTGGGGAGAATTTAGTAAGAGTAATAATAGAAGTAGAAGTAAACAATGGAACGAGGTATCACTTAACAGCAATAGGTGCCACAAGGTATACAGGTGTATATATCCAGGAAAATATAGAAACTATTATGTAAGGTATAGGTACAAGTCTCTTCCTTTCCCGATCAAGTGACTGAGGCTGAGAGGGCTCCGAGGGGACACTGGGGGAGCCAAGATGGCGCCCTATGTCCACACGTTCTTCTTCCTAACAGGGCCCAACGAGGTCACCCCAGTCTCTGTCACTCAAACATCAGGAATCTTTCTGAGTGTGGATACTATTGGGTAATGAGTCACAAGGGTTCTATGAGTCCATTAAAAAAAATGAGTAGTTTCTATAATTTTTTTTTTAAACTACCCAATTTCTCAACCTTGGGTAATCTTTCAGGGTAATATAAACTCACCAAATCTGTGTTCCAAAATAATACAATCTATGGATTTTTAAAGTCTATCTTTGGGGAGGGACTTCCCTGGCAGTCCAGTGATTAAGACTCCATGTTTCCACTGCAGGGAGCACAGGTTCAATCCCTGGGCTGGGAACTAAGATCCCACATGCAGCACAGTGCAGCCAAAACAATCAACCAAACAAAAAAAAAACCACAACAACAAAATTAAAAAGAAAAAACAAAAAAATTGTTTTTAAATCTATCTTTCAAAAGTTATAAGAAGATAGAAAAAAACCCAAAGAGCCTGTAACATAAATATAGATTTGAAATAAGTTAAATCAAAACTTAGAAATGGGGCTTCCCTGGTGGCGCAGTGGTTGGGAGTCCACCTGCCAATGCAGGGGACACGGGTTCGTGCCCCGGTCCAGGAGGATCCCACATGCCGCGGAGCGGCTGGGCCCGTGAGCCATGGCCGCTGAGCCGGCGCGTCCGGAGCCTGTGCTCCGCAGCGGGAGAGGCCACAACAGTGAGTGGCCCGTGTACCGCAAAAAAAAAAAAAAACAAAAAACTTAGAAATGTTCTATAAATCAGAGGAGGCAAGCCATAAGCACTAAACAGACAAACTGAGCCCTAGTAAAGTACAACATCACCAACAGTTTGAAAACCTTTTCGAAATGGCTCGAGAAGTTCTAAAAAGCCCAATTCTTCCTCAAATCCCCATCATCATTAAGCCAGAAGTTCTAGACTCTAAGGAGAGAACTGCTGTCCTATTTATTGGGTCAAAATACTCTGACATTCTGTAAGTAATGAGAAGGAATTTAAAAGGTTATTTATTTTATGAACACTGTAAGTGCTCACTGTGTCCCAAACCCTGCAGAGGTAATTTATTTAATCTTTATAACAACCCTATGAAGTAGGTAACATGATTATTCCCATTTTACAGATGAGGAAACTGATGGGCAGAGAGGTTACATATGTGCAGAAGGTCACACACTGCATTGGCAGTATGGATGCAGTGTACACACTCTTCACTATGATGCTATGGTGAACCAGTTTTCTGTTCCAATGATGCCAACAGCTAAAAAGCACAAATAGGTAAAAGCTACTGATTAGCAATTAAAGATAAAGGCAGCATCTGGGTTTAATCCAATCAAGGTAATTTCAGTGAAGAGGTAAAACTGTAAAAATGGCATAGCACAGTGCCTAATACATATGTAGCTATTTATTTAATGGTAATTACTATTGTTGCTGTTGCTATTCCAACCTGAAGAAATTAACCTTAGTCTTAAATTCAGGACTTTGGCTATGTGATCTAAAATGACAATTCTGCCTACTGTGTTGCTACAACACATTACAAAGTGCTTAGGCAATATAAAATCCACTGCTCTCCCCTCTTTGCGGCTTGATTGTGACAACAGCCTTCAAACAGTTGTCTTGATCCCCCTGTGTGCATGCCATGAGCATCTTTAAGTTTTTCTATACTTTTCAAAACTTTAGCCATGAATTTTTATTTCTTTTGTGATCAAGGAAAAAACTCTGAATTGGCTCTGAGCTTCCAGGTGGCCAAGACAGAAAGACAAACATAATCAGTTCCATAATTCGTATCATCAAAACAAAAAAACATACCAAGCTGTAAGGCAAGTAAATTTTTTGAAGTTTCTCACACAGAGAGTTACATAAAAGAGAACTGATTAATGTCTAGACAAGGTTCTCAACATGTTTATAGGAAATGCAGCAGCAAAATTCACACAGCTTTCTCACCACCAACTCAGAGCATTATACCGAAATCCCAGATAAAGGAAAGCAACTGTGAGAGCAAGACATTGGTCTAGCCTGTCACCTTCGAGTGGGTCCACTTTTTATGAAAGAAGGAAATTCTCAGGACTTAGTGGAATGGAGATACTACTGTCACCAATCCCGCCACCTAACTTCTCAGGCAATGTAAGGGGCCCTTGTTCGAGTCTGCTCATTGAAGACAGACCAACACTTTAGAAGTCTGCCTGTCAAGGGGAGTCACACAGTACAGAATTTAGCATCCGAACCTAAACCAAGAAGTAGGATGTGGTTTCTCTAAGGGATTCATGAGATCGATGTCTGAGGACATGAGAATGACATCTGGTCAGAGCAGCCACAAGAGGAAATGCCATCTTAGAAGGACAGGAAGTATGTGGTCAAGTTCTACTTTACAACATTTCAAAGAACAAGGTATAGGCTGGACCTCTGGATTCAAATCCACAAACATTCACCAAGCTCCTAACTCTAGCGACCTCAAGTTCTTTCACACACTAACCACTTTAACTCTTACAGTAACAAATACGTCTATCAACATGCATTAAGGGTATAGAGTTTTACTGTTAAAATAGAATGGAGTAAAAACCATGGGAAAGTAGGAACGTTTCAGAGACAAGATGAAATGGATGTTTCTGTATATGGGTTTCAGCTCTCAGATTTTGATATACATACAAATTATTATACAGGTTGGGTACAAAAAAAACATGAAGACTTTACAGGAAATTTAAGGAATTTTCCAAGGGTAATTTTTTACTGTAAGGAAGGCTAACTTCACACTCCAAAGCCCCCATCTTCCTCCTCCCACCGTAAGATGAAGTTCCATCACATTCTCAAAAGCAAGATGCTGAATAAAGGACCCTCTCGTCCAGAGGACATCTCAAGACCCTGTTTACACGCCACCTTCCCTCTGAAACTCCCTGGAGCCTCCTGACCAGACTGAATTAGCTCCTCTTCTGATGCCATCTGGGCATTAGTTTCATTTACCTCCAATCTTGGAGCTTTTCACAGTCTACCTTTTACTAAGTTTGTATGTGCCGCACTCTTTAGTGAGACTGTAAACTCATGGAGGCGGGGACTGTATCTTAACCACCTCTGAGTCCCCAGTGTCTGAGGTACTGCAAGCATTCAAAACATACTGGCTGAATTGAATTCTTTTTTTTTTTTTTTTTTTTTTTTTGCAGTACCCGGGCCTCCCACTGCTGTGGCCTCTCCCATTGCAGAGCACAGGCTCCGGACGCGCAGGCTCAGCGGCCATGGCTCACGGGCCCAGCCACTCCGCGGCATGTGGGATCTTCCCGGACCGGGGCACGAACCTGTGTCCCCTGCATCGGCAGGCGGACTCCCAACCACTGTGCCACCAGGGAAGCCCCATGAATTGAATTCTTATGGCAGCTTTATGTCACCGTTATCTTTAGCCCTAAAGTGCAATTTGGTGGTTGTAAAGTTATGCAAATATTTTCATTCGTTAATGACCCAAATTAAGGCAGAAGCATTCAACTGTTCATAAACTGAAACCCAATGGATCATTTACTAATAATTAAAATGTTCCTTTCTCCCAGCTAAGAAAATGTTATTCTGAAAAACTTGCTAGACATTTTTAAAGACAAAGGTATCCTTGGAAACAGTGTAAGTGAACCTTTAAGAAGTGCAAATAAACTTGTTTTTAGCAATGAATTATATAAAAATTCAAACTGCATTTTGCTGTAGCTAGTAACTATATAAAGAATGGCTGTGCAAGGAATAAATGTCAATTATCTCAACGGAATTTTTAAAATCTCCTGTTAGAGGTTCTTGGCATATCAGGAGGATATTTAAAATATAACAATTAACTTTAAAGGCAAATATATATATATATGCCTTTAAAGTATATGTAAAGTATATTTGAATAAATAAAGTGTACTCTACTTTGGAGTAGATAGTTAAATACATATTAGATATATGCTCCAAAGTAATCACTCCTTTTCTCTTTTGTGGGAAAATGTGAAACAGTATAAGAAAAATTGCAAAAAGGAGCAAATGACTAAAGATTTTCCACAGTGCATGGGTCAGCTTGCTAGCCAGAGAAAAGAAAAGGTGTTGGGAATATGACCTGTCCCTCTGAGCAAACAAAAATATGGTACACAGAAGTAGCAGAACAGAGTACAGGACAAGATTGGAGGCAATGGGTGCAGGGAGCAAAGTGCTAAATAGTCAGTTACAGTAGAGGAGGGATATGGTGACAAAAATGCAGGACAGATGTGGGGACAGGTAGAGGTGGGAGGGGAGAGGAGAGAGGGTTTCTATACCAGACCCCTGGGGCCTCTTAGAAGAGTTAATATCAAAAGTACATTCTGGGCTTCCCTGGTGGCGCAGTGGTTGGGAGTCCGCCTGCCGATGCAGGGGACGCAGGTTCGCGCCCCGGTCCGGGGGGATCCCACGTGCCGCAGAGCGGCTGGGCCCGTGAGCCATGGCCGCTGAGCCTGCGCGTCCGGAGCCTGTGCTCTGCAGCGGGAGAGGCCACGGCAGTGAGAGGCCCGCGTACCGCAAAAAAAAAAAAAAGAGTACATTCTGATATAAAGTCTGATGCTCACCTCAGTGACTTCTGTCATTAGAGATTTAATCAGATAATCACAGAAACGAGATACACATCATCATCTAGCCTAGTGTTTCTTAGCCTGGAATCCAATGCTGAACTTGGGAGGAAAGTAATCCACGAACCCTCTAAAATTACATTCAAAATTTTGTGTTCCTGTAATATCTGAGGAGAAGCCCCTAGAGTTTATCTAGTTCTTAGAGAAGGGACCAAGGGAAGACCTTTCACTCACTGAATAAGGTAACTGGGGTCCAGAGGGACTAGCCAGAGTCAACCAAAGTTTTAAGATACAAAGCTCCTCACTTTAGCAGGTTCAAATTCAATTTAAGTAGAGATAAGGCAATTTAAATGGTTTAAGTGGTTAAATAAACAGACCATTAGATGGCAATCAGCAGTGTCAACACCTGCAGTCTTACTCATTTGCTGATTGACGGCCAAGTCAGCAAATGAGTCATCAGATGAAGCCTAATGCCCAGGGGACACCCAAAAGCCAACACAGTAAACCTCCAAACAGGGCAAATAATAGAACCAATAAAAGATATGTTTTTTGAGAACTTTTGATGACATCGAGGAAATGCCCGCAATTATACACATATACAAGACTGAAAACAACAGCAATGACAAAATGTGACTGCTGGTTACTTCTGGTATGTAAGATTATTAGTGATTTTATTTTTCTCACTCTGGTTTTCCAGATTTTCTTCAAAAGCACTTATCACTTCTATAGTTAGAAATAAACAAATACGCTATATTACAAGGTAATGGTATAGAGAAAGCTCACACTGAGGTTTTGTTTTAGCCCCACTACACGGCTCAACAGCTGTGTGCTCTTAGAGAAGTCACTTCACCTCTCTGGGTTCCACACCCTTTACCTGTAAAACAACAGAGAACTTAACACCAGAAGATCTTGCCAGCTCTACATGTCTATAATATTAACTGTTAAAACTTCCCCTATTGATGGCATTTGGGGAGAAATAAACCCTCCGAATGGAATGTTAAACATTTCAAAATCATATTGCCCTACTACACACAGAAGAAAAACACAAAGACTAAAAGGTAGATATATTTCTAAACATGTCAGATCCTCATGTCCAGCAGAGCTGGGGCAGAGCTGACAGGCTGGCAGAAGACAAGAACTACAGGATGTTCTATTGGTGAAGAAGCAGGAAGCGGAGGCCTGCTGCCCTCCCTCCCCAGCTGGGGGTGAGCCCACAGGGCTGGGACAGCGGGGGACAGGCCCTAAAGAAGGCTCTGGTTTCAGATGAGGAAAGTAAGATGGGCAGAGTCCTCCCATTTCTACTGGCTGCTCTCTGGTACCGGCTGTGGGAATCTAGAACAGCAACTTCACCATTCTGGGGGCCCAGTTCCCTCACCTGGAAAACAGGGATCAGAAAGTCCACCATTATTATCCTAGCTAGATATGGTTCACTCCCAAGACCCAGGTGGATAATGGACGTGTCCCACCACGTGGAGGAATGCTGCCTGCAGCTGCGAATGATCTAGAAGCTTCTCAGTAAAGACAGCCTTTCCCACCCGCAGCATCCCCCTTTCCTGCCTCCATTCTTGCACAGCCTCCATCACCATCTGGCACTCTATATTCTGTTTTCCTTATTTGTTTAGTGTCTGTCTAACTCCAATTTAAAAACAGAAGAAGCTCTGTGAAGACAGAGATTTTTGTCTATCTTGTTTACTGTTCTATTCCCAGGTCCTAAAAGCGGGTAGGTGCTCAAAACACATTTATTGGATGAATCTACTAAGGGGTCGGGAACCCCTCTGTCTGGATATAGAGCTCTCTTACACTCTGGATACTCACAGTTTTTCTGTGAACTATTTATTTTAGTCACTATAATGATAATTCAGCCAGCAGTGTCAATGATTTGTTTCAGAGATGGAAATTTACAAAGCCAAGGAAAACATAATGTGCCTGGGATTCCTCTCAGGAAATGAAACTCCTGGCCTGAGCTACCAAAGCCAGGCCTGTGGCAGCCTCAACCTTGACTGGAGCATGTGTTATCTCCCCTCGTCAGCTTTGAGCCCTGGGAGGGGGGATGGCTATGTACTGTGTACACAGTAGGTAATCCATAAATGTTTGCTTATAGAAACAAAAGATGAAACTGCCTCACCTTGGTTTGATTTATCACAAACTCAAGCATCAAGGGAGTTCACAGGAAGTAGAATTTTCTAACTTTCCTCACCGTGTGACAAATACTGAGGTGAGGGCCAGAGAATGTGTGCTTGGTAAGAAAAAAAAAATAATCAAAACCTTTTTTGAAAGCACTAAAATTTTTCTTTCAAATGCCTTATTTGTTTATAAATGGAAGACAAATGTCCATTCTTTCACTTCTCCCCATATCCACCTCTCAAAACAACATATGAAAAACACGAATAACCACGCCCCAGGTTTACAGGTTTCATTAAAATATTTGTATATGTTAATTTACTTAAAGCATGTTCCATCAGTGTTTATAAGGTGCAAAGCCGGGGGACCATCTTGATGCCTGCATCTCTAAATGACAGAGATGGGACAAGCAGGAAGAGGTCACAGGGCTCTGATTACTCCCAGGTGTCACAGTTCATGGCCATCAGCTCCCTAACAAGGGGGAAGGAGAGAGAACGGGTCCAGTCAACACTGCACACCTACTTCTGCAAAAAGGAAAACACTCCTAGGCTGCAAGGGGCAAACCCACCATGAGGAAACTTCGCAAAGGGGGTGCGGAGTCTCCTCCAGAAGATCTGGCCAAATTTAGCTTGCATTTAAAAGACAACGATCATTTACAATCATACTGGTTCCCTAACAATAACTGGGAAGTCCCCTTTTTTAAGAAGCAGTAGATTATCTCCCTTCCATAAGATAAACTCATCAGCAGCAAAGATGATGTGTCCCTTCTCATCCTGCTGCCTCAATGAGGGCCCTCCAAGCTCATTGTGACTGATTTCCTTTGTGAAATTAAGAGACTGACAAGGAATAGAAAATAAAGCCGACAGCTTTAGAGGGCTCAAATGTTATTCCTGGACAATACATCCTGACAAGTCAAAGCTTTCCCCCGAGTGCCTGTAAAAATACATAACTAAACTAAATGAATTTTTCATAGATAAGCTACAAATAAAGGTGACCAGAGGCGGAGATACAAACGAGGCAGGTGGGGAGGGCAAAATGTCAAAGGAAGGCAGGCCATCAGAGCTTCTCTTCACTGCCAAATCAATACACACACATCACACAACTCAGAAACCAACAGTGGTGGTGGTGGTGAGGGAGCTGCAGCATCTCTGGTCCTGTACTGAAGGCTGAACAGTCCAGGGCTACTTCTGTCACATTTCTAAAGTATTACACATGCAGCACAATGGACTTCAGCTTTCCCCTCCCACACAAGGGAAAACACTCTTCTTCCAGGAAAAGCATAGTTAAAAGAGAGAGGTGGGAAAAAAAAAAAAAGAGAGCGAGAGAGAGACATGTTTAATCAAGCTCTGAAAAGTGCAACACCAGGGGCTATGAATATTCCACTGGCCTTTCCACAAAAGGGGGCCAGGCCTTGAAGTCCCTCTGTCGATTCGAAAATAGCAGGTTAAATAAATACGAAATAAATGAGTCTTCCAAAGTTGTATGAAGCATTTAGGAACTTTCCAGGCACACACTTCAATTTATGCTTTGCCAAGACCTAAATCCAGAAGTCAATAATTATTTATTTATTTAGGTAACTGTCACACAGGAATTTCAACACAGAAGGGGAGAGGAAAGGGAAGAGAATGAGTAGCCTGGGGTCTGGCAGAGATGGGCAAGGAAACCATTCCCATGTCCCTACTATGTGCTAGGCTTTCAACATACATACTCATTTAATTCATTTCAATTTAACTGTTAAAATAATTATACTATATGGAGGTATTTTTGTTTATAGAAACTGGTGTTCTTATAAATTAAATAACTTACCCTAAGTTCACATAGTTGCTGTGCTTTGGAGCTATGTTTCAAAATTAATTTTAAAACTAGTAATTAAGTAGGTCGGAATATTTTAAGGGTTTTTAAAAATAAATTTACTTATTTATTTATTTTTGGCTGCGTTGGGTCTTCATTGCTGTGCGCAGGCTTTCTCTAGTTGCGGTGAGCAGGAGCTTTCTTTTCGTTGTGGTGCGTGGGCTTCTCATTGTGGTGGCTTCTCTTCTTTCAGAGCTCTGGCTCTAGGCATGTGGCTTCAGTAGTTGTGGCACATGGGCTCAGCACTTGTGGCTCGTGGGCTCTAGAGCGCAGGCTCAGTAGATGTGGCGCCCGGGCTTAGTTGCTCCGCGGCATGTGAGATCTTCCCGGACCAGGGCTCGAACCTATGTCCCCTGCACTGGCAGGCAGATTCTCAACCACTGCGCCACCAGGGAAGCCCCTAGGTTTTATTTCAAACATAATTTTACCTCCCTTTCGAACATGTATCTCCTTAAGAGAGCCACAGAAAATACTGGAGAGTTTTCTGAGGCCTGAAAATATTAGAATGGAAGATAACAGGAAGTGAAAACTGAAATGCAATATTAATAGCGGTTGTGTCTGAAATATGGAACAAAGGCTTTCATCTTCCCTACTTTCTACTTATCTATACTTTTTAGACTTTCTTTAATAAGCATGAAGTATTTTAAACTAAACACATTATTTAAACCTTCTAAAGCCATTTATTACCATTTGGGAACTTTTTTAAATTATGTCTAAAAAGTAGCTGATGCATATATAATACTTCCTCCATGGCCGGGACTGGGATAGGTTAAGTGAGGGCTGCAACTGAGGAACAGAATTCAAGACAGCACTAAAAACTCAGTCATCAAGATACATAAAAGTTAATAAATACTAAATCAAAGTTAATACCCAAAAAAAGCCATGATAGACAAATCAAAACTTGAAATAAAGATAAGATCAGTACTACTGATTGTTTTTTCTTTTTGCTTCAGGCTCCAATATAGCTCTGCTCAGCATGGGCTTACTCTGTGCCTGGCACTATGATAAGCAGTGTATTTAGTCCCCCACCAACCCTTACTTTACAGACGAGGAAACCAAGGCACGGAAGTTAGGGAATTAGTCCAAGGTCACAGAGGTGTTCTGTGGTAAAACAATTTTAAAAAGATTAATAAGAGGTCATTTTTACGTGCCTTGACCATAAAGATAAAATCAGCATCTATGTTTAAAACTGGTCTACAAGTGACCAGATCTTCAGATTATCATCCACAACTTGAAAGATTTAAAACTTAAGCTCAACGTAAGTTCTTCTTCCTTAGAAGACTAGGTGAATACAGGGGCAATTTGGGCAAAGGACCAAAACCTCACTCTATTGGAACCTTTTCTATTTTGTTGTTCACACATCGGTGAAACCTCCTAATAGTTCAAAGAAGGGAACAGAGGGAAGGAAGACGGAAATGTGAGGGCAAAGGCTTTCCTCCCATTTTAATCCCCCAAAGGAAGGCAGGAGGGAAGAAACAAACAGTATAACCTGGAGATCCAGCTCCCAGGGCAGGACAGTCTCTCCATGTGCTAAACCGTGCAACCCTTCAACCCACAGCCTGCCAGCCTGATGCAGCACACAGACCCACTGTGGTCCTCCCTGCCCTCCTCACCACCCCCATCCCAAGTCTTATGCACAAAGACTACTGACTGTTTTGCCTCCTCATGCCTCACCTTCATGCCTCCAGAAATGCTGCCTGTCAATCTGGAATGTTCCCCTACCACCTCCTGATCTTAACCTGTCAAATGCCTGCTCCCCTCTGTATTATTATACAGATCCAGGACCCCACCAGAACTTCTGAATTGAAACCTTGAGCTGAGACCCAGGGATCTATAGTTTTCACAGCTCCGCAGGTGATAACTATGCTGCAGGCTTTCACCGAAGTCTGAGAATCACTGATCTTCATTTAATAACATAAAAGATATAGGAGGAACACCCACAATGTTTAAGCCCAGATCCAATACAAGGCAACATGTAGAGTATGGGGATGAGGCCAAAACGTTTACTATCCTCCAGGGGATGAACACACACCTTAGCCTAATTGAAACACCATGGCAGGTTTCGACTCATTAGTGAACTGATCATTTCTATTTAGCTGCACTTTTTGGAAAAACACAACTTTGTGGGTGGGCTCTTCCACCAGAATCCCCCTTCACCCACTTTCCTTGCCCCTTCGTCCCCCACCCCTGCCAAAATAAAATGCCTTTCAATTTCAAGGCAATAAGAAAAGATCTACAGAGCAGGACAAGCTTCACACATCTCTCAAATTATTTTTGGTGTGATCACATACTCAAACAGGTGCTTAGCAGTATACTTTCCTGAAAAGAATATAGAACAAAACCAACCCTAGGGTTTTGTTGCCTAGAATCCCTTCACAAACACCTTGTTTGCCAGCTGAATTACAAGCTCTTATTCAAGTTCAAATTTGTGACCATTATGGTGGCTAACTCAAAGCAATGAAGCAATCTGTTTAGAGAAAGGCCACATGCATTTCGAAGGATTTCCTTTCTTCCTGCCATAAGAGGAATAAGATGCCAAAGTGACATCCTCCATATGTATCCTCCACACTGCAATTAGCCCAGTAATGAAAAAAAATACCGCTAATCCAATATTACAGTCTAATGTACTACTATTTTCCTTTTAAATAGAATTTCAGATGTGTACATTGGACTGATAAAACTTACATGAGCTTTCCTAGTTCCTGATTTAAGACTTAAAAAAAAGGTGGTAAAACAAAAAATCTTAAACAAGTTTTGTTTAGCAGCATTTTTTTTTTTTTTGCGGTACACAGGCCTCTCACTGTTGTGGCCTCTCCCGTTGTGGAGCACAGGCTCCGGACGCGCAGGCTCAGCGGCCATGGCTCACGGGCCCAGCCGCTCCGCGGCATGTGGGATCTTCCCGGACCGGAGCACAAACCCACGTCCCCTACATCGGCAGGCGGACTCTCAACCACTGCGCCACCAGGGAAACCCAAAGCTTTTAAATCTTTAAGAGCTCACTACATTCCCTTATTTTTCTCACTTGCACACAGATCAGAAAGAGCTTTGTCATGGTTTGAGGACCAGCATTTGAGAACCTAGGAGGGAGGCAATCAAATGCTCACAGGAGTTGATGAGTGATCACCTAGCTCCCTGCAAAGGTGGGTTTGAGTTGGCTCTTAAGGTATAATTAAGGGAGCTTCCAGGTTGGTAAATATGTGGAGATTCAGGGAGAGTGGTGTGACTGGAGAAAGCATGGAAGCACCGTGCTTTCCCCATACCTCGCCCTATGCACCCCTTCCATCTGGCTGGGCCTGAGATCAGACGCCAGAAAGGACGAAGCCAAATATTGCTGACACTACTCCTGCTTTTGGAATCTGACAAAAATATACAAGCCTGCAACCCAGAGTGGCCTCGCCCTGGGAGACTTTTTCATACAACGTGATGATGGACTGGATAGTTATTAATGACTGAATGAGATTCTAGTAATGTGCCAGGATCTTTTGACCTTTATGATTGTTTTGCTGTAAGAGTTCATTGTTCAAAGACCAGGGGGCGGACTGTGATACTGTGATCTATAATAAGAAATACATATTTGGTCTTTGTCCCATTTCTGGCACAGAGCTCCTAACAGAATAAGAAGAAGAATTCAGAATTGGATTGGTGCTTCAAAGTTTAAAAAAAAAAAAAAAATCAATGAACTCGACTTCATTTACTTCAGAAAAGTCAAGAATGAAATGCCCACTGCAGAGGAAGGGCTGTCAGCATGAGTCTCAACAGAAGCTGGGATGTGCACACCACCTCCCCGGACAGAAATGCTGATGGAGACAGGCAGCCTGTTCTGCCTGCCTTATTCTGAGCACTTAGGCTAGTTTTGAGCACTCACCCTCCAGACTTAACCTGAAGCATGAGATACTCCAATCTAGCGGTTCTCAACTGGGGGTGATTTTGCTCTCCTCCAGGGGACACTTGGCGATATCTGGAGACACTTTTGGTTGTGACGTCTGGGGAAGAGGCATCTAGTGGGTAGAGGCCAAGGATTCTGCTCAACTTCGTACAATGTACAAGTCACCCCCCTACAAAGAATTATCCAGCCCAAAATGCTAACAGTGCAAAGGCTGAGAAGCCCTGTACCAACCCTATCAGAGGACTGTTAGTCCTCTGATAGTCCTCAAATGTACAGATCTTCTTCCGCAACAAGAGAATGCAGGCACAAAGAGTTCAGTGTATTCATCCTACAATTATACCTTATATAATCATGTTATTTATAATCATATATGTGAGTGTACATAATATTATATATATACATATACAAATATTTACAATTATGTCCCTCATCAAGGTCAATTAATTCATTATCTTTGTTCCTTCCGCCCAATTGTGCTCCTAATATAAAGTGGTATATAAAGTGGTAGTTTATATCTTCCCTTTTCTTTCCATTCTTTTGTATGACTTCTGGAAGAAAATTAGAAACATGCTTATCAAAAATCCAGGCCTGAGCTTCCCTGGTGGTGCAGTGGTTGAGAGTCCACCTGCCAGTGCAAGGGACATGGGTTCATGCCCCGGTCCGGGAAGACTCCACATGCCGCGGAGCGGTTGGGCCCGTGAGCCATGGCCGCTGAGCCTGCGCGTCCAGAGCCTGTGCTCCGCAACGGGAGAGGCCACAACAGTGAGAGGCCCGCGTACTGAAAAAAAAAAAAAAAAAAAATCCAGGCCTTACATACGGTAACTAATTTTTTGTGTTAAAAATATTTAATTATTATGTTTTAGAATAGTACATTCTAGAAGCCCAACAATATTAAACATTAAGTTTTACGTTTCTGTTCACTTTAAATTGTAAACAAGTAAAAAACTTTAAGAAGTTAGTGAGGTATGGTTACTACCAGTCCACAAACAGGAAATTGTATAAATGACCAAGGTGTTCTAAAGAAATGTACACATAGAAAAACATCCCTAGTGTCTGAATCATGATGTTAGAAGTCTCTCTGCTGGGTGGCGGTACTCAACCGTCCGGGTCTATGTGCGTGCAGGTCATGTGGCCACCAAGGACCCCGAGTCCCACCATGACAGAGATACCCTATCCCAGGAAGGCCTTTGCTTGTGGACATTCTATTAATATCGTTCCCTCATGTAAAGCTAATGGCAGGGCACTGATGGGAGTGATAACGTTACAGTGGCTCATCACATAACGCCAGCAAGTGGGCTGGGAGGAAGGAGCACTCCTCAAGGTTTCTACAAACACGTGCAGAGCTCCCAAGGGAATCATCCCGTAAGTAATGAACTACACAACTGCTGGTTTACGTATGGTCGTGATAAGCGTGCTGAAAGAAATGCAGAAGATGCTTAACCAGTTTGGGGTCAAATAAGCCTCTCTGAGGAAGATACATTGTGGCCAGAAGGAGGAGTGAAGTTGAATAAAGAATGGCTGAGTTAGAGCAAGTTGGGGGTGGGGTTAGCACAGCACATGCAAAGGTTCTGAGGCACAGAAGAGCTTGCTCATTTGGGGAATGAAAGGTAGCCCACTCAGTTTCAGTGCAGTGGTCCAGGAGAGAACAGCACATGCTGAGCCTGGTGGGGTAAGCAGAGTACAGATTCACCCTAATAGGTGTATTAAAGATTGTGTGTTTTAGCCTGGGTTACATGGGAAGCCATCAAGGGGTTTTAGGCAGAAAATGATATGTGGCCACACATGCACAGAGATGAGAACAGAGCTTCAGATGCAGATCTGGTGGGAGTCCACATACAGGCAGGTGGTGGCTAAAAAATGAAAGTGGATGACATCACCCAAGATGTTGGCCCTGAGTAATACAGGTGCTACTACTAGTAATTACCACAAACCCAGCTCACCCACATTGCTTCCAAGGTGCAAACCAGCCCAGCGATGACAGTGGTCACACACCTTTTTCCAGACCCTGAGTACTAACAGCAGTTCACCATTAGGTGACTTACACCTTCTAAAGTCATCCTGAGCTAAGATCAAGACTAATATTACACAGTTATTTAATTTTTCATATATTTATATCCCATACTCCAACTGGACTGTACGTTATAGTTCCTTGATGATGTATATATATTCCAATAATCAATTTTAAAATAAAAGATTTTCTGACCCTGGAGAGATAATCTAATCCAAACCTGCCTTTACACAAGAAGAAGGACAGCTCAGGGAAATTAAGCAACCTGGCCAGGGTCTATCCACTCTGGTCATGGGCTGTTGTGTTACAGAAGGATGCCCAGGACCACACCTGATTTCCTATGTAAATCTTTATTTTTTTAATTAATTAATTAATTTATTTATTTATTTATTTTTGGCTGCATTGGGTCTTCATTGCTGCACGTGGGCTTTATAGTTGCAGCGAGTGGGGGCTACTCTTCCTTGTGGTGCACGGGCTTCTCATTGCTGTGGCTTCTCTTGTGTTGTGTGGCTCTCTAGAGCAGGGGCTCTAGGCATGCGGGCTTCGGTAGTTGCAGCACGCGGGCTCAGAAGCTGTGGCTCAAGGGCTTAGTTGCTCCACGGCAATGTGGGATCTTCCCGGACCAGGGATCGAACCCATGTCCCCTGAACTGGCAGGAAGATTCTTAACCACTGCACCACCAGGGAAGTCCCTGTTTATGTTTTTTTTTTTTTTAATTATTATTTATTTATTTATTTATTTTTGCTGTGTTGGGTCTTCGTTTCTGTGCGAGGGCTTTCTCTAGTTGCAGAGAGCAGGGGCCACTCTTCATCGCGGTGCACGGGCCTCTCAGTGTCGCGGCCTCTCTTGTGGCGGAGCACAGGCTCCCGACGCACAGGCTCAGTAGTTGTGGCTCACGGGCCCAGTTGCTCCGCGGCATGTGGGATCTTCCCAGACTAGGGCTCGAACCCGTGTCCCCCGCATTGGCAGGCAGATTCTCAACCACTGCGCCACCAGGGAAGCCCCTTGTTTATGTTTTATTATAATATTAATGTGGAATTAAGTTGCTCTGCCAGTGGTAAAGCGAACAGCACAAGCATTCCACAAAAAAAGTCTGAGTGTTCTGAAATCCAAAGAAACTGCATCTGTGCTAAGCCCAATCTGTACTCATTTCTCAGTTGGCTTAACAGAAAGAAAACAAGATGCATGCTCACCCTTCCGCAACCTCGGAGCAGAAAAAGAGCCCTGCACGGGGCACTCACTCTGGAACACACCTGCTTAACAGGGGCGCCTACTGCTGCCACCCGAGTGGCTGTGCACCTCCGTAACTTCAGGGAACAGACAGTGAAGTGGGGTCCCTCCATAGATGATTATACACGTTCCTCCTACTGAAAAGGTATGGTTCCCCCCCAACAACCCCTATCAGGAACGATATGAAAACTCCGGATAAAAAAGAACTCACCGGGCTTCCCTGGTGGCACAGTGGTTGAGAGTCCGCCTGCTGATGCAGGGGGACACGGGTTCGTGCCCAGGTCCGGGAAGATCCCACATGCCGCGGAGCGGCTGGGCCTGTGAGCCATGGCCGCTGAGCCTGTGCGTCTAGAGCCTGTGCTCCGCAACAGGAGAGGCCACAACAGTGAGAGGCCCGCGTACCACAAAAAAAAAAAAAAAAAAAAAAAGAACTCACCAATTTGGCTTGAACTTCTAAATAAAGCCTTTTGTTTAACCTCAGTCATGCTGAGCCCTCAGAGTGGCTTTGCCTAAAACATTGTAAAGAAGACCTCTCTCAAGGGCTTTGATAATGTGTCTCCTGCTTGACCACTAGATTCCTATTCGCCACACCTGAAATCAAAGCAGATCAGCAGCAATGTGAAATAAGGTTTGTCTTCAAAACCACCTGACATCCTTTGGCATTCTCTCACCACCTACCACCCAGACTCCATCCCCTGGGCCCACCTCTCTGGACTGTCTCCCAGTGTTTGCCATGCTCAGCCTCCACTGTTTCTTCCCGGGAATTCACTCTCCGTCTCTGTGCGTTGCTGATTCACAGCTCATCAGGGTGAGACGTTAAGTCCTGGGTGGTCATGAATATTCCAGATGCCTCCCTGATTTTGTGCATCTTTGTGATAGAACAGACGGCACTTCCATGCGGGATCGTGGGAGGACAGTTGAGAAGCAGCCATTCTGCAACCTTACAGTTAGGGAGGGGTTGGCTCTGCCCGGTGTGGTACTGCCCAGCCCACCTGTGCTGACAAATCCCTGCTAAATCCCCGGAGTCCTCTTTGCTAAAGCCCTGAGGAGTTTCTCAGACTGTGAAGCAGAGGCCCGTCTGCTTTTCCAAGATGTGCTACAAGCCACAGAAACATCCCAGGATGGTGGTGAAAGTTACACCACAGCGCCCAACCTGACATCCTCCTCCATGGCTCCTGAGCACTTGGCTGGCCCTCTGTGAGTGAGTCACAGCTGAGAACAGCTAACGTGGGACGTGGATGGATGATGGAGCCATAGGGCAGGGATGAGGGGACACATCACAGAGAAAAGCCACACGGGGTGTGACGAGGGCACCCACGTGTCTCCGTGTACACGTCTCATCTCACTAAACGGAACGGAAGCCCCTGAAGGTAGGAACCACCCCACCTTCGAGGTTCCAATTGTACTCATCCTCTGGTGTCAACTAAGGGCTGATCATTTGTCCAGACAGACAGAAAAGCGGAAAAAGCCTGTCACCAATGTGATGAGCCCTTTTTAACCTCAAGTGCACTTACAGCACTCCCGGTCTTGGTTTCCATCTGAATCACACAGGCAGAGAGAGCCCAAAGCCAAGCTGCCAAAATATTTTACAAGTTTCCAACCCAAGAGACTTGGTAAGATTCATGAAGTCTGAAAGAGGCTTGTGGTTCAGGGAGCACTGTCTTGGTCAGCACCTCCTCCTTCTAGAGCAAACTTGCGAACTCCCCACCCAGCTGAGATCTTCCCAATCTACCTTCTACCCAGGACGGTAAGAGCAACACCAAGGGAGGCTGCACAGCTGCTAATACTCCAACTGCTTAAACTCTAGGCACACAAATTCTTCTAGATCATTCAGATTACTCTCCATTACTTCAAAAATAGTAACAGAGAGAGGCAATGGGGGTAGACTGTCCTTCGTGGTGGACAATCCAAGGCCATCTATATTTGCTTATGGATCCGAGCAGCCAGATTCATCTTTAGGGCTGGTTTCTAAATTAGTTTGCAATCCCAAAGGTACAGTGAGTGGATAGTGGAGAAAGACAGCCACGATGTCACTGGGGGTGAGGCAGGGAAAGAAACAGAGAAAAGGGACGGGGGGAAGCTTAGAATCACAGTTTTGTTATATAAGTAATCTAACCACAGACAACAGGGTGGACAGGAAGTCAAAGGTATGCGTCAACTTTCCCTTTTACTTTTGTGATAAACCCAAACTCAAGAGTTTGGCACTAGAAGCTCATACGTTGTATACTTGGAAATAAATGGCCTAAGTATTCTCTTAAAACCTAGTGTGGCAATTCCCTGAGTTCCTTCAACAGCCTTTCCAACTCATTAGTCTTGTTGTCCACAGGCTCAGAGGGTGGGTGGGTGGCCTCAAACAAGGTTCAAAGGAGCAGTTTATAAACACACACACACACACACACATACACAGGAAGATGGCCAAGGAAAGGATAACAAAACAACTCTTTTTTAATAAGAAAAGCAAAAAATTTTAAGGTTTTGTTGGGTTTTTTTTAACTCATTTCCCAATAGAAGGAATTCTTAAACGATGACCTCTCTTGCTTGTTTCAAGATCATCTGGCCTTCTCCTGAATTCTCTAATTGCCTGCTTCCAGCCAAGCCCTACATGTCTGGGGTTGCAGGACAGAAAACATAAGCAATCCTAAAACTTATCTTCAATGGTCTTTTTAAAAAACGTTTCTTTTTGAACAAGAGGGTGATTAGAAATTATAAAAATGAAAAAGGTTTTCAAGTTTTGGTACAGCTAGAGGTTGTTTTTAAAATTGAGACCATTACTGCCTGCTTTCCCTTTGGACGGTGCCCAGCATTTTTCAGATAAACACACATCTCCAGAAACTATCAGAACTTCCTCTTGTTTTACAACACTGGTCACAAGAGAGTATGATTTGGACAGCCGCCTGCATCCCTCTGTGACACAACAGCCCATTCTAAAAGGTGGCTGAATTCTAAGGGTGAAAAGTGAAAACAAATTTCAGCATCAACTCTCTTGCATCCAAGTTCCCAGAAACTATCCATGTGCCCTCATTTATTAATTTGGCGAAGAAGGACTGTGAATCCCACTCCAGTTAGTGGAAAAGGGAAACCAACAATAAGACAATGATGTCTACTTTGCAGGAGTGGCTAAAACATTCAGGGCTCTGCCTGCCTTCAGTACCCCACCCCACTCATCCCCCAAATCAGATTTATAAACACAGGAGGATCTGGTGTAACTTAAGGCTCTGGGAAAGAACATACATAGAAGCAGCTCCCACCTACCAATTTTAAGTTATAAGTACACACCAGTCCTTTTAATAGCCCTTCTCTGGATTTTCTCCTGCCCTGTTAGGTCCTTCTTAAAATGTAGCAATCAGTTCTCAGCCCTGACTCAGGAACACCAGCAGGTCGTGGACCTGAACGAGAAAGCAACATCTCAGGACCCTTTCTTTATAAGGTCCCAGGATTTCAGGCCCGGTGATGCAATTTGCAGATATTTTCAGTTCACAAGAACAGGAGCCAACTTTTCCAAGGCAGGTGCTAGATTCCCAAGCTCATCTTTCTGGGAGCTTGGTAGTTTGCAGTTGGCAAGGCACAGCAGAGAAGACCACTGCTAAATATCTCATACCCTCCCAATTGAACATCTGAAGTTTGCACTAGATAACCATACACAGAAAGCCACTGCCTACTTGGGAAAAAAAAAAAAAAAAAAAAAAAAGAAAGGGCTTCCCTGGTGGCGCAGTGGTTGAGAGTCCGCCTGCCGATGCGGGGGACACGGGTTCGTGCCCCGGTCCGGGAAGATCCCACGTGCCGCGGAGCGGCTGGGTCCGTGCGCCATGGCCGCTGAGCCTGCGCATTCGGAGCCTTTGCTCTGCAACGGGAGAGGCCACAGCAGTGAGAGGCCCGCATACCGCAAAAAAAAAAAAAAAAAAAAAAAAAAAAAGAAGAAGAAAAATGAGGTAAAAACATTCTCCTCCTATAATCTAAACAAAAACCCAACACACACAGAAACCAGCATACAAACTCCATTCATTCTGCAGTTTGGAAATGAATGACAAATTGCTCCAAAATCTTCCATAACCTGCAGCGCTACCCTTCGTTAGCAAACTCCCCTCTAAAGTGCAAATACCCTTTGACAGACAGAATTCTGTAAGCTATTTATACCATGTTGTGAAGGTTTTAATCAGATAAGAGCCTAACATAGCTGAGATCATCCACACGCAGACTGACAGTGACAGGAAGGGTGGGGGTCGATTTCTCGAGCACTGAGGGGGCAGGTGGCTGCCCAGAGCACGAGGCACTGTAGTGGGCGGTTCCACAGGCCAAGGTGCAGCAGCAGGAGAGAGGACGTTTGACCCAAGTACATCCTTGTCCTTGGCAGTGTCAGGAATTATCTCCTGCAAGGATAGGCTCTTCTGCGAAGTTATCAGCGACACAGACTAGACAATGATTCTAGCATTCCCCTCTCCGCTCCCTTCTTACTGCTACGGAACGTTTTGTACATATTATTGGGATAATTACCTAAATGTGCTGCCTTACATTTACTGGCTATGATGAAACCATTTCTCATCTCTGTGAGGAAACCACACAAATTTGGTTTAAAAGACTTTATTCTAAGAGGCTTTAGGTAAAATAAGTCCCCCAAACTCTTTCTTAAAAGGAAAAGCTGGAAGTGCTACAGTTCAATGTACACACGGCCACCAATTCCTGCTGATAATCTAAACAGAACATACTAGGTTGGCCAAAAAGTTTGTGCGGGACGTTATGGAAAAACCTGAATGAACTGTTTGGCCAACCCATACTTTCACTCTTCTGGTCACAGATAGCGGTAATAAACCGAATCCCTCATCCCATACAAGCCCTTTGTGGCTTTTTCTTTCCGTTTCACTTGTGTGTTAGGGAGACTGGGGTTGGGGGGCGGGGGAGAGGGCGGGAGGAGGGTACCTTTTCTGCAGAAAAGTCAGAAAGCACAGCACAGGCCTTCCTAGACACCACATGAAGGTAACCCTGGGTTAACTTTCATTAGCTCTTACAGTCTAAACAAGGTGGTGACCAGCCTATGGCCCAGAGAGGAACCTGGGGGTTTTCTGAGATGTAGGAAGACACAGCAGGGGACACCAGAGAGGGAAAAGGACCTCCAGGAGCCTAGGCACCTGCCACGACACAGGAGCAGGTCCACCAAGAAATTACCAGAGCTCAGGCTTCAGGACCCTCCCTGGCACGGGCCCCTCCTAAAGTCCTGTCCCTAACTTGGTCTTTTCATTTTCTACTAGTTCTCTTAAAGAGGGCTCTCAACTGTAGGAGCTTCAGGCCCTACAAGAGCTGGACCTGTCCCTGACCTGAAGGTTCCTCGGGCATTCAAACACAGCAAGACCAAAAGCGAACTCGTGATCCGCTCTCCCCCTTCCTCCGCTCCATGCCAGCTACGCTTAAACCCGCCCCTCCCCTTCCGTGCCTGCATTTGATTAATGGCCTCACCACCTCCCAAGTCAGAAGACCGGGCGTTGCTATTCCCGGCTCTCTCATCCATTTCCAGCGTGCGGCAGTCCTTTCCCTCCATGCCTTCCATCAGAGGGCTTGTCTGGAGGGTCAGAGCTTTCACCCTGGTCCTCCTGCTTCCAGTCTCTCTTCCTTTCTGATTCCAAACCCCACTCTGGCATGAGAAGGATGGTCTAACCCCACAGGGCCCCGCGGGCCTCCAAACTGAACAGCGGCTGCTCGGCACATGAGGCAGCTCTTCCCAGACAGGCCAGCTCACCTCACCCCCAGCTCTGAGCCGCTCAGCCCTCCCTGCACGCCCCCCAGCATGCTGCTCCCCTCGGCACGACCGCACCCTAACGCCTTCAGGGTTTGCGTTTGTCCTTCACGACCCCCTGAAAGGCCACCTTCCCTGCGGTCCTCCCCAGTCGCCCCCGCTCAGCTGCTGCACACACCCTTCGGCCTCCCGTGGAACTCAGCTCTCGCCTTCTACGGGCCTGTCCTCTTATCCCCAAGCTAGACTGCGCTCCTTGTCCGCTGTCTCATCTTCTTCTCACTCATCCGGTGTTACGAGGTTCACTCATTTCTGAGTACTTTCCCCACACCCCATGTTTGCTGTACCAGAAGGCTGGACTCCACGGTATGACGGTTAAGAGCACAGGGCTCTGCAACTACATGACTGGTTTGAATCCCAGCCGTGTTACGAACTACTTATACGACTTTACACTTTATTCACCTTTCTCTTTGCTCCCCGGTTTGGTTTCCTCATCTATAAAATTAAGGTAACAAGAGTAGTTCACCAGGTTGTCATACGAATTAAACGAGTAAATAAACATACGGAGCTCAGAACAGTGCAGGAGAACTAGTGAACAGTCCATAAACGTCAGCTATTCTGATGCGGGTAGGAGGAGGGGCCATGACTTGATTCAATGATCAATTATTCCTTGCTCCACTATTTGAGCCCCTTCTAAAGGGCAGAGGGGATACTTACCGTGTGCAAGAAGGGTACTGTGCACACAGCTCGCTAAACGTTTCTGTGAGTGGTCCAGATGACTCCGCCGGTGCTCTAGAGGCAGGAGGCTTAAACAAACATGTGCAGGCAAAGTTCTTCAAGCTCTGGGCATTTAGAGGGCTGTAATCCTGCTTCCAGATGCAAACCTCACCATCCTCTACCTCCCTGGCCACTCCATTCTAGACAGCTATTCCAACTCCTTCCCTTTGCCCTTCCCGGGGCCTCCCAGCTGTCTCACCGGGAGACTGTCCACTCCCATGCCTTCCTCACCAGGCTGGGATCCACAGTTCTACCTACAGCCCAACAGTCATGGCCCCCCTCAAACTCAGGATGACCCAAAATAAAATCCTCCTCTCCATCCCAACTCCCCCAGACTCATTCCTTCAAAGCTGTTCCCCAGCTCTGTAGACGGCAGCCTGGAGGTACCCAAGGCAGACATTTGAACACCCTTGACTCCTTTCTCTCTCATTTAACTATCTCTTAGATCCAGATACCACCCTCCATCTCCACTACCAGCCACCTTAGTCAGGCCACGATTGCCTGTCATCCTGCTGCCCAGACCTCCTCACTAGGGTTCCCATCTTCAGACACCCTCTTTCTCCAACCCATCATCCACTCTACAGTCTGAGAGATCTTTCTAAAACATCAGTCTGACCATGTATTTCCTAATCTAAAACGTTCAGCAAATGGTTCTCCTCCAATATTAGAATAAAGTTCCAAAAGACCCACCATGATCTGGTCCGTGCTACCTCTCTAGCCCCACTGGTCACCACTGTACTTTCAGCCCAGTAAGCCCTCTCCAGCCTCATGAAACTACAGCAGCTACAAGGAGGTCTCAGCTCTCCCTCCCTAGGACTTTGCTCCTTATGCAGAAATGTCCTTCTCCTACCCCTTTAGTTGGTTAACTTCTTCACCTTCTTCAAGACTCAAGTCAGACATCACCTCCTCCAGGAGTCTTCCTTGACTCTGTCCTAAAGGTGAGCTAGGAGTCCCTTGCAGGTTTTCTCATGGTAGCTAGGCTTGTCCCCATCACAGCCTGTATCCCACGTAGGAGATCTCCAGGCCTTCTGAGAGCACAGACTGTGGCTTATTCACCATTGTATTAGCAGCTATCCAATGGATATTGAGTGTGACATAATACGAAGTATTTGGTCTCTGCCCTGATTCCTGGCACAGAGCTTCTAAAACTCTTGTAATTCTGTGACTAACAGGGGTGACAGAAGTATCTTGTTATACATAATAAACCCCTTTCAACCATACCTGAGTTTATGCTAATGAGGTGACGCTTAGAGCAGGAGGGGTTGGTTGCCTGAGGAACCAATCCTGTGACTAGTAGGCTGCATCTTTCAGCTCTGCTTCCTGACTTCCCAGGAGAGGAGAGGGGCTGGAGATAGAGTTCAATAACCAACAGCCAATGATTTAATCCATCATGCCTACATAACGGAGCCTCCTAAACACAGGTGTTTGGAGAGCTCCTGGGTTGGTGAACACATAGAGGTGTTAGGAGAGTGGCATGCCTGGAGAGGGCATGGAAACTCCATAGCCTTTCCCCATACCTTGCCCCATGCATCTCCTCCATCTGGCAGTTCCTGAGTTGTATCTTTTATAACAAACCAGTAATAGTAAGTACGGTGTTTTCCTGAGTTCCGTGAGCCATTGTAGCAAATTATCGAATCCAAGGAGCAGGGATGTAGGAAACCCTGACTTACAGCTGATTGGTCAGAAGCACAGGTGAAAACCTGTGAGCCCTTGAGCCCTTGACCTGTGGGATCTGCACTAACTCTGAGTAGTTGGTGTCCAAATTGTTTAACATAAGGGATAAACCCCACACATTTGGTGTCAGAAGTGTTGGGAGTACAGGAAATAGCTTTTCCAGTAGAGGGGAAAAAACAAGAATAAATTTCAGGGTTCTCTTCCGATTGCTCTTTGACAGTAAAGAAAGCTTAGAGAAATAAGAGCAACTTGGAAGGCAAATTCTTTGATGCTGCTGTTACCTATTTCATAAGCCTAGAAAACACAAGGAATACCAAACGTGCAGAAGGATAAAACTGTTAGCAAGGACCGCCACCAAGCCCACATCTTAGAACTGTATAAGCAAACAGACCCCATAAAGGCAGCACATACTCTAGAAAAGCAGAGAAAACCTGTCCGTCAGCAACTACCATGTCCCTCTGCTTAGGTTCACAAGTCACATCTACTTTAGTTTTCTAGGATATGGGTTTTTCCTTGGCAGAGAAACAAATGTGTATTGAAATGTATCCGAGGATAAAGCCTTGGATTGTTCACTGACATGCGAAAAAAGTAAAGTACCCCTTTATCCAATATTTCAGTACTGAAGTGACAACAAAAAATACACACACATACACAAATAGACAGTCACACACAGACATATGCATATCTAAAACTTAACACAGAGGGCTTCCGTGGTGGCACGGTGGTTGAGAGTCCGCCTGCCGATGCAGGGGACAAGGGTTTGTGCCCTGGTCCGGGAAGATCCCACATGCCGCGGAGCGGCTGGGCCCACGAGCCATGGCCGCTGGGCCTACGCATCCAGAGCCTATGCTCCGCAACGGGAGAGGCCGCAGCAATGAGAGGCCCGCGTACCACAAAAAAACAAAAAACAAACAAAAAAACCCTTAACACACAGGGCTTCCCTGGTGGCGCAGTGGTTGAGAGTCCGCCAATGCAGGGGACACGGGTTCGTGCCCCGGTCCAGGAAGATCCCACATGCCGCGGAGCGGCTGGGCCCATGAGCCATGGTCGCTGAGCCTGCGTGCCCTGAGCCTGTGCTCCGCAACGGGAGAGGCCACGACAGTGAGAGGCCCACGTACCGCAAAAAAAAAAAAAACAACTTAACGCACACATAAAATGTAGGCAAGGAGGGAAATCAATTAGCTTTAGAATTCATATAACGTATAAAGGAAGAACTACAATTCACTCTCCATCTATTAGGATACAGATAAATTTCCTGCAGACACCAACACAATTGGTTTGGAAACTCTGGTAGTACCTCTGCTTATAGTTTGCTGGGACTCCTTTTGTTAGGAGAGACCGGATACACAAAACATGTAGATTCAAACCAAGGTTACTTGAGGATGCAGCTGCCACATTGGAATTTCTCTTTCATCAAAATGCACCAGAGAGTCCTTATTAAGACAAGCTTGATCTACCTTATGAGCAGGGGATTTCACAAGGAAACAAATTTACAAATATACTTAACTCTACACTCAATCCTTAACCCTTAAGCCCCTGAATCTTTACCAATACATGCTTTATAAAACTACCTAATTCAGCAACTTATGCAGTATAGCCTATTTACAGATAAATCTTAAAAATGTAGAATTTGTTTCTTCAAATTTCTCATTTCCATTTTTACTAAACTGTAATTGAACTCATAGCTGGATAAGAACTTTGCTTCTATAATGGACAAAGAATAGTCCCAAAACAAAGCCTAGTACATAAAGGAACATAAAACATAATGAAGGCAGGATCACAAATCAATGACTAAGGAATGGATTATTCAAAATACAGGACTGGGAAAAATGAGTGTTGGGAGTAAGGAGGAAATCAAGTTAGGGCCTCAACTGAACTATATACCAAATAAACTCTAGATTGACTAAAGCGAGGATTGGAAAGCTTTCTATAAAGGGTCAGCGAATAAATCTTTTAAGCCAGAAAGTAAATAATATAGACCTCTAAAAATAATAATAATAAATAAAAAGAAGAAAAAAAAAAAAAAACCATAGACCTCTACCACAACTACTCAATTCTGCCACTAAGAAAGAAGTCACAGACAACATGAAAACAAATGCCAATAAAACTTTATTAACAAAACCAGTTGGCAAGCAGGCCCCTTGGGTACAAAAGCCAAATGCTAAGTAAATAAATAAGCAAGCAAACAAGTTCCAAAAGAAAATACTGGTGAGTATCTGATCTGAGATAGGCAAGAATTTCTAAGTATAAAAGTAATGGAAGAGGGACCTCCCTGGTGGTCCAGTGGTAAAGAATCCACCTTCGAATGCAGGGGACACAGGTTCGATCCCTGGTCAGGGAACTAAGACCCCACATGCTGCAGGGCAACTAAGCGAGCCACAACTCTTGAGCTCGTGCGGCTCAAGGAGAGAGCCTGTGTGCCACAAACTACAGAGCCCACGCGCTCTGGAGCCCGTGCACCATAACTAGTGAGGGAAAACCCGCACACCACAACTAGAGAGAAGACCAAGCACTGAAACAAAGAGACCACAGGCCTTAATGAAAGATCCTGCATGCCTCAACAAAGATCTCGTGTGCCAAAACTAAGACCCGACACAGCCAAAAAAATAAGGGGAAAAAAAAAAGTAATGGAAGAAATCACAGAGGAAAAGACTCTTATGCTTATCACATACATTTAAACTTCTATTAGTAAAATAAGTACTATCAAGAAGGTAAACAAAATTAAAGGCAAATGACAAAATGGAGAAATACCTGAAATGAATATGACAAAGGATATGAGTTTCAAAATTGTATCTTTTATCTCTCAAATTGGCAAAATGATTCTGGCAATCATCATATATAAAACAAGACTAATATTCACTGGTGCTAGGAATGTAACTTGGATCAATCGTCAAGCAATAAAACAATATGCCTTAAAGGGCCTTTAAAAAATTCATTCCTGCCTTAACAAGTTCACGTTTATGAATCTAGCCTATGAAAATAATTACAGATCCATAAAAATATGTTTGGGTAAAGATGTCTTCAATAAGCTTAGTTTATAACAACCTAAATGCCTAACAAAAGAAAAGCATTTAAATAAATTCTAGTATATGCATTACAATGGAATATTATGCACATATTAAACACTGTGTTAGCAGAATATTACAGGCATAAGTAAATGGCCATAAAAAATGACAAGAGAAAAAGGCATCAGAATTACTTATGAAATATACCATTTTTTATATTTGCATAAGCATGGAAAGATATTAGAAAACATACACTACATGTTAAGCAGTAATTAATTAGGGCTGTGGCATTATGGCTGATTTTGTTTTCCTCTTTATTCTTCTCTGTAGTCTCTATATTTTCTAAAATAATTACATATTCTAAATATGAAAGACAACCAATGTTACTTTTAAAAAAGCAAAAAAGTTGTTGCTTCTCACCAGATCAATGGGAGAAACATAAACCAGCTATTGGAATACCTAAAAAGACTTGAGCAAAAGCAGTAACAGCCTTACTCATCTGTTTCTACTCAGTATTTCTGCTGCTCTTCCCTCTTCAATATCTATGAAATAGCTACCAACTCTAAAAGGTTGACGACCCCCCAGAACAAACACATTCCAGCCCCCACAATGGAACATTTCAGAATTCTACGGGGATATTTAAGAATCCTAGTGGTCATGCTTCCAGAAGTTGAGGCAAAAGTAGTACTAATTTGAACCCTGGTATGACTATGTTACTGCCTAAGTATACAGCAATCTAAGTTGATATTATTCTGTTGAGCAGGTAACTCCACCAACAGCTTAATAAAAAGCAATAATGATTTACAATAGCCAGGACATGGAAACAACCTAAGTGCCCATCGACAGAGGAATGGATAAAGAAGATGTGGCACATATATACAATGGAATATTACTCAGCCATAACAAGAAACGAAACTGAGTTATTTGTAGTGAGGTAGATGGACCTAGAGTCTGTCATACAGAGTGAAGTAAGTCAGAAAGAGAAAAACAAATACCGTATGCTAACATATATATATGGAATCTAAAAAAAAAAAAAAAAAAAAAAAAGGTGGCTCTGAAGAACCTAAGGGCAGGACAGGAATAAAGACGCAGATATAGAGAATGGACCTGAGGACACAGGGAGGGGGAAGGGTAAGCTGGGACGAAGGAGAGAGTGGCATGGACATATATACACTACCAAATGTAAAACAGATACCTAGTGGGAAGCAGCCACATAGCACAGGGAGATCAGCTCGGTGCTTTATGACCACATAGAGGGGTGGGATAGGGAGGGTGGGAGGGAGACCCAAGAGGGAGGAGATATGGGGATATATGTATACATACAGCTGATTCACTTTTTATACAGCAGAAACTAACACAACATTGTAAAGCAATTATTCTCCAATAAAGATGTTTAAAAAAAAGCAATTATGAAAGCAAACTGCTTGAAGTCACAAGCAGAGAAAACAAATTTTCTTGTCTTCAATTTTTAAAAATCTCAAAACAATATTTCTGGAGGACAATCTGGCTATACATACAAAAATCCTTTTAAAAGCAAATACATTGAGCTCCATGAGCTGTTTGTATATTTTGGAGATTAATCCTTTGTCTGTTGTTTCATTTGCAAATATTTTCTCCCATTCTGAGGGTTGTCTTTTTGTCTTGTTTATGGTTTCCTTTGCTGTGCAAAAGCTTACGGAAAACAGTATGGAGGTTCCTTAAAAAACTAAAAATAGAACTAACATATGACCCAGCAATCCCACTACTGGGCATATACCCTGAGAAAACCATAATTCAGAAAGAGACACGTACAACAATGTTCATTGCAACACTATTTACAATAGCCAGGACATGGAACCAACCTAAATGTCCATCGACAGATGAATGGATAAAGAAGATGTGGCACATCTTCAATACAATATTTTATGGCTGAATATTACTCAGCCATAAAAAGAAATGAAATTGAGTTATTCATAATGAAGTGGATGGACCTAGAGTCTGTCATACAAAGTGAAGTAAGTCAGAAAGAGAAAAACAAACACCGTATGCTAACACATGTATACGGAATCTAAAAAAAAAAAAAAAATGGTACTGATGAACCTAGTTGCAGGGCAGGAGTATAGAGGTAGACATAGAGAATGGACTTGAGGACATGCGGTGGGAGGGCGAAGCTGGGGCGAAGTGAGAGCAGCATCGACATATATACACTACGGAATGTAAAATAGTTGGCGGGTGGGAAGCAGCAGCGTAGAACAGGGAGATCAGCTCCGTGCTTTGCGATGACCTAGTGGGGTGGGATAGGGAGGAGGGAGAGGATACGGGGACATATGTATGCATATGGCTGATTCGCTTTGTTGTGCAACAGAAACTAACACGGTATTGTGAAACAATTATACTCCAATAAAGACCTACTTAAAAAAAAATGCAAATATACTTTGACCCAGCTACTCCAAGTCTAGAAGTCTATGCTAAGAAAATAATTTGACAAGTTTTAAAGTACATATGCAAAGATGTTTATCACAGCATTTACAATTGGAAAAAAATGGGATAGTGGGTATATAAGTTAAATAAAATGTCATTTCCTCCAATGTGAATGTTTGTGTCCCCTCAAAATTCATATATTGAAACCTAATTCCCAACGTGATGGTGTTTGGAGGGGAGGCCTTTGGGGGTGGAACTCTCATGAGGGGGATTAGCGTTCTCTATAGAAGAGGCCCCCAAAGAGATCCCTCACTCCCTCCTCCACATGAAGTTACAGTAAGAAGACAACCATCTAACAACCAAAAAGTGGGTCCTCGCCAGACACCAAATCTATGGCTGCTTTGATCTTGGATTTCCCAACCTCCAGAACTATAAGAAATAAAGGTTTGTTACAAGCCACTCAATCTATGTTATTCTGTTATAGCAGCCCGAATAAACTAAGACACATCCATACGATGAAATGACACCATTAAGAATTAGATATAAAGGTATACTCATTGACATAGATGTTTGTGATGTCTATTTAAAGCAAAGAACAAGACTATAGAACAAAATAACCTGTATATTGTTATGTATTAGTCAGCTTTGGTTGCCATAACAAAATACCATAGACTGAGTGGCTTCAACAACAGAAATTTATTTGCTCGCAGTTCTGGAGGCTGAAGTTCAAAGTCAGAGTGGCAGCATGGTCAGTCGGTTCCTGGTACGGACCCTCATCCTGGATTGCAGAGAGCTGCCTTCTTGCTGTGTGCTCATATGGCAGAGAAAGAGAGATTTCTTACTCTTCTTAGAAGGCCACAGTCCTACTGGATTAGGGCCCCACCCTTATGACCTTATTTAACTTAATTACTTTCTAAAGACCCTACCTCCAGATGCAGTCATACTGTGGATTTGGGCTTCAACATATGAACTGGGGGTGGAGGGAATGAACAAAATTTAGTCCATAGACACCCATTATATATGTAATTTTTATGAACAACACTATACATGGATGAAATTCTTGAAGGTTTTTGCCTCAAAATGTTTGTATCAGTGGTTACCTCTGTGTAGCAAACACAGCACGCTTAGTTTCTACAATGAATGTTAAATTTCCTGCTTATGATTTAATAAATATTAAAAAGACGGTAAATTTTTAAAAAGCACCGGGGAAAGGTACAATACTCGCTCCTGCTAGCTCATGCTGGCTGCACTCACAAAAAGCAGCATCAATAGAGCAATGCAATCTCAGGACGCAGGAAATGGATCTAGGAATCAGAGCAGACTGTTCCTTGAAAACATCAGCCCAATTTACTGCTGTGATCAAAATAGGCAATGAAATCCACTGGGCATCATTAGGAAGGATATTAGAAATAAAATGGAAAACACAGCGTACCGAAAGCCATGGTCCCGTGACCGGACCTAGAACCAAAGGAGTGCTCCAGAGGTGGCCAAGCAGGTTTCCGCTTTCTTACAATTCAAGACACTTGTAATAGTGCAAGAAACAGTTATGAGAGAACATCTGAAAAAATAAAGATCCAGCCTTTACTTTCCCCGCTGCCTCAAGCTGACAGGTATTATACCACTTTTCACTTAGCCCGTCATCATCAATTATACCATTATCTCCCCTTACCCTCCTGCAACCCACCCACGCCTGCAGCCGCACAGGCACGCACAAGCAGGACCGCTCGAAGGCTCTTATGGCCATATCACCTTCAACTCTGTTCTCTTTGCACAGTGCACATACGATAAACCAAAGGATTTTCAAAGCCAATAGGTGCTTTACGTTAGGAAGGACTGTTTAGCCTGGGGAGACTAAAGTGGTCTGATAAAATCCTACACAGCAGTAAAGGCTGAGAACACGCTGACGACGTGTAGCACATCTTGAAATAGGAAAACCATGAAAAACTTCAAAGCTTTAAGGAGGTAAGAAAAAAAGATTAACTATCATTTTACCATGGGTAAAATTATCAATATATTATCCCAACATGTCACAAAAGAAATTGAGGACAAGAAAGTTTGTCTTCTGCTCTCCTTGTGACTTGCAGCAACGTGCTCTCTATGAAGCTACTGACAAAATCCCAGTGGCCATCAAGGTTATAACTAAGTGACTTCTTTCAGGTCAGTTACAACTGGCAAAAAGAGAACAGGGTACAGCATAATCCCACAGGTCCTCAATTCCTCCACAGAAACATTAAGAGAGGAAGATTCTATTACTGGCTATGAGTAAAACAGGCCAAGTCCTAGTCAATAGGGCTGGGTGCATCACAAACCTTCACAGACAAGGAAAAATGGGATTTACAAGTGTTTTGTCTCAGCTCAAGCTGCCCCTCCTCATGGAAGGTGCCTGGGCCAAGCCGAGCCCTCACGTCCTTGACCGTGCCCTGTGCGTCCTGTGTCAGCTTCCCCCAGTGGGGACCTCAGCTTCCTCACCATTCCTGTACATCCAGCACCCGGCACAAAGAAGCACTCAAGGGTGTTTCTTGAATAACCTGGACATTCCATTGAATATAGAGTATATAGAGTATAGAATATAGTTAGAAAACTCTATATTCAAGAATACAATCTACTCCAACTCAATCCTGTCCCTCCATTGTGGCAGAATTACTAATCAAAATCTAAGTGTGGCACACTGGACATTCAGTCAGTCCATAACTTCCAGATAAGCCCTTTTCCCAGTGTACCACCCGCCACGGGGCTGATTCATGCCTTTTAGACATAAAAAGAACCTTCCTGTACAAGACTGCACAGCTGCAGCCTTACTATAAAGCTAACGTCTGCACTCAAGACATCCGATTTTTAATGAGCTATAGTTTAATTTTTAAAGAAGTCACCCAGGTGATTTTTAGTAACGGATGAAGATGTAACGTGTAGCGTAAGCACTACATGTGCTGTAAGTGAATATTATATAAAACTGTCTTAACTCTGATGTAGCAATTGGCACAGCAAAGACGCAACTTGTGTGAAAACAAAACGTAAAAAAAAAAGCAAGCTTAATAAAATTAGATTTTTACGGAATTAAATTAACATTAAAAAAAGACATCTGATTTTGCTTCAGAGCCACCCTGAAGGTTTGTTCTTCACTACAGTTCTCTATTCACTTATTAATTCATACTCTGCTTTGTTTCAAAAGGATTTAAAGTGATTTACATAAAAACATACAGAAGAGGATTAAAAGTATTTTAATAAGCAGATGAGAAGAAGCAGACAGCCATAAAATAGTCATACAGGAAAGTAAGAAGCAAAGTTTAAGGGAAATATAAAACAAATCATTTTGAAAGAGCCTATGTATCTGTTAGAATCGGGTCATATTGTGAAACTGTTAAAAGATAAGCTTTCTTTTATTTATTTAATTAATTAATTAATTTTTTTTGCAGTACGCGGGCCTCTCACTGCTGTGGCCTCTCCCGTTGCGGAGCACAGGCTCCGGACGCACAGACTCAGCGGCCATGGCTCGCGGGCCCAGCCACTCAGCAGCATGTGGGATCTTCCCGGACCGGGGCACGAACCCGTGGCCCCTGCATCGGCAGGCAGACTCTCAACCACTGAGCCATGAGGGAAGCCCAGATAAGCTTTCTTTTAACAGTCAACTGAAGAGGTGGCTGAGGTCAGTTACATGAATCATAATGTATATAAAATAAAAACGAAGTAGTTCCTCAGGAAAAGCACAACCATTCAGAGCATGAAGACAAGAAATTTCTTCCAGGGATCCTCATAAAAGGAACACTAAAAAATAGAAAGAATTATAATTGCTAACAATTAGCACTAACTTACTTGCAAAATACTGTTCTAAGAACTTTAGACATATTCACTCATCTAATAACCCTATGAGGTAAGCACTGTTATTATCTGCATTTAATGGATAACAGGAACAGAGAGGTTAAGTAAAGTGCCCAAAGTCACACAGCTAGCAAGTTGTGGATCTGGGACTCAAACCCTGAAGGCTAGCTCCAGAGTCGCCACTCTTAGCCACTACACTATAGTGCCCTCAACACCCTCATAGTAGACATCACTTTTGTAAGGATGTTTCTTATGATGTCCTTCAGTGTGGGCAAGAGAAAAATGCAAAGCTTAGTTCAGGAGCAGCAATTCCTCTGAGGCCCAAATGAGCCAGTCCACCCCTGTGGGTTTCTGACAGATAGGCAGCTACCTCTGGTATTTTAGAGTCTCTAGAAGAATGGTAGCTTCATGAACACTACTTTTCCTCCACAAGGTTTGTTATGCATTGAGCTGCCGGGGTGGAGGTTATACCCTGAGGAGTAGTGAAGTACAGCGCTGACCTGCTGACAGTTAAGGTCGAGCCACAGGCTGGCGTCACCACCTGAGCTGGAAGAAGGACAGACATCCTCCCCACCAAGGCTGAGGCGCCTGACAAGGACCCACATCTGCCTGATGAGAAGGTCAACCTACTTTGCATGGAGCAGGCCCAAGGGAGGGCCGATGGGCAGGGCTCCCTTAATAAAGGGTTTGGCTGGATCAAACCAAAGGATGAGAAGGTCCTCAAATGCCCATGCCAGGTCTCAACAGAGCTAGTGTGGACAATATCCAAAGATAGCATTATCAATTGTCACTCAAGGATCGTAGCAAACCCATGGAACGGCCAGCCTTGGACCACATAACTTCTTCGGGTGGCTCCAAGAAAGACTGGTTTTAGAAGATAACCTATCTTCTCAACAGCTTCTCCAAGTTCAAGTTCAGGACCATAAAACCATTTCATCAGAATTCACTTATTAGCCAAGCACTTACTAGGAATCAGGCATTGTTCAGGCTGTTGAGGGCACAGCGGTAAGTAAAACAGACAGAAATCCCTGCCATCATAAATCTTGTTCCTGTGTAAGTACCATAAGTAACAGCACTAATTACCATTACTACACTCACGCTGTTAGTCTTGCCTAACTGTATGTCAGCTGAGATCAATATGATGAAGAAACTATAGCGGGGACCCAGAGAAGGGTACGCTGGGGGTGCAGCAGGATTACACCGGTGGTCAAGGAAGCCTTGCTGCCATGGGGAGATCTGAGCAAAGCCCTGCAGGAGGCTGGGGGTGGACCAGGTAAACGTCTGAGTAGGGATCCCAGGAGAAGAGGCCAGAGAGAGAGGAATGAGGAGAATGAGGAGGAAACAGGGTGACGAGGAGGAAACAGGGTCCGGTGGGCAGGCTGGGGCTGGACCTGGAAGCCCCCGTAAGGATTCTGGATCTGACTGAGCAGAAGAAGGATGGTCTGACTCTCCTTTCCGAAGGACCACTGTCTGCCACGTAGAGAAGAAGGCATGGGGTCAAGGAGAGGGCCAGGGAGACCAGTTTGGAGGAGAGGGTGCATCTTTCCACCCACAGCACCTCGGCCACATGCACACACAGTCCCGTTGTGTTTCGGGGTCTGCTGGTGTGGGTGAGGGTGGTGGCAGAGAGCATCAGACCAAAGGCACAGGACCAGTGCTTCAGAATCCAGTCCCAGAGTACCAACAAAGGCCCTGGCAGGTTAGAATTCCTTCACACAATAAAAGAAAAAGAAAAACATGCAGAGTCTCCCAAAGGCAGGTTAACCAAACAAAAGTCAGTGTGGCCTGAGGGAGCAGAAGCTGGTGGCATGGGAGAGGCGCTGGCATCACGGGCCAAGCAGTCCTACAGCTGTCAGGGTTATGGATTACACTACTGGGACAGACACTGTAATGAGCCAGTCCTTCTAATCTCTGATACCAGTTATTCTCAAAAGCATATCCCAAAATACCTTCGGGTTTAAAATATTTAGTAGTTAAAACAGCACCACTTAAACTCCATACCCATGCATAACACTCACTGCCTTCCAAAACGCATCTGATGCTCATGTGATATCCTCCTTTTCTTTCCTCCCAAGGATTTTGAGAGCTAACGTCACATAAGCCTCTCCACAAAACACATCCCCTCTAGGGGCTTCTGCAAGGCTGGGGCGACCTGGTACGATCCGGAGGTGCATATGGCACGCCAGCCTCTCAGTCTCAGATGGCAGCCTAACGACCAGGAACGGTTCTGGGGTTTCCGCACACCCTGCCCTCGCCATACCGGGATCCTGCTGGCCAGCCACACACACAGAAACTCCCATGTGTATTATTCCCCACTCGTTTTGACAAAAACTGTGAGAAGGACAAGGAAAAATGGCAAGGCATCCTGAGGGAGGAGGAGACCAATATGTAGCTTTCTCATGAGCCTGGTATTTGTGAGAAGGCCATGGAGAGGCACACCCATCTGTGACTTGACACCTCCTTGTGCACTGGGAAAGGAGGAAAGAACACAGAGGCGTCAGCTAAGCTTCCTTTTACTCTCAAGAGCCTTCACCCACAAAATTATAAATAGCTGGATTTAAAATAATAAAACTGTAAATATTTTTCTCACACCCATTACATTACAGTTTTCTCTCATGTTCCCTTTACATTTCTCCCCCTGACTCAAAGGACTAACCACAAGCCATTAGTAAGGAAAATCTAGCCAAGTAAAAGGCTAAGATGTAAAGGGACTGAGTAATTCACCATCACAGGGAGAAGGTTCACTATATTAGACCTTAAATACAGGCTTTGCCCAGTATTATTTCTAGAACTATACTAAGAACATGTAAGCTCATAAAGCTAACTCAGAAAACTGGTCTGTAACCAAATATCTGACTCCAGCTGCTCTCTCTGTATGTATTTCAGGTTTGATTAACACATGACATTCTCACACATACAAACAGGCACTTCATAATTTAATTTTAAGGCCACTAATTACCCATTCATACACACAAGCTACATATATATAAGCATACTGAAATAAATATATTTGCTTTACAGGTAAAGACTAGTTTATCCTAACACCAGCAAACTACTTGTTAATTAAGAGACAGCATTTACCAGACAGGAGGAGATCAATAGTTCTGAATCTTCTTTTGTCCAATTGTATGCTGTGTATTCAAGGGCATTATTCTCTCCTTGCTGTTTGCACATATAAGCACAGTTTCTTTCAAAAACGGTGCGGATGCCTTTAAACAGAATCACACTAGTAGTACAACCCATCCCCAAGGTGTGGATGTTCAGGTCTCTAGCAATCTCCACTCCATCTCCACATCATCTTCCTTGGCTCTTCAGAGCAGCCTCCCACTGCACCATCTTCATGACAGGCAGTTGCCGACACCAGAACAGAAGGGAAGCTCCGAGCTGTTGTACTAGATTCCGCTTCTGCCCAGCAGCCTGACAAAAAAAAACCAAGCTCCGGGTGTAAAACAGGAGGGGTGGTGCAAAAACAAGATGACACACCTTCAGATGCACCAAAACCTTTAAAGTATTGCTTTTCCAATAGATTCCTTCACTGTTAATACCAAAAACAAATAAGCAGAAGATTTACATGTGGTTACTGGAAAACTGCCGGCTCCTGTGATTTGCTTGGGATTCTTCTGAATCTCAGAACCTGCCCAAAATGAAAAAGACGGTGCCAGACAGCCACCCTGCTGCAGATGCTGCTGGAAGGCACAAAGAATGTTCATCTGCTGCAAGAAACCTCTCTCCCAGAATGCTTAGCCTAGCATCTATATTAGCAAACATCTCTCTCCTTGACCTAAATATGCTGTTTGTTTAATCCTGCATCCGCGAGGAACAAGGAAGCAAAAGAAAAAAAAAGTCCAAAAACGAGAGGAATCACTAAGATGACTGCTGCTATGGAAACATGTGTAAGCCCACTTCAAACAACCTTTTGCGTGTGTGGGTAACAGCTTGCTGACAGCAAGCCACAAGGGAACATGAAATTGCTGTGTCAATCTTGACTTCTGCCCATTTCCACTCTTTGCTAGAGAGGGGGCTAGCAAGTTTGCACTGCTTAGAAGAATTCTCCCATGCCTGGTACCCAAAGATGCAAATGAGAAGCTGGATACAGGATTACCTGGCACCTTCTGAAGCAGCTCCCTGGTATGCAATGGTAAATGCACACTGAAGTCCCACAGGCAACAAGGTTATTATTTTTGGTGCATAAGTAATTCAGGTCCTTCCACTGCAGACTGAACTCAGTAACACTATACTACCTTGTGCATATCTTTGGGGATGGCTGATAGGAAAGCTCGTCATTGATATAATATCAAGTTGACTCTTGCCACTTTCCTTCTAGAAAATGAAAAGCGAATTATGTAAAAAGACCACGATGAACACACAGGGGAAACCCCTCCCACCTACAACATGCATCTAGAAAAGAGTTACTGCTCTTTTAAAATCTGTTCTGATATTCTTCCTTCCTTCACAAGGCAACAGATGGTTTTCATTTTCTATATACAGACTTCAAAGTTAGAGTGAATTATAATAATTGAGTACCTGCAGGTCGGTAACAGAAACCTGTGTAATGTAGTGAAAGCAAATCTTTAGAGAATACCAGTCACATAATTCTAAAATTTCTGCTTTCTATGGTTAGTTTACCTATTAGGCCCAATAGATAAGCAAAAGTCTAGGCTTCGTCTATCTCCTGAATTTTTATGCAGTATATCAAATAGCTATAGAAATCAAAGGAGTAGAGATACTGGCCACATGCAAAGCAAACAAACAAACAAAACCAGAATAACTATATGTGGTCAAAAGCAATCAGCTTCAGAATGGTAATTCTGTTAAAAAAAAAAAAAAGAGCTACAGTATTCAAGATTACACCCAAGCCCTGATATCAGATCTAAGTCTTCATGTGACATCCCAGTGCTGGCAGATAAATAACATGGAAACTTACCTACACAGAAACTGAATCCTATAGACTATAAAAAACTAAACACCTGGCTTAAAAATTGTCTGTCTTGAGATTTTAGAAGATTCACCAACTAACTTAACTTCTGTACCATAAGGGGAACAATTTAAAAAATAATAGTTAATTCAATATAAATAAAGATGATACCTAGAAATTTAAACTTAATTTACTATTATTACTTATTTTAGACATCCTGGGTACAGAAGCCAGCAAATACTACTTAATATATAAAAGATTATGTTTGAACTTTACAAAGGATCATAAATGATAACCAAGCAAATTTGAAGCTGCTGGTATATCCTATTTGATTTACTTAAAAAAAAAAAAAAAAAAAAGGGCTTCCCTGGTGGCGCAATGGTTGAGAGTCCGTCTGCCGATGCAGGGGACACGGGTTTGTGCCCCGGTCCGGGAAGATCCCACATGCCGCGGAGCGGCTAGGCTCGTGAGCCATGGCCCCTGAGCCTGTGCGTCCGGAGCCTGTGCTCCGCAACGGGAGAGGCCGTTGTACCGCAAAAAAAAAAAAAAGAACCTAAGTTAATACTTAAAACAATGGAAGAGAATGAAACAATTTCCTAATAGTCATTCAGAGGAAAAACAAATGTTTCCTAAAGATACATTAATAAGCACTTAAGCAACTTGTATCATTTTCCAACCAACAAAATGAGTGGGCAAGAAAAACAGAAAACGTTTAAAGCAAAGGATTCAACAAGGCCCAAAAGTGAGTTTCATGCTAATAGAAGCATGACAACAATGAATCATTCAAAAAGTGTGTTTGGTTTCACTGATTCTTCTGCATCATAATGATTTTGGATTAGTCTAAAATGATAATTACCATGAATTCCATCAGAGGACATGAATAGATGGATGGTATCTATTGGCAACCATTTCAGCTACCTACAGAGTACATATTTCAATTTGGAGATCACGTTTACTCTCACATCTTGAAATGCCGCCTCTAATTTATACAACATCCAAGACTGGATGTCTGCCCTTGACTCCCTTTGAGATCCAAGCCCATGTCTTCCTCTCCTGCTAATGATGATACCTGGCTCTCCCATCAACACCTCACCCTCAGATGTTCCAAGTCAGTCATCTTTTACTATGACTAACTACCACAGTATGACCACACAGTGGAATATTACTCAGCCATAAAAAGGAATGGAGTCCCAGTGCACGGTACAACATGCATGAAGCTGGAAAATGTCACGCTGAGTGAAAGAAGACAGTTACAAAAGACCTCATATTATACCATTCTACTTAAATAAAATATCCAGAATTAGGCGAATCCATAGAGATAGAGAATAGATTTGTGGCTACCAGGGAACGCAGGAGGACTGCTAGTGGGTACGGAATTTCTTTTAGGGGCAATGAAAATGTTCGGAAATTAGTGTTTCTAGCATACATGCTATCTATACACAATATATAGTCTGTGGATATACTAAAAACCACTGGATTGAACACTTTTTTTTTTTTTTTTTTTTGCGGTACGCGGGCCTCTCACTGCTGTGGCCTCTCCCATTGCGGAGCACAGGCTCCGGACGTGCAGGCTCAGCGGCCATGGCTCACGTGCCCAGCCGCTCCGCGGCATGTGGGATCTTCCCGGACCAGGGCATGAACCCGTGTCCCCTGCATTGACAGGTGGACTCTCAACCACTGCGCCACCAGGGAAGCCCTGAACACTTTTTTTTATTGAAGTACAGTTTATGTACAATATTATAAGTTACAGGCGTACCACATAGTGATTCACAATTTTTAAAGGTTATATTCCACTAATAGCTGCTAAAAAAACACTGGCTATACTCCCTGTGTTGTATAAAGAACACTTTTAAAGGTGAATTTTGTTGTATGTGAATACAACAAAGAGCCCGAATCCATTTCTGATGTTTTACTGCTAACAGCTCTTAAGTCTCACCCCTCCTTCTTCCCCTGTGGGCAAAGGACAGGGAGCGCCAGGCTGGCTCCCTCCCTTAGTGCCAGTGGGAAATTCAAACCACTCTCAGGAACCCTCACCCCTGCCCCGCCCCCCAACCACCACAAAACCCCCCAAGCCAGTCTCCTTTCCCTGCTCGGTCAAGCCACGCCTCTTTAGGACGTGCTTGGGTACAGCCCTGCTCTCCTCAGAGTGCTTCATTATGTGAGTAACAAGCCTTTCACACCCTCCTGGGTGGTGTGTGTGTGTGTTTGTGTGTGTGTGTCTCTGTGTGTGTTTTTTTAAAAAAAGTTTTTTTTTAAATAAGGGAAATTATGGAAGTGTTATTAAATAAAAGTCTTTTTTAAAAATAAGGAAAAGGAAAACTTTCCCACCACTGTGTATTTCAGGAACATAAACCTTAAAATTTGATTGTAGGAGAGTGGGTAGACTTACCACGTATCCAAAAACTTTTATCCATCGTTTATCTTTCCCACCTCAAAACACTGAAATGCCAGGACTGTTACCTCTAGGTGAGCAGAGATTAAGGTGGGTGTAGGGACAGTGGTGCAGAGGAGGGTGTCAGACCCCTGAGAGAGCTCCGGTCTGCATTCCTGTCTGTCCCACTGTGGTGAAACAATTAATTTTGCTTTAAAAAAAAAAATGTATCTCTAGGGCTTCCCTGGTGGCGCAGCGGTTGAGAGTCCGCCTGCCGATGCAGGGGACACGGGTTCGTGTCCCGGTCCGGGAAGATCCCACATGCCGCAGAGCGGCTGGGCCCGTGAGCCATGGTCGCTGACCCTGCGCGTCCGGAGCCTGTGCTCCGCCATGGGAGAGACCACAACAGTGAGAGGCCCGCGTACCGCAAAAAAAAAAAAAAAAATGTATCTCTAAAGTCATGACCACATAAAATACTGGAGTCAGGTCGGCTGCTAACAGTGGTACTTAAATCATTCTCAGAAGCAGAGAAGGCAAAGTTACACAGGTATCTCTGTGTTGGTGCTGGTGTATTAAGGAGGCAGCCAGTCCCTGTGGGATGCTCTGAATACCTGCATGCTCACTGGGTGACCAGGTCAAATGGAGTGGAAGCAACCAAATCAGGCTCCATGGAACTGAGGGCAGTGGTCTTCCAGAGATGACCAGTCTCCCAAAAAAGGGGGAAAGAATCCTCCTTTTTTTGACAGGAGACCAAGTTAAACAACTTTTCAAATAAAATAGATCTCCAAAAGGAAGAAAAGTTTGCACTAAGAAAACCAACTTACTTGCTGGTAGGAATGCAAAATGATGAACCACTTTGAAATAGGGTATGGCAATTCCTCACAAAATTAAATAGAGAATTACCTTATGATCCAGCAATTCCACTTCTGGGTCAATCCCCAAAAGAACTGATAGCATAATTTCAAAGAGATATTTATATACATCCATGATCATAACAGCACAATAGCCAAGAGGTGGAAGTAACCTAAGTGTCCATCAAAAAATGAATGGATAGGGCCTCCCTGGTGGCGCAGTGGTTGAGAGTCCGCCTGCCGATGCAGGGGATACGGGTTCGTGTCCCGGTCTGGGAGGATCCCATATGCCGCGGAGCGGCTGGGCCCGTGAGCCATGGCCGCTGAGCCTGCGCATCCGGAGCCTGTGCTCCGCAACGGGAGAGGCCACAACAGTGAGAGGCCCGCGTACCGCAAAAAAAAAAAAAAAAAAAAAAAAAAAAAAAAAAAAAAAAAAAAAAAAAAAAAAAAAATGAATGGATAAACAAAATGTGGTACGTACATGCAATGGAATATTATTCAGCCTTAAAAAGGAAGGAATTCTGACACATGCTACAACATGGATGAACCTTGAGGACATTATGCTAAGTGAAATAAGCCAATCACAAAAAGACAAATACTATATGAGTCCACTTATACGAGGTACCTAGAATAGACAAATTCATAGAAACACAAAGTAGAATGGTGGTTTCTAGTAGCTGAGGGGAAGAGGAAATGGGGAGTTGTTATTTAATGGACACAGGGTTTGTCTGTAATGATGAAACAGTTCTGAAGATGGGTGGTTACACAACAATGTCAATGTACTTAATGCCACCAAACGATACTTAAAAAGTTAAAATGGTAAATTTTATGTTATGTATATGGCATGTTATATATACATTTAAAAAAAGAAAAGCAACTTACTTACTAGGCACTGCTCTCCTATGACTTCCAGGAACAACTGATGTGAAATAACAGAAAACCAGGAGGATAACTAGTCTTTTCTCCCCTTCTCTCCTCCTGCCCCTCACAGAGGGCAGACAAGCCCAAGGAACAGGTTTCATATGCTTATTTTTCTCCTATTTCAAATAGTTTCTATTAGATTAGTTTATATACTATAGTTTATATAACTAATAACTATGATATTTCCTCATTAACACTTGGAAATGAACTTCTTAGAAAAACCCTTTGAACTACGTACCATCACACCCAAAAAAGACAGCATGAGATTTAAATTCCTGATGCATAGATGACTTCTACTTCTTCATTTCGAGCTACAAAATGAACGAACCAACAGTATTTATACAGGTGCTGATTTATCCCTCAGCTCAGGAAGCTGCAGGCAAAGTCAGAACTTCAATCACTGTTATGGGAGGTCATGGAGCAAAACCATGGTTTCTGAGGGAACTCAGTTTTTTGAAGAGAAACCAATAAACCCATAAATGCCAATCATATGTCAAATACGAGAAGCTGCCAAAAGAGCTATTTGCAAAGCTTTATTCCTCACTGAACACACTGGTAGGGGAGGGGCTCAGTGGAGGGGGGCTGATGGCCCAGAAGAGCAAAATGAATACAGCAAGCGCCAAGGTCCAACTGTAAATGAGACACTGAGCAAAACACAAGGAAGGAGAGCAAACTCACAATGGCAAAGTGAGACTAGAACTCACAGTGACCTCCTCTTGGCCTCCCCCAGCCTCTTCCGAGGAAATTCTATTTTAGGCAGACATCTGAAGAAATCACTTAGTGGCAAGGTATACTGAGTTTAAACAACACGAAAGGTACGCGGCATAATTCGTGTACAAATGCACTCATGAAACAGTTCATGTGCTTCAAATACGGAGTTACAGCTATTGGAAAGTTGTTCTTACATGTGAAGAGAGAAAATTCAGATTCCACACACTTCAAGTACTTGTATCTTATGTTTTAGTAGCTGAATATTTAAAAAATTTTTACTGTCATTGTGTCAGTATAGAAATATTTGTCTCAACACGAATGAGGAAAGAAAATAAATAAAATGGAACACATAAACATAAAATTTGAGTTTGCTATTTTAAAAACTATTGCAATTATACTTCAAAAAACAAACAAATAAAGAAAGAGATCAGATTTGTGGTTACTAGAGGCAGGGGGAGGGGGAAGAGGAATTGGATGAAGATGGTCAAAAGGTACAAACGTTTTTAAAGAAAAAAATAAAATTAAAATAAAAAAATTAAAACTATGCAATATCATCAGATTTTCAGTCAGATTAATCAAAAAGCAAATAATAAGAAATAAAGATACCACAGTGGTTAGTTACTTCTCCAAAATATAGGTGGGAAATGGAATTTTTCAAAATATTCCTATGGTTTTGAAAAAAGAGAATGAAAAGATACAAAATAAAATATGTACTCCTTTATCTAGGCCAGTGGGTCAGAAAGAACTAGATATATCATATATCCCCACTTATGAAAGCTTATAAAACTCCATTTTCTACCTGACTCCTTAAAAAGTTTTAATTTCTTTTTACAAAGACACAAAATTCAGAGCCTTCATAAGATTCTCTTCTATACACAGCCTATGGGTGGGATATGGCTTAACTATAACTGTGTTTTAAAAGAACATTACTTCAACTAAGCATTCTCTGATGTGTAAGTGGACTTAACCATGTCAGGGAAGTGTGAAACTTTTCTGGGAAACCAGTCTCCACATAACAATTGGACAGATTACAGATTACATTGCCATCCCTCCATGCCAACTAAAAACAGACAAAACCCAAAGAAGATACACATTTGGCCAACAAGCAAATGATAAGTCATTGGTGAAATGCAAATCAAAACCACGAGACAGCACTTCATACCTACTAGAATGGCTAAAATAAAAGAGACAAATAATAACAACTGTTGGAGAAACTGGATCACTCATACACTTTTGGTGGGAATGTAAAATAGGGCAGCTGCTTTGGAAAACTGTTGGGCAGTTCCTCAAACGGTTAAACACAGAGCTACCATATGATCCAGCAATTCCACTCCTAGCTATATACCCAAGAGTAACTGAAAACACATGTCCACACAGAAGTTTGAGTATGAATGTACTTAATACTCATAATAGTCATAATAGTCAATTACTATTATACATACATAATAGTAGGCATAGTAGTACATATAATACATAATATTATACTTACATAATAGTCAATTACTCATAATAGTCAAAAAGTGAAAACAACCCAAATGTCTATCAATTGATGAATGGATAAACAAAATGCAGTATACCCATACAATGGGATACTATTCATGCTACAACATGGATGAACCTTGAAAACATGATGCTAAATGAAAGAAGCTGGTCACAAAGGACAACATATTGTATGATTTTGTTGGTATACAATGTCCAGAATATGTAGAGACAGTAGATTAGTGGTTGCCTATGGCTGGGGGGCTGGGGGGCTGGGTAGGGTGGGATTAGGGGGCAACAGCTAAGGGGTACAGGGTTTCATTGGGCGGCAATAAAATTTTTCTAAAATTGATTATAGTGATAAATACACAACTCTGAATATACTGAAAATGACTGGATTGTACACTTTAAAAGGGTAAATTGTATAATACATGAATAATGTCTTAAACTGTTAAAAAAAATAGTACATATCAGGGACAGGAAAACACAGGCAGAACACTCTTTGACATAAATCGTAGCAATATTTTTTTGGATCTGTCTCCTAAAGTAAAGGAAATAAAAGCAAAATAAACAAATGGGACCTAATTAAACTTAAAAGCTTTTGCACAACAAAGGAAACCATGGACAAAACGGAAAAACCTACTTCATGGGAGAAAATATTTGCAAATGATATGATCAATCAGGGGTTAATATCCAACATATATAAATAGCTTATACAACTCAACCTCAAAAAACAAACAACCCAATTAAAAACGGGCAGAAGACCTGAATAGATATTTCCCCCAAAAGGACATGCAGATGGCCAACACACACATGAAAAGATGCTCAACACTGCTAATCATCGGGGAAATGCAAATCAAAACCACAATGAAGTATCACCTCACAACTGTCAGAATGGCTATCAATAATAAAAAAAAAAAAAACCCACAAATAACAAATGTTGGTGAGGATGTGGAGAAAAGGGAACCCTCGTACACTGCTTGTGGGAATGTAAATTGGTGCAGCCACTGTGGAAAACAGTATGGAGGGTTCTCAAAAAACTAAAAATAGAACTACCATATGACCCAGCAATTCCACTCCTGGGTATATAACCAAAAAAAAACAAAAACACTAATTCTAAAAGATACACGCACCCTAATGTTCATAGCAGCACTATTTACAATCACCAAGACATGGAAGCAACCTAAGTGTCCATCAACAGATGAATGGATAAAGAAGATGTGGCACATATAGACAATGGAATACTACTTAGCCATAAAAAAAGAATGAAATTTTGCCATTTGCGGCAATATGGATGAACTTGGAGGGCATTATGCTTAGTGAAATAAGTCAGAGAAAGACAGATACTATATGATATCACTTGTATATGGAATCTAAAAAATACAATTAGTGAGTATTACAAAAAAGAAGCAGACTCACAGATACAGAGAACAAACTAGCGGTTACCAGTGGGGAGAGGGAAGGGACAACACAGGGGTGGAGGATTAAGAGGTACAAACTAGGGACTTCCCTGGTGCTCCAGTGGTTAGGACTCCATGCTTCCACTGAAGGGGGAGGGGGTTCGATCCCTGGTCGGGGAACTAAGATCCCACAGGCCACACAGGGAGGCCAAAAAGAAAGAAAGAAAGAAAAAAAAAAGAGGTACAAACTATTAGGTATAAAATAAGCTACAAGGGTATATTGTACAAGGGGAATATGGCAAGTTTTTTTTTTTTTTTTTTGGCCACACACACAGCATGTGAGAGCTTAGTTCCCCAACCAGGGATCGGAACCCACGTCCCCTGCATTGGAAGCATGGAGTCTTAACCACTGGACCGCCAGGGAAGTCCCGCAAATATTTTATAATAACTATAAATGGAGTTATTTGTTTAAACTTTAAAAACTGTGGGGCTTCCCTGGTGGCGCAGTGGTTGAGAGTCCGCCTGCCGATGCAGGGGACACGGGTTCGTGCCCCGGTCCGGGAAGATCCCACATGCTGCGGAGCGGCTGGGCCCGTGAGCCATGGCCGCTGAGCCTGCGCGTCCGGAGCCTGTGCTCCGCAACGGGAGAGGCCACAACAGTGAGAGGCCCACATACCACAAAAAAAAAAACCAAAAAACTGTGAATCACTATATTGTACACCTGCAACTTATTTTTTTTTAAGTTGAATTTCTCCTGAAGTCACTCTATCCTCAACAGTTATCTCTACAAAGCATATCACTATCTCCAACACAGCAAACTCCCAAAAGCATCCCTAGCATTGTATATGCGAAAGAGAGTACAGAAGGGAATGGTAAGATGACTTCTTAAACAACAGCCAGTTAAAGCCATCCTGCTTTAGCTTTTATGATGGATTTTGTAAACAGATTTGTTACAGGGTAACCTGTTCTCTAGCTGTGATCTTACCACTTCAAAATGGGTGTAATTTGAGTAAATTTTGTATGGTAAAGGATCAATAAAATGATTTTTTTTTAAGAGTTAAAAAAAAAGCTATCCTGCTTTATTAAATTCACAGAGCACTTCAGGGAAAACTTTTGTCGAGTCAATAACTTGGCTCATTCATTCTGTTAGGCAAGGTCTGGGCCTGAGGGCTGAGCCATCTATCCCAAATCATTCTAAGAAATTTATTTTGCAGATCTTTTCCCACAAAATTCTCATCTCTGCTTTAACCACAAGGCCCTCAAGATCCAAGAAAAAAATACCACTTGGAGAAAAAGTCAGGGAGGGGTGGAAAGAGATAGATTGTGAACGGGGGGTCTGAAATTTTATTTAAATCACAGAATTGGCTCTATTTAGGTCACTCTAGTCACCTAAACAATGTAGGAGATTTACATTTTAAATGTAAATTTTATGGTAAAACAAAGAACGTTCTATAAATAGTGCTGGGCACATCTTTAATAGAGTGGGTTATGTGAACCTAATTCCTGCTACATGCCAGATGCTGAGCACAGAATTCAGTCACATGGTCTCAATCTTCTAAACAATTCTAAAAGTTAAGTTTATAGGTGATCTCACTCGTGACTGCCATCCTTTGACCTTGTTACAAGTAAACAAGATCTCCACAGAAACCCATCCTGGTGTGTAGGACCACTGAAGGACTACAACCAACACTGACATCATGTGGACTGGGACTGATAAACCACGTGGGGTTGGATGTGAGAAACCCACAAGTTCAAACGTCTCCTTAGACTTGTAGCTTTCAAAGTACTGCCACCATGAATTATATTAATAAATGAATTTTAAATCACGATGCAGTGTGTATAAGAATATCTCCCCAAGAATACGTACCCTTACAACATGTGTTACACTATATTATTTTCTATCCTAGCCTCTCTAGTCCATTCTAGCTCATTGGAGGGAAGGAGGGAGGGAACTGGTCACAGCCCACTAAACTGGCTTCAGGACCACTATGGCTCATGGCCTGCAGTTTGAAACCACCACATGTACCGCTTATGAAGTAGCGTCTGTCAGCACTTGGAATTCACCAGTGTCTCTACATATCCCATTCCCTACAAGCAGCTGGCCCAAGAACAGAATGGAAGGGCCTACTGAAGACAACAGTTGTAAAAACATTCCGAAAGGACGGCATTCTGTCTCACACGATATACTATATGTTTTGAAGCAGCTGTCTCTCGCCAAGTCAGAAGACACTGGCCCAGGAATCAAAGGGTAGAGGTGGGAGTGGCCACTCTCACTGTAACCCTAATAACACACTCCATCCCTGCTGGTACAGAGGGCCTGGTTTTAAAGGGAAGAATGCTTCCATTTAAAGGAGACAACAATGCACAATGAATTGAAAGGTGAGACCTGGCCATTTGGAGGCTCCTCAAGCTGCTGAACCAGAAGGCAAATGAGGAGGATACTCTACCAGTTAGGGTAAGATGAAACTGGGCCGCCACCTTCCAAAGGGTCAGGAAAGACCATGGCTGTAACCCAGGATGGATTCTTCAAGGCATCTCTTACTATTTCTATCTCCAATAGTACAAGTTGATGAAAAACCACAGCAATCCAAAGAAAGTCAAGACTACTGAGAATTCAGATGTTCAGGTAAAGAAGTCTAATCAACTGAGGTTCTGGCTGGGGGCAAAGGACATATGGAATTAGTAAGAGGACAATAAAGAGATAATTAGGAACTACCCCCAAACAGCCGGTTAGAGAAATGAACACTGCAACACCTATGCATATTTCCTTCCCGCTTGGGTGTACATGTGTACCAATTTCATCTCTTCTCCTCCTTCCTCTTGTATTACTTTATACAAGCATTGTTGTTGAAAGTTTACAATTTAGACTTTGGGTAGCACATATTCACGAGGCTGCTACTGAATTTAAGGATTAACTAACAAAGCCCAGAAATGGATGATGTTAGTCCTCCCTAAGATGGATACAGTGAGACTGTGTGACTCCTTGCTTGAGGAGCCAATGAGAACATCTGCATGTACTTGAAGGATATCTACGTTCTGTTAGGCTGAAACACATATGGAAGTTCAAGTATGTGTAGAGGGTGGGTCTGCATGCTGAGTAGTCAAGGGGGTGGTCTGTGCCAGTTATTAAGCTACTGTCTCTCAGCTCCAGCCCCACCCTTCCATACTCAGCTCTGGGATGCTAGAGCTGGTCCTCTGAAAACCACATTGTTTTACTAGTTGGGTCCCAGTTAGGCTCGCCAGCAGGGGGCACCAGAGGGAGACTGCAAAGCCTGGGGAGGGGGAGGAGAAGGAGCTTGCTCCTTGGTGCCAGCTTCCTGCTGGCTTGGGTTCCCAGTGTCACCCAGCAACACTGCTTCACCCTGGCGGCAGCACTTCCTTCCTGTGCAGCAGCTGAATCAGGTTTGCCATTTCTCCAGAACCATCCTCATCACGCTCCCCCTCAGAAACACCATCACCAGCTGCCGAGCAGCCACTCCTCAGAGGTCTGGGTTTCAGCTCTGGCAATCCCCCCACTCTAAGCAACTAAGATTTAATAACACAATCTCAACCCTTGGTCCCCCAAGCTCCAGGGCTGATGGCTGCTTCCTGCAGCCACTACCTCCATGATATGTTAATGTTCTCTTTTTAACGTTTCAATTACGTACTTAACAATTTTATACCTAATAGCAACTCTTTATATTTAATTCTATTAAAATAACTGGTGTGATTTCTGTTTCCCGGCTGTACCCTATTATGCTATACAGTCATTCCTTGTAATGTGCAGAGGATTGGTTCCAGGACCCCCTGCAGATACCAAAATCCAAAGATGCTCAAGTCCCTTATATAAAATGGCATAGTACAGTCAGCCCTCAGTATCTGCAAGTTCTGCATCCATGGATACAGAGGGCCAACTGTACTAGGCTCTAAGGAGTTTTTAAAAACTAGGATCGGGCTTCCCTGGTGGCGCAGTAAAACTAGGATCGGGCTTCCCTGGTGGCGCAGTAGTTAAGAATCCGCCTGCCAATGCAGGGGACACGGGTTCGAGCCCTGGTCCAGGAAGATCCCACACTCCGTGGAGCAACTGAGCCCGCATGCCACAACTACTGAGCCCGCGAGCCACAACTACTGAAGCCCGCGCGCCTAGAGCCCGCACTCCGCAACCAGAGAAGCCACCGCAATGAGGAGCCTGTGCACCGCAACGAAGAATAGCTCCCCGCTCGCTGCAACTAGAAAAAGCCCACACGCAGCAACCAAGACCCAACACAGCCATAAATAAATAAATAAATAAATAAATAAATAAACAAACAAACTAGGATCACCAAAGAATGAGAATGACTAATAAGCACTAAATAGATGCTCAAGATCATTAAGGAAATGCAAATTAAAACTGCAATGACATCCCATTACATACCTATTAGGATGGCTAAAATTTAAAAAGACTGGCCACACTGACTGTTGGCAAAGATATGGAGTAGCTGGAACCCTCATATATTGCTAGTAGGGCCGCTCTGGGAAACACACTGCCTAAAAATGTTAAAGAGTTACCACATAACCTAGCAATTCCACTCCTAAGTATCTGCCCAAGAAAAATGAAAGCACATGTTCGCACAGAGACTTGTACACCAACGTTTACAGCAACATTATTCATGATAACCAAAAAAGTGGAAACAACCCAAATGCCCATCAACTGGTGAATGGATAAACAAAATGTGTTTTATCCAGAAAACAGAATGGAATACTATTTGACAATAAAAAGGAATGAACTACTGATACATACTAGAGCATGGATGAACCTGAAAAACATTAAGCTAAGTAAAAGGAGCCAGACACAGAGGCCATATATTGAGTGATTCCATTTATATAAAAGGTTCAGAAAAAGCAAATCTTTAGAGACAGAAAGCAGATTAGTAGTTGCCTAGAGCTGGGGGTGGGAACTGAGAATGACTGCAAATGGGCATGAGATTTCTTTTGGCAGTGTCAGAGGTGTTCTAAAATTAGATAATGGTGATGGCTGCACAAGTCTGCAAATTTACTAAAACTTGTTGAATTGTACCTTTAAAATTTAGAATGAATTTTCTGGTATGTAAATTATACCTCAATGAAGCTGTGATACAAAAGGCTAGGAAAGGGCTTCCCTGGTGGCGCAGTGGTTGAGAGTCCGCCTGCCGATGCAGGGGACACAGGTTCGTGCCCAGGTCCAGGAAGATCCCACATACCGTGGAGCAGCTGGGCCCATGAGCCATGGCCGCTGAGCCTGCGCATCCGGAGCCTGTGCTCTGCAACGGGAGAGGCCACAACAGTGAGAGGCCTGCGTACCGCAAAAAAAAAAAAAAAGGCTAGGAAAAAGATTTGAAGAAAATCTAGTGACGTAGGCAAAGGAAATAAATCATGATAAGAAACCACGATGCACTAATAAGTAAAACAAAATGTTTGTGTCTTAGATATAATTACATGTGATACATACAGGATGCCTAAGAACCAAACCATTTCAGTAAACAGAATATATTTCCTTCAAATGCTTAAGAATAGGTCTGGTGTGTGGCACTAAAGAAATGCCCAGCTTGAGTGAAAGATGGTTTGACTTCTTCAAAACTGAACAAATAGGATAGTACCAGCATTCAGATCTAGCCAACGCCATTAAATAGGGAGATACTGCTTTAAAGCTGAGAAAATTCTTTCCTGTGAAAGGACAGGCTTTTTTTTTTTTTTTAAGGAATGCCTCTTAACAGTGATAGTGTCATTACCAAGAAAGACAGACTGATGATGCCTTATTACAAAACAGCAAAGACTGACTGACCATAGGCATATAGTATAACCAAATACATTACATACATCTCTGAAATTGTTCTTGACCTTGAAAACAAGGTTGAACTTGAACTCGGATATCATTACAATGTAAAAGTAAAGGATCTCTAAAGATGGGAACACTCCCTCCACGAGACTAATCATTCAGACAGGCAAATACTTTTTCTTAAAATGAATGACTCAGATTTTGAACTCTTTTGTTGATTCCTGGATGATATCTATGCTTACTATAGAGAAAAGAACTACTCTTTAGCCCAAGTTCGGGGCATACATATTTTAAGAAGACTTTTCCCCAAAAGTCCACATAAAATATCTCAAAAAGGAATATAATGATAATATAAATTTTGTAATAAATATTGTTTTACATAATTAATGTTTTTAAAAGCTAATGTTTACTATTATAACTTCTAAAAATAATCTTTGGTGCTTTTATAGTATAAAATTATGTTCTGCAAAAGAATCCCAATTTGTAACATTGTGCTTAAGACAAATATAAGGTAAATTTAATGTTATCCAGGAACTAATTAGGCCATGAGACATGGGTTGCCTGTATTACTCTCTCATTACAGATGACAAGACCAAGGCTCAGAGAAGTAAACTGATTTGACCAAAGTCATAGAGTTGGTATGTGGGATATGAACCAAGGTTCCCTGGCTCCTAAGTCCCTGTTCTTTCCAGCATGTCACAAATCCCATTAATAATAATGATGATTACACAAGAGGTAAAATTATAAAGTATCCATACATATAAGATGCTGAAAGAAAATATGAACTTCCAGTGCTTTATTTAGTTATATTAGTTCCTTAAAATAGATCTAGTCCTCTATTTGGGAAACATAAGGCTGGGCTAGGTCCTTTTCATCAACTGAAAGACTTTTCAACACTCTAGAACTGAAGAGCATTGAAGAAGATGCTCAGTAAGCAGGTAGGTATATATATATATATATATATTTTTTTTTTTTTGCGGTACGCGGGCCTCTCACTGTTGTGGCCTCTCCCGTTGCGGAGCACAGGCTCCGGACGCGCAGGCTCAGCAGCCATGGCTCACGGGCCCAGCCGCTCACGGCATGTGGGATCTTCCCGGACCGGGGCATGAACCCGTGTCCCCTGCATTGGCAGGCGGACTCTCAACCACTGCGCCACCAGGGAACCCCAAGGTAGGTATATTTTTTTATTATTCCAGCCGCCCTACCAAAACTTCTAAAATACAAAGTGGTTCATGCACAGCCAGTGCAAAGTCTCCATTCAAAAGGCCAGCCTCATGTTCTACTCAGTACATAAATTCCTCATATCCATGGAATGTGAGGAATTATTCCTCCTGTTCCTGATGAGAACCACAGGGAATTCAAGGGCTGATGTCACAGCTACCTGCTTAGGACACATCACTGATGGGAGAGACAGATTAGAGTCCTCCGATTTCCACAAATGAACAAACTCAAGGCCACTTCTGGGAACACATGATTCTTAATTTCATAATGACCAATAGCTTGATTATATCTATTATGTAACCAAAGAAATAGCTTGATGATTCAAAATTTCCTGGGAAAAACTAATGATGCACTTCCTTCTTTTAACCTATGAGAGTCACCAATGTAGGTCACTAGCTGGAGGTCACCAGGAAATCAAGGTACATCCTTACTTACACTCAGTGGCCTTGGTCCAAGGAAGTTTCTCAGTTTTTAGTTTTCACCCAATGGATAGGAATATGGTCATATACATTTAATCCATTACCTCAGTGCCAATGAAGACACAGTGGAGATTACATACTAATGTTAAAACTGATTCCAAGATCCTTTCAAATATATGAACTCCTAAAACTCCTCTATTTGGGAAATAAAAGACTGAGGCCAGGTCCTTTTCAACAACCAAAAGAAGAGGTACTATAAATTTATTAATTTATATGTTATAAATTGATGTTTTATTGCTTTCCCACTGAGGATATCAAGCATGTATAATTTTAAAGGAATTCTGAAGAGTCTGTTTCAACATATCACAAAATTTTGGGTACTTGGCAACCAATAAGAACACCAACCTAAATGAAAGTCTTTATTCAGCAGATGCCTACTTAATTTAAAATTAACAGATATTACGAATGGTAAAATTACACATTCCCATAGAAAGTTCAAAGATGCCTAAAAATGAAAGTGTTCATTTCACTTCATTACACATGAATAGCAGATTCAAGTAGTCTAAGATATCACTGGCTTTTAGGAACAAATGTGTCAACCAACAACTGTTAAAGATTAGTTCCCTGCTATAATATAAAAGCTTAAAAATTTAGGACATATGATGTCCTAAATTGTCCTGATATAAATGATGTCCTGATATACACGATGTCCTGATATAAATCAGATAACAGATTTATATACATATGGCCACTTTCCTATCCATCAGGTAAGAACTAAAGACTGAGAAACATTTTGATGATACTCTCTATTTCTTATACATCACTTAATTCAGCCAGGCCCAGTAGAAAAGAAGACAAAGATAAATGTTCCATCTAGGCTTTAAAAGAGAAAATTGGGATAGGGAAGACAGATTAGATTACAAGATGTGGGCTGCTCTAGAAGGAAAAACCAGGACCAATATGCAAAACTTCTCTAACAAGCAGGAGCAGGAATGCCAGTGAGTGATGAAGCACTGCCATGGCGACTGAACTAAATCACGTCAAAAGTCCCTTCAGGTCCTACAATTTGATGGGTTCTCCGCTTTACAGGCATTGGCTGTGAGTGTGATTTCAGCCAGGCAAAATGGGAGTGAGCGCATCTTTGGTCGCACAGGTAACCTAAAGGGATGGCACGGAAGGCCCAATATGCCTTATGTATAAGGTATATCTTACATATTACCTAGTAGAATAATGTTACCAGTGAGGACACTGAGGTTCAAAGATGTTTAAAGAAGACATGACCAAAGACAACCCTCAGAATGGGAGAAAATATTTGCAAACGAAGAAACTGACAAAGGATTAATCTCCAAAATATACAAGCAGCTCATGCAGCTCAACATCACAAAAACAAACAACCTAATCCAAAAATGGGCGGAAGACCTAAATAGACATTTCTTCAAAGAAGACATACAGATAGCCAAAAAATGCATGTAAAGATGCTCGACATCACTAATCATTAGAGAAATGCAAATCAAAATCTCAATGAGGTATCATCTCACACCAGTCAGAATGGCCATCATCAAAAAATCTACAAACAATAAATGCTGGAGAGGGTGTGGAGAAAAGGGAACACTCTTGCACTGTTGGTGGGAATGTAAATGGATACAGCCACTATGGAGAACAGTATGGAGGTTCCTTAAAAAACTAAAAACAGAACTACCATACGACCCAGCAATCCCACTACTGGGCATATACCCTGAGAAAACCATAATTCAAAAAGAGTCATGTACCACAATGTTCACTGCAGCTCTATTTATAATAGCCAGGACATGGAAGCACCCTAAGTGTCCATCAACAGATGAACAGATAAAGAAGATTTGGCACATATATACAATGGAATATTACTCAGCCATAAAAAGGAACGAAATTGAGTTATTTGTAGTGAGGTGGATGGACCTAGAATCTGTCATACAGAGTGAAGTAAGTCAGAAAGAGAAAAACAAATACCGTATGCTAACACATATATATGTAATTTCAAAAAGCGGTACTGATGAACCTATGGCAGGGCAGGAATATAAAGACACAGACATAGAGAACAGACTTGGGGCATGGGAAGTGGGGAGCTGGGATGAAGTGAGAGAGTAGCACTGAAATATATACACTACCAAATGTAAAATGGATGGCTAGAGGAAGCTGCTGCATAGCACAGGGAGATCAGCTCGCTACTTTGTGACCACCTAGAGGGATGGGATAGGGAGGGTGGGAGGGAGGCTCCAGAGGGAGGGGATGGGGGATAGATGTATACATGTAGCTGATTCACTTTGTTGTACAGCAGAAACTAACACAACATTGTAAAGCATTTATACTCCAATAAAGATGTGGAGAAAAAAAAAAGAAAATATGATCAAAGTCACAGAGTACTGAGTGTCTGAACTAGGACATCTAGTCCCTCATCCCCAGACTTCCAGATTCGGACTCCTACTCTACCACAATGCTTCCCTGTCAGGACCCCAAAGAACCTCATACATTCCTTACACACAGAAGTACTAAGCAAGTAAAAGAAAATTTTGTATTTACAGAGGAAAAAATAAAACGCACAGATCAAAATGCCTGGCCAACTTCAGGGGGTCTGCAATATGGCTCCAGTGAAGACCACATCTTTCTTCCAACTTCTAATCATGAAATATATTCAAACCATGTGCTCCATCTAGTGGATTAATGGAAGATCCTCAGGATGACGGAAATGCACATTTTTAGTACTGTTCAATTCACACAACCCTGAAGCATTCATTTGCTATCACAAACCTCTACCTAAAATGGCAGCGCTAAAAAAGATTATAAAAACCACAAGCTTCCAAGAGTCAAGGATGAATTCTTTCCAACTAGTTAAAACTGTACTCCAAATTTGCTTCCTCCCCCTTCCCAGTTTTCCCCAACATAAGTAACGAGGTAGGTCACCTCACAGGTAATCAAAGTAAAAGTTCTCACGTGGCACACGTCCAGTAGGTGTAACTCAGACCAGACTGTGAAGCTCACAAAGATCCTATAGCCTCTTGATGTTACTGCAGTTACTAATCGTCACCTTAAACTCAAGAGCAGACCTTCCTCTCAAAGAAAAGAACAAGATGTGACAGGAAAAACCCAGCTCAGAAGTCAGCCAAGATGCCTGGTCCTGCCAAGTTTCTGAATGTTGCAACCTTAAGTCATTTAACTTCTGCCTTGGTTCCTCCTTTGTAAAACATGGCCAGTGATCTATCCCTCAGGGGGTACTGTGAGGATGAAGAGGGATGACCACTGAGAAGCACCTCCAGGAGGACCCTAGCACTCAATGAACGGCAAAGACAGACAGGTGGATTTAAGTACGCTCACTTCTCCAATTTATGGGCCCTTTCTTTTCTTCACCCCCAAATTTCTATTTTAAAAAGGTAATACATCCAAATGGAAGCAGAGTTGCTAGAAGATATGGAGATACAAAATAATAAGGAACTGTCCCTTATTCAGTGTGACCAAAACATCTGTGAAACAAGGTGGGTCCTTGTAAACCATATTAATGTGTTTGCATTTCATCCAAAATTCAATGAGAAGCCACGACACTGTCCTTCCTTGACCCCGATCTGTCACATTCCCACAATGTTCCAAAACTTTGTCAACCCATTTCCTAAAGAATAAAATAGAATACTCTTAAGAAGATGTGTTTCTGTCTTCTGCTTCAGCTTTACAATCTGAATGTCAACTTTCACGTACATGTTCACTCAAGACTTGTGTTTTAAGTCTGAAGAAACATCAAATTCAATAATGTCCATTATGAACCTTTTGTTGTGTCGTAACTCTCAACCTATCAGTTTCGAGTGAGCATATTTCATAACAGCAGTAAACATCCTCAACTCCAATTAAATTATTAACTGTAACGTAATACAAAATATGAAGGAACTGTCAGAGAAGGTTGATTGCCTCACTCACCCCAATATCTATCCTGCCCTTCTGATACAGTAAGAGAAGTATGAGTGAGCTTATGGCCACCCAGCCAGACTATATTTCTCAGCCTCTCTTGCAGTGAGATGTGGCTACACGACTAGGTTCTGGCTAATGGGATGTAGGCAGAAGTGATGTGTGCAACTTTAAAGTCATGCACTTAAATGGGAAGGAGTATGTCATCCTCATACCATCTCCCCTTCCTGCTGGCCAGAATACAGACCAGTCATCAAGCAAGCCTGGGCTGTTTACACTTGGACTATCATTGTAAGAAAGATTTTCCATCCTTTATAAGCCACTGTTTTTTGGTCTTTGTTAAAGTTAAATCCTAATGAATACTGAAATAACTACAAACCTGAAAACAAACATTTTGTCCATTCAACAAGTATTTATTGGGGACCCACTACGTGCCAAGCATGGTATAGACTCTAGAAATACAAGTAAGAATAAGACTCAGTTCCTGCCCTCTAAGAGCTCACACAATGATGGGCTGAAAGACTCTGGACTGTGGTATTAAAAAATAAGATAATGTGAATGTACTTAATGCCACTGAACCTATCACTTAAACAACGTTTAAACAGTAAATTTTATGTTATATGTACATTGCCACAATTAAAAAATATTGCCAAAAAAAGAAGAATCCAGAAGACGCAAACTTTAATTCAGTGATTTAAGGTTTTCAAATCACGTATCTGATAAAGGACTTTTATCCAGATAAAAAGAACTCTCAAAACTCAATAATAAGAAAATAAACAATAAAAACAGACAAAAGGTTTAAACAAAATCGTCACCAAAAAAGGTATCTAGAAGCAGTACATTAGAAGATGCACAACATCATCGGTAATCAGCAAAATTTATTTTAAAACCCAGTGAGCTACCTCTACACACTTACTAGAATGGCTAAAATTAAACACTGACTATAACAAGTGATGCCAAGGATGTGGAGCAAAGGAACCCTAAAACACTCTGATGAGCTGTTTGTGGGAATGTAAAATGGCACAACCACCCTGGAAAACAGTCTGACAGTTTCTTAAAAAGTAAACATTCATGGGCTTCCCTGGTGGCGCAGTGGTTGAGAGTCCGCCTGCCGATGCAGGGGACATGGGTTCGTGCCCCGGTCCGGGAAGATCCCACATGCCGCGGAGCGGCTGGGCCCGTGAGCCATGGCCGCTGAGCCTGCACGTCCGGAGCCTGTGCTCCGCAACGGGAGAGGCCACAACAATGAGAGGCCCACATACCGCAAAAAAAAAAAAAAAAAGTAAACATTCACCAACCATATGACCAACCATTCTACAGTTATTTACCCAAAAGAAATTAAAACATGCATCCATACAAAAATTTATACACAAATATTCATGGCAACTTTATCTGTAATAAACAAAAACTGAAAACAATCCAAATGTCCAAGTGACTAGACTGATTGACTTATATATAGTATACCCTTATAATCAAATGTTACTCATCAATAAAAAGGAATGAACTGTATGAATGAATCTCAAGATAATTATGCTAAAAGAAAGAAGATAAACCAAAAAAGTTTGTAATGCATGATGGCATTTTTATAAAAAAATAATTTATAGTAACAGAAAGCAGATCTATGATTCCCTAGGATGAGGAAGGATTATAAAAGGACACAAGGAGACTTTTGGGGGTGATGGATATGTTCATTTTCTTGAATGTGGTGATTGTTTTACCGACGTACACATGTCAAGTCTTATCAAATTCCACATTTTAAGTACGTGCATTTTAATGTTTGTCAATTATCCTCAATAAAACTACTTATGGGGGAAATGTCTCTATAGTAGCATTTTCACACAAAGACTCTCAAATGTACCCGTGTTTTAGCTTGAACTAATCTAATTCAGACTCTGCTCTAAGGTTATCAAAATACCCCAGTATTACTAATTACTAAGCTGAAAAGCTGACATTATGCCACTTTTAACTCAAAACAAAACTGATTTCTGAAAAAAAGAGAAGAATATGCATTTCATATTCTCCGTCCTTTGAAAAGAGTTCAGTTTTCCTATGTGCCATTTTTGGCTTCTCCCATGGGAAAGTACATTTACACTCAGTCTGTGCACATGTATATTCTTCAAAGGGGGATTAAGAAAGGAAAGGATAAATAGTACCTAGAAGTTATCAAGCACTAGCGGATGAATTAAAGTTCTCCTAATTCCACTATGAGAATGTCTCAAAACACAATGAAAAACTCATAAATATAGTATCTATTGGTTGTCTTGGAAATTACGCACATTTGGTGCACGACAATTATCATTCCACATTATCCTCAGAACAATGGTAAATCATAAAAAGAGTAGTTTAACTTTCACTTAATTTATATCTACTTCCTTTACTAGAGAATTTCTAAATAAAAATCTGCACATGAATTACCAAACTTTTCAGGAAACATCTTTCATAGATTAATTTTTTAATGCATTATTTAAAAAACAACATCTGTTTGGGCAATAGACCCAGTAAATAAAATACTTTACTTTTTGAAGTTAGAAAATGTTTTGTACACATAATAATTATGTTAGTAAACTCTCCAATACATAAGACGGGATCTTAAAAGTCTTAACACTCAGCTCACAAAATAAGCTCTGTAATTTATGGGTGCTAAAATGGCTCTACGATCTAAATGACATTACTGTCAACCATGACTCATAGGAAGAAAAAAATGGTTTTCATTTCTTAACACTTGGGAGTTGTTTCATCTTTAACTACTAAAATTAAAAAACAAAAACAAAAACACTCTCAAATTAAACTGTTACAAGGAAACCTTGGTAACAAAGAAACCTTGGTAGAAACTCATACACATACTACTTTAATTGAATATCGATAATAAAAGTAATAAAGTATAGTGGCTACTCTCTGCAAAATGGTGCCATCAGGTTATCAGTCCTTGAACACGCACTGTGCTTGGTGGAGGAAATGTAGTGCAGAAGTAATTCGACCCCATTAGGGCCGCTGTCTGCTAGAGAACTTCTCTACACCAGAGGGGAAGACCAGCGCATTCTTGGTAGCGGACTCCAAGTGTTCCCTCCTCCGTATTTGCTCAGTCATCGGCACAGCCACAGCTTAAAAGAGGCTGAGTACCATTGTACTTTGATTACAAATTCCTGTCTGGACTGCCTAACGGGAGTTACACTTTCCTGATAGTACTGAAAGGATGCTTGAAATCCGGAGGGGCTCTGGAGTCAGACAGCCTTGGTTTGAGGAGTTCCAGCTCCCTTCCTTACTGCCATGTAACCCTGAACAAGTTACTTAACCTCTCTAAGGCTCAGTTTTCCCATCTGTTAAAGGGTGACAATAACAGTACCTACCTCTAGCATAGTGAGTACTCCATTAACAATATCACTTCATAATTCTTTTCCTATCACAATCAGCAAGAGGGACATCTACAAGTATTGGTGAGAACTGAGTAGAAATTGAAAAAAACTGACACTGACTTTCTGAGAAACCAAAGTTATAGTCAGAAATATAAAAAATGCAGGAAAATGTGTACACAGTGATTGTTTAAGTAAAGCGTTCTACTTCAAAATTCAATCCAAGTGTTGTACCAGATATCTAGTGGCTGCATAAATCATTCATGGATCCCCAGAATTCAAGTATTCATTCACCAAACATTTAGAGAGAGCTTCTACTTTGCTTCAGACCCCAGGGAGGACACACAGAGGGAAGACCTGCTTGCGTCCTAAAGGAGCCAATGACAGCATGAGGGTGGGGAGACTGGGGCGGGCGGGGGACGGGACGGGGGAGGATGGACACACTCTTAATACAATAGACTGACCCACCTCTTCCAGCCTCACTGCTCTACCCGGGAACCCCCCCGAGCATCACTGCATAAGTCAGCAGTGTAACAAAAGATGGCTTTATTCCTCTGAAGCAAACTAAAATGGAATCTGGCTTGATGACCCACACAAACGTTCAGAGTTGGTTTTCCTCTTCCTAGGCATTCCATTCACACCTAAGGTGGGCCCTGCAGAACCCTTTGTCCAGAAGTGTCCAAGAGCCATCAGACAACTGTGTGGGGCTATTGGGTATGGGGCGTGTATCAGTCAGCTCAGGCTGCCACAACAAAGTCCCACAGACTGGGTGGCTTACAGAAGTGTATTTTCTCACAGTTCCAGAGGCTACAAGTCTAAGATCAAGGTGTCAGCAGAACTGGTTTCTTCTGAAGCCTCTCTCCTCAGCATGTAGATGGCCATCTTCTCCCTGTGTCTTCATAGTTTTCCCTCTGCGTGTGTCTGTGTCCCGATCTCTTCTTAAAAAGACACCAGTCATATCAGATTAGGGCCCATTCCTACCTCATTTTAACTTAATGACTTCTTTAAAGACCTTATCTCCAAATACAGTCACATTCTGAGGTACTAAGGGTTAGGATTTCAAAATAGGAATGGGGTGAGGGCAGAGGGACACACCTCAGCCCGTAACTGAGAGGACTCAGCATCTGTGGTCAGAGCATCTTGAAACAGAGTACAGGGAGGCAGGAGGATGTTCAAGCAGGACAACATGCAAGAATAATCCACTTTCTCCTACTCTCCTAGAGAGAATTATGTACTGGTAAGCAGACACATTTTCCCCCTGGTTTCTTTATACTCCTCTGTATATCTTAAGTGTTCTACAATAAGCTAAGAATGAACTACCTTGATGTGTAAAAGCATCATTCCTTAGAGTTGGACACCTAGCGCAGGCCATGGGGTGCCTCTGGTACACTTTCTAGGCATCAGGATACAGATGGAGAGTACAGTGGGGTGAATGGTATCCCCTCAAAAGATACGTCCATGTCCTAACCCGCAAAATGTGTAAAAACGGGTCTCTGTAGATGTAATGATCTTGAGATGAGATCATCCTGGATTACCCATGTGGATCCTAAATCCAATGACAAGTGCCTAATAAGAGACAGAAGAGGAGAAGACACAGACCCAGAGGAGAGGCTGTGTGAAGACAGAGGCAGGGATTGGAGTGATGCAGCCACAAGCCAAGGAACGCCAGAGACCACCAGAAGCTGGAGAAGGCAAGGAAGGAGTCTCCCTTAGAGCCTTCAGAAGAAGCACAGCCCTGCCAGATTTCCAACTCCAGCCTCCAGAACTGAGAGAGTAAACCTCTGTTGTTTTAAGCCACCAGGTCTGTGATAATTTGTTAAGGAAGCCATAGGAAACAAATACAGAGACCAATATGATTAAAACAGGAAACTCTGTGGTTGTAAGAATTTTCTAGTGGGCTTTTATTGGCAGCCTATGGTCAGGCACCTTTATTTCTGCTGTAGCCAATAATTCTAACTAACTGCCAAGGGAGGTATTATCTCTGTTCTACAACTAGTCACTGATGCACCGAAACTGAACTTGAGGATCGTGCAGCAGGAGATGGTGCAGCGGCATTTTACACCCCAGACTCCACTAAATGTGGCCTTTTACCTACACCTCCACGCTTTCCAGCCAAAAGGTGTGTAAGTTTACTGCACCGTCCAGTCTCCTCCTCCTGCAAAGTATCCACTTAGTGCTGCCGGGCGACGGAGTGATGCTTCCCAGACTTGAAGATCCCCTGTCAAACGAGGAAGGAACCTGGAAATATTTTTAAACTTGAGTGAAATGTGTTAACACCGAGTTCTTACTCCCCATGAGTTTACGTTTTTAGACATTTTGCTTTCAACTGTGGAACGGAACGATGTGTCACTGTTATATAAATGCGGCAAAGATGTGCTCTGTGCCTTGATCCCCAGGTCATTTATTCCTTCACTGCAGGCTGAGACAGGTTGGCTCAAGAGCCCACCGGCACCAAACTCAAATTTTTACACATCTGACAATTTTGAAAACAGCACAAACAAGCAGATTTTTAGCCATTTAGCCTGCTTTACATACCCTGTGGAACGTCACCAGACACTGATGAGACAGGGTCTTACAGTTACAAGGCCCAGGCTGCAAGAGCCCTCGGAGTGCGCTGCTGCTGAGCAAGGTCACTTAGACATGTGAGCCCTCTCCAGTCCCCCCTCAGCCCACTCCGGGGCGTCCCCTGCCCTCCTCCCCTTCTGAATGGTGGTCCCTTGGCTGTAAGCCTCTGGCCGGTCTCATGTAACTTCGCCCAAGTGCTGTCCAATCAAGCTTGTGTGTTACCACTGCCTCTCGTGGTTGTACCTTTTTCCTTGATCAGCCCCAAACCCTTCAAACCCCCTACAGTCACCGCAACAGGACTCAGAGGCAAAAGGAACTGGGAGGAAATCATCCCGTCTTTTCCTTGCCTTGGAAATTGAACTTCCCTTAGAGTTGACTAACCCTGAGGCAGCTGCAGGCGCCTGGGGTTTTCATCCTCCTGCCCCAGAAATCCTGGACAGGCTCCCCCCTCCCCGAGGACAGAAGAGTCATCTGTCCCGTTTCTCTACCGGCTCCTGTCCTGGGACGTCAGCCCCTCTAGCTTTCCATCACTAGGATGTCGAGCTCAGGAGGAACAGGGGGAGGCTGCCAGACAGGTACACAACCAGGACCCAAGAACAAAGATGAGGCAGACAAAAGTGCAGCTGCCAAGGACCATCTCTAACCCTTACCCACCAAGGGTGAGGAAAGGGAGGAGAAGACAGCCCAGAGGGAACTGGGGAAGGGGATTCAAGCAGGCAGTGGTAACAGTGGAGGAGAACTGACTCCTTTACCCAAGTCACCCACATCCCCTGCCCCCTACTCAGCCAGCCCCTCTTTGAAACCCTCCGAGACCTCTACATGTGCCGTATAGTAGTCGGAACAGCAGTGATGTGACCACCCCTCCGCGAGGCAGGGGTGAGCACCCTGGACGCTGCTTGGCGCCAGAGGCCTCTAGTAAATGTTTGCTGAATGAATGACAGTGAGCACTTACTTAACATTTACATTTAATTGCTGTGTAACCCAACTGTGATTCTTATTTATATGACACATTAACTCTGCTATGAAGTTATCTGTGAACAATGGCTCGGGAAGGCTCAGTCATGGTTTGCTGGTCATAAAGCATGTTCAACTGCAACACTGCTGAACTTCACAGGTGGAAAGCCGGGGCCAAGCCTGATTGTTCACTGCCCCACGCTGATTATGCAAAATGATCTTAAACTCCAACGCTGAGGGAAACAACTGGCCAGCCCTCCTGCAATTGTCTCTGTAGGAATCACTGGCTCAAGTAACAAGAACCCTGCAGGCAAGTGAGCAGCAGGTGTTGGGTATAATTTGTGTGTCCCCTCAGCAGCTGGCAGGTATACAGCAGAACGTCAATAAATGCTTAGTGTGAGGTTTCCTGCAACAGCAGATGCTTCCTACAGCTGAGATGTTTCAACCTCTGGAGACATCAAATGTTCTCTCACCTGGCTGAGGGCCCCGGCCAGACCCATACCACCCAGGACCACTGTACGGTGGCAACTGGAAAGGAACAAGAGACCATTCTTTGTGAAAAATAGGATGACTTCCTACTTCTTTATTTTAGAGTAATTACTCACTGATGCTTTATAAAAGTGCAAATTTTGACACATACACCAAATAAAAAGAATTTGGAAATGCAAAAACTTAGAACAAAGAGCAACTGAGATAACTTACAAGACACTTAACTTTGGGATCCCTTAGAAATTGTTTCCATATTGACAACAGGTTGAAGACAAGGGCAATCATTTCCCCCAAACTACAATGCAGTTTTTAAAACCATAAGTAGAAGTTACACTAAAAGAACTCGCCTGATTATAAGCTCAACTGCTGACATCTCACACACACACACACACACACACACACACACACACACACACACTCCCTCAGTTTTTCAGCAGCAGGATGGGATTTTACCACACGGAGAAAAAAAGGGAGGAAACTCCCACCTCATCCAACCAATAAAAACATCACTCACAAGCCATTTAGTAGCACCCAGATGGACAGATCTTCTGCAAGACTTGCCTCACTATGTTAATCAGAGGTTTTTTAAGTGGTATCAAAGTGACTGCCACTAACAAAACAACCAGGAAATCTTGAAGCAGACAGAAAAGGAGGGAACTCCTTTTCAACACGGCCACCCCAGACTCGCAGAACCAAGCTGAGTGACCGCTCCGAACTCGCCCTTCCTCCCAGGGACGGTGGGAGGTGGGACGCTCAGCAGCAGATTCGCTGGAACGATGCCCATCTGCTCTGAGTAGCAGGAACCTGACCTCGGTGCCACACACATCACGTAACTAAAGGCTAGGCCTCATCACTCACCCTCTCAGAGATTAAGAAAGGAAGTGATTTGTTGGTTTTGAGGTTTTCGAAAGGAAGAAGGATTTTACAACCAGTGGGCTAACCCCCTTAGCTCTACTCTGCAAAACAACAATTAAACGGCTGCCCAACTTTTAGGCCCTGTCTTGGCGGTAAACACCCGGTAGAACCTGCCGGGTCAACAGGAAAGGTGCGGGCCATGGTGGGGGCGGGCGGGGTTCTAAAGAGCCACTCTGACTCACTGCAGTGTCAAATACCTTGAACGCATTTCACCCACACCCTCGAAACCTGTTTTATTCAGAGTATAAACTCAGATACGGATCTCTCTCTCTGCCTGAATCCACCATTTACTTTTTCTTTTTCATTACATCCAACTCTTGACCCGTAGTTCTCCTAAAGATATCCGCAGAAATAACTTATGCTTAACTTCACGTGTGCATTGATGCCACAAAGTGTAGCTCTGGATGTTTCTTAAAGGCTCCTCTTCAGGTTATGCTTCAAGTGAAAATCCACCTTGAAATTTCCTCTCCCATAAGGGTGAGTAGAAGAGAGAACAAAAGTTGGGTGAAACAAGTTTAATCTCTTATATCCCGAGAAATTAATTAATAGACAAAATGTTTATTTAAAACACTATGTCAAAGAGTCACTGAAATCTATGCCATACTTTTTTTTTTTTTGGTACGCAGGCCTCTCACTGCTGTGGCCTCTCCTGTTGTGGAGCACAGGCTCCAGACGCGCAGGCTCAGTGGCCATGGCTCACGGGCCCAGCCGCTCCGCGGCACGCGGGATCCTCCCGGACTGGGGCACGAACCCGTGTCCCCTGCATCGGCAGGCGGACTCCCAACCACTGCGCCACCAGGGAAGCCCCTATGCCATTTTTTGATGGCTGTGTTGGACGCACATATAGAAGCCAAATAAATAAAGTGAGCCAAGACTTTCAGTGTACTTTTCTCAATGATAAAATTTCCCAAGATGATAATTAAAACACATTCCTGTTGACCCTGGAAGTAAAGTATGGCCTATTTGCCAAAAAAAAAAAAAAGAAGTTATACAGTCTTGATCTCCTCAGAATACACGGCCTTTCCTATGGGACCACCTTAAGGAAAACAACTGAACAGATTCTAGCAGAGAGCCACCAGACTGAGAAATGCCCCTACCATGCAAGTACACAGGCTTGTCACTGTCAGGGCCCTAGAATTAGACAACAAAAATTAGGGGATTATTTTTCAACTTTTAAACATTTTCAGGACTAAGAATATCTTCTTTATTACCTTGTTTTTCACTCCTGGAGTGTTGTCTAAAAGTAATCAAACAAAAAATTAAATTCCACAGTTAAACTTGTTCTCAAATCAGTGGTTCTAAGAAGCACCAGTCTTAAGCAGCAGCCTTTCCTGCAAAGTGTCCCTGGACACAAACTCAACATTTCGCTCTCCCCTCGCTGTCTTGCTTTCCTGTCCAGGACTCCTCAACAGCAGAGCTCCTACTGGTCGAGTCATCGGCTCTGCCACCAATTTTCAACCTGGCAAGGCCCCCAAGTCATGGGCGGCACCAGGGACTACAATGGCAGCACAAGCGTTGACCCAACACTGGTGCCCAGTGACAGAGCTCACTGACACTGTATCCCATTTGTGCTCAAGGTTCTGGAAGATGTTCACGTGGAGTTAAAAGTGATTCGTTGTTGTCTGCTTCTTGGTTTACTGTTTTGTTTGTTTTTTCATGGTCCAAAGCTCTGGCAAGATTTTTTTTACCAAACTGTGAGTTTTGGAGAAAGAGGCAAACCTGGATACAACCTATGGGTGACCAGGACTCTGGGCTTCCCCGAATTCACTTCTCACGCTCCCTGCTTAACTTCACCACTCTGCTACTGTCTGGTCCCTACTCTGGAAAGGAAGACAAGCTGGCATTTTTAACAACGTATGTTTTGTATTTGTCAAAGTAACATACGCACATAACCAAAAGAGCTGACAGTGAAAAGCAAGTGTAGCCTGGCTCACCCCACTCCACTCCCAGCCTTGCTCCTCAGAGGCAAATCCTTTCAGTGATTTTGGTGCTTTTCCTGGTAGTTTCCTCTGTAGCTCTAATGTATACATTTTCTAAATTCATCCTTTCTAAGCATTTTCAATCAACTTTCTGCTATGAGAGAGGAGGACAGCACACAAACAACACTCTTATGCTCACACTGTCACTATTTCTAGGTCTCTTTAGTTACCTGTGTAACTGTAAGTAATACACTTTATACTATTATTCCATCACTGACAGTTTCTCGTGACTTCCCACTTTGTAAGGTAAAGATGTCGGGTACCAAAAAGTGAAATTCCAATCACTTAAGTTTCGCTTTGCTACTAATACCAGCTGATAAATGATGTGCCTGACAATAGAATGAAAAGGAATAGTAGGGGCTTCCCTGGTGGCGCAGTGGTTGGGAGTCCGCCTGCCGATGCAGGGGACACGGGTTCGTGCCCCAGTCCGGGAGGATCCCGCGTGCCGCGGAGCGGCTGGGCCCGTGAGCCATGGCCGCTGAGCCTGCGCGTCCGGAGCCTGTGCTCCGCAACGGGAGAGGCCACAGCAGTGAGAGGTCCGCCTACCGCAAAAAAAAAAAAAAAAAAAAAAAGTAATAGTAAAAACTACGTTTTGGCATTGTATAGACTTCAATAAATTACTCTGTTTCCTGGTTCCAACTGGCAGAGTAATCAATGGCTATTCTTACGCAATTCTCCATTACTTAAGAATTTTGGAGGCAAGGCCCAACTGTGAAGCAAAAATTCACGAACAGTAACACTGTTTACAACACCTCCAAACTCACACACCCTCCCCACCCCCTCACCTTCCAACTTCAGAGTATCTGGCTAAGCGGAGGTAGCAGGTGATGGGAAAGTTTCTCATCGGATCTTGGCCAGCCCAGAGCTTCAGGAAGCTTGCCATAGCCATGGGGTAAGGGACACACCGCAAAAAGACAAATCTGATTTGAGGGGGCCAGTGAAAGGCTACTGATGTAACAAGTAATTTTTGAAGGTATGACATATACTATAGCCAGTTAATGATCTCGAACACAAAAAAATTGAATTTCATTAGGAAATTATTGATCTTTCAAGATAATGCTGTAGACACTCTTTTAGGCCAACATCTTCATCATACCTAAAAATATAAGCAACAAATATAGCAAATATATTTAAAATAACCTATGAAGTTTTCAAAGTTTACCAAGGATATTTAGGTTTCAGAATGTAAAATGACACCTGATTACATTTTGTTTGGATCCTGCCTAAAATTTCAAACAGTAGACAGCAAGTAAAAACAAATGAAAAATTGAAACACACATGGAATGTATAGTTTTTGTGTGTTTTTGTTTTTATTGAAGTATAGCTGACTTACAATGTTGTGTTAGTTTCTGGTGTACAGCAAAGTGATTCAGTTATACATATATTCTTTTCCATTGTGGTTTATTACAGGATATTGAATATAGTTCCCTGAGCTATACAACAGGACCTTGTTGCTTATCTATTTTGTATATAGTCGTCTGCATATACTAATCCCAAAGTCCTAATTTATCCCTCCTTCACCCTGGAATGTGTAGTTTATATTATGTCCCAAAGCAGAAGATAAAGCTTCAGTGATGTTTTAATTATAATCCAGTACCTTTAATCCTTCCCATATTTCAGGCCTGTAGGAGAACTATAAACAAGACGGCCTTGGGGTGATACGCCAGTAGAAACAGCTAAGACAGCAGAAATGTGAATTAGCCACAGCATGATCTTGAATGACTCACTTATTCTCCCGTCCATTCCATAAACATTTCACAAGCACCCACTGTGTTCCAGACACCATCGTCAAGTCCCGTAAGCTCTCTTCATCTATAACCTGGAGCAGCTGCAGCCTGACCCACTCCTACATGCCTCTGCCTCTAAAACTGGATTCTACTTCAGATACATGACCTCCCCAAATGTTGGTTCCCGTTTGACCCAAAGGTGCCTGACTCTCCAGGTCAAAGATCAAACGTTTTCAGAGACAGCTGCCCAATGTATGAAGCCCAGCACGATAAGCTCATTTCAGGAAGTGGATGCAAGAAGGATGAGGAGCAGGTGGGAGACTTCTTTCTGCGGCACCACCTTCCCACCCTCCCACCCGGCCCCCTCCCCAGCTCTGCCGACACCCCTCCTTCCAGCAAGAGAGGGTGTGCCAGCCACTGCCCGCCGTGTCCTTAGAGTCAGTCCCTCCACTGTCCCCTGGCGCAACAGGGAAAGGAGACGCTTGGAAGGCGGGAAAACCTCACCGGGTTCTCTGCTCTTTAGCCAGCTCAGCGTACCCTTCACTGGCCGGGAGCTGGCAATTAAAACCATGACCCTCCAGGCCACCTATCGCCCCTGACTCCTAGGGTCCAAAGCTCAGTTACTGCTTCCTAGTTCACTGATTTCCACACGTGCTCACTAACTTCCTGAGAGCCCATGAGGACTGAGCCTGGGACACAAACTCACCCTGGGTTTGGGGCCAAGGGCCTGAGGACTCTTCCTCCTCCCCCTTCTCTGCCACCCTTAACAGGAACCTAAGTTTGCAGGTTTCATACCAAAGAAAATATCACGCAAACAAGTTCTGGGTGGTTTTATTTTTAACTGAAGTATAGCTGATTTACAATATTGTGTTAGTACCAGGTGTACAACAAAGTGATTCAACTATACATATATATTTTTTCAGATTCTTTTCCATTATAGGTTATTACAAGATACTGAATATAGTTCCTTATGCTATACAGTGAATTCTTGTTGTTTATCTATTTTATATATAATGGTGTGTATCTATTAACCCCATACTCCTAATGTACCCCTCTTCCCCTACCCTCCCGTGGTTTTTTAACACCCAGAACTTAAAGCTATGAGAAGGCTTTACAAGTCATTCCCTGACATATGCCAATTGAAGGAGCAATCAAAGAAAGCAGAGATAGAAATGATGAGGACGGTCACTTGGAGGACTTGACCCAGCTACAGAAGGGAGTTGTTCACCATCACCACAGTCATCCTTTTTACCCTCTATTACCTCAATTCTCAGACAAAAACCCTCTCAAAAATCAACAAATAAAAACTACGTTTCCAGTGTGGAGATAAAGAATAAGTTTCACTCCTCTAGTGGCTAAGAAAAAGTCGAAATTCACAATCTGCTGAACTTCCCTCATAATAAATTTGCCCAAAAAACACAAGAACCACAGGAAATACCTCGTAGGAAAGAGAAACGAGCTGGCTTTTGAAAATAGAGAAGAAATTCAAGGAGCAACAGATGCCAAACTGATATTCAGCCAAGGGACCATTCCTGTTTAAAGATTCAAAACATCCTTAATAACCATAAGTCATCAGCTCTTGGCATCTCAGCATGACCATTTTCTCATGGACATATGTGGATGCCAGCAGAACCGGGGCTTACAGTGGAGGGTAGGGGCATAAATACACCACTCCACAGTCCACGTGGAAACACGGAGAGACCTGCCAGCTGCACTGGGTACCCAGCAAAGAAAGGGGTATACACAGTGGAACCCCAGTATCCTCTCCTCCACAGGGACCCCTGCGCCTGGCCTACCACCCACTCCCTGGGCCTGACGCAGGACGGAAGAATCTCATGTTAAACAGATGCTAGCACGCGGCTGACTCCCTGAAGGTGGTCCCCCATGTCCCTAGATTCCTTGAAGGAATGATGATCAACAGACAAAATATTCGACTATCCCAAAATATTGCCAAGTATCAATTTCTTCATTTACCCTCTTGCCACAATCTCCACGGAAGAAAGATAATACAGGTTTTATCGTAACAGTTTTACTCAAGAGGCCTTTGCCTTTCATTCTGAAGACTGTTAAAGGGAGTAAAACTATAGTACTAGTTATTGATAACCACCAATAACGTACTATTTTTAAGAGGCTTCAAAAATTCGGTGCCTGTCATGTGCCAAAGGTTAAACCAGATATTTTACACACACCATCCTTCATCTTCCCACGTTAGGATATAAAATCAGTGATAGGTAAAAGCTGCTTTGGATCACTGCACATCCATTCTTGCCAGAAACGACTCTGATAGTGAAATTTCCAATCTTATTGCTAACTCAGCCATCAACCAAGGCCACTGGGAAGCTTTATGAAGTTGCTCTCCCATTCTGTGCCCTTTTCCCCTTTCCTTTCTATGGCCCGTTTTATCTCAGAGGACAGTTATCTCATAGAAAATTTAATTAGAAAATCTCATAGAGAAACTAATTTGCACTAAGATACTAGTGAGTTAAGGCATTATTGTTCCCAGAGATATATACTTGATAAAGGAGACCAACAGGAAGACAGCTACGCTTAACACAAATAAACAAATTACTAATGGTAGATTTTTCAGGTCTCAGGATTATATGGTAGGGTGAAGTCTTTCCCATTACCCCTTCAATCAAACCACTTCCAGTGCCCTGTTTGTCAGTTGTCTCCACGACCACAGTCCCTAAAGAGCCCTGAGAATGAACCTCTGGGCAGCAGCCTCTACACTCTCCCCTCAGATTACTGTTGACATCACCACTATCTCCCCTCCCCATTTCCACTGCGTTTACTTTCCTACTGTCCTTTTCTACTGAAATCAGGCAAGAATGATGTCAATAACTTAAACCACAAGATTCCAAGGACTTTGTTAAATGAGAAAAGTGAAAATTCACAAGTCTACAATATTGCACAAAAAGAACTAAGAAGATAAATTTTGTCACTTGTACGTTATTCAAAACTGCAGCAATGGGTACTATAGTTTCCCGCACTAATCACATATGTCAAAAAGAGAGGAGGGAAAAAAACACCAGCAACTCTGATACATATTTCCAAAATATCACATTAGGCTTTTAACAAACAATTTAGAATATAAACTTAATTATTCAAATTCAATTTAATTGAATTTAGCATAATTGCATTAAAATATTTAACTTATTTTCAAAGATATTCTTTCTGTAAGCCACCTGAACCAGAAAGTCGCCTGGTTTTATTTAAGGCCAACAGTAAGAACTTTCTGAGAAAGGCAGAAACCTCTGTAACTCAGATACTTGTACAAAGGAAAAAATAAATAAAAACAGGGTCCCAGGTTTCATTAACTGCTAGAGTATTCTGCTTCCTGCCTTGGCCTGGAGTCAGGATCAGTTACTGTAACTAAGAAACCTCAGACTGTTACCTGGTCCCCAGTGATATATAGTACGTGTGGCCTGGGTCCATCAGACAACACAAGCTCAGAGGGTTATCACCAAGGGAAGCTAAGCACCCCGTAACCTCCATCTCCACTTATCTACCTTCCTACTCCCAAGAAAACATCAGGTGGTTTTGGGAAAAAGATTAATTCTGCACTGAAAAAACACACAACAGATGGGGCTAACACAGTTTAAACACCACATCTCAAAGGTTATCTGCCCTAACATGTTAAGCAAGAAAGGGGGAACCATGGTGAAGCCCAAGTCAAAGTCTTAAGTGAATTTCTATATAGATCATTTTCACCTTTCTCCATGTCCCCCATAAAAGATGTTGCAATGCTTTGCCACATGTCAAAGGATGTGACTCTTCTGCTGGACTGCTCTGAAATCTAGTTCATGGGGATTATCCAGGTCTATTTATAAACCCCAAAGGCTGCAAAATTACAAATATAAGAGCTCTCACCGGGGCTTCCCTGGTGGCGCAGTGGTTGAGAGTCCGCCTGCCGATGCAGGGGACTCGGGTTCATGCCCCGGTCCGCGAAGATCCCACATGCCGCGGAGCGGCTGGGCCTGTGAGCCATGGCCGCTGAGCCTGCGCGTCCGGAGCCTGTGCTCCGCAACGGGAGAGGCCACAGCAGTGAGAGGCCCGCGTACCGCAAAAAAAAAAAAAAAAAAAAAAAACCTAGCACCATCTTGAAGTTAAGGGATAAGGCTAAAGGAGAGAGATGGAAAAGATCAAGCCACCTTAGTCATAGTAAAGGCACCTGAGCTGCCTTTACTATGAGCCATTTTTAAACCAATAACCACAAAGAAGACAAATAAAGATGGTGTCTCAGAATTATAGGGTGCCTTCTCCACTTACCTTCCCAACTCAGGAGAGAGGTATTCATCCGTCCATTTTATAGACCAAGAAACTAAATCACAGTCATGACTGCTATTAGTGGATATAAAATAGGGAGAGAAAGGTTCTCATCATTTTTAATACAGAAAGTTTCTGCTACGAAAATTTCCTGAATGAACATGTGAATGAATGAATGGTCCATTACTCCACTACTTAGGAGTTCAGTGGCTTAACTGATTCTGTTTAACTAACACAGAGAATGTGTCAAGAGTTAAAGAAGGAACAATTCCATTCCTAGGTATATACCCAAAAGAACGAAAAGCCGAGACTCAAATTGATACTTGCACACCAATATTCATTGCAGCATTATTCACAAGAGCCAAAAGGTGGAACAACCCAAGTGTCCATCAACAGACAAGTGTATTTTTTTAATGTGATATATGCATACGATGGAATATAATTCAGCCATAAAAAAGAATAAAACTCTGATACAACATGAATAAAACTTGAAGACATTATGCTAAGTGATAGAAGCCAGAAACAAACAATTATCTGTGTATGATTTCACTTATAAGGAGCTACCTAGAATAGGCAAATTCATAAAGACAGAAAGTAGAACAGAAATTACCAGGGCTTGAGGAAGAGGAATAGGTTGTTATTGTTTAAGGGATACAAGGTTTCTGTCTGGGGTGATAAAAAGTTTGGAAATGGACAGCAATGATGGTTGCACAACATTGTGTTTGTAATTAATGCACTGAATTGTACACTTTAAAATTGTTTAAATATCCTCAAAAAATTAAAAATATAATTGCCACATGATCCAGCAATTCCACTTCTGTGTATATGCAAAAGAACTGAAAGCAGGGACTTGAAGATATATTTGTACACCCCGTCCACAGGAGCATTATTCATAACACCCAAAAGGTGGAAGCTAGCCATGTGCCCAACAGATGAATATGTAAACAAAACATGGTATATACATATAATGGAATAGTATTCAGCCCTAAAAAAGAACGAAGGAAATTCTGACACATGCTACAACATGGATGAACCTTGAGGACATTAGTCTGAATTAAATAAGCCAATCACAAAAGGGCAGACACTGTACGACTTCACCTACAGGAGGCACTTACAAAAGTCAAATTCACAGAGACAGAAAGTAGAGCAGTAGTTACCAGGAGCTGGGGGAATGGGCAGTTACTGTTTAATAGGTACAAAGTCTGTTTTGCAAGATGAAAAGAGTTCTGTGGACGGAAGGTGGTGATAATAGCACGACAATGTTGAAATGTACAGTAACTATATTTTTAAATGGCTAACATGGTAAATTTCATGTCTTGTGTAATTTACCACAATTAAAAAAAATATTTTAAAGGCTAAAATAGTAAACCTTGTTATATATTTTACCACAATTTAAAAAAACCTAATAATATATCAAAAACCACTGAATTGTACACTTTAAAAGGGGGTTGTGTGGTATGTGAATATCTCAATAATTTGTTTAAAAAAAAAAAACAGTTGGAAAAGGAAGCAACAGCACTCTCTGCCTACCTGCTGGCTATTACCCAGCTGCGAAGCGGCCCAGCTCACCCACTTCCTGCCCTACTCGTCCACTTCCGGCCCTACTCATCCACTTCCGGTTCTGCTCATCCATGTCCGGCGCTTCCCTTTCCTCCCTCTTCCTGACCCCCAAGCCACCCAGTGCAAGGGGGGGAAAGAAGCGCCATGCCTCTCCCATCTCCCCACAATCTCTTCACTTACTTTTGCAGCCTGGCACACAGAGGAAACATGAGAAATAGCTTATTGAATGGAGTGAGTGGGAGAAACTGAATTTGATAAGCAAAATCAGCACTGCATTCAACAGACTTACTAGGTTCTCACTAGCTCGGCACAGGGAGTTTCCGAGGCTGAAACATTAAATACTGCCTGATGAGATAAGTACACAAATAAATACAAGACAGAGTTTTTTTTAAAAAAAAGCCTAAAAGTACAGAGAAGTCGTTCATGCTAGGGAAGAAATCATATCTGGCTTATCCTTTCTCCGTGTTCATTTAGGAAGATGATCAATAATACTCAGCCCTAATGTAAACAGCTGGGGTATCTGGGTAAAGGGTATACAGAACTTCCTGGTTTTATTCTTGCTATTCTGTTTAAGTTTGAAATTCAATAAAAGTTCCAAGAACAGAATAGGGGGAAAAAAAATAGTAATTTGCCCTCTGTGTGGCGTACGGTTCCTTCTGTTGAAGACCAACACTAAAGGAGCTTTCTAGAAACTTTCAAAAGCAAAATCCGTGTCCCCATGTGGAAGCAGGAAAGGAGGATTCCCTGCGAGGAATCCGAAAGGAAAGAAGGAAATGCTGCGGGAGTAGGAGATGGGATGTTTGTTTGGGCTGGGTATGCTCTTGTGAGTGGAGGAAGGTGACTTGAGGACACCTGGTATGGGAAAGCTAGCTGGGGCTTCTCCATTTGGAGAGATGAAAGGGGAGGGAGAGATTGGAAGAAAAGGGCAGTTTGGCAAGCACTCAGTCATCCGTGGTCAGTCCAAAAACACAGGGCAGAGCAGGCAAAGAGGCACAAGGAATTTGGATTGGGGTTTTAATGGAAAACTATATGCACTTATATGGGACATAAGCTACGTAATTAATTATATTAATTACTACTATGCACACAGTTCTTAACTTTTCTCCAGGCTTTCCACAGGACAGCCTCATAAGCCTGTACAGCCTCTCCCCAGCTTTAAACGAAGACAGACAACAGATACAGGGAAGACTAGAAGTATGCAGCACTAGACCCAGAATCTGAGGCCTATTGTAAATTCCTAGCCCAAGGCATCTGGGCTCTTTCCGAAATAAACCAAGCTTTCCAAAAGCACCATCCGAACCAAAAATCAGCTGCACTAGCATCACAGGGACATGGAATTTTAACAAAAGTGCCTTTGTAGTTGAATGAAACAGAACCTAGTCTGGTTATTGTATTCCACACCAAATGCTTTGAAGATGACAAATTTAAATTCCAGAAGGTCTTCTTCCAGTTTAGTGAACACAGTGCCCCCCTTGGAAACATTTTCTTTCCTGATAAAGAGAGCACTAAATATATTTCGGAGTCATTTTTAGAATATATGTGTAAAAAATACTTCTGAAAACGCAATTGTGAGATCTGTTTTGCCATACAGACTAATAATAGTCAATTTAGCTTCCCCCGGGCATCCAATGACTTTCTTATTTGACATTGTTTTGGCACATTAAATGGTGTTGCGGAAGCTGTTTTTGAGCTTGTCTTTTAAAGCAACAAATCTTAATGGAAAACATCAAAGGGCGATTTAAATACTAAATATTCAAAAGCATTATAAAGATATGTTAATATCCTTATAAAGGATAACTAATATTATTTTGTACATTATTAACTCTGAGGGGAAAAAAGATGTTATGTCTGTAATGATTCAACTAGGTGTGGCCCAGTCTTCACTGTGAGTAAAACCAGCTCCTAACTGTCCAGAACAAAGAAATGAGCAATCCAAAAGTCATTTCTGAATGGATTTATATTTTGGGGCAACAAACTTTCCTCCCCAGTACTATTCTCTAAGTTAAAATAAACATCGTGGAGTGAATACTTGTTGGGTGGCTGCCCAGCACTTCCCTCTTCCCCGTAACACACCTTTTTTCTGCGATGCCCTTTTTTCCATAACCCCCTCCACGGCACTGGGGGTCATTCATGCCAAGACAGGTTGGAAGGCTGCCCAGGCCAGTCCACCTCTGGGGCCCAGAAGCAGTCCCTTGCTCTGACGCAAGGCAGTAGTCCTACAAAGCCGTAGGGACAGCACTGGGGCTCCCAGAAGCCACATTCCTACAATGACCCACGGCCCCAGCCACAAAGGCAGGTTCTAAGGGTGGACATCAGATCCAAGCCAGGTCCCCTCCTTGTGGGTGTCAGAGCTGGGCCTGAGAGATGGGCCAGTCTCTTGCCAAGTAGCTGGACTCTCAAAGTGCCATTCCCCACCATGAAGACTGGGAGCAAAGAAAGGGAATCTCCAGGTAGAGAAGGACTCAAAACCTTAAGGAGACCAGCAGGGGTAAGGGAGAGATTACTGAAGGCTGGGAAACCCATCGATACACCCAGCTGCATCCCTGCCCTTGGGCTCTGGGAGACACCCTACATCTTTATAATACACCCCCCTTTTTTCTGTCACTTGCAACCAATATTCCAAATTAATACAAAGAATTTCCAGCAGTCACACTAAAGAAGTGATCCAAAATATCAGCTGATACCTTGGGTGTGAAATCTTGCAAGCACAAAATAGATAACCACAGAACAGTGGGGGATGGGGCGGGGGAATGATATTTTTAAGTCCTAATTTAAGAGTAATTACCCTGCCACTCAGGTAGGGGAAGTCCTGGCTGAGCTGGTTGACTGGACTTTCGTGTTTCATCTCTGATTTCTTTACTAAACCACTGACTGAGGGTCAATTTTGCATTTAGGGGACTTCCACATCTATTACATAATATTCCCCCAAATAAAAGAATAATAGTTATTTGAACATTTAAATGTTTCCATAACACTAACGTGCTGCCTTTAATAAAGTAAAAAGTAACTGCAGCTTATAAAATAAAGTTTAAAAGTGCAAATTATAAATTTACAAGTGGAACAGCTTCAAAGGTCTTTGAAACAATAACTTAAACCCTCCTTAAGGAACAGTGGTTTCAAAAACACAGATAAGCAGACCCGGAGCTCCATGCTGGCTTACAACAGACTAAAAGACCAGCAGGCACTCTGCTTAGACAGTATACTAATTGACATGCGTTAAACTGATTTTGAAGATACTATCCTTCATGTTGATTTTTCTTATACTGATAATACAACGTAGTTTTGTTATGCTGAAAACCGATGAGATCTAGATTTACAACTCTAAGAGAATCCCACAGCTTGTATTAAACAATATTTCAAAGAATGTGCCAAAATTGGGGGTTGGGAAGGTTATTTCACGTATTTGTACAGGACCTCTCTCCAAACTGTACATGACCAACATACCAAGAAAAATATGAAATGCCCCAACTTCAAAAACCCCCACCTTAGTGATTCAGACCGTCAGCCCAGCAGTACTTGACATCTTGACACATGCTGTGCCACTGGGTTCTACTAGGCCAAGTGAAAAACCAGACAGGACATCTACCTGTGTCAGCGACCCCAGGACCCTCTGCCCTAAAGCTGCATTTTCCTTCCCCTGCCCAGCTCTATGTGCCCCATAGGCCAGGGTCACTCACCAAGGGTTCCCCTACAAGCATCCTGGTCAAACACCCACCCAGCAGAGGCCCTGTAAGTGTTTACTGTGCTCCAACGAGGCCACACTGTGGAATGAAGAAGAGCCAAGGAAGGCGTGCTGGGCGGTGCTGCCCATCATCATAAGGACTCTATCCCTCGGAGGACCCATGGGCCACATGTGGAGCCCCACGCCAGCCCGGCTCTAGGTACATGTCTGCACCACCCATGGACCTCACCAGGTCACCACCTTGTCAGTAAATCCAATGCACACTTTGCATCTATGACCTTACCTGACCTCTCAGAAGCTTATGGCAAGCTTATGTTTCCTTGCTTTGAAACACCCTTTCCTTGGTTTCCCCGACACCCCACCCTCCTGGATGCCTCGTATCTCTCAGGGTCCAGACCCCTGTGAAGTCTCCTCTTCCACTACCGGGCTCATAAGTGGAGACGGAGTCCCTTCTTTTCTCTTCCACACCCTCTCCACAGGAAATCTCACATCCACTCCTATGGTTTCGAGGCACGTCCACAGGGTGGCCTCAAATTAGGTAGATCCACCCTGATTAGACATTCTGACTTAATACACATAAAGTGAAGCTCCAAAATTTGCATTTTTTAACAAGCCCCCTGAGGTTTTGGATTCCTGAGCTCTGTATCAACTACCTACTTGACACCTCTGTGTGCCCGGTCTGGGACCTCTCAGTGGGTCCGGCGGTGGCATGCTGATGTCATCTTCTTCCCTGCTCGCTCCTCCACCTATGGCTTAAGCTGGGCATATAGGCACAGACCTCAAATCGCTGCCCCCAGCCCCTGCCCACCTCTGTCCCTCCCACATCTAATCAATCACCAAACCCTGTTAAGTTTACTGTCTGCTTCCGGTCATTCCCACTGCCATTTCCCTAGTTTAAACCAGCAAAGTCTCGCATCTGTATCACCCTAACAGCCTCTTAGTGGGATCCCTGCCTCCCGTCTCTCAACCCTTCCAAGCCGCTCTCCTCACTGCAGCCAGAAAGATCTTCCAAAAGCAAATCCAACCGTGTCACCACCCTGCTGAAAATCCTTCAGGGGATCCCAACCAACCTCAGGATAAACTTCATACTTTGTTTTTAATGTTTTATTAAGATACAATTCACACACCACAAAAAATTCATTCATGTAAAGTGTATAGTTCAGCGACTTCAGTATATCTACAGGGTTGCCAACCATCACAACGATCTACCTTTCATCACTCCAGAAAGAAACCTCAAACGCATTAGCTGTCTCTCTCCATGCCTCCTCTCCCAGTCCCCGGAAACCACTGATCTACTTTCTGTCCCTGTGGATTCTCCTCTTCTGGACATTCTAAATATGTGGACTTTATGTCTGGCTTTCTCCACTTAGCATGTTTCAAAGTTTATCCATGTTGTGGGATGTATCAGTACTTCACTCCTTTTTATGGCTAAATAATATTCCATTGTATGGATATACTCTATTTTGTTAACTATAGTATTTGTTATTCATCAGTTATAGACATTTGGGTTCTCTACTTTTTGGCTATTACCCACAATGTTACTATGAACATCTGTTGTGATGGTTAGTTTTGTGTCAACTTGACTGGCTCACAGGGTGCTCAGATACCACCTGGCTAAATATTATTTCTGGGTGTGTCTGTGAGGGCGTTTCTGGATAAAATTTGCATTTGAATCAGTGAACTCAGTAGAGCAGTTTGCCCTCCCCAGTGTGGCTGGGCATCATCCAGTCATCAGAGGCCCTGAATAGGACCAAAAAGCAGAGGAAAAATTTGGCCCTTCCTTAAGCGGATTACTTAAGCTGGGACATCAGTCTTCCTCTGCCCTTGGTACTTCTGGTTCTCAGACCTTCAGACTCAGATTGAATTATACCACTGGCTTTCCTGGGTCTCCAGCTTGGAGATGGCAGATTGTGGGACTTCTCAGCCTCCATAATTTCGTGAGCCAATTCCTTATAGTAAACCTCTTCCTATACATATAGGATATATATACATATATTTCCTATTGGTTCTGTTTCTCTGGAGAATCATGACTAATATTTCCATGTACAAGCTTTTCTGTGGACATATGTTCTCAATTGTCTTAGATATACCTACTAGTGAAACAGCTGGGTCATAGAGTAACTCTATATTTAGCTTTTTTTTTTTAACTGAAGTATATAGTTGATTTACAATGTTCTGTTAGTTTCAGGTGTACAGCAAAATGATTCAGTTATATATATATATATATATTCAGTTATATATATATATTCAGAATATATATATATAAAGAGCGTGTATATATATTCTTTTTCAGATTCTTTTCCCTTATAGATTATTACAAGATATTGAGTATAGTTCCTTGTGCTATACAGTAGGTCCTTCTTTGGTTATCTATTTTATATATAGTAGTGTGTATATGTTCATCCCAAACTCCTAATTTATCCCTCCCCACTATATGCAGCTTTTTGAAGAACTGCCAAACTGTTTTCCAAAGTGGCTGCACCATTTCACATTCCCACCAGCAATGTTTGAGGGCTCAGATCTCTCCACACCCTCACCAACATGACAATAACAGACAAGGGCTATTGTCTGTCTTTATGTTCTAGCCATCCGAGTGGGAGCCAAGTGGGAGCTCTTTGTGGTTTTAAATTACATTTCCCAGATGACTAATGTTAAGCAGATTCATTTGTATATTCCTTTAAAGAAACATTTGTTTAGACACTTGGCTCATTTTTTAACTGAGTGGTCTTTTTATTAATGAGTTGTAAGAGTTCTTTATACATTCTAGATGCAAGTCCCTTTCCTCTCATTCGGTGGGTTATTTTTTCACTTTCTACATTGTGTTCTTTGAAACCCAAGTTTTCATTTTGATAATATCCAGTTAATTTTTTCTTTGGTTACTTGTGTTTTTGGTGTCATATCTAAGAAAACACTGCCTAACCCAAGGTCATGAAGATTTACACCTATGTTCTTTTTCAAAGAGTTTTATAGTTTTAGGTCTTGCATTTAGGTCTATGATCAATTTTGAGTGGGTTTTTACACATAGTGTGACATAAGGATCCAACTTCAATCTTTTGCATATGGATATCCAGTTGTCCCGGCACTGTTTGCTAAAAAGACTAGTCTATCTCCATTGAATAGTCTTGGCACTCTTGTAAAAAATATCAATTGATTATAAATGCATGGATTTATTACTGGACTCTGAATTCTAGTTCATTGATATATATATATGTCTATCCTTATGCCAATACCACACTCTTTTGACTACTACAGCTCTGTAGAAAGTTTTGAAATCAGGAAGTGTAAGTCCTCCAACTTTGTTTTTTTTTTTTCAAGATTTTTTTCATAATTCTGGGTTTCCCGAACTTCCTTACGAATTTTAGGATCAGCATGTCGATACCTGCAAAAAAGGCAGGTAGGATTTTGATAGAAATTGTATTAAACTGTAGATAGATTTGGGGAGTAGTGCCATCTTAAGAATATTACTTCTTCCAATCCACAAACAGTGGGTGTCTTTCCATTTATTTAGCATTATTACACTTCTTAGTTAAATTTAGTCCTAAGTATTTATTTTTTGATGCTATTTATTGTAATGCTATTGTAATTGGAACTGTTCTCTTCATTTCACTTTTGGTTTGTTCATTGCTGGTAGAGAAACACGACCGATTTTTTTATATTGTTCCTCCGCCCCTCATCTTTGCTGAACTCCTAAGTTTCTGCTTCTAAACATGCCTAAGAAGGCCTTATGTTGGGTCCCAGCTCACCTCTTCAGAGCCCTCTCTCATCATTCCCATCAGAGGCTAAAGACTTTGGCCATACTGACCAGCCTTTAGTTACTGGATGCTAAACTAAAAGAAAAAAAAAGCCATGCTTTTTCTTGCCTCCAGGTCTTTTTGTACATGCTGGTTCCTATAACTAAAATAAAATACCCTCTTTATCTGGCTTATTTCTTTTTATCCTTCAGATCTCCACCTAGATGTCACTCCCTTTGGTCCAGAACAGATGCCTCTACCATGTAATGACAGGACACCTCACATGTCTCTTATCCCACCACATTGGAACTGTCTGGTTACCTATTTATGTCCTGACCAGACTGGCAGGTCTGTGAGGTTGCAAAGTTTATTGCAAAGACTTGCAATAAACTGTCTAATTTACAGTTCTAGTCCAGCTTCTGGCCCAACAGCTGGTATGTAACAGGACTCAATGAATATCTGTTAAGTAAACAAGTTACCAAAATCAACAGATTATCCAGTCCAAGCCTCTACACTTTCCACTTTACATATTAATCCTACATTACCTACAATAAAATGGCTAGCAGATTTGATGGTAAATAAGTTTTCACAGATTTAAATTTAAAAAAAAAGATAATTTAATCCCATACCTTATAAGGCTGTCTCTCGGTATCCTTATAAGCTAAATCTGACTAAAAGTATGACCTGCTGACAGCTGCTCTATTCTATAAGTGTTTACTGAGATACAACAGTGAAACGAAACTTACTCATTCCACAGAACCCCTAAATACTTGTCAATATGGCAAGACAGGGAGGAACTGGGAAGGTCAAGAAGACACTGAAGGATGACAGAGGCCATAGTACATTTCTCCCTTACCCTCCTCAAAAAAACCGTTTTAGGGGCTTCCCTGGTGGCGCAGTGGTTGAGAGTCCGCCTGCAGATGCAGGGGACACGGGTTCGTGCCCCGGTCCGGGAAGATCCCACATGCCGCGGAGCGGCTGGGCCCGTGAGCCATGGCCGCTGAGCCTGCGCGTCCGGAGCCTGTGCTCCGCAACGGGAGAGGCCACAGCAGTGAGAGGCCCGCGTACTGCAAAAAAAAAAAAAAAAAACCGTTTTACTCTTCTGCATCAACTCTTTTATATTTTCTTTATCTCCCTTACAGCCAAGGTTCTCAAAGATACACACACACACAGACACACACACACACACCACTAACTCACTCACTAGCTAATATATCTGTCTCTTTTCAGAGATTCTCCTTGCCTAGCACTCCTCCTCCTAGACAGACAAGATGTGAAACGCAGTGAGTTAATTGGCCTTTCAACCTGTCATCACACAGTTTTCCAGCCCCAAACAGACTTGGAATGTTCAATCAGGTCTAGACTCGTGGTAGAGTGGGGACACCAGCCTCAAAGGGTATATAGTCACCACTGAAGGTGTGGCATGCATACAAGACAGCCTCCCCGGGGTGGTGCCTGGGGAGATCGTCCCTGACCCTTTCCCACCCCCACTGCTCCCAGAAGACCCTGGTTTTCTCTCCTTTACCACACTGCTCTAATTTTCCATGTCTATGTCTTTCCAGCCCACTCCTGTACTGTTCAGCTGCCTGTACGTGTTGTCTAATTTTCCTATAATAAACATGTATTGCTCTTGTAGTAAGAGAGGAGAAAGTGAGTTCTTTTTAAAAAGTACCGAGAACGGTCCCCTAAGAGCATATACCAAACCATCCTCTTATAAATCTAATTCCACAAGAATTTGCCATTTTAAGTGATTTTTAAACTTAATAATAAATAAAACTTGGATAGAGCTTACATTTACTTGTACAGTTCACTGCCCCCTCCCAGGCAAACTTAGAACCATCTCATGGGAAACAAAAAACGACTTCATTTTCCTAATTTGTCCTGTGCTATAGATCTCTGTGTCGGACAAGTTTTTAAATCACAAAGCACACACTTATCATCCTATTAGTAAGCACCATAAATAAACGGAAAACCATTTTGCCTTGGCCTGCAGAGTGACTGATTGCCTTCCCACCTCCTCGTATTCCTTAAAGACACGGGAAGAACGAAGTGCATTTGTCGACATTCGCGCCCCAAGCCTCCTCCAACAGGATATCTCCATCCGCTGCTGGCTTTTTGTTCACTGCTCGTAACAGGAAAACTCGCTTTCCTGCTTTCTCAATACCAAACGGGTTAGAGCTGCAAGGGAAAACATCCCCTCAGAATCCACCCCAAGGCTACCCAGAAGGCAAGAGAAACAAAAGCTGGTCCATTCTTTCCCCGGTGTTGGCAGGCAGCCGAGGACCGCGCACCAGTTCAGTGGTTTAATATCCTGTCACTTCGGTGGAAAAGACAGAATTAGGAAGTTGCCAGCCCAAGATGCCAGAATCTGCTCTGCTGGTGTTAATATCTGCTGGACATCTATCATGACACCACATTTCACAGAAAGAAAAAACAGCCACTGTCAGACAAGTGACAGAATTGGGAAAAGGCCTATGGAAAGGTACACGGCTTAGAATATAAGGGTCCAGGAAAACTACCAACAGAAGGAATCCTCTTTCATGTTAGAAGAATTTTAAAGACGCATTTGGGAAACAAAAGAGAAGAATCACCAGCAAGGTCTGTGCAGTATATCTAGGCAGAGTCAAGGTACGAAAGGACAGGGACAAGTAAAAGAGGAAAAGCAAGCTTAGGGCACAGGGAAAGACGTGATACCCTATTCATGTCTGGTGAGCCCAAAATGACACTACCAATGGTGGTCCAACAGCCCAAGCCTAGAAGCCCCTGCCGGTAGGGCAATATACACACTCCTACCAAACGCTGGGGCTGGGCCTCACCTGGGTGTGGGCACCATGTGCCTAAACACTATTCTTCACCCCAAAACCTCCTGCAAGTCACAAGACCCCGTCTCACTAGGGAACCCTCTTCCTCAGCTGCTAGGAGGAGCACCCACCTGCTCCCGGCCCGGGCACCCCTCATTCCTGCTGCCCAAACCAACCACTTCAAATAGAACATCCCCGACTACCATCTTCACAAACCTACAACAGGCCTTCTCCAACTACTTGTGAAGGCGCTCTTACTCCCCCATTCCACGGGGGACCAACACGTTTATAATATACCAAATAATAGTAACAACAAATGAAATAAAAGACAAAGGCATGCAAGATATGTCACCATTTTTATTAGATTCCACAGACGTAAAGTTGCCCCGTCAAACTGTTCAAGATTTCTGAACACTTCTTCTCCATTTCTGCACGTATCTCATCATAGGCCAGTGACACACAATTCACAAGCACCTCCAGTCAGTGGACTTCACATTGCGTGGCTCCGCCTCACAACAAGAAAGGCAGGTTCAACGCCTTCACGTCTCCATCCCCTCCTGTGCTTCTCTATTCTGGAGCCGCCGACTAAGACCTGTAGATCTTCCATTTGGGGCAAATTCTCATTGATTCTCCTCATTTTTCTCTCACCATAACCCTTCACCAACTGGCTTTTCGTGACCCTCAAAAATGTCTTGGCCAAGGCTGGAAATTAAGACATGGGATGAGTTTTTGAAGTAGAGGTAGCAGCTAAACTCTCTGGAGGGGAGAAGGAGGGAAACTTCAGGTACTCGTCACCCTTCTTGGGTATTGGCTACAGTGGAAGCAGAATGGGGAACAGTGAGAGACCAACGAAGGCATGAAAAAATAGTTATCATTATTACCACTGTCACCGTATTGGTTAACAGCCAGGTAGTAACAACAGTATCAAAGGAAGATGGGATTTCAAGGTGGAGAGATCTACAGTCATAGGAAGCAAAGAAATCCAAGAGGAGGAAAACTGAGAACACTTTTCCATCTATAATTTATCAATCCATGCAGTGACTTAGCTTGTATCTGGAAATATTAAAGAAACTCACATCCAAAAATGAACCGGGGCCCCGTTGTATGAAGCAGTCATTTATCCTCTCTTGCCTAAAACAAGTAAATTACAGAAATGTGCACGAAAGGGTAACAAAATGAATTACCTAATTATTTATCTTCTCTCTAAATAATTGTTTATGAACCTACCATTTTTAAAGACTTTAATTTTTCCTTAAAAGGACAGGGAAGAAAGGTGATTCCAGAAAACTGATATGAAGTCAGACTATCGGCCTTGAAGACGCAGTGGCAGAGAAAGCAGCTGGTCGGGACCTCCTGGTGTAGCATACGCTGACACGACTGAGTATTTTAAAAAGGACTAGATGGGTGGTTTTTAAAGCTATCAGCTCTACCCTAAACACTCTCTAAACAATGAAGGCCCCTAACAGCTCACTGCTAACCCCTTTCTCTAGTGGGGCTTATAGTGGGAGATGAGATTCTCATCTGTCTGCACCAGTTTATCTGAAAGCAGGAGACCAGGTAAACTTACACTTCCTTCAAGGCCTGAGTAAGAGGGGTGGGTGTTCTCAGATTTCTGTATCACCACCGTCCTGGTCTCTGCCTGAAACGTAAGGCTGTATTTAATGCCTCCAGGTTCCCACTCTCCCATAGCCAGGGAGTGCCAAGCTCAGCTGGGGTGGGAGGAGGAGGGATTACTGGTAAATATTTACTGAATAAATAACCTAACCTAATCAGGTTCAAATACTTAGCGACTTTATCCCAAAATTCTTCTTACACATGACCTCTATCTCTTGCCTAAATTATAGTAAAGTCTCCTAAGTAACATCTAAAACTCCAGTTCTCTGCCTCTATCCCCACCCCAGCCACTGGGCTCCAATGTCATGGTCGCCATAGTCCCTCGGCAAAGCTCTGATCCAGGCACCTTCCAGCTCAAAAACCCAAAACGAAGAAAAAAGTCAACACTCCAGACGTGGCCTCTGTCAGCCCCCTCCTTCCTTGGGTGATGGGGATCTGTGCGCCCCTAACTCTCCCAACACCTCACCAGGCTCAACTACCATGTTCCCCAGATTTCCTTCCTCAGGGCCTTCGTCACAGGGTCCCTCTAGCCAGAACAGTTGTCATCTCTCAAATCTACTTTCAGCTCAAAATGCCACCATCTTCAGTAAGTTTTTTCTAATTCCCTCCACTAGAGGTACTCTCGTTTCCTTAGTAGCCTTTAACACGTTACTTTTAACTTTCCAATCTTCGATTTAAATGTGCATAAAGCTTATTTTGCAATCTTCCCTCCCTATTAGTCTGTCAGCAAGGTAGGAAAGGATCTGTCTTACTCATCCTGCTTCCCCCAAGCACCTAGCACAGTACTTGGCACAGGTAGGGACGCAACAAATGTGTTCAATTAGTTCAGTGCATGTGTGAAATTAAAAATCTATTCCTGGGGACATCCGTGGTGGCGCAGTGGTTAAGAATCCGCCTGCCAATGCAGGGGACAGGGATTCAATCTCTGGTCTGGGAAGATCCCAAATGCCACGGAGCAACTAAGCCTGTGCGCCATAACTACTGAGCCTGTGCCCTCTAGAGCCCGTGAGCCACCACTACTGAGCCCGTGAGCCACAACTATTACAGCCCGCGCGCCTAGAGCCTGTGCTCCGCAACAATAAGCCACTGCAAGGAGAAGCCTGAGCACCGCAACGAAGAGCAGCCCCTACTCACTGCAACTAGAGAAAGCCTGCGTGCAGCAACGAAGACCCAACACAGCCATAAATTAATTAATTAATTTTTTAAAAAAATCTATTCCTGGGACTTCCCTGGTGGTCCAGTGGTTAAGACTCCACGCTCCCAAAGCAGGCAGCCCAGGTCAATCCCTGGTCAGGGAACTAGATCCCGCATGCCGCAACTAAGACCCAGAGCAGCCAAATAAATAAATAAATATTTTTTAAAAAATCAATTCCTGTACAACACAGGGAATGTAGCGAATATTTTATAACAACTGTAGGTGAAATATAACCTTTAAAATTGTGAATAACTATATTGTACACCTGTTATTTATATAATACTGTACATCAACTATACTTCAATAAAAAATTAATTTTTAAAAATCTATCTATTCAGAAATGTGGAGACATAGATGTGGAAGCATCTATAATATGTGTATTTATTTGTCAATCAAATACTTGCTCATTTCTTTTCCCAGGAGCTTACTAACATAATCCACACACGTCCTTAAAAGTAGGAAGCAAAAATCAATCTATGAAACGAAATAAAAATCAAGCCTAAACCAAGTAATGTACCCTTACATAAGAACGAATTTTAGTATTTTATTAATAAAGACGTTCCTCTGCACTTGAAAAGGGGTACTTTTCTAGTGTCAGTTATGCTATCATTAGCCTAACTGCAATCAGCAGGATGTCACCTTGCTTCCAAAAGCACCCATGCTTAGTATCTGTTACAATCACTAAAAACCCAGGCAACAGCACCATGCAAATCTCTGTTCCATGGAGCTTAAAGTCACTGACAATTTTGCATAAAAAACTGAATTTTCTTTTCATGCACAGTTCTCACAATCAATTCAGATTATTTTTAATCTGGAGCCCCACAAAAATTGGTTTCATTTTCAGTTCTGAAGAAAGCAGAGGTTTTACAGTTCTTAAACCCTCAACCATAGTATATAACTAACTACAATAATATACTACCATATTATTTAACGTAAGTTTAATATGTTACTATCACACTGAATTATTTAACACACGTTTCATATGGCTTCTAGGACTAAATAAGGACATGATCAAGATCTAAATCCCTGCATATCTGGGGATCTTTGCACCTCAGAACATATTCTAGATGTCACGAGAAATAAATCTCTTAAATGCCCAATCTGTTCTCCCTAGTTGGCAAAGTAAATTACTCGTGCACAGATAAAAGTCTTAATTTTAGGACTCTTTAGGATGTTAATAGCTCCCTCTCTAGCTCTATAGTCTGTGCCTTTGAGCCTGACCCACAATTCCCATTGCACTCTTATCACTGATGTGAGTTTCCTCTATCTCTACTCAATACCTTCATGAGACAAACATTCTGTCACTACTCCTACGATGAACACGCAGGTCAAGCTTCATGTTTCCTGGGTCTCAGGAAAGCAGTTTAATAGTTGAGGTCCCAGTACCTTTCTACTTCCCAGAAAGCTGACTTCACTCTCAGCACCTTCCTAGGAACTCAACCTGCAACAGGTCACAACCGTCCTTCTTCCTTCCAGGATGCGAAAACAGCCACGAGGCAGAGGACTCCCAAAGGGGAACACCAACCCAAGGGCTCCCTGGGGCCTGTCGGTGCTCCTTTTCCCTCTAGACTGCACAGTCTTTGAGGACAAGGTCTGTGTCTTAATCAAATGTTTATCCTGTAGTGTCTGTTGAGTAAATGAACAACCAGTGACAACTGGGGATCTACTGAACACAAGTTTTTAAGCACAAGAGCTTAAAAAATTGTAACAACACAACATTTCTGTCTGCTAATGTCACTGTTAAGAACTCAAAAAATAGGGCTTCCCTGGTGGCGCAGTGGTTGAGAATCTGCCAGCCAACGTAGGGGACACGGGTTTGAGCCTTGGTCTGGGAAGATCCCACATGCCGCAGAGCAATTAGGCCCGTGAGCCACAACTACTGAGCCTGTGCTTCGCACCTAGAGAGGCCACAATAGAGAGAGGCCCGCGCACCGCGATGAAGAGTGGCCCCCGCTTGCCGCAACTAGAGAAGGCCCTCGCACAGAAATGAAGACCCAACCCAGCCAAAAATAAATAAATAAATTAATTAATTAATTAATTTTTTAAAAAACCTCAAAAAATGCCTCAAGATCTGCTAAGATCCTGACTAATAGATAAACAAGAGGACACTGAATCCTCAGGAGGCTCCAGGGCAAGACACCCTGGACTGCTAAGAAGAAGATCACGAGGAAGCCTGGAGCACAGAAGCCTGGGCTGCATCTGGCCTCTGCCCCTCCCCTCCCAAAGGTCACCTTTGATGGAAATGAGCTCCAGGGCCGCACTAGGCCAGGCTCCAAAGCAAAATATCTGGTCCAAAAGGAGGAGCTTAAATCCACTGTAGGCTGGTCAGTGTCCCCCCACATTGTGCGGGTGACACCAGGCCAAGACCACAAAGGGATAGGCATCACAGGTAGAACCCAGGCCTCATAACAGCAAGTGTACAGCTCACTGGAATATGCTGGGAGACTGTGGGGTAGAGTGGTTTGGGGCTTGCTTCACAGAGTAGGGGATATATCCAAGACACCAAGACTCCAAGTGGTAAAGAAAGAAGTCAGCACTCTTTCTGATCATTTCCAACAACTGAAGCTATGGAAGAAGACATCTGTGATTCTCTCAAATTCTGGAAGCTATTCTGAAACCCCTTTCCTCAAATGGACCCCCCCTCCCCAAAATCCACCAAAGGAGCCCATCCCCACCATCCCACCACCTACGGAGTCCCCAGCAACTACGCCTGATATATTAATTCTTCCAGGAGAAATTAACATTGTGTCAGGAATCTTTGCCCATCTCAGTTTTAAGTGGCTTTGAATTCTAAGTCCCTTTAAAAATTTGATACTTTAATTGGTTTTTCACAAAATCAACTCCAAAGAAATCAGTAGGGTACACATTCCTCCATTTAAAAAAAAAAAAACCAATGATAAAACAGCAGTTATTTCTCATCTTCTGGAAAAAAAATAATTAACATTCTCTCAGAAGGTATTCTTTAAAGAATAAAGAAAATTAAAATGGCTAAATGAACATATTCAAATCCTGGGAAGAAAAAAAGCTAACCTAAGAGATTAAATATCTAGCTAGTGTAATGGTTTATAAACGAATTTAGTATACTATAAATATTATGGGACCTCTGCTATCACCATAGGAACTCTGCTTTCTACTTAAGAAAATAGCAATAAGTTAGAATGACAGATTAAATAAATTCTCTAAACAATCTTAGAAATACAACTCTTTTTGTAATGATACAATTTGAACAAATTGCCATTTACAGCTGAATATTTATTTTAGCCAAGGCAAAGCAGGCTGAAAGGTAAAATGACCTAGATTAACAGAGTTTATTCTACATTAAAGAACTTTAGGTTAATAAGCACATGAAGGTTTTTTCCTCAAGCCACATAATTATTTTAACCAAAGTACACATAAAACCATGATTTCATATCCCTTAAAAAATATTATCTGACTACTAAATTAATTCTTCCTTCTTCAGTAAGTTTCTATTGAGATCTTTTGTAGATTAATCTTGTAATTCTTGCTTTTTATTTCTTCCTGTCCTCCTAATATCCCTTAAACAGAAATGAAGAACACATTTCTTGGCTTATGGAAAAATGAATGTCAGTTTCACCTACAAACTGGCCTAGGACTAATGAAATATACAAGCGGAAAAGAGATCCATGGTACAAATAGATGTTTCATATTCTGATATTATCTGATTACCATAGTATGTAAAGATACTTGATAAAATGCAAAAGTAAACAAAGTGCATTCAATTATTTCCTGGAGTCAGTGGAAAATACATTGGATCAGAGCCAGTAAACTCTGTAGATTTTGTTCTTTGTTCTTGTCTGTAACAGGAACTGTATGACCATAGACAAACAGATTAACCATGGTAGATCTTATCTTCCTCATCTGTAAAATTAGGAAGCTGAACCAGATGACCTCTAGAGATATCTTTCACCTCCAAAGCAGTATGATTTCATTTCCATGTCACAAATTTCTACCAACCCAGAGAATTCATGGTACTTTCCACAAAGGCGTGTAATGATTCAAATTAACCATTTAAAAGTTTCTGACAAACTCAAATTTTAAAATTATATCTTTTTTGACACACCCTGCCACCCTAAGAAGAAAAACGTGTTAACTCTGAGCCAGGTGACCTTAAGCGAGTCACTTGACTTCTCTGGTCTTCAGTTTCCTCATCAAAACAGAAATTTAAACAAACAAATAAATAAACAAACCCAAAACCCCACTATCCCTGTCTGTCTGACTACATTTTTCCAGAGGCTCACGCAAGATGTTTTTTGGAAAGAATTTTATAACACCGTCAAGTGCAACATTTCATTATTTCACCTGGGCCTCCTTCCTCTGAGCATTCAAAGCAGGACCCTTAACTTGTTGACAATATTTTTGCTACCAAGATGCACGTGTGTATCTTATTCCAGGAACACACATTTTACATTAAGATGCACACCTGTATAAGCACTAAGATGCACAATTTTCGAAGAGGACTAATTGGAGTGTCTTACATGAAGCACCAAAATTTCCCTCCTATATTCGTTTTCTTTTTTCTTGATAGGTTATTATCCATTCACTTATGAAAGTTAAACAATTAGAAAATATTAGAGTATATAAAGAACAAATCATATTCCCTTTTCACGTATTTCCTTCCAACATTTTTCTTACACACAGGTTATTTCTTACACAACTGTGACGTACATACTTCCACATACTATTTCTTTTTCACCCAACATTAAAATTTCCCCCTGTTGTAAGTCCTCCATAAGGAGCACTTTTAAGAGTTGTATGATATTCCTTTAGGCTGCCCTCATAAGTCACAAAAGTTTGTACTTACTGGGTTACTGTGCGCCAGGCCCTATTCTAAGTGCTTTATATGCATCTTCTCACTTAATCAACCCAAACATCTATGGGATGAGTGCTATTATGATGTCCATTCTTGGGGTGAAGAGACTGAGAAAGCAGAGCTTTCTCTGAAGAGCTGGGTTTAGAACCTCCTGAGCTCAAGTTCTTATCCACTATATCCTACTGCTACTCCTCACAGAACTATCCCCCTATTAACAGAAACTCGGTTATACCACCGTATTTTCTAAGTTCTAGAATTCAGAGACTAAACATCTGATATTTAACTTATTCCTGAAACAAGAGCATACTGTACTGTAGCATCTGTAATACCATAAAACTTTTTCATCAACAAAATAGTGCTTATGCTTTTTTAAAAAGTGAACAGTCTGTATATACTGTTCATAATTTTTTAATTTATCATGGTAAACAACTTTCCTTAGAACATTTCTATATCCACATGACAGAACGTGTATTTTCTGTATGAAAATACAGTATGTGAATCTCTAAGTACACAGAGTTTGAGAATAAACTTCTTGTGGTCAGTGGAGATGGTGGGCAGTTCAATGACATCTGCTTTCAGGTTCACTTTCAGACTAACATTCAACAAATGTTAATCTATAATAAATAAATGGGCACATCTCCCACACATGCACTGACCCAGCCAGCCTCCCTAAGTAGACATACCCAGGCACTATCTTGATTGTATTTATTCCTGCCAACTTCAAAGAAAGCGGGGGGCAGGGAGATGCCAACAAACCATTTGGCATTACAGAGCTCTGATCAGGTAGTAAGTCTCCTTGCCAACAATTTGCTGATAAGAATTTAAGCAGTCCATTAGAGAAAAAGAAAAAGTGACAGAGATGTAAAAGAAACAGAAAAAACTTCACCATCTAAGTACTTCTTTTTTTTTTTTTTTTTTTTTTTTGTGGTACGCGGGCCTCTCACTGTTGTGGCCTCTCCCGTTGCGGAGCACAGGCTCCGGATGCGCAGGCTCAGCAGCCATGGCTCACGGGCCCAGCCGCTCCGCGGCATATGGGATCCTCCCAGACCGGGGCACGAACCCGTATCCCCTGCATCGGCAGGCGGACTCTCAACCACTGCGCCACCAGGGAGGCCCCATCATCTAAGTACTTCTTAATGATTCGCAAAACTCATGCTTCAAGCGATAGAAAAGCACTTCCAGGTTTTTATTATTTGTATTTTTGTTTTATTTTGTTTTGTTCTCAGATGAGTTACTAGATACCTAACATAAGAACTAGATCACTGTGTTCTTTTACACACTGGAGTTCAACAGATTTGGTGAAAAGAAACTGTCCTAAAAAAGGAAATGAATATTACTTGTATTAAAATGCGTAGCTGCTCTCAAAACCTATGCAAAGATCACACAGATTTACTGACAACTTGCTTTTTCTAAACTAAAGCAGACAAAGGGCCAGCCTCAAAGTGATGCATTCTTATGTACATGAACATCATCAAATCTATCAGGTTGCAGTGAGAAACTAATGATATAATGGATCCTGTGCGTTAGGAAAGTTAATCTGGCAGAGAGAGATAGGCTAGACTGAAGTAAATAGAAATGGGTGCAGGGAAGAGAAATTAGGGGCAGTGGGGAATCAAAAAAAGATTTAAAAATAAAACGTGTCAGATGTAGAGACTTCAGGAGTCTTTCATTCATCAAAAAAAAAAATCTAATATCTTGTAATAACCTATAATGGAGAAGAATCTGAAAAAGAATATATATATAGGGCCTCCCTGGTGGCGCAGTGGTTGAGAGTCCGCCTGCCGATGCAGGGGATACGGGTTCGTGCCCCGGTCTGGGAGGATCCCATATGCCGCGGAGCGGCTGGGCCCGTGAGCCATGGCTGCTGAGCCTGCGCATCCGGAGCCTGTGCTCCGCAACGGGAGAGGCCACAACAGTGAGAGGCCCGCGTACCACAAAAAAAAAAAAAAAAAAAAGAATATATATATGTATATAACTGAATTACTTTGCTGTGCACCTGAAACTAACACAACATTGTAAATCAACTATATTTCAATAAAATTTTAAAATATATATATATATAGAGAGAGAGCCCCTGCTAAGTGCCAGGTACTGGGGAAACCATGGTGAACCAACAGTCCAGTGAGGGAAACAGATGCGAAACAAATGTACATACACATCAATATGTAAATTGTGGGGCTTCCCTGGTGGTGCAGTGGTTAAGAATCCACCTGCCAATTCAGGGGACACAGGTTCGAGCCCTGGTCCGGGAAGATCCCATGTGCCGCGGAGCAACTAAGCCCATGCGCCACAACTACTGAGCCTGTGCTCTAGAGCCTGCGAGCCACAACTACTGAGCCTGCATGCTGCAACTACTGAAGCCCACACGCCTAGACCCCATGCTCGGCAACAAGAGAAGCCACCGCAATGAGAAGCCGGTGCACCGCAACGAAGAATAGCCCCCACTTGCTGCAACCAGAGAAAGCCCGAGTGCAGCAACGAAGACCCAACGCAGCCAAAAAAAAAAGAACCCACCACATTCAAGACAGTGGCTGTCCCATCAACCCAGGTGCCAGAATGTGGACAATGTGGTCCCCAGCCACCCTCAATGGAGAGGCAGCGTGAGGGAGAAATAAGGAGGAATTAGAGATTTCAGAGTTGGTGACCATGCAACGATGACTCTCACTACAGAAAACAAGTATGCAAAAAGGACGGCTGCTTTGAGATGAAAAGTGACTGTTTATGTTTCATAGATGCTAAACTTAAGGGACTGGTAGGACAGCCAAGTACACATCAGGCAAGTTAGCAGAAAAGCAGGTCTGAGCTGGGGGGAAAAATCAAAACTGAGATAATGATTCAGAAATTGCAATGAAGGTATGCAGCTCGCTGCAGAGTGCAGGGAAGAGATTAAATGTTATGGAGCCAAAGGTGGCGATGGGACTCTTCCGGAAGGGTGGAGTGGGAGAACCAGAGAAGGGGAGAGGGGTGCTGCGTGGTAACAAATGCTGCAGAAGACAAGTTGAAGGGGTGAGGATGGCGAGGCTACCCCACAGTAAAGGCAGAAGCCAGGCTGCAGGGGCACAGCCCAAGGTCACATAGTGGTTAGTAGTAAAGTGGTAACCGAACCCAGGCCCCCAAACTTAACCGCAGGCCTCACTGCCTCCCAACACTATAATGGAAGAATTTTCTCAAGTCATTATTCTTCTAAAACTAAACGTAATGGCATCATAAACAATCCAACCCCACAATTCATTTACACTACCGTTAAGACCTTTAGATAGTTTGCAGTTGGTCAGTATTTTCCATCTTCTGCCTTGAACCGTCAGCACTGTGACTTCAGACACTGTCCTTTATGTACATTTCAGTTTAGTCCTTAGGGGGAATTCCTATCATTTTAAGTACTGAGCCAAAGAACGGAAGCATGTTAAAGTTCTTGATACATACAGCCCAGCTCAAAAAGTTATACCATGCATGTTACAAAACCCAGGTGACACAATTCTCATAAAATGCCACACGAATGGGGCCCCTGAAATTGTGGGATGAGGAAGCCCTGCAAACAAAAGTGCCCGGCTCACCCCATCCATGCAAAACCTTTTCTATCTCTGCAAATTTGCAAATGTATCAAGCAAAATGGCACCTTGTCGTAATTAACGTTTCTTTAATTGTTAGCAAGGCTGAACGTGTTTTTCTTCTGTTCTTTATTGGCTAACTGTATTCCTTTCTTTGAGGAATTACCTATGAATGTCCGACTTGCCCATCTTTCTTCTGGAGTATTTTTCTTTTTTTAATGGATTCGTAAGAACTCTCAATATATTTTTTTAAACTTAACACTATGACAGAGATATAGATATATAGAGAAGACAAAATACTGTTCCTAAGCTTACTATTTGACTTTTAAATTTATGGTACTTGTAACATACAGAACAGAGGTGTGAGTTTGCATGGGGAGGCAGAAGGCAGAGTGGTGAGTAGGAACACATGGTCTGAGGCCACAGTGCCCAGGTTCAAGACACAGATCCCCCACTTATAGGCTTGTGACCTTGAGGTGACTTGACCTCCCATGTAAAGCCCTAACACATATCCCAGGACACAGTAAATGCTTAATAAATGCTGGCTCCAGATATATTTAGTCAAGACAAGCAATCTTTTATTATCATAATACAAGCTTACCTTTGTTAATAAGCACTTAGTATTAAGGATCTTTACATGTATTAAATTATTTAATCTTTATTTTAAGAATGCCCTAAGATAATAATACCTAACAATCCCAATCCTCAGATAAGCAAACTGAGGCTTAGGTGAAGAAACTTGATCAAAGTCCTCAGCTCATCAATGGCAAGGCCCCGGTTCACCTCCCAAGCCCAGGCCAAACTGCTATTTTCCTTTACTTTCATGCTTTAAAAAAATTCCTCTCCACCCTTACATGATTATTCACCCATGTTTTATGCTGTTTCTTTGATTTATTTTACATGTGACTCTTACATTTCAACAGTCCAACAAAGTTAGCTTAGGTCACAAACTAACACATCGGTTATATAGTACTGTACTGTAACAGGTTTATAATAGTTTTCACACAAAAAATACATTAAAAAAACACAAAAAATAAAACATTTTTAATCTTACAGTACAGTACCTTGAAAAGTACAGTAGTCCAGTACAACAGCTGGGCTACAGGGGCATGTTCACATCTTTGAAACTTCACAACTTGAAGGTTCGTATGTAGGGGACTTACTGTATAAGGTGGGACCCCAATACTTTTTTTGCAATATCATTTACTCAGTGGTGTACCCACCATGTTTGACTACTGCTCACATGCGCCCTAAAGGTTGACACACACAAGGCCTGTTTTCTGTTCTGGGTCACAGACTTCTCTTTGGGTCCTTAGGCTTGTGTGACACAAAACCGTCATATTATTTACCCCCAAGATTACACTGAGGGGAAGATCTCTCTAAGAAGCGTTTATGATGTGTTCTCAGCCAGTCATTGAAATTGTTCCCCAAATTAGCAACTGTAGTTCTCAAAGCTTCTCTCCCTTCCTTCTAAAACTTACCCCTCTCTGTCCAAGCTGCTTTGCTCCTTCTTTGCCTAGCCGGGCATTTTAAGCATGTGCTCAATCTCTATCTCTCATTCTTTTCTGGAGAAAAGTCTCCCTTACCATTACATCTTCCAGGTCCAGTTCAATTCTTCACAAACCCTTTCCCAAGTATATCAGTTCTCTGCTATTTCATCTTCACGTGTCATCTGAACCAGGCGTTTGAACCTTTATGTGTGTTCCTGCGTGCTGCTCTCTTTTTGTTGAAGAGTGACCTGCCCACCTGTCTAGACCATAAACCCTTCAGGGCAAGGGCCTGCTCCAACACAGCAGCAGGTCCTCAGCACCCAGCAAAAAGTCCTAGCACAGAGCAGGCCCTCAACAAATGTGGATGAAGGTTTCACAATTCCGTTCTTCCCTTTTCAAATTCAAGGCGTTACTGATGTCCTCCTGTCTCCCAATATTCAAATGGACCAGAAACCAAAGAAGTAGAACCTGTTGTTGATTATCTAGTTGGAGATGGGCCTCCACCCTGCTTCCTGTATTCTGGGACATGTCTGTTGTTGGGACTCTACCAGAGGGTGGAGAAAGACAGTGAGGTGAAGCTCAGGCCAGTTCAGTTACCGATTTACTATCCTATCTGATTTAAAATTACAGCCAAAATGAGGTTTTACGTTACCTGAGGATTTCAAAGAACACCACCCCTCGGGTCTCAGGTTACCTCAGATCATACTGGAAATCTCGTGTTGACTGAACTGGGAGGGCGAGAAGGGCCTCGAGCGTGCACTCCGGGAGATTATCACCCCACACCTCTGTCCATCATCCTCCAGTTACACAAAGGAAAATTTAGTGACGCCCTGACTCGGTTTCATTTCGTTTCATCCTGCAGGCTCTCCCACGGCTGTGCAATGGTGTCACCAGCAGGGGCTTGATGTCAAAGGAGAGCCTGAAGCTGAGCACGCTGAGATAAGATCGGCAAGGAAGCCAGATGACTCGGGCATCAATACCCAAGCGCAATCGAGCCAGCAAACCCATGCAAAGCGCCCTGTCCCAATATTTACACAAACCTTTCAGAAAAAGAATATTTTTAGGCCTTGGGTGGTATACTCCGTTAGATCTAGGTCATTATGATGCTATCTTTAATGCACCTGAAAGGCCCAATCGCAAGTCAACCCTGATCGGGGAATTATTTCTAGTTTTTCTCCTGAGCTTGCGTATATTTTGAACGTGCTGCCCTCCTGACTATTCTCAATCACGGGCAGCTAATTCTGGAATTGGGAGGATTCTTCTTTCATTACCCAAAACCATAAATTACATTTCCTACAGTTAAGAATATTACTAGTAGGACCTCTGCTACTCTTATAAAAGCATCTTAGAATCGAATCCTGTTGGTAAGGAAAGGGACTCTAGAGCAATCTAGTATAGCTCCTCATTTAACAGGAGCCCTGAGGTTCAGAGAAGTTAAGCGACAGCCCAGGGTGACTTAAGTAGCTGGCAGAGTATCAGCTGGGCACCATCTAAGAGCTTTACCGCTATGGCTCATATAATCCTCCCGACAACCATATAAAGTAAGTATGATTACCACCTCTACAGATGAGAAAACCGAGGCACACCAAGGCTAAGTTATACGCCTAAGACTGCACAGCTGGTACGGGGTAGAGCTGGAATTACAACCCAGGTGCTCTGACTTCAGAGCCCACGCTCTGCACTACTGAACCTCTAGGATTAAAACTCAGGACTCCTGACCCCAGGGAGGGTTCACTCCGTCATTAATAATTCTAAGGCTCATGAAAGAGTAAACCACATTTGAAAAAGCCAGCAAAACTTGTTAGGATCCTGATTAGAACAAACTACCGTTAAAAGATGTTTCTTAGGCCATCTGGGAAATCTGAATAGTATGTCAACAGATGATTGCAAACTTTAACATAATGGCATTGTAGTAAGAAAACATCCGTATTTTTAACAATACACACTGGGTATTATATAGGGGTGAAATGATGGGAGGCAGGGGGCTCACAATCACACAAAAAAACGAGGGAGAAAGGGGATAGTTAAAGCAAGTTTAGCAAAATCTTGATAATTACTGAATCTGGGTGATGGATTATGAAGGTTCGTGATGCTATTCTCTCTGCTCTTTTGTACTTTTTTTCAAGGTTTTCAAACAAATTAATACACTATCATTTTTAAAGGCCCACACACCGGAGCTTATGAAAAATGAACCTAACAAACAACAACAAATTTATGAGTACACCTTACTTCTACACTTTAAAGCTTGTTTTTTAAAGGGCAGCCCTTATTACCCACTGAACTATTTAATTCTGTTGTTTCTGATCTCCCTAAAAGCCACTCATCCATACTAGAAATATGAGAAGAGCTAGTTAAAGCCATACCCTGTTCGTTTTTCTTTTAGTCCATCTACAGAATTGCTACGTTAGTCAGCTAGTTAAGAGATATTTACTGTGTGTTTACTATGCTGTAGGCATTGTATTAGCGCTGACCCAAGCTGTCAAAAACAGAGGAGAGTACTACTTCCATCCAAGCGTGGATCGGTGGACCATGGGATTCCAAACCCCGGCTTGGTTGCTGCTCTGCCTTCTGCAGGGATCAGGGGTACCTTCTTAGATGCTCCTAGAACAAAGCCGAGACAGGTGCACCTGCTGTGGCTTCCTGGCAGACACTGGGGAGCAGCAAGAAACAGCAGGCGGTGGCAGAGTCCCTGGCAGGAGGTGACGGGGGTGAGGTGGATGGGTCGTTTGTAGTGTCTGTAAGCTATCGCAAATCCCTCCCTCTGCAATGCAGAATCACTGCGGTGTATTTCCCATTCAGCGGGGGAGCCTTTCAAAGGCCCAAGGAGGCCCACCTACTTTCCAGCATTTTGTGTTTGCTTCATCACAAGTTTCATCAGACAAGTGATCACAGACAGACAACACTAAGGGTTGAGACACCAGCCAAACGTCTGGCTGTTCACGCTTAAGGGTGAATAGGGAAAATAGATGTACTATTAAAGTGTCATGAGGTGGAGCACAGCAGCAGTATGTCGCACATGGGAATGGACACTACTAGGTCACTAGCAGTAGGCCAGCCTCCAACAGGAAGGGCTGTTGAATTCAAGGACTGTGGCACATGAGTAACGAGCAGTGTTGTGCTCAACCTAACGGCTTATCAAACTAGTACCTCCATTCCAGTCCGGGTCTGTCCGCACTTTGGAAATCATGATTTTAGTTACTCTTCTTTTGCCTCAAATCTCTAATGAGGACAGTGCCCCCAGATAAAAGAACTAAGTTTCCTTCCAGAACAAAAAAGATGCCACAGATGTTTGCGGGCTTTCTCCTTAACATACACACACTGGCGAAAGTCAGGAAGATACAGGATATACTACTGAGGCCAAAGCAGCTGAAGTTATGGACGAGATCCCAGGTTTTGGTCTACTCTCAACTCCTGCTCCACTCAACTTCAGTAAAAAGAGAAAAATAAAATCCCTTATTACTAAACAAATTGGAGTTTGAGGAATCTAGAGGGAGCTGTCAGAGCAATTGAGAGAAAAATCAAACTGCGCAGACTAGCTATGGAAATCAGTGAAGCTTCGTCTCCAACCTCCACAACCAGCATTCACGTCATTCCGTGTCTGACCAGAAAGGGCATCTATCTGCCACCGAAAAGATGAGCCAGGCCCTGTGTTAAGGGACCCAGCACTCCACCCCAACAATAACCCACACGAAGCCCAGAGAATCACTTCCAAGGCCCATCTTCTTGGATCGTTCCAACAAACACAAGTCACCCACCCACAGACAAGCCCCTTTCAAGAAAACAAATGCCAGCGCCAGCGCAAGGAGCTGCTAAAAGTTTCCAGCTACCCAGGACAGCACAATGCTGCTCTTCCGCACCTTCCAAGTGATGGGGTGTACTGCGTTCCCAAATACAGCAGGACCAGCCCTGGCAGTGGAAAAGTTGATTTAAAACTTCATCTTCCTCACACCCAGAGGCCTATCCTCAAAAGACTTTCTGCTACGACCAGATTAATCACCGGTTTGCTTGCTCCAAATCCCCAAACTTCGTAGTAATTTGCACCCATGCCGAAGCCACGGGGGATTCCTATCAAGACCCTTAACCCTTGATAAGAGGCGGCCAAATCTCAGGATGCCGGCCAGGGGGAGGGAGTGGAGGGGAGAATGCGGAACCCCTTCCCTTCTGGAGCTCAGCCCACCCAAAGGGTCCGCAGGGCCATATCCCACCCTGGGTTGCGGACTGGAAAAGGAAGCCCCCACCTCCACTCCCCTGCGCCCCTTCAGGCCACAGGTGCCAAGCCCCTCCAGAATAAGGGAGGACTAGGGGGATGTGGGAGGGAGGGAGAGGAAAAGGAGAGAGTAATTTCTCAGTCGGCAAAGGGACGTAAAGTTGGGGGGGAGGGGCGAGGAGGGAGATGGCGATCTCACTCCCAGGAAATCTCCCCGGAGGAAAGGGGCCGCAGTGGGGAGAGGACCCCCTAGACGCAGGGTGGGGGTCTGGGAGCTGCTGCCTTTCCAGGACCTTCCCTTCTCCCCTGTACAACACCCCCCTCCTTCACCACCTCTTAATCCTGCAGACCCAGTAGGGTCGGCGGCTCCGCCTCCGCCCCGCTGACTTAGAGGAGCGTGAAGGAGGTGGCCGCCCGCCCTCCCGCCCGCCTCCCTCCCTCCCTCCCTCCCTCCCTCCGTGGTCCCGCACTCACCAGGAGCACCGAGCCGCGCACCACCTCCGACACGCTCTGCCGCAGCTCGGCCGCCGTGCCCGGCTTACTCAGCGCCCGGGTGAACTTCCGAGTCTCCGCCGAGGAGGGGAGCAGCGGCGGCTGCGACATCCTCGCCACCAGCACCGCCGCCGAGCCTGCTCCGGCAGTCCGGCCGGGCCGCGCCGCCGCCAGGTGCGCCCTCGGCGCTCGGCCCGGCCCGCCCGCGGCCCCAGGCGCCGCCGCCCGCTCCCCCCGCCGCTCGCCGCGCGTCCGGGTGGCGCAGCCCGAGCCACGCCCTCCGCTCGGTGTCACGCCCCGAGCCACCCCACTAGGCTCCCGCGGTCTCCCGGCTCCGAGCGGCGCCGGGGCTCGCTAGGGGCAACTGTGCTTGTGGCCGCGGCGGCGGCGGCTCCCCCATGCCACCAGCCTCCCTCGGCGCCCGCTCGCCGGGCCGCCTCCTCGGGGCGGGGTGTCCGGCGCGGCGCGGGGCGGGGCGGGGCGGGCGGAGGAGGGGCCGGCGCGGCAGGACAGCGGGCCCTGCAGGTCGGGCGGCGGGTGCCTTACGGCGCGGGAGGCGGGCAGCGGGACGCTGGCAGCGCGCTGGCCCGGACCCCTGGCGGGGCAGGTAGGGACCCCGGGGGGGCGCCTCCTCCCCGGTCCGACTGTTCCCCAGGCCGCACGTCCGAAGACCCGAGGCGAGGGCCGCGCAAGCCGCCGGGAGGGCGCGCGACCCGGCGCCCTCCCGGGTCGCCAAGTCCTCGGAGCCGGTGCCTATACACTGGCACCGTGGGTGCCTTGCCCGCGGAGTCCCAGCATCTTGGGGACTCCGCGGTCACCGGCAGGGTCGGGGTTCGGTGGCACCACGCCCACCCCCCCTGAGGCTGCTGAAGGGACGGAGGTTTCAGGAAGGTGGCACTCGAAAAGCACAGAGCCGTTCGGAAGCCCGGGCCGTGCGGAGCGGGACGGCGCGCCCCTGCCCGGTACCCGGCGCGGAGCACCGCGCGCACTCGTGGCGGCGCTTCTCCGCCTCAAGGCACTATTCCGCCCCCAGAGGCGTCGCGCGAACGGTGGAAGCCTCTGGAGCCGAAGGGAGGGTCCGGGATGAGTCACGCAGACCCTGGCCCGCAAGGACGAGCTGCTGAGTCACCATCAAAACTTCTGAGCCTGGCCCAGCTCCTCTGTAAACTGAGGACAATAACCTGCAAGGGGCTGAGGGGACACGACGTGCCCATCTGCCGCGCCTCCGCGGCCGGGTGGGACCGCTGGGCGCGGAGCCCGGGAAACCCAGAAGCGCCGGCCTGCGGGCCCGACAGGACCCGGGAGCTGGCGGCTGCTAGCGACAGCCACGACTCTGAGGAACTTCTTCCTCACACCGCCTTTCCGCCTTCCCCATCCCTAACGGGCCCCACCTCTCCTTTTCTCCTCTTTTTTGAGGAAACTCAGGGCAGCCTAACTCTGACCTCGCCGCGGAGAGGGCGCGCGGGGAGAGATGAATTTGCGTAGCGCCCGTGGCGCATGCTCCGTGGTTTGGGTTTGGGCGGGGAGACTGCCTTAAGGGTGGGTCTGCTGATTGGTCGGTGTGCTCAGGCCACGCCCACCGCCTGCTGATAGACAGCTCCTTACCTGCGCGCGAGGTGGCACTGTGGACCCCGCCTTCAGGGGAATCTCCCGTGCCTGCAGTACCCAAGTGCACTGAGGCCTCCTAGCAGACGTCAGCTCCGAAGGAGGCCACCCGTGGCGTCCCACTCTGCCAGAAAGTCAAATACCGGAATCTTAAAGTGGGAAAACTACCAATCTAGTGTAGAAAGCAAAACACCACCGTTCAGGACTTAATGGGCAGGTCTGGCCCATATTAAGCGTGGAGTACTCAATAAATGCTTGCTGGATTGGATTGTTTTCCCAGTGCCCTGGGATGCAGGATGTAGCACTAAGTGAGCCTGACAGGCTGGAAGATAAACAAAACAATCATTCGTGATTATAAAAACAATTACTAACCCATTTCCTTTACTGCGAAATGAGGGAGCGGCCTAGACATGAACCAGGCTGCTTCTATTCCAGCAGTAGGGCTGGGTGACCCCAACAGGCAGAAGGCGCTGCTTTCATGGGGAGCTTGTGCTGCTTGATATGACCATGCCCATCTCATATATACACCTCTGGGCTCCATGGGATATGTGAGTTCGGCTCCTAACTGAACTGTTAGGTGCTAGTCTGAGAATCCTAAATTTTTAACCTTTGAGCTTCTGACTCCCGAAGAAGTTCCAGATAGCATAAATCTTTACCCCACTGTGTTACCTTGACTCTCTAAACCGCATCTACTTCCATAGACTGCAAATAGATTATTTTTTTATTATTAAAAACAACAGAAGCACACAATGTGGGGTTTTTTTTCCTTCATTTCCTTTTTTTGCTTTGTTTTGTTTAAGAAATATGTGAACACAGAAAAGAGCACGTATATCTGGAAAGTGAAGAGTTTACCCATTTCTACTAGTCCTAAATTCTGTGCTTGCTTACTGACTCATATTCTAGAATTGGCAGATTTTCATTTAGGAAGCAGGGGATGATGTGTGGTGCTGGCAGTAGTCACTGACAATGCCTAAACAAGGACAAGTTCTGACAGAGAAGGAGGTATGGAAATGTGAACTAAGCCCAGGAAGACTGATTTTCCCAGCAACTCAGAGCAGAGCCTCTTCTTCCTGGTGGAGTTAACAAATGGGACATTTCTTAGGTTTAACTTTGAGCAGAAATTTGGTCCTTACACTTTTGGATTGAATTGTGTCCCCCCAAAAGACATACTGAAGTTCTAACCTCAGTACCCGTGAATGTGACCTTATTTGAAAATAGGGTCTTTGCAGATGTTACCAAGTTACAGTGAGGTCATATTGGACCAGTATAACTGGTGTCCTTATAAGAAGAGAAGAGACAGACAGAGAGAAGGCCCTGTGATGACAAAGGCAGAGACTGGAATGATGCATCTACAAGCTAAGGAACACCAAGGATTGCTGGCACCCACCAGAAGCTGGATGAAACAGGATTCTTCTTTTGAGCCTTTGGAGAGAGCACTGCCCTGCTGATGCCTTAATTTTGGATTTCTAGCCTCCAGAACTGTTAGAGAATAAATTTCTTGTTCTAAGCGACCCAGTTTGTGGTACAGCAGTCCTTGGAAAGTAATACACTTACCAAAGTCTGGTTTTTTGTTTGTTTGTTTTGTTTTGTTTTTCTATCCCCACCAGTGTGGACCTATAATTGTGAGTTCTTACTGCATCAACTCCTGGAGAGAGGCTGTCACACCTTTATAGAAGGAGGAGCATCAGCTCCAGGTGAGGATGCTGCATGGAATGGGGAGGATGATGTTTAAAGTGTGGTGGAAGATAAACCCATCTACTATAGCTTGAGGGAGTAACCCCATTTTTGTTTTACCAAAACTGTAGGAAGAAAGCTTTCCTTTTTGCCAAGGATGATACTAGTAGGGAGTGGAGATGAAATATAACTGCAGCCAGTTTTTAAAATTTGCATATAAATGACTGTACAACACCCAAATATTTATAATTCAAGCATTATCTATGTTTTAATGATAACCTCTTAATTGCATCATTTCCTTGTTAGGTTTGCTTTAGGATTTGTATGTCTTAATAATACCTAATTAGTTTAAAATCTCTTACAGGTGTATCCTGAAAGAGCACATCGGTTTTTAGGCTAAATAAAAAGTAACCTGTAAAGAGCAGTCAATCCTGTGTTAGCATCCGGGGAAGGGCAGAGGGAGCTTTCATTCTTTATTTTTGCATTGATTGAATTTTTTAAAAATAAGCATCTTTTAATTTTGTACTTCATTTTTTTTCCTATGAAAGCTGAACCCTTTATTTTATTAAAAAAATATGTTGAATCCTTTTTTATACAAGGCATTACTAGGCATCAAATTTTATAACAATAAAATTCTGAAGTTTCTTACAATCTAATGGTGAAAAGATTTGGGTTTTTTTTTATTTTCGTAAACTATACATAATGTAAAGTTTACTATTTTAACTGTTTTTAAGTGTACAGCTCAGTGGCATTAAGTAATTCACATTGTTGTGTAACCATCACCACCATCCATCTCCAGGACTTTCTCATCATCCTGAACTGAAACTCTGTACCTATTCCTTCCCCCTACCCTCAGTACCTGGCAACCACCATTCTGTTTTCTGTCTCTTTGAATTTGACTACTCTAAGTACCTCATATAAGTGGAATCATACAATATCTGTCCTTTTGTGTCTAGCTTATTTCACTTAGCATGTGTCAGAATTTTCTCCTTTTTTAAGGCTGAACAGTATTGCATTGTGTGTGTGTGTGTGTGTGTGTGTGTGTATCACTTGTTATTTTTATCAGTTCATCCATCAGTGGACACCTGGGTTGTTCCCACCTCTTGGCTATTGTAAATAATGCTGCTGTGTACATGGGTGTGCAAATATCTGTTCTGTCTCTGCTTTCAGTTGTTTTGGGTATATACCTAGAAGTGGAGTTGCTGGATCACATAATAATTTTATGTTTAATTTTTTTAAGAACTATCATACTGTGCTTCATTGTCTAAATGTTTCTCATAATGCTTGTTTTCTAAAAACACTGGTTGATTAATTTTAGAAAAACCAGCATTTTAAAATTCCACTAGGTAATATAAATAGAAGACACAGCCCTTCAAGGAAGAGCATCTGGGGGAAAGGTATGCAATTAATCTAACAAATCTAATAAGTTTACAGATACCACTTAGGGTTAATGGTACTGGAGGAATATAATCCCCTTTCATTTTTATCTTTTCAGGAGAGATTCCTAGTGGAGATGAAATATGAGGTCTTTAAGGGATCAGGGAGACCAGGGCTTCTCAAACTTTAGTATGCATAAAAATCACCTGGGGATCTTGTTAAAGTGCAGATTCTGATTCAGAAGATCAGGTGTGTTACCCAAAATCAACAGTTCTAACAAGCTCCCCACTGATGTCAAATTCCTTACCCAAACAGATGCTCCTGATGCACAGATTTTGAGTAGCAAGCACTTAAACTTTCATTCCCAGCAGTTTGGCAAACTGCAGGCCCTTAAAAATTCTCCACTTTTAAATGTTAAGGGGAAAGAAGACCAAACACCCAATAGGAAAATGGACAAAATTCATGACCAAACAATTCACAGAAAAGACATAAAATGATCAGTAAACATATGAAAAGATGTTTGGCCTCATTTATAATAAAGTAGGTGAAAATTAAAACTACACTGATACACAGTTTCTCATCAATCAGACTGGGAAAAATTACAAAGCATAACACTATTGGAAAGGCTGTGGAGAAACAGGCACTCACACACATGGCTGATAGAAGTACAAAGTGATATAACCATTATGGAGAGGAATTTGGCAAAATCTAACGAAACTATATATGCATTTACCTTTCGAACCAGCAGTCCCACTACTAGGACTTTACTCTGAAAATACACCTCAAATGATAATAAAATACTACACCCAGGGTATTCATTGCAGCATTACTTGTAATAGTAAAATTTTGGAAAATATCAATATTGGAGACTGGTAAAATATGGTACATACACACAATGAGATATTATTCAACTGTAAAAATGACTGAGAAAGATGTCGATCAACTAATGTGAAATAATTTTCAGGATTTATTGTTTAAATAAAACAAAAAGAATATCTAAAGTATACTGCCTTTGTGTAAGAAACAAGGGAAAATAAGAAAGTATACTAGTATCTGCATGCTTGTTCAAAAACAAACATAAGAAGGATAAAACAGAGATTTGTAAGTTTGGTTACCTTCAAGGGGTCAGTGGGAATAAGGTAGGAAGGAGAGAAGAAATGGGGAAACATGGAGTCAGGGACACTTCTCTGAATACACTTTTTTTTTTTTTTTTTTTGCGGTACGCGGGCCTCTCACTGTCATGGCCTCTCCCGTTGCGGAGCACAGGCTCCGGACGTGCAGGCTCAGCGGCCATGGCTCACGGGCCCAGCCGCTCTGCGGCATGTGGGAACTTCTCGTACCGGGGCATGAACCCGTGTCCCCTGCATCGGCAGGCGGACTCTCAACCACTGCGCCACCAGGGAAGCCCTGAGTGTACTTTTTTGTGCAATTCTGACTTTTTATGTTAATGTTTCACATATTTTTAAAAATCTCGACAAAGAGAAAAGAAATAAAATCAACAAGAATGGAGAAAAACCCTAAAATGGAATACAAACAGAAACCAATAGACAGAACTCTATTTCAAATGAATAATATAACCACACTGAAGGGGGGAAATAAAATGAACTAAACCCAGTACCCTTTGAACACGGTGTTTGGAATATATACCATTAGGTTAAAGACAAAAAGAACTCTTAAAAAAAAAAAAAAGAGAGATGTGAACAAGTAGGCTTTTTTTTTTTTTAAGATGTATCAGTCAGCAATTCTGAGATGACTTTCTGTGTATTCCAGGATTGAACAAATAAGTAATATATTCTTGATAATGAAAACCAGGTTTTTCACTGTCAAAGAAGGGAATTACAAATATAGAAAGGAGGGTTTTAGAATAAACCCTGTGGTATTGGGTTGGATTTGGAGGTATAGTGTGAACTCATGGATTTTAATACAGATAGATTAGATCGATGATTGATAAGTAGATGAGAGTATCTAGATACACACATTAAGGTGGGGTGCTACTGGTTCATACTGGCTCCAGATAATCTTTGCTCCATTGTATTGCCTTTGCTCCTTTGTCAAAGATGAGCTGACTATATTTATGGGAGTCAATTTCTGGGCTATCTGTTCCACTGATCTCTTTGTTCTTTTGCCAATACCACACTGTCCTGATTACTACAGTCTAGTATTCAGAATATATACTTTAAAAAAAAAAAAAACTTATAGGGCTTCCCTGGTGGCACAGTGGTTAAGAATCCACCTGTAAATGCAAGGGACACGGGTTTGAGCCCTGGTCCAGGAAGATTCCACATGCTGCAGAGCAGCTAAGCCCGTGCACCACAACTACTGAGCCTGCACTCTAGAGCCCGCGAGCCACAACAACTGAAGCCCCCGCACCTAGAGCCTGTGCTCTGCAACAAGAGAAGCCACCACAATGAGAAGCCCATGCACCCCAACGAAGAGTAGCCCCTGCTCGCTGCAACTACAGAAAGCCCGCGCACAGCGACAAGGACCTAACACAGCCAAAACTAAATAAATAAATAAATTAAAAAAAAAAAAAAACACACTTATAGGTAATTTCCTGGCAGTCAGTGGTTAGAACTTGGCGCTTTCACTGCGGTTGCCTGGGGTTCAATCCCTGGTCAGGGAACTAAGATCCTGCAAGCCAAGCTGTGTGGCATGGCCAAAAATAAATAAATAAATTTTAAAATAAATAAAAGTTTAAAAAAATTTTAAAAACACACCTCAACAGTGAAAAGACAACCTAATTTAAAAATGGACAAATGAAAAAAAAAATGGACAAATGATCTGAATAGACACTTCTTCAAAGATACACAAATGGTCAATAGCACATGAAAAGATGTTCAGCATCATTAGTCACTAGGAAATTGCAAATCAAAACCACAGGGAGGGGCTTCCCTGGTGGCGCAGTGGTTGGGAGTCTGCCTGCCGGTGCAGGGGACGCGGGTTCGTGCCCCAGTCCAGGGGGATCCCACGTGCCGCAGAGCGGCTGGGCCCGTGAGCCATGGCCGCTGGGCCTGCGCGTCCAGAGCCTGTGCTCCGCTACGGGAGAGGCCGCGGCAGTGAGAGGCCCGCGTACCACAAAAAAAAAAAAAAAAACACAGGGAGGTACCACTTCACACCCACTAGGATGACTATAATCAAAAATACAGACAGTAACAAATGTCGGCAAGGATGTGGAGAAATTAGGATCCTCATATATTACTGGTAGAATCACAAAACTTTAAAAAATAGTTTGGCACTTCCTCTAGAAGTTAGACATAGAATTACCATATGACCCAGGAATTCCACTCCTAGGTATATACCAAAAAGAGTTAAAAACATATATCCACATAAAAATTCGTACATAAACTTTTATAGCAGCATTATTCATAATAGCCAAAAAGTGGAAACAACCCAAATGTCCCTCAATTGATGAATGGATAAACAAAATGTGGTATATCCACATGATGGAATATTACTCAGCTATAAAAAGGGAGGTAGGGCTGATTTATGCCACAGCAGCTATGAACCTTAAAAACATTATACTAAGTGAAAGCAGCCAACACAAAAGGTCAAATATTACATGATCCTATTTATATGAAATGTCCAGAATAAGTAGATTTGTGGTTGCCAGAAGCTGGGGGGAAGGGAACATGAGGAAGTAACTGGAAGTAACGGCTGTTGGGCATGGGGTTTCTTATTGGTACAAAAAAAAAAAAATGTTCTGGAATTAGATAGTGGTGATGGTTGCACAACTTTGTGAATATACTAAAATCACTGAATGGTACACTTTAAAGGGTGAATATTATAGTATGTGAATTACATTTCAATACAAGAAAAAGAGGATTTATTTTGGGCAAGAAGAAATTTACTCCAAACGAGAGATCTGAGATAGAAGAAAGAATGGTGAACAAATAAACTAATAAATATGTGAGCATATCTAAATAAATACTATATCAGACAAAAATAGTGATGCCTAATTTGTGGAGCTTAAACCAACCTCAAATATCAAACAACTATGTATAAAGCAGGATGGTATTTGACAGGATGGTATGTGCAGGTTCTTATATTGCTCATGAGGAAAATACTGATTAGTTTTAGAATTTGTTAAATGTAACTGTCTAGGATGTTCATAGTATATAAATAGAGTGTTTCTCTTCCAAACTAGTAATGTGAAAAAGTAAAAATGGAAAAAAAGATTCAGTAGAAAAGGAAGAAAGAAAAGAGAGGGAGTAAAACTATAGGAAAAGTGCAACAAATAGAAAAAATAAAATAAGCTGGTAAAAAGAAATCCCAATATATTAGTAACAACAATAATTATAAATGGACTTATACTCCCAGTAAAATACCAAGACTGACAACATGAATTAAGAAGCAAAAACCATATATATGCTGTTTATAAGAGATACACCTAAATCATAAAGAAAAAGAAAGGTGGAATATAGAAGGATAGAAAACATTCATACTAGGCAAATACTAACCAAAATAAAGTTTAGCATAGCTATATTATGATCAAGGTAAAGAGATTTAGGGCAAAAATCATTACAGAGTTAAAGAGATTTACTAAAGAATAACAGAAAAGTTCAAAACTTCAATTCCCCAGGAGGATATAACAATTCTAAACTTGTATGCACCTAACAGCATCTGCCTCAAAATATATAAAGACATGGGTCATTCAGGACTTATCATAAAAATAATACTTCCCCATAATTATTGAATATCTTTTTTTCCTGAGGCTTCACATTCAGATTATACTTTAAAACTCTCTAGATAAGAGTCAAGTGTTAACAGAGTTGAAAATATTCTAAACTCTATTTCTTAAAAAGATTATGAAATGTCTCAATATACTCTGAAAGAGGATGTCAACAAAATAGAATTTTTTAAGCCATAAAAGAATACTTAAAAGGGTATCATTCAATACCCTTTCAAATACGAAATTATTATGTAATATCCAGTTGTCTCCTACATTTCTTATAATCATTAGTACTTATAATTGAACTGTACTAGACTATAGCATAGAGCATCATTTCAGGTTTGAACTATCCTTTTTATAGTAAATAGTTACTTTGCTACAAGACTAATAATAAAGTAGGAGGAGAATATTAAATTAAATTAGCTGGAAAAAAAGACATCAGTTTTTAAATTAGCATTTGTTATCAGCCATATTCATTCTATCCACCTTTCTTTAAAGGGCAGCACCAACAGTTTGCCACCATTTTTCTAGGAAAAGGAATACAAATTGCATCTTTTTAATGTTGCAGAGATCCTTTCAAGAGGTGAATATAGGGACTTCCCTGGTGGTGCAATGGTTAAGAATCCACCTGCCAGTGCAGGGAACATGGGTTTGAGTCCGGGAAGACCCCACATGCCGCGGAGCAACGAAGCCCGTGCACCACAACTACTGAGCCTGCGCTCTAGAGCCCACGTGCCACAGCTACTGAGCCAGCATGCTGTAACTACTGAAGCCTGCGCACCTAGAGCCCGTGCTCTGCAACAAGAGAAGCCACTGCAATAAGCCTGCACACCGCAACGAAGAGTAGCCCCCACTCGACGCAACTAAAGAAAGCCAGCGTGCAGCAACGAAGACCCAAGGCAGCCATAAATAAATAAACAAATAAATTAATTAATTAAAAAAATAAATAATGATAAAATGTTTCAAGAAATTGTTGTCAGAGCTGTTTACTATGCACCCAGAGAGGGTTCAGATTGCGAGATGAAACTCCCTACCCCAAGGCTAAGGAGATATTTTCATCACCAAGTTCTCTCTATTTTTGAATTAGCCTCAGATTTTCCCTCCCTTTTAACTGCTCATCACCAGCAGTTTTGCTCTAATTTGTGAACACCGTTCATAAACTACAAAGGTTGACTGACACCAAGAAGGCAAATGATGTTTGTTCATCTCATTTTTCATTTTGTAATGTGCAGTTCAGAATTTTGTTAATATTCTTTGTAGCAGTTTGTATTACAAAGTCTAAGCTTGTCATGTCATCATTTAATAAAAGAGAGCTGGCAACTGATGTGGAGTGAAAACTGTCTAATATCACTGAATCTCAACAACCTGTTATTATTTCTATACTAGATGTAATCAAATAATGATCATATATAATCACAGTGAACGCATAATCATAATTGTTTGGTTTAAAAGTGCTGTTGTTGGGCTTCCCTGGTGGCGCAGTGGTTGAGAGTCTGCCTGCCGATGCAGGGGACACGGGTTCGTGCCCCGGTCCGGGAAGATCCCACATGCCACGGAGTGGCTGGGCCCGTGAGCCATGGCCGCTGAGCCTGTGCGTCCGGAGCCTGTGCTCTGCAGCGGGAGAGGCCACAATAGTGAGAGGCCCGCGTACCACACACACACACAAAAAAGTGCTGTTGTTGAAATGATTCTGACCTTATCAAATGAATTCCCACAATATTCCTGCAAGATAAGTGAGTTAAAGTTCATGTCACAGATGAGCTATAGAAACACAAATAGAGATGTACTCCCAGATAACTTATCTCTCCAAACATGCTCACATGGGACTTGTGTATCAAGCATATATCTGAGGAAGTAACTAGATCTTTCTCCTCAATTATTTCCATTGTAGGTAAGGCTTTTCAATGAGCCAATAAAGCAGAAATTAGGCAGGAATTCTGCATGATTTTAAAATGTCTACCTGGTTAAAACTGACTAGCTGAAATATGACCTAAAAGCCAGTTTCCTTTGGAAAAGATTTATTTAGCAAAATTTACACAATTTTTCTAGGAAATATAGTAATAAGAATACAAACACAGAGTTTAAACAGATAGGGGGATACAGTGAAATGAAAGAAATGAGAATCAGGGGTAAAAATTGAGCTTAGAAAAGGGTTATGCTTCTTAAAAGTATAAAATTTCTCATAGCAGAAAAATGTTGATCTCTAAATGCCTTTTTCCAGGCTTAGGCTCCAGAAGAATGTGGGCCAGGATGAATGGCAGAGGAACAGGGCCAAAGAGAATCTGTGGTTAGCACAAAGAGGACTGGCGTGGCCTCCCCTACATTGTTCCTGGTGGAAACCTTAAGGCAGAATCCCTTTCCACTTGGGAAAAAGGTCCAGTGTCTAAAAGGGCAATGATTCTGTTGAGGACTGGCTATGTAATTTGCCATAATCTACATGATCTGTTCAGGACTGCCTACATAATTTTCAGAGCCCCATGGATAATGAAAATATGGGGCTTCTTATTCGAGAAGAATTTTAAGAGCTCAAAGGCCCTTCTAAGTAAGCTCAGGCCTGGAGGTCCCCTTCACCTTCAGCCATTAACGCTTTATATGATCCCAAGGTGGTAGGGCGGTGCTCAGGGTTACAAGGTAATGGCTATTTATCAGCCAGTAAGGACATAGTTTTCAGTGCTTTAGCAAGAGGTCCTGTAGTACCAGCTGTATCAGCTTTAACATCAACCAGACATAGAAAGAGCATCACCATTGAGTATAACGGGAATGTTACAGACCTACCTTAAAGTTTTCAACAGATTGTAGAATAAACAAGTAAGCAGAACACATCCTCTTGACTAACGGAGTAGAAATGTATGTATATACAGTAAACTCTAAAACAAGTAAATAATAAACCCCAAAAGATGGGATCTATGATCACTCAAAAGCAAATCTAAATAAACTGATACCAAGGACTTCAAGAGAAAGAAAAGGCAAAACCAATACTATACAGAAGTACCGAGCAGCAGCACTCAAAGGCTAAGCTGTGTTCTAACCATGACCATGGACGTGGCCATGAAGAGGAGAACTAATACGGAGATGCTATGTAAAAGCTTACCCAGCAAAACCAAATCCCAGCCATGACTTAAAAATACATTAAGGGGCTTCCCTGGTGGCGCAGTGGTTGAGAGTCCACCTGCCGATGCAGGGGACACGGGTTCGTGCCCGGGTCCAGGAGGATCGCACATGCTGCGGAGTGGCTGGGCCCGTGAGCCATGGCCGCTGAGCCTGCGCGTCTGGAGCCTGTGCTCTGCAACGGGAGAGGCCACAACAGAGAGAGGCCCGTGTACCGCAAAAAACAAACAAACAAACAAACAAACAAACAAACATTAAGGGCTTCACACCCATTCAAATAGCTATTATCCAAAAAACAGAAAATAAAAAGTATTGGCAAGGATGTGGAGAAATTGCACTGTTGGTGGAGTGTTGCAGCTGCTTCCACACTGTGGAAAACATTATGGTGTTTCCTTGAAAATTAAAAAGAGAACTACCATATCCAGCAATTCCACATCTGGGCATATATCCAAAAGAATTGAAAACAGGGTTTGGAAGAGATATTTGTACACCCGTGTTCACAGCAGTATTATTTACAATAGCCAAGAGGTGGAAACAACTCAAGTGTCCAATTATGGTTGAACTGATGAACAGAATGTGGTATATACATGCAAAGGAATATTATTAAGCCTTAAAAAGGAAGGAAATTCTTTTTTTTTATTAGTTTCTGCTTTATAACAAAGTGAATCAGTCATACATATACATCTGTTCCCACATCCCTTCCCTCATGCATCTCCCTCCCTCCCACCCTCCCCATCCCACCCCTCCAGGCGGTCACAAAGCACCGAGTTGATCTCCCTGTGCTCTGCGGCTGCTTCCCACTATCTATCTACCTTACGTTTGGTAGTGTATATATGTCCATGCCTCTCTTTCGCTTTGTCACAGCTTACCCTTCCCCCTCGCCATATCCTCAAGTCCATTCTCAAGTAGGTCTGTGTCTTTATTCCCGTTTTACCCCTAGGTTCTTCATGACATTTTTTTTTAATTCCATATATATGTGTTAGCATACGGTATTTGTCTTTCTCTTTCTGACTTACTTCACTCTGTATGACAGACTCTAGGTCTATCCACATCATTACAAATAGCTCAGTTTCATTTCTTTTTATGGCTGAGTAATATTCCATTGTATATATGTGCCACATCTTCTTTATCCATTCATCCAATGATGGACACTTAGGTTGTTTCCAGCTCCGGGCTATTGTGAATAGAGCTGCATTTGGTACATGTCTCTTTCTGAATTATGGTTTTCTCAGGGTATATGCCTAGTAGTGGGATTGCTGGGTCATATGGTAGTTCTATTTTTAGTTTTTTAAGGAACCTCCATACTGTTCTCCATAGTGGCTGTACCAATTCACATTCCCACCAGCAGTGCAAGAGTGTTCCCTTTTCTCCACACCCTCTCCAGCATTTATTGTTTCTAGATTTCTTGATGATGGCCATTCTGACTGGTGTGAGATGATATCTCATTGTAGTTTTGATTTGCATTTCTCTAATGATTAATGATGTTGAGCATTCTTTCATGTGTTTGTTGGCAGTCTGTATATCTTCTTTGGAGAAATGCCTATTTAAGTCTTCTGCCCATTTTTGGATTGGGTTGTTCGTTTTTTTGCTATTGAGCTGCATGAGCTGTTTATAAATTTTGGAGATTAATCCTTTGTCAGTTGCTTCATTTGCAAATATTTTCTCCCATTCTGAGGGTTGTCTTTTGGTCTTGTTTATGGTTTCCTTTGCTGTGCAAAAGCTTTGAAGCTTCATTAGGTCCCATTTGTTTATCTTTGTTTTTATTTCCATTTCTCTAGGAGGTGGGTCAAAAAGGATCTTGCTGTGATTTATGTCATAGAGTGTTCTGCCTATGTTTTCCTCTAAGAGTTTGATAGTTTCTGGCCTTACATTTAGGTCTTTAATCCATTTTGAGCTTATTTTTGTGTATGGTGTTAGGGAATGATCTAATCTCATACTTTTACATGTCCCTGTCCAGTTTTCCTAGCACCACTTATTGAAGAGGCTGTCCTTTCTCCACTGTACATTCCTGCCTCCTTTATCAAAGATAAGTTGACCATATGTGCGTGGGTTTACCTCTGGGCTTTCTATCCTGTTCCATTGATCTATCTTTCTGTTTTTGTGCCAGTACCACACTGTCTTGATTACTGTAGCTTTGTAGTATAGTCTGAAGTCAGGGAGCCTGATTCCTCCAGCTCCGTTTTTCGTTCTCAAGATTGCTTTGGCTATTCGGGGTAAAAAGGAAGGAAATTCTGACACATGCAACAACATGAATGAACCTTGAGGACATTATGTTAAGTGAAGTAAGATAATCACAAAAAGACAAATACTATAGAATTCCACTTAATGAGATATGTAGAATAGTCAAAATTCATAGAGACAGAAAGTAGAATGGTGGTTGCCTGGGGCTGGGTGGAGGGAGGAATGGGGAGTTAGTGTTTAATGGGTACAGAGTTTCAGTTTGGAAAGATGAAAAGAGTTCTGGAGGTGAATGGTGGTGATGGTTATATAACAATGTAAATGTTCTTAATACCAGTGATCTGTATATTTTTAAATGGTTAAGATGGTAAATTTTATGTCATGTATTTTTCACCACAATTAAAAAATGTATAGTAGATATAAAGCTTACAGAATTTCAAGAGGCCCTCTTTTAGAAAAAGAATACAAAATTATAAATACCAAATTGGGTACAAAAGTGGATATTTAGTATAAGAAAAATCACACAAATTACAATTTTTAAAGCTACTAAATACCACAAACATTACAAAATCCAGAAACATAACAGTGTTTCTAACTAAGTAACTTCCTCATGCATCTCTGAAATGCTTTTATTCCTACAATATTTATCTGCATACATTCTGATAGTCTCTTCAAAAGACAATGATTTTTGTACTGTTTTTTATAGTGAGTATAGAAAGAAAATTCAGTCTTCCCTCGAGCATACTTAATTGAAATTTTCTGTTATTGATAACTTAGAACAGATTTATTTCAACTCTGCAACTAGTTGTTAGTAATGTCTTGTAACTCTCTTGGATTTCATCAAATTTGAAGGAAGCAAAGAAGTTTCATAGATGAGCTGTAAGATTTCAGAGTATTTTAAGTATTTTTGGGTCAATGTCTTCAAATTGACAATATTAAATAGCCAGTTTGTCATCAAAGTCCTCAGTGTACTGGAGGATTAAGAGTTTTATATTCTCCTTATCAATGTCAACATTTCATGTTTAATCTGTAAGAATTTAAAATTTCTTTCCAATGAGTTCATATGATTCACAACTCTTCACTAATCGGATTTTCAAACAATCCAAATACCATTTATTTCTCCTGATAGACTGTCCCTTCCTCACAGTGAACCACTGATTGGTTTTAGTATGTTATGTGTTACGCTTTCCTTCTCCATGTCAGAATAACATCTATTGACTTAATCACTCAACTGTTTTGTTTCATATTCCAGTAATTTTACCTGAATTTTCTCTCAATTTTTTAGTCAATGAATTTAAAGAATGTAAAATAAGCTACCCTTATGTCTAAATAGGAGTTTATAGTTTCTTGTGTGTCTTTGTTAAAATGTTCCCAAACATCTTTCTCGATTGCAGTTAATATAGCGTATTCCTAACTCAACTCTCCCTTAGCAAATCTGAAAACTGTCCATGAAGCAAGTTGAGATGGAAAGGCACAGTGGGGTTAACTGATTGCGGTTAAAATGTCCTACTTCAACAAATTTTTAAATGCTTAACACAACTAAGACCCAATGCACAGCAGAAACTAACACAGCATTGTAAAGCAATTATACTCCAATAAAGATGTTTAAAAAAAAAAAGACCCAATGCAGCCAAAAATAAATAAAATAAACAAATAAATCTTTAAAAAAAACACCAAAAAACCTTAAGACCATAAGTTTATATCTATATGAGGTGATGGATGTTCACTAAGCTTGTTGAGATAACCATTTCATGATGTAAGTCAAATCATTATACCGTGCACCTTAAACTTATCCAGTGCTGTATGTCAATTATATTTCAATAAATCTGGAAGAAAAAAAAAACAAAGGTGATTTTTATCTGCTTAGCAAGATGTCCCAATAAGTGAGATAGGTAGGTTACAGAGTAGTATGTACAGTATGTAAAACTGAATACATCAATGTACGTGTGTATTTGAAGAGATAGATGTCTTTATGTGTGTATGAAGGGTGTTTACCAAAATGTTAACAGTGATTGTCTCTGAGTTGTGAGATTTGTGGTGACTTTTTTCAACTTTTCAAAAATGTTTCCGTATTTTTCAATTAAAAAAACAAAACGAAACACCTAAGACCATATAAACACATTGCTAGGCCCCTGCCAAGGCCTTGGAGAGGGGACAGCGGACGCCAAAGCTTAGGCAAACCTGCTTCTGCCACCAGCCCCAAGAAGCTGCACCCTAGCAGCAGGTCAAGTCCAGAGAACCAAGTCAGCGGTTTGCCAGTTGTTGTACCATATTTTAATTTTATTTCGTTTCATGACCGCCTCCTGCCAAACTCCTCCCTCTCCTGGTCTAATCGGAGGGATGTAGAGAATTCTGTTTCCTCCCGGCCTCTCCTCCTCCTCTGTTAGCTGCTTTTCCACCCCTCCCCCTCTTGCATCCTGGGAGATCGTGCTCTGGGGCCCTGCGGGTACTGACAGGTTTCATCAGCCTGATGGAAATGTTTCTCCTCCTTAGGCCCTCCTATGGCAGCTGCCGAATTTCTCTCCTCCTCCCAGGGTGCTGAGTCTCAGGTCAGGTCTACACTGACCCGGAGCTGCCCATGTGACATGGGGCAGAGGGTGGCAGTCATTGGAAACCCAACCATGGACACTTCCTTTAGTTCATACAAAGAAAGAATATATTTTCTCCAATGAAAATAAAAATACAACCTCGGGTGCCTTGAATTTGATCTCTATTCTTCGACCACTCTTTGCCCTTCCGTGTGTCTTGGATCTCACAAGTGAACTGAAGACTCAGGAGCCTGTGGGCTTTAAAATGAGGCAACATCCAAATTGTCAGGTGCATTATCAACACTTCATGATTACAGTTTTTAGCAAATGCAAAATAGAATTACACTCTCAAAAGGCCGTAGGCTCATGGAGGAATCCTAATTGTCTTGTTAAGTTTCAATGTAAGTCTTCTGAGTCAAGGCCCTGAACAAGTTTCTAGAGAGAGATGAACAAACTGCTTTTGCTAATGTGACCTAGCAGACATCAGACACTATGCAATTTGGGGGAAGACTTCCTGAGTCACATTGTCCTCAACTGTAAAAATAAAAGGATTGTTAAGGTTCCCCCAGCTCTACTGTTCTATTAATGCCCACAGTGTTCATCTTTCATCTCTTCTTCTTTTTTTTTTTTTCCCTGCATGTGGTCTTGGCCTCTCTCTTCCAGTGTTTACATACCACAGTGGGAAAAAAAATTTTAAGAACCAAGTTCCATCAGGTCTGATGTAGCTCAATAAAAACCCTTGGAATAAGAATGGGAAATACCGGCCCACGGTCATAGTCCTGGGCTCAATTTTCTGGAAACCTTCAGGTGATAATTGACTAGTCTTTGCAGTAGTCTAAAGCAGGGGTATCTAAACTTTTTTGTAAAGGGCCAGGAGGTGAGTATTTTAGGCTTTGTGGGCCTTTCAGTCTTTGTTGTAACTCTGCCATTGTGATTGCTAAAGCAGCCACAGACAGTGTTTAAATTAATGAGCATGGCTATGTTCCAATAAAACTTTATTTATATTCATGGACATTTTGAAGTGTATATAATTTTCACTTGCATGAATCAATTCTTTGTTCCTGCTCTTTATGAGTAGTGTTCCATTGTATGAATGTAGCCCAGTTTATCCATTCATCCCCTGAAGGACATTTGGATTGTTCCTAGGTTTTGGCAGCCATGAATAGAACTATTATGAAATAGTCATGTATAGGTTTTTGTGTGAACAAAAGTTTTCATTCATCTAGGTGAATACCTAGGATTAGGGTTCCTGGGTCATACGGCAAATGTATGTACAAGAAACTGCCAGACTGCTTTCCAGAGTGACTGTAGCATTTTGCATTCTTGCCAACAACGTATGAGAGTTCTAACTGCTCCACATCTTTGCCAGCACTAGGTGTTACAGTGTTTTTTAATTTTAGCCATCCTAATGTTTGTAGTGGTATCTCATCATGGTTTTAATTTACATGTCCCTAATGGCTAATGATGTAGAACATCTTTTTATATACTTATTTGCCATCTGCCTCTGTTCTCTTTAATGAGCGTTCAAGTCTTTTGTGCATTTTAAGGTGGGTTGTTTTCTTACTGTTGAGTTTGAGACTTCTTATGTATTCTGGATAAAAGTCCTCTGTTGGATACGTAACTTGAAAATATTTGTTCCAAGTCTACTGTTTGTCTTTCCATTCTCTTAATGGCATCTTTCACAGAATTTTGATGGAGTCTAATTTACTAATTTTTTCTTCAATGGGTTGTTTTTCATGTCATGTAAAATAACATGTTGCCTAACTCCAGATCACAAAGATTATGCTCCCTTCTAAGATTTTGGTAGTTTTGTGTTTTACATTTAGATCTATAATCTGTTTTAAGTTAATTTTTGTATAAGTCGTGACATTTAGGCTAGGTTTTGTTTGTTTGTTTGTTTTGGCTTTTTTTTTTTTTTTGCATATTAGTGACCAATTGTCCCAATATCACTTGCTAAAAAGACTATCTTTTCTCCATTGACTTGCCTTTGCAACTTTGCTGAAAATCAAATGATCATATTTGTGTGAGTCTATTTATAAACCCTCTTTTTTGTTCTATTCTTCTTTCTGTTTGTGGTTTTTCCAATATCAGTTCCATTTTCAAAGTCTTTGCTGTGCTCTTTTGGATCTGTCCTGTGTGTGCACGCCCCAGTGGCCAGTCTGGGACCAGGGTCTACCCCCTAGTTCGGTTCTCAGAGTTTATAGTGTGCTGTTTAGGGTCAGATCCATGCGTGTGCAGTTCGGAGGTTAGCCCAGGAGTTCATGAACTTTGCTGAGGTGTTCCCTTTCTGCTGTGATGCTGGTACATTATAGTTCCCTGCAGTTCCTTCTTTGGTCCTCCATCTTGAAAGTTATCCCACTCTGCTGCACACTTCTCAGAAGAGTCCTCACGTCCAGGACCAAGAGATGGGAGGAAAAAGCACTAGGACTTTGCTTCCCCTCTTGGGATCACAGCTCCTCTGATTAAAGAGGAAGGCTTTTCGAAACTGCAGGCTCCCACTGCTGCTGCTGTGGCTGGAATTGCGTCGGGGGGTAAGGCTCAAAAGAATAGACAAAAGAAGGGAAAAAAAGAGCTTGGATTTCCCCCAAACTCTACCAGGAGTCCCCTTTCCAGTTGCTTCAACCAGAACTAGAGAACTTTTCCTGAAGCTCTTCTGTCCATGACTGGGGTCCACTTCTAGGTTTTAGACGACCTTGAGTCCAGGTATGGAGGGTACTGGAGGGGGCAAAAATAGGAAACACTTGCAGTTTGGTGGTAGGTCACACTCTGGTTTTCTTTCCCAATCCATCTGCTCCCATTTACCCAGGACCAGAATTCCTAAACACAAGGCAGTTTTGGTTTTTTTCCCCAAAATATTTACTTATTTATTTGGTTGCATGGGGTCTTAGTTGCGGCTCACAGGCTCCTTAGTTGTGGCATGTGAACTCTTGGTTGCGGCATGCACGTGGGTCAGTTCCCTGACCAGGGATTGAATCTGGGCCCCCTGCATTGGGAGCGTGAAGTCTTATCCACTGTGTCACCAGGGAAGTCCCCCACAAGGCAGTTTTTACCCTCTTTTGATTTATACTGACTTTTTCAGGAATGTGCATAACATGTAAAATCAGGAGATACTGTACTTGATTTTGTTTAGACCTATACAAAAATGTGTTTATTACCTTCAAAAATCACCAAAGGCAGTACTGCCTGTGGCATTTGGGTTGCCAGCTTAACTCATGCCCATTTGAGCCTGCATTTGTAATTTTATATTCTCCAGTGATTCTTCATACACATGCATTCTTCTTTCTGCCTACTATTTTGTGCTTTGCTTGAGACATTAAAATATTGAAATACTTATTATTATAAATTACTTAAATTTTGTTTTACTTATACTATAGATGGGGCATCATAGTGATATTTTTGTTTGATGTGCTTTTTTAATATACATAAATATATTTATTTATTTTTGGCTCTGTTGGGTCTTCGTTGCTGTGTGCAGGCTTTCTCTGGTCAAGGCGAGCGTGGGCTACTCTTTGTTGCGGTGCACGGGCTTCTCATTGCAGTGGCTTCTCTTTGTTGCGGAGCACAGGCTCTGGGCACGCAGACTTCAGTAGTTGTGGCACGTGGGCTCAATAGTTGTGGCTCGTGGGCTCTAGAGCGCAAGATCAGTAGTTGGGGTGCATGGACTTAGTTGCTCCACGGCATGTGGGATCTTCCTGGACCAGGGCTCAAACCTGTGTCCCCTGCATTGGCACGTGGATTCTTAACCACTGAGCCACCAGGGAAGTCCATATGATGTGCTTTGGCAGATTAAAGAGGGCTTTAAGTCTTTTGACATTACTCTTGTCTAGAGGTGCTTCTGAGGTTGACCAGGCATCTCTCTCTTCACGTAATTTCAGGGACTCACCACGTATTCTCTTGAGTGTGGTGGTCTCAGTGTAGGCGGACTTCTTACATGGCAGTTCAGAGCTCCAGGAGTGTTCCCAGAGCTCCAGAACACAGCTGCAAGAATTCTTATGACCTAGCATTGGCTGTCCCCAGAGGCCATCTTCTATTGATCAAGCAAGTAACTAAGGGCCAGCCTGAATTCAGGAGAGATAAGGCAGGAACTGCTCAGAAAGGGCTGGTGCCAGGAAAGGCTTGTGCATGAGATAAGGACCTGGAGGGCCAAGGCTCCCTAGACTCCAGTCAATGAATAAACTGCTTAACACTGAGTGAATCTGGACAGTTCATAAAACAAATAGAGAGGAAGTCCCTTCATTGGGTGAATTTGCATGTAATATACATGCTATGTTTCTTGTCCTTGTATAGAGCTGCCAAAGATGTCCTTTGAATGCCTATATGCACAGAGCAAATACATATTTATTCAATATCACAGTGCTAAGTATGTGGGTGATAAAGTTAGTGTCTCTGCCCTTCAAGGCTACAGTGTTATTATATATATATATACATACAGGCATGCAAATATATATAAATCAAGCAGTATGCAAAAATTGTCATAGGTTCACTAAAGAGCTTCATGAATCCAAAACAGAAATACTCTCTTTTCATCTCTAACCATCTATCTGTAATTTCAACCCTGGCTTCCCACTGGAATCATGTGGGGAGCTTTTAAACGTAATAACTGCCTCCCCTCAGATTATGGTTTAATTGAGGGATGGGCCCCAGGCATCAGTACTGATAAAGAGCTCTCCATACGATTCTAGTGGGAAGCCAGAGTTGCGGCCAGTGCCCATTTCTCTACTTTCCTGATGATCAGACCACCCTTGGCTCCTTTGTAAATGGTATCACTCTTCCTGGGAAGGGGATCCAGCACGGCTGAGAGGGACCAGGAATCTGTAGCTCCAACAATTCCCCAGGTGATTCTTGTCATCAGGGAAGTTTAGTTAACACCGTTGGTTTCCAATCCCTTTGCAGTACTTAATGCAAATGCCACTCTGAATCTAAACTCTATCTCAATCTCAAATACAGAGGCCATCCCCACCTCTCAGTAAAATCCTAACTCCAATACCAGCCCTAAATTGAATCCTAACCTAACGATTTACTTCAGTTCCTACCTTATCACCTACTTCAAATTTTGACTCAAAAACCCATTCATTAATACCTCAGAGGAAAAGACCCCATCTTTGACCCCATTTCCCCCATCCTGTTTGCCACCTTTATCTTTATCAGCTTGTTTAACCCTACATGGGAGTCACTTGGTACTTTAGCCTGGAAACAGGCAGACCTCTGCTTGAACCTCAGTTTCACTTTCTGCAAGTTGTTTAATCTCTAAGACTCACCTTTCCTTATCTGTAAAGTAGGAATAATAATACCTGCTTTATAGGATTGTTCAGAAGAATTAAGAAAGTAATGCCTAGGAGGCATTTGGAGTTAATAGATGCAGTTAACATTCTTACATCTATTATATCAACCTCTATGATGATTCCATTCCAGGCTTCAAGCCCAGAAACGTCTGTCTAAACTCCTGCTTCAGAAAATCTAAACAAAATTTATTTGACAGTGTTGGTGCAGGTCAGAAAAAATCTTACCTTACTCAAAAACAATGAGAAAAATTAAAAGGCAAGAATGGTGTGCTGACAGGGAGATCAGCTCGGTGCTTTGTGACCGCCTGGAGGGGTGGGATGGGGAGGGTGGGAGGGAGGGAGATGCATGAGGGAGGGGATGTGGGAACAGATGTATATGTATGACTGATTCACTTTGTTATAAAGCAGAAACTAATAAAAAAAAAAAAAAAAGAATGGTGTGCTGAGATTTCTGATCTCTTCCCCTTCTATCTGTCAATGAAAGTTCAGAGAGCAAGTTTTAAAAATTTAGACCTACTTAATTTGGAAATTTTTACTATAAGCATTAAAGGAATATTAGCAACAGATGTTTCGTATTCTTTCTCTTTTGACCTCATTTATAGAGGTCTGTTACTGTTCACTCTGTTTACTTTTTGAAAAACTTGTTTTTCTTTTAAAGTTGTCATTGCCTTTTCTCTAGGATTTAGGTTGTGTCATAAATCCACGTTTCTCTACTCTAAAAGAAGCAAAATCACGCAGAGGGATGGTTTCAGCTTTAATGTTTTCAATATTTTAGAAAATAGAGAATGACAAATGACTTTTTTAAACTACAACTTCCCTTCATGCATTCCTCAGCATGCACAGGCTCTCTCCTAAAAGTAGGACATAACCTACTTTTATGTCAGTTATTAAGATCAAAAGAAAAGAAAAAATACTTTTAACCTGACCTTAAAAATGGTTCCTTTTTTGGTAGAATGGGAATTAATGGAAATGGAGTTCCCAATAAAAATGGGAAAAGAAGAAAGATCATTTATAAAAGAAATATATTCTCATTAAATACATATGCCTTCAGATTCAGGGTCAATAATATTAAGGAAAAGAAAGTGTTTATTTAAAATATATATATATGTATATATATATATAAACTTAAACTTGGAGAATGTGTATGTGTGTGTGTGTGTGTAAATTCTCCAGGTTTAAGTTTTTAAACTACATTGTCAATGGAAATTATGATTGAAAATTCATTGCTGAGATATTTAACATTATTAAAAATTTTAGCAAAATGAACGAGAGTTGGGGACAACCACATGGGAACTGAAGAAGGAAAGGTTATGCTCTATACTGAGAGAGCCCACTTCTTCTGATTCTTTTTCAGCTGGGCAAGAAGAATAATCCTATTCTTCCCTCTGAATTCTTTGTTGTGGAATTTTCATTCTCCCCCTTTGTGGCTTGTTCTTTCTCTTTGGTGTGGGTGCCTGTTGTAATGAGGACATTTATTTATTTTTATACAGCAGGTTCTTATTAGTCATCAATTTTATACACATCAGTGTATACATGTCAATCCCAGTCTCCCAATTCATCACACCACCCCCCCACCCCCTGCCGCTTTCCCCCCTTGGTGTCCATACGTTTGTTCTCTACATTTGTGTCTCAATTTCTGCCCTGGAAACTGGTTCATCTGTATCATTTTTCTAGGTTCCACATATACGTGTTAATATATGGTATTTGTTTTTCTCTTTCTGACTTACTTCACTCTGTATGACAGTCGCTAGATCCATCCACGTCTCAACAAATGACCCAATTTCCTTCCTTTTTATGGCTTAGTAATATTCCATTGTACATATGTACCACAACTTCTTTATCCATTTGTCTGTCGATGGGCATTTAGGTTGCTTCCATGACCTGGCTATTGTAAATAGTGCTGCAATGAACATTGGGGTGCATGTGTCTTTTTTTTTTTTTAATATTTATTTATTTATTTATTTTTGGCTGGACTGGGTCTTTGGTGCTGTGCACAGGCTTTCTCTAGTTGTGGGAATAGGGGGCTACTCTTCACTGTGGTGCGCGGGCTTCTCATTGCGGTGGCTTCTCTTGTTGCGGAGCATGGGCTCTAGGTGCGCAGGCTTGAGTAGTTGTGGCACTCAGGCTTGGTATTTGTGGCTCACAGCCTCTAGAGCGCAGGCTCAGTAGTAGTGGCATAGGTGGCATATGGGATCTTCCTGGACCAGGGCCCGAACCCGTGTCCCCTGCATTGGCAGGCAGGCTCTTAACCACTGCACCACCAGGGAAGCCCGCATGTGTCTTTTTGAATTATGGTTTTCTCTGGGTATATGCCCAGTAGTGAGATTGCTGGATCATATGGTAATTCTATTTTTAGTTTTTTAAGGAAGCTCCATACTGTTCTCCATAGTGGCTGTATCAATTTACGTTCCCACCAAGAGTGCAAGAGGGTTCCCTTTTCTCCACACCCTCTCCAGCATTTGTTGTTTGTAGATTTTCTAATGATGCCCATTCTAACTAGTGTGAGGTGATACCTCATTGTAGTTTTGATTTGTATTTCTCTAATAATTAATGTTGAGCATCCTTTCATGTGTTTGTTGGCAATCTGTGTATCTTCTTTGGAGAAGTGTCTACTTAGGTCTTCTGCCCATTTTTGGATTGGGTTGTTTGTTTTTTTAATATTGAACTGCATGAGCTGTTTATATATTTTGGAGATTAATCCTTTGTCCATTGATTCATTAGCAAATATTTTCTCCCATTCTGAGGGTTGTCTTTTCGTCTTGTTTATGGTTTCCTTTGCTGTGCAAAAGCTTTTAAGTTTCATTAGGTCCCATTTGTTTATTTTTGTTTTTATTTCCATTACTCTAGGAGGTGGATCAATAAAGATCTTGCTGTGATTTATGTCAAAGAGTGTTCTTCCTATGTTTTCCTCTGAGAGTTTTATAGTGTCCAGTCTTACATTTAGGTCTCTAATCCATTTTGAGTCTATTTTTGTGTATGGTGTTAGGGAGTGTTCTAATTTCATTCTTTTACATGTAGCTGTCCAGTTTTCCCATCACCACTTATTGAAGAGACTGTCTTTTCTCCATTGTATATCCTTGCCTCCTTTGGCATAGATTAGTTGACCATAGGTGCGTGGGTTTAGCTCTGGGCTTTCTATCTTGTTAATGAGGACATATTTTTAATTTCTCAGAAATCCATAAACATGCAATTAAAATGAAATAGAAAATGTTTAGCTCAAAAGACACAAGCTCTTTTAGCCAAACTTTTCAATTCCCTTCTATGATTTGTAGATTAACTTAGTTGTCTCCTATCTGCAGTCGAGTGGTACTATATAAAGCAGAGTAAACAGTAAAAAGCTTGTTTCAGTTATAAAAGGAGCAATGTTTCAAATCATAATTAGGATGTAAGAGTATCACTTATACAAATCTGCAAAGTGACCACAAACAGACTTGCCAGTATGTGTGCACCACTGTTATTCATTCTAAAGGTGCTGCTTTGGCTAAAACAATGACAGTTGCTTCGTTGTGTTTTTTCCCCTTTTGGTTTGGATTGAATGAGATGGCAGCTTTATATGCTGTTACTGTGCTTTGTCACCTAACATGTAGAGCATTTCAGTCTAAAAGTTCTTTTTCCTTTAAGTTTCAGATAACATAAAATGAATTAAAGCCCTTTTTGGTCAATATGGCAGGTTCACAGGGTAGCAAAATATGTTTCTTTCAATGAGAGGTAACCTGGACAAATGCTGGGTACATTTAAAATTCAGTTAGAGGATGGGCATCACAACGGCGGAAATCTCAGTGGCGGGTTTGTAAAGGCAGACCAGAGGAAAAGGAGAAAGATATTGCTGTTTGAGACAGTGCCTTGGATTGTGAGCCTAAGATAGGAAGTAGAAGGTCAGGAACGAGGAGCTTGGCAGTAAAGCACTACAAACCCAACATGTGTCAATGGCACAGGCTCTTTCCCTGGAAATATCAGGAATAAAACAATCTAGCAGAGGGGACTTCCTTGGTGGTCCAGTGGGTAAGACTCTGCGCTCCCAATGCAGGGGGCCCAGGTTAATCCCTGGTCGGGAAACATGTCCACAGCCGCAACTAAAAGATCCCGCATGCTGCCACGAAGATCCCGTGTGCTGCAACTAAGACCCAGCACAGCCTAACTAACTAAATAAATATTTTTTAAAAAAAGAGCAGTCTAGCTGAAACCAGGGGAGGGGACATTAGTCATAACATTTTTATCATAACATTCCTAATATCTCCCAAAACACAAATACCGACCTAAAGGGGAGCTTTTATTGTTTGCCATGGACCAGGCACTATGTTGACAAAAGCTTTCTTGGGACTGATCAAGGAATTCCAAAGGGACCAAGAAAAAGTTCAAGGGAGGTAGATTTCAGTCCGACCCAGAGAAAAACATCCTAACAAGTGAAGTGCTTCTCTTCAAGCTGCCTTACCCTGGAGAGTCACCCTCACCTGCCCCAGCACCCAGCAGCTCCCCTGAACGATTTCTGACTTCGTACAGGCTCAGTCCTGCCACATCCCATAACCCAAACAACCTACAGCCCAGCCGGATATTAGTTGCTCCTTCCCACAAGGGAGTGGACTTAGGCCTGGCATGGCATCCCTTGCACTGGCCTGAGTAACTGGTGTTAAACAGAACCAGGCCTAGTGAAAGCACTGCGGTCCAGCCTTGCACCTTCCCTGCCCCTGGTTACTCACCCTGCTGGCCCTTCTGCCTGGCTCCCTGACACACGTGTTTTCTACTAGCTCTCCCCCGGGACGGAAGAGAGAAGCTGGCAGCCCTGCCCAGCTTACCTGCTTCCTTCTAACCTCTTTGCCCAAGGTTTGCCCTGCGTCGGGTTTTTCTCCCCTGGGGAACAGCGTCTCCATCAGCTGCGAGAAGGCTGGTGTTTCCATGTCTTTCCTGACCAGCTCATCACTTGGATCCCTGACAACTACCCATGGCCTGAGGTCGTCTGGAGCCATTGCTCTTCTCACTGCTCATCTTCACCCTGATTTGACTCGGGTTTTGTACAACGTTCCCTCAGCCTTTCCACCTCCACTGCTCCAGTGTTTCTCCTGTTCCCCTGTGCCCCGCCCACGCTGGACACCACTGGGTTCAACGAGTGGACGTGCTGCTCCCTCCTTCGAGTCACAAGGTGGGGGGGTCTTAACTCTGTCCATCTTCCCCACATGTAACAGGTGCTATCGGTGCCCCTTGGCATTTGCTTCCAGAGTCGAAGGCTACTTACAGCTGACCTGGAAAATCTCCACTTCAAGGTTTTTTCTTGCCTTGGGAACACACTGTGCCTGAGCACGGGGAAGTCAGAAATGCTGACAGTTAATTCCCCTGAAAGTGCCCTGAACCAATGGAGAATTGGTGGATGAATACCCATCCCCTTGCTCCTCAGCTGGGTTAATTGTGAGTTTTCATTCATAGTTTTCAGAGTTAGCTAGTGGGATTGAGCTCTCTGCCCACACTGGTAATTTGCTTGATGATGACCCTTCATTGTCTTCCTTCCCTTCCCTTCCCTATCTCACATCCACCATGTCCAGTGTTTCCTGGGACCCTCTCTCACATAAACTACTTGCACTTGAGTCTTATCTGGGGCTCTGCCAATGTGCGAGGCCTGACACAATATCTAGCACACAGTAGGTGTTCAATAAATACATACATAATTAATGCTGGGCAGGCCATCTCTCGATTTTGCAGATGGGATGTTTGCATTGGGAGAGAGGCTACACCATAGAACCACAAAGGATTCTTCCAGGAACAGCAACCTTCCTGTGTAGAAATAGCTTTCCAACTAGGAGACCTGCAAGAGGAGCTGTGAGATGAAAACATGTGAAAGGAAAGAGACTTTTCTCCACTTTGTGCCAGTGCACTCTCAGATGTGAACGGGCGGGAACTAGGATCACAGGTTAGTTATGAAATTGTTCAGTTTCTGGAGCCAGCACGGTGCCTTTTACGGACACTGCAGTCCAGGGTGCTGTGCAGGGAGTGATTTTCCATCACGGTCTATATAATTCACAGCTTCTAGTCACTACAAGAGGAGCCAAAAATAATATAAGATATTCAAACCCTAGAGTATTGTATTATAAATACATAAGTTCAAAATCATATATGAAATAAAGTTTTAATTACCATATGGCCAGAATTTTCATAACGCTCCTCTATGGCTGGTTGGCACTGCATTAGTATTTCTGTGTTACAAGTGAGGAAATGAGTCACAAAAACTGTAAAAAGACGTGCTGAAGATTCTATGGCTGCCATATGAGGACAGCTGGAAGAAAATGTTCCCATCCACTCTCCTCATACACTCAGGCCAGGGTTTTCATCACAGTTTCAGACTCTCAAATCTTCCTGATATATATATATATATATATATATATATATTTTTTTTTTTTTTTTTTTTTTTTTTTTTTTTTGCAGTACGCAGGCCTCTCACTGTTGTGGCCTCTCCCATTGCGGAGCACAGGCTCTGGACGCGCAGGCTCAGCGGCCATGGCTCACGGGCCCAGCTGCTCCGCGGCATGTGGGATCTTCCCGGACCGGGGCACGAACCCGTGTCCCCTGCATCGGCAGGAGGACTCTCAACTACTGCGCCACCAGGGAAGCCCTTCCTGATATATTTTTATAAGAGAACAAAATCTTGTGGTGAATGAGCTATAAAAGAGCCATTTGTGAAGGGGAGTTTGATGAAATTATATATTTTGGAGGTAAAATGAGAATGTGAAAATCAGATTTTTTTTCCCATAATAACTAAGAGTTTAACATGGTTGAACAAAATCAGATTTTTTTTTTTTTTTTTTTCAGAACAGCTAGGAGTTTAATGCAGTTGAGCGTATGCAAAATGAGGTCCCCACCTCCAAGGAGCTGCCCTGCTGGGAAGTGTCTGAATTCCACATCCTTTCTATCAGAACAGGAGCTTGGGGATGAAGCAGACAGGACAGGACAGCCCAGGAGCAGTCTGCACCTGGAGTCTACACATGCTCATGGAGTAAAGAGAGATGCATGGAGGGAGGGGACCCAATTGCAGGCAGCACATCACCTGCTGAGAGGACTAAGACTGACAGTGAACCAGGCAGCGCTTAGCACTTAGGAAATCCAGAAAAACAGCCTCTGTATTTCCCGGTTCCACATCTACAGATTCAACCAACCGGGGATTTGCCAAACTTGGATGGGGGGCAGGGGGAATTCCAGAAAGTTCCAAAAAGCAAAACTCGAATTTGCCACTTGGTGCCAACTATTTACATAGTATTTACATTGTAATTACAACTATTTACATAGCACTTACGAAGTATTAGGTATTAGAAGTAATCTAGAGATGATTTAAAGCATGGGAAGGATATGTGTAGGTTATAAGCAAATACTATGCCATTTTATACAAGGGACTTGAGCATCCGTGGATTTTGTTATCTGTGGGGCTCCCTGGAACCAATCCCCCAAGGGGACTAAGTGCAATACATGGGTGTTGGGCAGACACTGAGGCATGGCAGCCTTGCATTTGGGAACATAATGATCCAAACGGACAAGGAGTAACGTCGGGAAGCCACAGGACTGGCTAAAGGGACAGTCATTTGTCAGGCTACAAAAGTAGGCTTACAAGTCAAGAGACACTGGAACTGAGTGCTAAGTGGGGACAGAGAGTTCAGCCACTAGAGTGAGAACCAAGGTTTAAGAAAACCCAGCCACATGGAAGCCTTGATCAGGACTCACTTGAGGAATGCAGGCAGCCTCTACAAACATGGAAATGAATTCTTCCCCAAAGCCTCCAAAAGGAATGAAGTTATGCTGACATCTTAATTTTAGGACTTCTGACATCCAGAACTGTGAGATAATAAATTTATGTCATTTTAAGCCACTAAGTTGCAGTAATTTGTTTCAGCAGTAATAGGAAACCAATATAAATACCTTATGAAGACACAGTAGCCACAAAGAAACTATCAGAATAGTCATGATAGTTACGTTTTAGGGAAATAAAATTGTTGGAGGAGACAGACAAAAAGTTGAATTAAAATATAAAAAGAGCACATAAGAAGATTCAATCACACACAAACTTTCTGGAACTAAAAACACTTTAAACTAAAATATTAAGAGAAAATTGTCACTGTTAAGATCCAACTTGGTGGTATGGAAGACAAATAGAACAAAAGCTTAAAAGACAGAATGAATATACAAAGAAATGGAAACTACAAGAGGGAAAAAAAACTCAAGGGATATAACTAGGGGAAATAACATAAATAAGAGGATTCCAGAAAGATAAAGAGATATAGGTTTGCTTTAAAATAGCATCAAATCTTCTGCGGTAACATGTTCATGGGGAGTGCAAGCTCCCCGAAGCAGCGGGGAGGGAAATGGGAAGGGGGAGAGTAATTATAAAGGGGGGCACACTGAGCTGCCTAGAGCCTCATAAGCAGCACAGCTGAAAGCTTGACCCTGTGTGACGTGTGATATGTTCAGACAGGTGGGATAAACCACTGCATCTCAGAAAGTCTTCCGGAAAGAGCAAAATTGACTGTCCAGCTCCCACTGGTGTCCTGTCTGCCACCAGCCAAAGGTCAGTGACTCCAATGACCCAGATGTTAGATGGTTAGTTACTGTCCCACACGTCCCTGAGGCTCTGCTTTTTTTTTTTTTTTTGGTCTCTTTTCTCCCTTTGTTGCTATCTGATCCTTGAATGCATATTTCATGGCTGATGCCCAGGGTGTCTGTTATCAAACCATCATTTGATTACATAACTGTCCTTACTTGTGCTTTGTCATTTTAAAAGAATGGAGCCTTAGAGAAATGAGTCGCAAATAGTCAAAAGAGCCAATGTCTTAATAAATAAACCAATAGATTGAAAGTTGAAGCTGAGCATTAGGAGACCAGTAATAAAATATCCATCATTAAACAAAACATTTTTTAAATTAATTAATTAGTTTGTTTGTTTGGCTGTGTTGGGTCTTTGTTGCTGTGCGCAGGCTTTCTCTAGTTGCGGTGAGCAGGGACTACTCTTCATTGCAGTGCGCAGGCTTCTCATTGTCATCGCTTCTCTTGTTGCAGAACACGGGCTCTAGGCATGTGGGCTTCAGTAGTTGTGGCTCGCGGGCTCTAGAGCGCAGGCTCAGGAGCTGTGGCACACAGGCTTAGTTGCTCCGCGGCATGTGGGATCTTCCCAGACCAGGGCTTGTGTGTCCTGCCTTGTCCCCTGCCTTGGCAGGCGGATTCTTAGCCACTGCGCCACCAGGGAAGCCTCACCATTAAAAATTAAATTGTTACCGCTTTAACAGAAACTCATCAAAATATCTACAAGATGAGTAGGAAGCGAACTTGAAAGTAACAGATTGATGTATCAAATAACAGTGTGGAAAAATCAATTTTTACTGCTGTTTTATTTTCTAGAACATTTTCAAAGAAAGAGAAACAAGTTCGATTAAACTGTCAAATAAAAAAAAAATCCCCAAGAAACTGTGCCTGTACTTTTTGCCAGTGCTCAGTGCTTGATTACATAAAGTTCAATAATAACGTTAGGATCTCCTGGCTCTTGAGCCAGAAGACTCAGAGTCTATATATATGTATATACATTGGTTAGAGGAGAACAGATCTGCTGCCATGAACCCCTTACTTCTTCTAATGCCCTCTCAGAAGACAGGTTTAGTGCTGGAAAACTCAGAATGAAAGTACCTGAATGAAAGCCCAGAACAAGTCAAACTTTGGCAGCCAAGATGCAGGGCAGTTTTTCCAGCCAGCATGAGAGGGTGGGCAGGAGAGGGGAGAAAAGAAGAGATGCTGTGGAGTTTAATAAGAGGAAAGAGCTATTAAACGTATTTACTTTATTTTTAGAAATTGCTCTTTGGCCCTTTGGTCTCACAGCCAAAGCAGGGAAGGAATGAGGAAAGAGAAAAATCAGCACCGAAGAATATAGAATTTAGTCCAGTAGATTTTAACCAACATAGAAATTCACTGGGAAGGTTCTATGGGGGGAAGACATAAAGGGCCAGGTGAGAAGGGACAAATTGTGTTTGTTTTCCAGAAAACTGTCAACTCCAATTCTCATCAAGGATTCAGGGCCAGCATATAATTTCTGAACCTTAGAGTGTGCTGGGCACTGAGGGCTCCTGAGCAGAGAGCGTGAAGGGGCTGTGATGAGCTGGTCAGTTCTGCGGAAGGAGCAGTGAGTGGCAGCAACTGGACCAACCCGGGGAGTAGGAGGTGATTCCAGGTCATTTCAACCAGAGCTCTAGGTGGAAAATCAAGAGAAATGAGATGATGTGTTGAGGATAGGGAATGGGTGCAAAATAGTGTGTGTATGTGTATGTGAGAGTTTGTGCGAATGTAGAAAACAGGATGGGGCATGGTTCACTGGAGATCATGGAAGTACAAGTTATTCAAGAGTATCAGTTTAAGACTTTAAAAAATGAGAGTGGAGGGACTTCCCTGGTGGCACAGTGGTTAAGAGTCCGCCTGCCAATGCAGGGGACACAGGTTCGAGCTCTGGTCCGGGAAGATCCCACATGCCGCGGAGCAACTAAGCCTGTTAACCACAACTACTGAGCCCGCGTGCCACAACTACTGAAGCCCATGTGCCTAGAACCCGTGCTCCGCAACAAGAGAAGCCATTGCAATGAGAAGCCCGCGGACCGCAATGAAGAGTGGCCCCTGCTCGCCACAACTAGAGAAAGCCCACACGCAGCAACGAAGACCTAATGCAGCCAAAAATAAATAAATAAATTTTTTAAATTAAAAAAAAAAAAAGAGAGAGTGAAGAAGGGGACAGCTAATGGGAAATAAGCTCCGAAACAAGGTAGAAAGCTGAGTCTATCCCCCTGGCCAAGATACGGGGATAGTTCCCTTCAGGATGCCTCAACATTGGGGACCACATTTTCTTTCTTTTTTTTTTTAAGTATTAGGTCATTTAGCTTATCTTTATATTTTTATTTTTATACATCTTTATTGGAGTATAATTGCTTTACAATGGTGTGTTAGTTTCCACTTTATAACAAAGTGAATCAGCTATACATATACACACATCCCCATATCCCCTCCCTCTTGCGTCTCCCTCCCACCCTCCCTATCCCACCCCTCTAGGTGGTCACAAAGCACCGAGCTGATCTCCCTGTGCTGTGTGGCTGCTTCCCACTAGCCATCTATTTCACATTTGGTAGTGTATGTATGTCCATGCCACTCTCTCACTTCAGGGGACCACATTTTCTAAGCTCCTATTGGAGACACATGCTCTGATAAGACTACTTGACAATGAGTGCATCCCAGAAAATTCTACAGTTGCTGTGTCAGCAGGGATTGTAACCTCTGCACTATTGACACTCGGGGCAGAATGACCCTTTGTCGCGAGGAGAGCTGTCCTGTGCCGTGTAGGATGTTTCGCAGCATCCCTGGCCCTTACCCACTAGATGCCAGTAGCACCACTCTCCTAGGTATGGGGGTCAAAATTGCTCTCGTGGAGAATAACTGCTGTTCTGCCATGGACAGTAGCCCCATTTCAGTCCTAATCCTCCTTAAACTCTGCAGCGTTTAACATGATTGTCTGACCACACCCTCCTTTGGTAAACTCTCCTTTCTCTTGGCCTCAATGAGGGTTTATTCCCTTGATTCTCCTCCTCTTCACTGCCAACTCTTTCTCAATCATCCGGAGGGTAGGTAGAGTCCTAGAATCTCCCCCGTTTTTTCTTGATGATTTAATCTGATATCCCCCCTGTTCCTTCAAAGTACCAAACTCCCAAGACCATGGGCAAAATTCAAAGGATATGGCTCCTGATAGAGCATGAGCTTTGGCTGGGTAACCGGAGCGGTGAAATCAGCTAAGTACACAGGCTGCAAGTCAACTTCCTTGTCCCTGAACTCGCCTCTGAACTTCATACCCACACTTCTGAATTCTTACTCAGAATTTCCCTCTGGATGTAGCTCTGGTGACTTAAGATGAAAATGTCCGGGGATGACTTCTCTCTCTGCTCTAGAATGTGTGTTCCCTATGTCTGCTGACGGGATCTTCGGCTATAGTGTCCCTGAAACATCTTTGTCTTCTCCCCCTAAAGGCACTGGGTCCTGGATCTTGATCTCTACGGTGAGTCCATTTGTTTGTACTCCTGCAGTGTCCCTGTATCCGTGCCTTCCTCTCCACACCATGCTGGGTGGATCCTCTTCATCCCTCAACTAGATGCCTTTCTCTCCACCGTTTTCTCTCTCTCCATTTTCTACCATCTATCTACATGTTTTCTCAGAGCTTACTTTTTTTTTTTTTTTTTGTGGTACGCGGGCCTCTCACTGTTGTGGCCTCTCCCGTTGCGGAGCACAGGCTCCCGACGCACAGGCTCAGCGGCCATGTCAGAGCTTACATTTTTAAAAGAGGAAAACGTGCATGAAGCTGATGCTGAAACTAGCATTAATTCTAACAAGAATTAATATTCTTGGATATATGAACTGATTGAAGATATTCACACCCATCTTAGTAAGATAGCATTTTCAATACATTTTTCAAATGTTTTAATGAAAACTTTCAAGCATACAGAAAAGTTGAAGGAATTTTGCAGTAAACGTCTTATACCCCTGCCTAGATTCTAGAATTATTTTTACTAAGCTTGCCATATCACATATCTATTTGTCCTCCATTCTATCCATCTATCAATCCAGATAAGTTCCAAAGTAACTTGCAGGCACCAGTATATTTTACCCCCAATACTTCAGCATGTTAGAATTCAATATTTGTTGACAGTTATTTTTTTTGTAAGATCAACATGCAATGAAATGCTCAAACCTTAAGTGGACCGTTCTGTGGGTTTCAACAATACATACACCCGTGTAACAAAACCCCCCTCAAGACAGAGTCCTGCCATCACCCGGAAAGTTCCCGGATGCCATTTCCTAGTCAATCCCTGCCCCAACTCCACCCCGGAGGCAACCACTGTTCTGAGGTTCTTCCACCATAGGTTAGTTTTGCCTGTTTTAGAACTTCATATGAATGGAAATCATACAATATGTGCTCTTTTGTGTCTGGATTCTTCTAGATAAAAATAATATTTTCAAGATTCATTCCTGTTGTTTCATGTATAAGTAGTTTGTTCCTTTCTATCGCGAAGTAGGATTCCACAGTGTGAATACACCACAGTTCATTTATCCATTCTCCTATTGATGGAGACCTACGTGTTTCCAGTTTTTGGCAACATTTTCAATAAAACTGTACTTTTCTTTATCATTCATTAAAGTTTGTAATATATTTTTGTTGTTTTAATCAACTGTGGACTAAGAATAATTATAATATCAATTCAATACAAAAGAAATTTTTATCAATTTCATAGTCACAGAAAGTTATATTAAATATACATACTTTTCTTTTTGCAAAGTATTATGAAAGGGTGAGCAATAAAAAACTTTAAAGCATAAAAATGTAGGGAATTCCCTGGTGGTCCAGTGGTTAGGACTCCATGCTTCCAGTGCCAGGGGCCTGGGTTCGATCCCTGGTCGGGGAACTAAGATCCTGCAAGCCGGGTGGTGTGGCCAAAGAAAAAAGTTATATTAGAATAAACTTCTAAGGAGGAAGTGGAAAACAAATAGGAGTTTGAAGGAAAATGAGAAACAATGTGAACTATCCAACCGTTAAAGATGATCTGTGTTTCTTAAATGGATGACGTAAATAATAAATTGAAGTACAATCAAGCTACACAGACCTTCCACCAATGGTGGGACGCTAGACAGGTGTATGGTCTCAACTTTGGCAGCAAAGCAGATGCCAATGTTCGCAAGTGCCCTGATGCATGCCTTAGAAGTGTTGAGTTCACAGGCAACAGGGTCAACATTGCCTAGACAAAATTCACAGCTACCTGCCCAAGTTCACAAGAAGAATTGGAAATTCAAAGAAGGCAACTACGAGAACAGCAACGACAAAAGAAGCTGGAGTGGGAAAGGCTGGAGAGAGAAAGGATGGAAAGGGAGAGATCGGCGAGGGAGAGGTTAGAAAGGGAAAGGCTGGAGAGGGGGCGACTGGAACGGGAGCAGCTGGAGAGAGAGAGGAGCGGGAGGGGCTGGAGGGACGGGCCCGGGAAAGGCCAGAACGAGAGCCGCAAGAGCAGCTAGAAAGGGAGCAGCTGGAAAGAATATCAAATGCTGCTGCCCCTGCCTCTGAGGGGACTTCTCCAGACTCTGTGCGGGGAGACCCCTCTGCTTCGGAGCCAGGCTTGCAGGCCGCCTCTCAGCCGGCAGAGACTCCAGCCCGACAGGGCGTTGTCTCGGGACCACCTGCACTCCCACCCCCTCCACCACTCCCACTAGGTCCTGCCCAGGCATCAGCCGCGCTCCCTCCTCCCCCAGGACACCCTCCACCCTCCACTTCCGTCCCCGCCTCCTCCACCACCACTTCCTAATCAAGTGCCCCCTCCTCCTCCACCACCTGCCCCTCCCCTCCCGGCATCCGGATTTTTTTCGGGATCCACATCTGAAGACAACTGCCCTTTAACTGGACTTGCAGCTGCAACTGCTGGAGCAAAACTTCGGAAAGTGTCACGAATGGAAGATGCCTCTTTCCCAAGCGGAGGGAATAACATTGGTGTGAATTCGGCCTTATCTAGAACAGATACAGGTCATGGAAAGGGACCCCTTCCTTTAGGGGGTAGTGGTTTAATGCAAGAAATGAGTGCCCTGCTGGCCGGGAGGAGAAAAACTGCTGAAAAGGGACCAACAATAGAAACAGAACAAAAAGAGGACAAAAATGAAGATGGAGAGCCGGTAACTTCTAAGGCCTCTTCAACAAGAACCTGAACACTCTGAGCAACCTGAACAAGTACCTGAACACCCGAACCAGCAAGAAAACCCTGGGAAAGAACAAATACAATGAATGGCAGCAAGTCACCTGTTGTTTCCAGACCCAAATCCGCACCTTCTCCGCAGCCCAGGGGAACGGCGTCCAGGCGGAAGCAGGACATTCTAGATGAAATGAGAAAAGAATTAACTAAGCTAAAAGATGAGCTCGTTGATGCAATCAGGCAGGAACTGAGCAAGTCACATACTGCACAGAGAAACAAACTAAGGAGAGATAGGACTTTAATCCGGAGAAGGAAAAAAAAAACCTACAAAGAACAACTGTTAACAACAACAAACCCCCTACGTTTTGTGAGCTGTAAGAAGAAAATGGAGACAAACAGTCGGAAGGAGGGAAAAACCAAATACTTTGAAAGCCTTCAGACATTACTACTCTGGCGATAAGCTATTTCCCTCCCAGTTTGCTGCTTTTTTCTGACCTTTACAACAGGATGGAAGGGAGTCATACAGGAGTTCCTGTATCAGTTATGCAGAAAATACTAAACCTGTCAGGCAAGATCGCCATGCCTTGAAATATTTTCATGTCAAGAGAAAAATCGCACATTTTCCACAATCCACACTAAGATAAAGAGGAGAAAGGCTTGAGAAGTTTTTTTCAGAGAAAGCTGAGGAAGAATTTAGCAAGTTATGCTATTGTATTGTAAATGTTTCTCTCAGGTTTGTCTTCCTATCATATGTGATATTCCATGAATAACTGAGGTCAGCCCTATGCAGGTTAAGATCATAAGATGTGGAACAAATGTAACTGTATGTGCTTTCACAGGGTGATATTTGTAAGAAAGTGTCCTAAAAATGATTTGTCCAGAGTGAGGAATTTTACAACGATAGGAAGTCTCTCGAGTTAGACTTCATGCAATTTTGTAGATTCAAACATAAAATTCGTCCAGAATCTAAAGATGTAGATGCCTTCCTAAATTGTTACAAATGCTTTACCAAATCTGTGACTCCTACATAACACAAACCAGTGGTCAAATGTAAAACAATATATTGTAGATTTACTGTAGGTTTTCAACCTTTTTTAGATTTATGTGTGTGGACATTTTTATAATGTAATTACAACTACCACAAAATTAGCTTTTTATTTGTTTTATTTTATTTTATTTTTGGCTGTGCCACACAGCTTGCGGGTTCTTAGTTCCCCAACCAGGGATTGAACCCGCGCCCTTGGCAGTGAAAGTGCAGAGTCCTAACCACAGGACCGCCAAGAAAGTCCCCAAATTAGCTTTTTAAATTGCAGACAGTAATGCATGTCAAACTAATATGTAGTGGCCTTTTCAAGGCCTAGTCCCAGGGAAAAGATTTTGCAGAGTATAGGGGAGTGGGAGGAAGGGAGGGAATAATGTTTTACTTAAAGTTAATTTCTGCACTATCTTTTTTTCTCAATTATCTGCATGAATAATAATGAGGAATATTTTGTGGCTTTAATTGGTAAATATGTTAACAGAACCAAGTACTTCATCTTTTACATCATGTCATCAGCTATTTATATTTTAACTTCGGTAAGTTCAATGGTCTGAAACATGATTCTGAGCTTCACGTGAATTATATCTTACTGCGGAACTCAAAACAGCCACATAGCACAGGGACGTCAGCTTCGTGCTTTGTGACCACCTAGCGGGGTGGGATAGGGAGGGTGGGAGGGAGATGCAAGAGGGAGGAGATATGGGGATGTATGTATATGTATAGCTGATTCACTTTGTTCTACGGCAGAAACTAACGCACTATTGTAAAGCAATTATACTCCAATAAATATCTATTTTAAAAATGCTAGATCTTAAAAAAGAAACTGGTTTATGCACTAAAGTTTTGTGCCTTGATCTAATATTAACATGATGTCTGTGTAAAATGACAAAAAGAACCAATACTGAATCACATTACATTTCCTGTCATCCTGCATTATCCCAGATTGCTAAATGTGTTCTTTCTAAGAAGTTTGATTGAATTACTGTATACATTTACTGTCCTATGTGACAGTTTCATCATTGTTAAGAGATTTCAGTAATTAAAATGGGAAACAGAAGCTTAGGTTATTTTCCTTATCAAAACTATGTTCCTTGAAGCTGCATTATTATGATGGCTTTCATGCTCTTGTACATTGGATGTCTTAAACTGAGTGCAGTTCAGGGGATCCTGTCTCATTACAGGAAGGTACTTCTTTCCTTCAACACTGTGATCTGACCTGTGACAAATCTGTACTATATATTATGTAACTTAACTGGCTAACAAGTCAATTGCAAACCAACTGAATGTCCAAATCTTAGTGCTGGTGCTGAAATCTCTTCACAATAGTCATCATGATCTCAAAGTTTGTTTCAAAATTTGCAAACATCAAGTGTCAATCAAATAAGAAGGTGAAACTCTAATGAATGTCGAATTTTCATGCTTTAGGTGTACTTCCGTTTTAGATTTTTTGGTTCTCTGCTATTTTTACAGTACTGTTTCATTTAAATTTCCTACATGCTAACTTCGTTTGTGTGATTGAAATAAAATTGCAGTATACATATGTTTAAAAAAAATAATTTGTTGTTTAAGTCACCCAGTCTATGGTATTTTTGTTATAGCAGCCCAAATGGACTGAGACACAGAGTTTAGCACATAATTATTCCTGATTATTTAATCTGTATCTGTTCTCACCTCAAATTTAAACTTCTTGAAGGCAGGTATTATCTAAAATTTCTGTCCCTCACAGTTCCGATCACTGGATTAGGTACATAGCAGGTGCTTAATCTGGGGAATGATAGTCAAAATCTTAATAGCTGACTAATTAGAAAGAACACTGGGGACTTCACAGTGGTTAAGAATCTGCTTGCCAGGATTCCCTGGTGGCGCAGCGGTTAAGAATTCACCTGCTAGGGCTTCCCTGGTGGCGCAGTGGTTGAGAGTCCGCCTGCCGATGCAGGGGACACGGGTTCGTGCCCCAGTCTGGGAAGATCCCACATGCCGCGGAGCGGTTGGGCCCGTGAGCCATGGCCGTTGAGCCTGCGTGTCCGGAGCCTGTGCTCCGCAACGGGAGAGGCCACAACAGTGAGAGGCCCCCATACCGCAAAAAAAAAAAAAAAAAAAAAAAGAATTCACCTGCTAGTGCAGGGGATACGGGTTCGAGCCCTTGTCTGGGAGGATCCCACGTGCTGCGGAGCAACTGAGCCCATGTGCCGCAACTCTGAGCCTGCGCTCTGGAGCTCAACTCCAGAGGCTCAACTACTGAAGCCCGCATGCCTAGAGCCCGTGCTCCACAAGAGAAGCCACTGCAATGAGAGGCCCGCGCACTGCAGTGAAGAGCGGCCCCCGCTCGCCGCAACTAGAGAAAACCCGCGTGCAGCAACAAAGACCCAACTCAGCCAAAAAAAAAAAAAAAAAAATCCACAAGAAAATGCATTAAACAACAAAAAAAAGAATCTGCTTGTCAATGCAGGGGACATGGGCTCGGGCCCTGGTCCTGGAAGATCCCACATGCCGTGGAGCAACTAAGCCCGTGAGCCACAACTACTGAGCCCGCATGCCTAGAGCCCATGTTCTGAAACAAGAGAAGCCACCACAGTGAGAAGCCTGCACACCACAACGAAGAGTAGCCCCCACTCGCCACAACAAGAGAAAGCCCGTGCGCAGCAATGAAGACCTGATGCAGCCAAAAACAAACAAACAAACAAACAAATAAAAGATTTTTTTAAAAAAAGAAGAGAAGAAAGAACACTGGCCATAGTGTTTTGTGAGCACCCTCTGTGCCCAGCATTTTAGTTGCTGGATTGTAGGGAAGTCCAGGGGTTCCGGGGATGGGGCCAAAGTAGCAGGGGGGAAGCGAGGGCCCAAGGCTGTGGCTGTTTACCACCCAAACCAGAAATATTTATACGTTTATAGCAGGACGGGCGTTAGCATCCAGCTTCTGGACTCCAGATATCACAGTCCAGATAGTTTGATGTGTTGGGTGATGCTGGTGCTCCGCCTTGATCCCCTCTCATCCATTTGTACCGTTTTTTTCTTTCCCTTTTGGGGGTGCTTTTGATTTCAACAAGCAAAGTGTGCTGCACCTTTACGGAGAACTACCTTCTAGGTACTGGACCCCACTTGCCTGCAGGTGGAGGCCCTTGGCGTGGTCTACAGCCTGTAACGGATGGGGCGCTGGGGCAGGAACCCGAGCTCCCTTGCCTCGGGCGAGCCCACCCCAAGGCATCGCTTACACCTGAGCCCCCCTCAGAGGTGGGACGTCCCCACCTGTGGAACGTGGCCGAGCAGCCTTACTCTCCTTTCCCCACACCGCTCTCTCTCTCATGGTTTCACCTGTGAGCACTTGCTTACGAAGCCGCTCCCACACCAACCTGACTGTGGGGATTCTGACGGTATTCATTTCCTAGGTCTACTGTAGCAAGTACCGAGTGGCTTAAAGCAACAGAAATATCTTCTCTCATGGTTCTGGAGGCCACACGTCTGAAATCAAGGTGTCGGGCAGGGTATGTTCCCTCTGAAGGCTCTAGGGAAGAGTCTGTTCCATGCCTTTCTCTTGGCTTCGGCTGTTGCTGGCAATCCTTGGCATCTCCTGATTTGTAAACACATCACTCATCTCTACCTCTGTCTTCACACAGGGTTCTCCCTGCGTCTGTGTATCTTTTCTTCTCCTTCTAAGGACACCAATCGTATTGGATGAGGGACCATAACCTCATGAGTATGGCCTGATTTTAACTTGATTGTATCTGCAAAGGACCTGTTTCCCAATTTGGTCATGTTCACAGGTGGGGAGGGAGATGTTTGCTGTGGCTCTGAGGGAAGGATCTGTTCTAGGCTTCTCTCCTTGGCTTGTAGATGGCGGTCTTCTCCCTGTGTCTTTTCATAGTGTCATCCCTTTGTGCATGTGTGTTTCTGTATCTTAATTTCCCCTTTTTATAAGGACACCAGTCATATTGGATTAGGGCTCATCCTATGACCTCACTTTAATTTGATTACCTCCGTAAAAAGCTTTTCTCCAAATACCATCATATTCTGAGATTAATAGGGGTTACGACTTCAACATGCGAATTTTGAGGGGATATAGTTTAACTCATAAGGGGGGTTTACAACTTCATATCTTTTAGGGGCACAATTCAACCCGTGACACTGACCTAAAACATCTTATTTATTACTTTAAGATTTTGTGAAGGTCAAGTATATAAACACACACAAAAATGGTATGTGCAGTATATAGGACCCAGTGGATCTATTTTCCAGTCATCGTTTTTTATTTATTTATTTGTTTGTTTATTTATTTATTTATTTAGGCTGCGTTCGGTCTTCATTGCTGCTTGTGAGCTTTTTCTAGTTGCGTTGAACGGGAGTTACTCTTTGTTGCGGTGCGCAGGCTTCTCACTGCGGTGGCTTCTCTTGTTGCGGAGCACGGGCTCTAGGCGCACAGTTTTCAGTAGTTGTGGCACGGGGGCTCAGTAGTTGTGATTCACAGGCTCTTGAGCGCAGGTTCAGCAGTTGCAGTGCACAGGCTTAGTTGATCTGCGGCATGTGGGATCTTCCCAGACCAGGGCTCAAACCTGTGTCCCCTGCACTGGCAGGCGGATTTTTAACCACTGCGCCACCAGGAAAGCCCCAGTCATTGTTCAAATGTATTAAATACTATATTTTTATCTTTCTGAGTTGTCATAAAATCAGAAACAATATTATAACTTCATTTATAGGACTTAAGTATCTACAACATTTGTGTTTTTACCTCCTGTAGTTAAGGTTAGATTCTTTTTCTGATAAGTATCAGTTTTGAATTGGAAATTATGTACCCTTAAGTGTTATTTGTATGAAACAAATGAGTCATTAATAACAGGGTAAATAAACTGTACAGTGGTTAAGAATGTGGACTCTCCTGTCAGACGGCTTAGGTTTGCATCAGCTCTATAACTTACTAGCTGTGTGACCTTAGGCCAGTTAATTAATCTCTCTGAGCTTTCATCCCCTCAGCTGTAATTGGCGATGAGAACAGGACAGTTATTTTGAAGCACATTGCGCAGTGTCTGCTCATAGGTAACGCTCTCTAAATATTAGCTATGATTTTGCCTGAGGTATTCATTTATACATAATAAGTCTGAAAATGTAAAGACATAATAGAATTGAAATTTATAATTATCTCTTTAGGTAAAACCTCACACTTTTCCAGGAAAGTATTACTAATATATTCCTTTAAAATAACAGAATATAACTAGTCTTTTCTCTTTGTCTTTCTGAATTTAACTCTTTATTACCAAGATAAAATTATTGTTCTGTTTTCATGAGAAAAAAAGTTTAATTGTACATAATGTTTTTTTAAAAAAAGGCAATTCTCTAATATGGTACAAATTTAAACATCACAAAAAGAAATACAGTGAAAAGCAAGTCTCCTCCTCTTTCCCCCAAATTATCAGGTGACCTTTCCAGGGGCAACCGTCGTTACAAGTTTCCTTCCAGAAATAGTCTATGAATATGCAAGGAATATATTTTCGTACCCATATTTTTAAACATTATAGCATATTATGTATGCTCTTCTGCATCTTGCTTTTTACAACTTAATAAGATACCTGGGAAATTTTCTCTTATCAATACCAAGTAGTTTTGTTTCATTCTTTTTCAGTGTTGCATAGTATTCCACTCTACGGATATACCAAACTTACTTAACCAGCTCCCAGTATATTTGGCTGACTTCTTTTGTTACTGCATGTGTATTTGCATCTTTAAGCTCATGTGCAAACATATCTGTAAAATAAACTCCTAGAGTAGAATTGCCAAGTCAAAAATATCTGCATATGAAAATCTGGTGGCACTTTGTAAATTGCTCTCCAAAGAGGATGGACCTATTTGCCTTCCCACCAATACTAGTCCTCCCATCACCATCAGGGCATTGCTAAATTTTCTGAAGTTTTCCAACCTTACAAGTGTCAACAGCATCTCATGCCACTTTGAATTTCTATTTCTCTCATTAGAGTGCAATTAAGCATCATATCATTTGCTTATGAATGATTTATATTTCCTTTTTTAACAAACTATTTAGATAATTTGCCAATTTTTCTATTTAAATATTTATTTTTTTCATAATAATCTCTATTAGCTTTTTATATATGAAGGAGTCTAAATTTGGTTGTATGTGTAGTATTTTTCCTGTTTAGTCATTCGCCATTGATTTTGTTACGGTATTTTTTTTTTCCAGGAATTAAAAAAATTGTTTTTGTTAAATCTATCAATAAGGTAGGAGACTATTGCAATTCTGCAGGTAGGAGCGTCAGGTGGCTTGGGATAGAGTAATGCTAGTGGATGTGGTGATAATTGATAATTGTATTTGAGGATACAGGTATTGGGAAGCTAGAGCTTGGCTGACGCATTAAATACGGTGGCAGGGGGTGGGGTGGGGAAGGTGAGGGAAAGAGAGGTTGACTCAGAGGCTTTCGGCCTGAGTAACCAGGTGGACAGTGATACCTCTGACTGAGATGGACAAGATTTTAGGGGGAGCAAGTCTCTAACCTGTTTTGGAAACATGCTTCCACATGCCTGGTTTCATAATGTGACGCACATTCAGGTCCTGTTCATTCATTGTCTACTGACGCTCTTCCCATCAAAGTGAAATGCTGAGTCAAACTATATATTCAGCATGTCTCAAACAGTCATTACTACGTTGCATACTCTCATAGGTGGTGACTTAGAGTTCAAGAGAGCTAACATCATACCCGCAATGTCATCACCACACCCTGCATCTGTGGTCTCTTCTGGGGACTTCAGCACATGCTCTGCAGTCACCAAGGAAACACTGACCTGGCTCTGTGCCTGGGATTGATTTAAAAGAGTTTGACTAGTTTTCCCTGAATTCTCAGGTATTTAACTGGCAGGTTGAGTCAGTTTAACAACTTGGCCCGGTAACCCAAAACCAAAAAAAATCAGACTGGTTTGTACACGTCTGGAGAGAGGGCCATGGTCTGTGAGCTCAGCTGGTGGGGGCAGGGGAAAAGGTTGATTTTTTCAGAGATTTTATAAACATAAAATTCTGCATGGATGATTAATAATTCTGTGCAACATAATGGGTGTTGGCACACAATGGGGAGAAAATCTTACTGAAAGAAAATAAACAGTGTTGTGGAATGATTCCAGTAGGAATTTAAGACAATCTCAAGGAAATCTCTGAGGGTCTGTTTTAATCTGTCTTTTCATGTATCCCTTTGACAGTAAAATTAGTGCCCAGCATTATGGAACACGGTGAAGAACAGCTGCCAGCTAGCATCTTGCCTACTTTTACAACACGTCCAATCACCAAGTCCTAAATATCTTCCTAAACAGCTTTCAAATCTATCTTCTTCTTTCTGCAACTTAATGAGTAAAGCTGAGCCAATCACCACCCAAAACAAGATATCAAACATTCCTAGCCCCTCTGCAGTGCTCTTTAAATTAGGGAAAATAATACCTTCATCGTACAGAGAGTAGACAGTTTAGTTACGATGCTTACCTTGCTATTTTGTTGATTCTGAGCCACTGAATGTTTTCAGCTCTGATCACCCAGTTGGCTTTCCTAATAATGTCTTAGAGGTTCATCCAGAGGCCAGGAGAACAGAACATATACATGTACTACAAGGGGGCCTCAATACCTCAGCAGGTGGGTTACAAACTAGTGTAACTCTAGATGGAAATGTACATGTTACCTTCCTTGGCCAATTGTATTTTCCTGAGATGGTGGCAACACTAGATTCCCATCCCCTGTGCTCCTCTGCAATGTGATCTTGTCACTCTCCCATAGAGTTGGGGGTCTCATTGTCCTCTCCTTGAATCTGGACGAGTCTTAGTGACTTTCTTTTCTAACAGAATGTGGTGGAAGGGATGTTGTGGACTTCAGTGGACAAGTCATAATAAGCCTTGCAGGTTCTGCCTGGGAATCTTGGAGCTGTTGCTCTTGGGATACTCCCTCTATGAACCCAGCTGTCAGGCTGTGCAAAGCACATGGTGAGGCCAGGCTTGGGTGCTGTGGTTGACAGCCCCAGCTGAGCTCTCAGCCAACAGCCAACTTTATCCACATGTCACAAGAGTGAGCCACCTTGGATGTTCAGCCCAGTTGAGGCTTCAGATGACCGAGACTCCAGCTGACATCTGATTGCCACCTCAAGTGAGACCCCAAGTGAGAACTTCCCAGTTGAGCTCAGTCAACTCACAGAACTGTGAATGGCTTGTTAAGTAGGAACAGCTACTGAAACATCTGCCATTCTAGGAGAAATAAGGGCCCAGGAAAGTAAAATCAAGGAACACATACTGAGCATGAGACTCTATGGAAGATACAAGAATATGTATGCAGTTGAGATGGGGAGAAGGGACACTTACATAAAAGAGTAAGAGATGGTTCAAGGTAGCACATGACTTCTAAATATAGGTGTGTAGGGAACAAAAAGATCAGTGAAGGCTGGGAGTCTTCATGGAGGAGGAGGGACTTGAAGTGCGAATTAACAGATAGGAGAGTGCATGCAAGCAGAGAATAAGAGGGAGGCCTGGGTACAGCACAGATAGAGGTATGGCTTTAGAAATGTGCCTAATGCTTAAAGACTGAATAGATCAACATGACTGGAACACAGCATTTATATACTTATGTAACAGCTGATAAAGTTGGAGACAGACCCAGAATAACAGGTTAAACTGCTTATCAAGAGAAAGGTTAAGGCTAGAGTTTTGAGTTGAAGAGCCATCTGTGCTTAGGTGAGAGGTGAGACCATGGAAGTGAAGGTCTCCGAGGAAAAGAGTCTCAAAATAACTTTGTTGGAGTATGGAGTCTTTTAAACTGATCATTTATTTTTGGAAAAATCCAATTTCTATAAAGCAACTCATGTTGGATAGGGGAAGGAAAAAGAATCATCAAGGAAGGAGAACCACTTAAGATTATCATTGTTGAGGAGAATGACAATAATCTCCGGTGGTTCCATTCTAACTGAGGAGAACTTTGGGAGTCAAAAGTAATCTAATGGGTGCTGAGACCACTGATACCAGCTGCTGAGGACAGGGCCGTTCTATAGCTATTTCAGTTACTCTTGAAGCCAGTTTTCAGGAAGCAGCCAGACCCTCCTTAGCCCAACCTCAACCTCCAGGGAGGGGTGAAGAGCTGGAGAGTTTAATCCCCAATGACCAATGATTTAATCAATCATGCCTATGTAATGACACCTTGATTTAACAAACTCTAAACAACAGCATCCTGGACGGCGAACAATTGATGTACCAGTTGGGTGGCATACCCTGACCCTACAGGGACAGAAAGTCCTGTGCTCTGGACCCTTCCAGACCTTGCCCTATGTATCTCTTCATCTAGCTGTTTACTTGTATCCTTTATAATAAAATGGTAATTATAAGTATAGAGCTTTTCTGAGTTCTGTGAGTTGTTCTAGTGAGTTATCAAATGTGGGAGGGGCATTGTGAGAACTCCTGAATTTTCAGCCAAGCTGGACAGGAGAGCAAGTGGCCCCAGGCTGGCATCTGAAGCGGAAGCCGTCTTGTAGAACTGAGCCCTACTTTGTGAGGTCTGCGTTAACACTAGGTAGTTAGTCTCAGAATTGAATTGAACTGGAGGACACTCAGTTGGTGATGTGAAACACGAGGGGTCATGGGGAGAGGTGATGCAGATCACAAGGGAGGGTAACCAAGCGGGGCATTTTCATTATGAAGCCCTATGTGTATAAGGCCCTCCCCTTTTGTGGTAAAGGGGAAGGGGTCATGTTGATGAGGTCAGAACTTCTGTCTCCTGCACTTTACTACTTTGGTAAGAGATCTGCCCACACATCCAGGGTGGTCTGGCACTTGGCGCTAAGCCAGGAGGTAATCAAGAAAGGGACAGGAACTGCTTCCTGGATGTCTTCAGAGGAAGAGGGAATGAATGAATTCAGGCAGAAATGAGGTTGAAAAGGAATTAAATCTCCATAATGCATGGATTTGGTGCCACATATGGCCCCCAATTCACCTCTGGATAAGCATACCTTTCCTATTCTCAGTGTATATGGAGTGGTGGGGCTGACCCCACCACCTGGCTCCTGAACCAAGCCAATGATTGGTTCAGAGGGGGCCCACTACCTAGGCCAGGCCAATCAGAGACAGGAAGCACCATGCCAGGAATTTTGCCAGCGCTACTGGGAAAAAAATAAGCTTTTCTCCACTCTACACTCTAGGCTTGCTAAGATGTGAGCCTAAAAATGTGGGTGGGTGTCTTGACTCCAGTTGAGGTGAGCGTAACCTGCCAAAGAGTGAAACCAACACAAAGGAAAGCAGAGTGGGGAGGTGTGTATGTGTGTCTGTGAGAGAGACAGAGAGAGTGAGACAAAGAGGCACAGAGAGACACAGATGACATTATCTCTGGAAGGGCTTGTGTGAGGGTAGTTTGTCTTGGGAAGCAATCCCAAAAAAAGAGTGAGCAACTGGGAAGAGTGAAATCAGAGCGAAGGCAAAAACAATTGGAAGATATTTTATTCAGTTGCTCATTGCTGTGACCAACTGGGACTGGATCCCACTGAGACCTTCCAAAAAGCCATATTGACAACCATATTGACACAATAGTTTAGGAGTGGGACACACTGATCAAGGCTCCAGGCTCCCAGTGGATCAAAGGATGCTCCATGAGACACTAACTTCTCCCCACCTTTAGTGGCCAAGATTCTCCAGAGACCAGCCCATGCTGATAAAGAGTTTTGATACACATACAGATTGAATAACCCCTTATCTGCAATCCTGTTTCGAAGGGAAAATAAAAAAAGTTTTATTTAGGCTTTTGAATAAACTCAGCCAATTCACTTAATCAAAGATGCATAAGACACAGCATATAAAACTAGAGATTTGTTTAAGAAAAGAGATGATTTTGAAACATTTAGTGCTTAATTCTACTTATATGAGGTACTTGAATAGTCAAATTCATTGAGACAGAAAGTTGAATGGTGGTTGCCAGGGGCTAGTGAGAGGGAGAAATGGGGAGTTATTGTTTAATGGGTAGCATTTGGGATGATGGAAATGTTCTGGAGATGGATGGTGGTGATGGCTGTAAAACAATATGAACTTACTTAATGTCATTGAATTGTATACTTCAAAATAGTTAAAATGGTAAGTTTTATGTTATATATATTTAACCACAAAAAAATATTTACTGCAGAAACTTAGCTATAATGAGTGATTCAGGGGGTTATACCACCTCCTTGGCAATGACCAGATAATGAGCTTGATGATTAGGCCAGATTGACTATAAAAAGCAAATGCTTCAAAGAGTATTGCTGTAGTTTTCACTATAAAATATAAATTCATTTTCTGACTTGGAGACAGAACAACTAAGAATGTGATTAAGAGAATGCTCTTAAGGATAAAAGGCCAAAAATTTGGCCTGTGCGCTACGTTAGCAATGGGAAAATGTAGGGTAGGAAAAGAATTCTTCTCACAGAGCAGGAATGCTCTACAATTTCTTCTTTACCACTTAAAAAATGGTGGGCAATCATGGTCTAATGAGAAAAAACACTGGGTTTTTTGTTGTTGTCATGGGCACAATCTATGAGCAATCCATTTTTTGATTTTATTAATTGTCACCCCTCCCCATGTGTTATTATTCTGATTAATATACACAGATACTTTTTAAAAAATAAATTTATTTATTTTTGGCTACATTGGATCTTCATTGCTGCGTGTGGGCTTTCTCCAGTTGTGGCGAGCGGGGGCTACTCTTCATTGTGGTGCACGGGCTTCTCATTGCAGTGGCTTCTGTTTGTTGCAGAGCACGGGCTCTAGGCTCGCGGGCTTCAGTAGTTGTGGCACGCGGGCTCAGTAGTTGTGGCTCACGGGCTCTAGAGCGCAGGCTCAGTAGTCGTGATGCACAGGCTTAGTTGCTCCGTGGCATGTGGGATCTTCCCGGACCAGGGCTCGAACCCAAATCCCCTGCATTGGGAGGTAGATTCTTAACCACAGCTCCATCAGGGAAGTCCCCTATACGGATTCTTTTAATTACCAGTGTACCTTAAAGCCTTTTTAAATTGAAGAAGATGAAATTCCTAAACATGAATCTACCTAAATAGGAAAGTTTGTATTTTATTTCCTTTGATACTTTAATTTTGGAGGCTATACACTACAAATTAGTGAATTGTTAAAAGTTATACATAAAATAGCCAAATGTAAAATAATTATAAAATAGCTAAGCAAACTGAAAGTAAGTGTAACTATTATTTATATAGAAATGTCTACATGACAAATTATATAATGCATGAGAAGTTCTTAAGACAGGGTCTAGCATATAGGAAGTGCTTAATAAAAGTTGGTTTTTACTGACAATATTGATGCCTTTAATTTGCTTCATTTTAAGTCCATGAAATATGTAATAAAGACTTAGTGCACTTTTCCTAGATAAAAGTCCTCTTGCTAGGCTGTATGGGGGACCAGAAAATTGAAGGAAATATATATACCACAGAGAGAAACATCAGTTCTCCTAGGGATGGGGAGAAAGCAATTATATAAAACATAAATTACACGACAGAGAGTTACCCAAATGTTATGGAGATTCAGATAAATCAGGGGAAATTTCACAGAGGAAGAGGCATTTATCGTGGACCTTGAAGGACGGATGGGATTTCAAATGGTGAATATGAGAGAGGGAGATGGAGGGGGTGGGGAGAGCACAGATGCAGAGAGGAGTGAGGGCAGGACCGGATTATCAGGTTTATCTGGAACACAGGATGGCAGCCAGAGAGCTGTTGGAGATCGGCCTGGAAAGGCTGGCTGGGGCCAGAGCATGGAGATCTCAGATTCTGAGAGGAGGGGAACCCTTAACGTTGTTTGTACCTGAAACAACATGACTAGAGGGGGACTTCCCTGGTGGCTAGTGGTTAGGATTCTGGGCTTTCACTGCCGTGGCCTGGGTTCAGTCCCTGGTCTGGGAACTGAGTTCCTACAGGCTTCGCGGGTGCACAGCCAAAAACAAAAACAGAAAAACATGACTAGAGAAAGTTTTCGGAATCGTGATCTAGAGGCATTCTGTTTCTGCTCTATTGAAATAAAGAGGAAAATTCCTTTCATATAGGAAAATGGTTAGTTTCCATTTCACAGATGTGGTCGCTGGCTCACCTTAGGCCAGAACCAACCCTTGGTTTTCAGATTTGAGGTCCGGTGTTTGTTCCGTTTCGGTTGTACTTTATAAGAGCTCGTCACTGCCACTGTATCTGTATGGACCTGCAGACAAGGTGTCCCCAGTGGCTGTTGGGTGGGCTTCCTGATGGAGTCAGAAATGGTTAGTAGAATCTGCATCACGCTGATGCTCTCCGAAGGCCCTGGCTGCCATCTTCCCAGGCCCTCCCCTCCCCAAGTCGTGCAACACACCTCAGTGTTCTGGATGGAGTGAGAAAAAAGCGCCCCCCCGCCCCCCCAGCAGCGTCCTGCACAGCTGGGGGAGCCAGGCGCTCACTCACATGTTCCCACTCTCCCCCGTGGGAGAAATCGCCAGCCAAGATGGTCCGTCTTGGTATGAGCTGTGCCAGTTTAGGGGAGGAGGGATGCAGGTACATCAAAACTGTTCCTTTTAACATCTTCAGTGTGTCCAATCCCCATTTTTTTTGCTTCACTGACATGCTGGAGCTCCTCTGCTGGACTCTTGGACTTCCAAAAAGACATTCTTGTCCCTGGGCAACTGTCAGAATTGGTGTTCTTTAGGGGGAAGATGGTAGAAAACTCCTATTCTTCTAGTTTGCTGACATCACCCAACAGGATCCCTTTTAAAGAATGAGAATACCCCTGGGAAGATCTATTTATCTTTGTTTATTCACAACTTGCAGAAAATTATCTTATTTATACTTTGACTGTGTAAAATCTAAGCAACTGAGGGCATCTTCTTTAGAATCAAATTGATGGATGTCAATGATTGATATCATTCACATGTTGAATAAATTCAGTCCTTTGAGAATTGGCTTAAACCAGGGTGACTATGAAGAAATGAACTGCTTACTGTCTCTGAAGGGAATTCTAAGAGTGGCGTCCAAAGAACATTTTCGAAAACAGCACTACTTGAGTAAGATTTATGACCTCTTACAGAGCCTGCTTTGAAGGTCAGTCTGTTGGCTTTTCTCAAATTTAACAAATTTGTTTTCAAAACTGAGTTTTATTCTTTCTTGTAACAGAGGCTGCTAGAGCTCACCAATATCAGGTTGGCCATACAGCCAGACCGTACTTCCCGGGTCCCGTCGTCTAGGGGTGGTCATGTAACTAGTCTTGGCCAATGGAATGTGGCATTCCAAGTGATGTGTGGCATTTCCAGATGTGGTCCCTTATCCCTCCTTGGATTCTCTGTGTGTCCCTCTTGCCTTGTCTGTTGGTTGGATGCAGAGAATCTTCTGAGACTCCTGGGCTCTAGAGGATAGAAGGGCCACCAAATGAATGAGGCCTGAGGTCCTGAATGATTACATGGAGCAGCGCCTGCTCCCCACCAACACATTAGACTGTGACTTTTTTGGTTAAGCCAGTTGGATTTGGCTATTTTATGTTATGGCTGTGAGCCCCTCCTGACCAATATGCATGATTCCTCTTAGATTCTGATGAAGTTGCTAAGACTTTAGAGGCGACACCTATCCCATGTCTGAACCCCAAATCGCTAGAGCATTGGACACAGCTGTTGCTTTTGGATTTATTTAACATTAGTGTTGTGCTCTCTGGGGCCCCAGGCAAGCCACTCCTCTTGATTTAGTTCCTGATTCACTGTCAATCAGCGTCAATCAGTCCGACCACCTTTGCAGGAGATTTCTCGAGGACAGCTAGCTGTATTGCTGATGAGAAGCTTAGACTGTCCAGGGTTCCCTGCTGTACAGTTTGTCTTCAACAGTTCTGTCAACAGGCTTTAGAGCTTCACCACCCCCTGCAAAGTCCCAGAATCTTTCCCACATTTTCTTGAATGTGTGTTTTGAGATTGCGGACGGTTAGCACCCAGTAAAGCCCGACCCACAGTGCCAGAACATTCAATAACATAACCAGCTCACTGAGTTCCCAGAAAATGAGACATCTATTTTAACATCAGCCTCAAGTTTGCTTTTCGTGTCATCAGGGAGAGAGACGCACACATTCATTCTATTTGGCTTGTAGAATGAGTCAGAGTGCAAACCAGTAATTTGACACAAGTGACCAAATTCTCATGTGTTGGGCTCCAAACTCCTCAATAGACATAATAAATGAATGAATTTCTCTGGCTGCTCAGACTTGCCAAATGTATATTTTTATGGACTTAGCTACATAGATCTATGGGCTTAGGAATAACTAAGGTGGACAGAGGTCTGGAAATTGTCTGCACATCTCCTGGAGGGGCTCTGAAGCAAGGACCGGGCCTGCTAGAGCAGCGGCCCCCAACCTTTGTGGCACCGGGGACCGGTTTCGTGGAAGACAAGTTTTCCATGGACTGTGGGGCTGGGGGTGATGGTTCAGGCGGTGATGCGAGCAATGGGGGCGATGGGGAGCGGCAGATGAAGCTCCGCGGGCTCGCCGGCCGCCCACCTCCCGCCGCGCGGCCCGGGTCCTAACAGGCCACAGACTGGTGCTTGTGCGCTGCCTGGGGGCTGGGGACCCCTGCGCCAGATAACCCCGAGCGTAAGTGTGGGCTGGGATTCTGGGAGCTAGCGGCTGACAGCTGTGGTGAATAAAAATGTTGCATAATATGTTACTTCCAACAAAAGTGTTTATGGTTGTATAAAAGTAAGAGTAGCCCATGGGCATGTATTTTGGCTGAAAAGAAACGACTCGGAACCACTAGTCTAAATAGCCCTATTTTGAGATTCTGCATTCAAACATTTTTGTACATGCATTAATTTGAAGCACTTGTTCCTTTTTCAGAACCACATTCCTTTTATGTGAGACATCAAATAACAGTTGACATGGTCAGCCAAGAGATGGTATTGTTCAATTTCCTCAAGTGACAGCCACACACCTAATAATGCATGCAGCTGGGAATAAAATTAAGTGTTCTGAGTAAAAAAATGTTAAGAGACCTCCAAAGGAAGAGATGTTATTGCTCAGATATTCACAAATGTAGGCAAAACCATGTCCCTGAGGATTAAATCAATGCTAGGAGAAACATAATTGCATAGAAAAAAGCTCCAGAAGCTATGAAGCATGATATTAAGTAAAGTTGATCATTGCTGCTTCTTTTTTTTTTACGATATTTTTGATGTGGACCATTTTAAAGTCTTTATTGAATTGGTTACAATATTGTTTCTCTTTTATGTTTTGATTTTATGGCCATGAGGCATGTAGGATCTTAGCTCCCCGACCAGGGATCGAACCCGCACCCCCTGCATTGGAAGGCGAAGTCTCAACCACCGGACTGCCAGGGAAGTCCCTGATCAGCTTCTTTTACTACAAATGTTTATCATGCATCTACAATATGTCAGGCACTGTTCTTAGTCATTTGGATGCATCAGCAAACAGTTCCAAGTCCATGATACATATTCAAATAGTGGACGGACATAATATAATCTATTTCAAGAAGAAAATCAGGGGCTTCCCTGGTGGCGCAGTGGTTGAGAGTCCGCCTGCCGATGCAGGGGACACGGGTTCGTGCCCCGGTCCGGGAAGATCCCACATGCCGCTGAGCAGCTGGGCCCGTGAGCCATGGCCACTGAGCCTGTGCGTCCAGAGCCTGTGTTCCACAACGGGAGAGGCCACAACAGTGAGAGGCCCATGCACCGCAAAAAAAAAAAAAAAAAAAAAAAATCAGGAAGTGACTGATTATGCTTGATATAAAATAAAGCAAGTTAAGTATACGGGGGAGATGCAGGTGCTGCTATTTCACATAGTATGGTCAGGGAAGCCCTCTCTGAGGAGGTGATATTTGATGGGAAGGATTGAGCCAAGTGGAGATATGAAGGAAGAGGGTAAAGACGTGACGGTGGAATGATCAGCATGCAGATGTTATTTATAGTCATGGACTCGGGTGAGAATGGTGAGAGCATCCAGACAGACAGGTGAAGAGGGCACTCCCAGTCAGTCATCATGTAGAGGCTGCAAAGAGGAAGAGCTGGCAATGGACACTGAGAAGAAGCAACAAGCCAGGGACCTCCCTGGTGGTCCAGCAGTTAAGACTCCATGCTTCCCATGCAGGGGGCCTGGGTTCGATCCCTGGTCAGGGAACTAGATCCCAAAAGCCACAACTAAAGATCCCATGTGCCACAACTAAGACCCGGTGCAGCCAAAAAAATTAATAAATATTTTTTTTAAAAAAAGAAGAAGAAACAATGAACCAGATGGGAGGACAACCGGGAGGGGGATGTCCCTGAAGCCAAGTGAAGAAAGTGTATTAGAAAGGAGGCTTGAGCAAGTGGTAGTCCACACAGAAATAAGCATCAGACTTAAATCCCCACCTCCCCTAATGTGCCAAAACAGGTTCCATTTGACCTACACATGGAGAGCAATAGTTAAGAACTTTTTGAAGGAAATAGAGACAAATATTCTTATGACCTCAGTCAGTGGATGTATGTCTCTAAAAAGACATAAATAGCACATACCACAGGAGGAAAGAAGAAGACGTTTTATATTTCTGGTCATTAAAAAACAGTATTAAAAAGTAAAAAGACAGAGTGCAAACTGGGAGGAAATATTTGCAGCACATATAGTAACCAGAAGCTTCTTAATAATTCAGAATAGGGCTTCCCTGGTGGTGCAGTGGTTAAGAATCCGCCTGCCAATGCAGGGAACACGGGTTCGATCCCTGGTCCGGGAAGATCCTACATGCCGCAGAGCAACTAAGTCTGTGAGCCACAACTGCTGAGCCTTCGCTCTAGAGCCCGTGGGCCACAACTACTGAGCCCGCGTGCCTAGAGCTTGTGCTCCGCAACACGAGAACCCACCACAATGAGAAGCCTGCGCGCTGCAATGAAGAGTAGCCCCCGCTCACTGCAACCAGAGAAAAGCCCGCGTGCAGCAACAAAGGCCCAAGGCAGCCAAAAATAAATAAATAAATAAATAAATAAAATTAAAAATAATAATAATAATAATAATAATTCAGAATAGAAAAAGAACTCCTACAAATTAGTAAGACGAAGACATATAATGCAATAAAAAAATGGGCAGATGACATAAATAGGCATTTATCATTAAAGGAAGCTTGAATGGGCAATAAACATATGAAAAGATGTTCAACCTCATTAGTAATTTGGAAAAATGCAAATTTTAATCTGCAAAAGATATCATTTTACACCCACCAGATTGGCATAAATTTTAAAATATGACAATACCAAGTATTGGCAAGGACATAGAGATTGGGAAATATTATTCACCACTGGTAGGAGTATAAATTGGTAAACAACTTTGGGGCAATTTTGGTTTTATCTTATCAATTTGAAAATGCACATACCCTATGGCCCAGTAGTCTCCCTCTAGAGAAACTCTTGCCCATGTGCATCAGGAAGCCTGAACAAGAATAAGAATGAGCATAGAAGCACTGTTTATAATTTTTAAAATTGAAATAATTAATGTCATTAACAAGAGAATAGATCAATAAATTGTGATACAGTCATTGCAGTAGTCAGCCTCCAAGATGGCCACAAGTGTCACCTCCTGGCAGTCACATGCTTTGAGCTGTCCCTTCCCACACTGAATAGAGCTAAACTGTGGAACCAATAGAATATTTTAGAAATAATGGTGTATGACTTCCAAGGCTAGGTAATAAAAGTCATTGTGACTTCTGCCTTGCTCTCCTGGATCTCCCTCTTTGGAAGAAGCCAGCTACCATGTTGCATGGATACTCAAGCAGCCCTGTGGTGATAACTACATGGCAAGGTACTGAGGCTCCTTCCAACAACCAGCACCAACTCTCAGTCTCCTGAGTGAGCCATGCTGGAAGCAAAGTCTCCAGCCACAGTCAAGCTTTAAGGCGACTGCATACTTAGCCAATATCTTGACTGCAGTCTCATGGGAGATCATGAGCTAGAACAACTAGGCTAAGTCTCTCCTAAATTCCTGACCTACAGAAACTGTTTATTGTTGTTTCATACTCCTGAATTTGGGAGTAATTTGTCACGCAGCAGTAGATAACTAATACAGGCACGTAATAGATACTGCATAGCAGTATAAGTAAGCTGGGGTTACAAGCAGCATCATGAATAAATCTCATAAAAATAATGTGGAGAGAGAAAAAAGCAAGTTCCAAAGACATATGCGGTAAGTTTCTGTTGATGTAAAGTTCATAAAACCAAAAATACATACATTGCCAGAGAAATAATACATTGCTGGAGAAATACACATATATAATGAAGCCGTGCAGGATGGCAAGGGAATCATAAGCACAGGATTCAGAAGGATGGTTACGTCCAGGAGACAAGCAATCAGAGAAGGACACACGAGAGTTCCTGGTGGAGGTGCTCTACTGTGTAAGTGACCAGTAGGTACATTCATGTTTAGTATAGTAATCTTTGTATCTGTTTTAATGTATAAAAAAGTCACAGCGGGCTTCCCTGGTGGCGCAGTGGTTGAGAGTCCGTCCGCCTGCCAACGCAGGGGACACGGGTTCGTGCCCCGGTCCGGGAAGATCCCACATGCCGTGGAGCGGCTGGGCCCGTGATCCATGGCCACTGAGCCTGCGCGTCCGGAGCCTGTGCTCCGCAACGGGACAGGCCACAACAGTGAGAGGCCCGCGTACCGCAAAAAAAAAAAAAAAAAAAAAAGTCACAGTTTTTTTTTTTTAAAGGTGGGAATAATTGACTCTCATCAAAACTACTGAGAGTCAATTATGCTGAGGACAAAGGACTGACCGTTGGGTCTTTTTTTCTCTTTTTAAAAAATATTTATTTATTTATTTGCTTGCACCGGGTCTTAGTTGAGACAGGCAAGCTCCTTAGTTGAAGCTCATGGGCTCCTTAGTTGTGGCAGGCGGGCTCCTTAGTTGATGCACGTGGGCTCCTCAGTCGTGGCATGCGAACTCTTAGTTGTGGCCTGCATGTGGGATCTAGTTCCCTAACCAGGGATTGAACCCGGGCCCCCTGCATTGGGAGCACGGAGTCTTATCCACTGCACCACCAGGGAAGTCCCTGACTGTTGGGTCTTGCCAGGCAGAGGCCATTAATGACCCTAATGAGCATGATTTCAGTGAATCACGTGTCAAAAGTCTACCTGGAATGGGTTGCAAAGAGAACGGAAGATGAGGAAATGGACACAGCAGGTACCAGCTCTGAGATTTTTTGTAAAGGGGAAGAGAAAAATTGTGTGAAAGCAGGAGAATAAAAGGATATATATTTTTGGGCAGGATATTTTTAAAGGATCTAATAAGAAGTGGAAAATTATTGTTTCAAGAGAAAGTAAGAACTGTGTCTATTCTTGAATATTTGGGAGATAATGAGATACAGTTCAAAAGTGAAGGAGTTGGCCTTAGATGATAGTACAAGAACTGTATATTGATATTATTCACAGGATACTGGTGGTACCAAGGCTGGGTGGGCAGCAGCCTTCATACTGCTGCTGGGAATAGAATACACAGACTTACATGGTCTGAACTAAGGTCAGATTATTGGTGACGGGGAAGACATCAAACCATCCCTGGTATCTTAGGACAGGGATAAAGACAAAACTATGAAGCAGATACATTGTTTCCAGGATCCACCTTTTGATTATTCCTTTGTCCCTATGGTCCTCTCTCCTTTCCTTTCTTTTCAGATTCTCTTCCCAGTCACAAACTTTCACAATCTCATCTCAGTTAATGAAATCACATATAAGAAGTAGCAAATTCACATGGCTCCCTTTGGGGGAGCTTTGGCACTTTAATTCAATTCCATAGTTAAATTTGAACATAGTTGAAGTGGAATTCCATAGTTCCAGTTTTGAATCTCTAGGTCTCTCCTCCTCCTAACATTGTGTGACTCCATGAATCTGAAGTCCTTAGAACAAGTTAGTGGACATTGTCTCAACCCAATTCAAATCAATCTGGAAGGTAAGTATTAATATTATACTTTATTTTATTTATTTTTTTTTTTTTTTGCGGTACGCGGGCCTCTCACTGTTGTGGCCTCTCCCGTTGTGGAGCACAGGCTCCGGACGCGCAGGCTCAGCGGCCATGGCTCACGGGACCAGCCGCTCCGCGGCATGTGGGATCCTCCCGGACCGGGGCACGAACCCGTGTCCCCTGCATCGGCAGGCGGACTCTCAACCACTGCGCCACCAGGGAAGCCCAATATTATACTTTAAATGATAAAGTGTGAGACCCAGTTATGAGGGAGCCACCCTTCTTTTATTGTATAGGTGTAGTTATATGTGTTCATTGTGTGTCCTGTGGTCATGATATTATACAGTTGGACCATTGTTAGGGCTGGAGCCAACCATCTCTATACTCAGGAACCACACCGGAGAATGGATGGTAGGGATGGAAGGCGAATCCTTTCATGATGTCAAATACCTGGGAGAAAGGTAAATCTTCCAGGCCAGAAACTAGAATGGGGAGGGAGGCCGTAAGTGATGAAAAGAGACCTTTTCTTTTGGGTTAAATTACAAAGAGGTCAAGGTGTCCAGGATGAACCTGGTGGTGGGAAATCAGCTAGGACCACCTAGAGAGACAAGCCAGGAGCACTCTCCTTCTGGGACCCCATGTGCAAAGGAAATGGAACCTAAGCCTTGAGGACAAAAGGAAAGCTGTGGTGGCCTTAGAGATTATTTCTAATGCAGACTGTATTTATATTCCCCGTATTCCCTGTTCATCTTTGCTGTATTCCCTGTTCATCTTCACTAGCATCCAGTGAAATCTTTCTGGGTCTAGCCTGTCTCAGCAATAATGGTATCTAACATTAGTGAGTACGTACTGTGTGCCAGAGACTGTATAAAGTCACCTGACAATGTGACTCCGTGGGTTAGGGAACACCCAAGGGACAGAATTAAAGCCCCTATAGACTAGCCACGCCAATGCACCAGATTCTAATTCTAGGACTAAACTTCAGAGGCACTGGTGCTTCCTTACACAGGGGGATGTGAGATCCAAATAGCAGAGGATATTGCACCTCAGAGTTGAGAGAAACTAATGAAGTCAGAACTCGGAAAAGCTGTGATGGGAAAAGGTGGTGCAAGAAGATGTATTCAAAGGGAGACAACGAGAAACAGTGCTGAAAACAACGGTTCCAGGGAACAAAGTGTAGAGAGAGGATGTTCAGGGCAGGAGTGCATCGTATACATAAGTGGAACAAAGTGTAGAGAGAGGATGTTCAGGGCAGGAGTGCATCGTATACATAAGTGGAACAAGCATTATCCTCCTAACAGCACTAGGTGTTTGAAATTATACATTGGTTGCCTGCCTCTTTTATTTGTAATATCTAATCTGCCGTACTAAAATCTAGTTTGGCAGTAAGTAGCTTCTGTTTTGTCAAGAACCGCTACCTTAAACAAACCATTCTACATTCACCCAACCAGTTTTGGGGGCACTAGAAACATTTTGCTGGTTTTAAGGTATTTTAAAAGGATTGTTTTATTATAGTTCTTGTAATTGGATCTTTTATCTCTGCTGCTTCAAATTATCTGACTAGAATCTGTTCCAGTGTCCTAAAATGAAACGAGGTCAGTCCAGGTGAAATTTTTTTCCTAAACATTTCAAAGTTTCTATTCTTGTTCCATCAGTTGGGGTTTGAAGTGTGGGGACCTGTGGGCTTTTTTTTTTTCTTTCTTTCTTTTCATGTCATAGGTCAGAAACTGCAGCATTTTTCTACCTCTGAGGCAGACAGAAGAAAGAAAAATGTGACACAAGTTTGGACCCAGCTGGCTCCACTGAGGGGCAGGGTCGTTTCTTGGCCCCAAAGTGTATCTGGTCATGTTCCTTCAAAGTGTCCTCTGGTCATGACTTTCTGAAATGGACATGAGATAACCATGGACCAGGGTGAGGGTAGTGATGAAGATCACAGAGCAGAGAGAAGCATGGGAGCAGAATTCCTAGCAGGAAACTGAACTGGCCACACTGGCTATAGCTGGCTCGCGGCAGGGCAAAAGCACTCCTATGTGAATTCAGGTTAATTGCTGCTAAAATTATAGCAGATTTCTTTTTACTCTTTATTGTCATAAGAAAAAAATCTGGGAAATTCTGCAAGCAAGTTGCTTGATGAACAAAAATACAGCCTGTCAAAAAGGAAGTCTTTAGCACTCGTCCTCAGCAAGTCCTGTGACAGTGAGTTTTCTCCACCAGCAGACTCAGGCCTGCCCAGTTTCTGAGCCAACATCTATGAGTGCAGGAGTTCATCAGTCTATCTTTCTTCACTTCCAACACCATCACTACCAGGCCAGGTCAAGACTCTGGTGCACCGTTAAAGGCCTGGTGTTTCCCGTGTGGAGAAGAGACCCTGTTATAGGCTAAACTGTGTCCCCTTCAAACTTCATGTGTTGAAGGTCTAAATCCCAGTAGCTCAGAATATGACTGGATTTAGAGATAGGGCTTTTAAAAAGGTAATTAAGATTAAACAAGGTCGGGGAAGGCAGGGAGGGATAAATTAGGAGTTTGGGATTAACATATACACACTACTATATGTAAAATAGATAACCAACAAGGACCTACTGTATAGCACAAAGAACTGTACTCAATATTTTGTGATAACCTATAAAGGAAAAGGAAAAGAATCTGAAAAAGAATATATATATATACACACATATATATATATATCTGAATCACTTTGCTGTATACCTGAAACTAACACAACATTATAAATCAACTATACTTCAATTAAAAATTAAGATTAGGATTTCCCTGGTGGCGCAGTGGTTAAGAATCCACCTGCCAGTGCAGGGGACATGGGTCCGGGACATTGATCCCCGGTCAGGGAAGATCCTACATGCCACGGAGCAACTAAGCCAGTAAGCCTCAACTACTGAAGCCCACGCACCGCAACAAGAGAAGCCACTGCAATGAGAAGCCTGCGCACTGCAACGAGGAGTAGCCCCCGCTTGCCACAACTAGAGAAAGCTTACACGCAGCAACGTAGACCCAACGCAGCAATAAATAAATAAACAAACAAATAAATAAATAAAGTTAAACAAGGTCATTGAGGTGGGCCCTGATCCTAACAAGATTAGTGTCCTTATAAGAAGAGGAGGTTAGGACACAGACATACACAGGAAAAAGGCCACGTGAAGACAGAGGGAGAAGGCAATCATCTACAAGCCAGGAGAGAGGTCAGAAGGAACCAACCCTGCTGACACCTTGACCTTAGATTTCCAGTCTCCAGAACTGTGAGGACACAAGTTTCTGTTGTGTTATGCCACCCAGTCTGTGGCACTTTGTTATAGCAGTCCTGGCAAAGTAATACAAGCCCCAAACGTTCATTCCACCAAGTAACATCTGCTTTCTTGTCCTCATTCAACAAGCCAACATCAGTGGGCTTCTGTGAGGATCACCCTCTGCCCTGAACACACCACTTCAACTAGGGGTTGGCAAACTTTTTCTGTAGAGGGTCAGATAATAAAAAGTTTAGGCTTTGAATGTGAAGAAGCAAAAGAGAGAATATTATGTAGCTGCTTATATAACCATTTAAAATGTAACCACTTATACCTGTACACCTACGTTCATAGCAGCACTATTCGCCAAAATGTGAAAACAACCCAAGCGGCCATGGATGGATGAACAGATAAGCAAAATGTGGTCTATACACACAATGGAATAGCCTTCAGCTTTAAAAAGGAAGGAAAATCTGACACGTGATACAAGATGCATGAACCTGGAGGACGTTATGCTGAGTAAACTAAGCCAGACACAAAGGGATGAATATTGTGTGATTCCACTTATATGAGGTACTTAGATTAGGCAAATTTGTAGAGACAGAAAGTAGAATAGTGGTTGCCAGGGGCTGGAGTGGGGAGGGGGATGGGGAGTGATTGTTTCATGGGTGCAGAGTTTCTACTGGGGATGACGAAAGAGTGCTAGAAATGCTTAGTGGTGATTGTTGTCCAACACTGAGAATGTGCTGAATGCCGCTGAATTGTACGCTGAAAATAGTTAAAATGGCAAATTTTATGCTATGTATAGTTTATCACCGAAACAAAATGGCTATCCCACCCCTCAAAATGCAACCATGGGGAAGTGGGAGTGGGGGCAGGTGGGTAGGAGGAGAAGCAGATGGGCCCATAGGCTGTAACGCGCCTACTCCTACCCTACACTCTTTGGTTAGGGCTCCGCCTCTATCTCTGCTCCCTGAGCGACAAGCATGAGACCTGCTCTAAAGAGACAGATCACCTGGAATCATCAACATCTGTCATTAAGTATTAGGACCACTGTCTGGAATGACCTCTTACTTTGCCCCTTCTAGATTGTGCCCTTTGGATAAGAAATCAAGCCCAAATTTATCATGTTCCTTCAGACATTCCTGGCTACTCACTTCTGGGGGTAACCCTGCACCTGGACAGCCCCCCGATACCAGGAGCTCGGGGTCCTCTTTCTCCATCAGCCTGTGCTGCTGACATCTCTGCGTGCCTTGGCGCCTAATCCACCGAGGCTATGGATGGAGATGGTTGAAGGATACAAACAAGTTAAAGAACACGATTCTGCTTAATCGTAACAGGACCTGAAATAAGAAATAGCTGAGTTTGCTGCCTACTATAGTAGAGCTATGCTAGTTAGGCTCGCTATCTCTGAGCAGAGTACAGGGTTAGCTTATGTAGGGTTTGGGGAGCATGGAGCTCGGGGACTGGGAGACTTTCAGAGGCATAAGAGGGTTGACATCATCAGTAGGAGCGTGATTGCTCGCTGAGCTATTGTTGATTGGTTGGCACCGGGAGGTGTATTTATTAAAGTGAGTTGATCTCTGGCTGATTTTCATAAGCTAGGGGTTGAACTGACTGACTAGCTTGTACAAGTGTGTCACTGAGGCAAGTTGTCATTAATCGATTAAAAGGCTGTAAAACTAGTTCGTGGGCTACTTGTTACCATGGTTGCAATCCGTTTTTTCCTAGGTTGGTGGGAAATTTTTAATTTTCATGTATTATCTGTGTAGCTGTCTCTCCAGCCATTAAAAATTTGCCTTATCTTCCATGGCAAAGAATGTTAATTGCCAGAATTCCCTGGTGGTCCAGTGGTTAGGACTCGGCACTTTGCCGTGGCCTGGGCTCAATCCCTGGTTGGAGAACTAAGATCTCGCAAGCCTCGTGGTGCAGCTGAAATAAAAAAGAATGCTAATTGCCTACGTAATATCCATTGTCCCCTTCTTCCTTACTAACAGAGCCCTGTTTTTGTCAAGTGTAACAATGTTCCCAACAAGTACCTTCCCCAGACAACCTTGCCGATTGGGTTGAGCACGTGACACAATCCTAACCAATGAGCTGTGAGCAGAAGTACTGGGTGCCCTTCGGAAAAAGCTCCTTCAAAGCTGAGCAGAGTCAGTGGGCATGCCCCTTCTCTCCTTCCTGACTGAAAGGGGGTCATGCTGGCCTGGGGGGCAAGTGCCATCTTGGATCCATGGAACTACAGCCATAATGATGGCAGATAGGAAGAGAGAAGGAAAGAGATCCTGAATATGGTGGAGCTGTCATATCAGCTCTGGACCGCCTGCCTCCCGTCTTGCAGGTGTGTGAGAAAAATCAAACCTCTATTTGGTTCAGCTACTGTGAATTTTCTATTAAGTGTAGCTAAACCTATTCTTATTTGATAAACCTGCCCTGCTGCTTTCCTTATCGCTTCCCCTCACAATCATTATCAATGGCTCCCACATGTCTTCACTGGATAGCCGAGTACTCAGCACACCACACGATACACTCTCAGTACATATTTGTTGAGTGTGCAATTCCCAGATGAGGTTTTTGTGCCTCCAGATACGAGGCAAAAAGAAGTACACAACATCATCTACAAAGCAATCTTGCCAAAAATATTTAACCTGAATCCAATCATGAAGAAACTATTAGACAAACTCTCATGGGAGACAATCTAAAACAACTCACCTGGACCTTCCGAAAAGTTCCACGTGATAAAAACAATAACCAAGGAGGCGGGAGGGAGGATTATTCTAGATTAAAAGAGACTAAACAAACATAACAACCCAGTGCAATGCATGAACATCATTAAATCCTGGATCAAACAACAAAAGATATCCGCATCACCCAGTATACCTGGACTTACCTGCCAGAAATCCCGGAGGCAGCCACAGTGGCCTATGTGGTATGGAAACGCACTTTTCAAGGGATAGATTCCCCACTCAGAACCCCAAGCAGATGACTCAGACCAAGAGAGAAACTTGGAGAGTTATTTAGTCCAAAAACCACTCATGTAGTTGAGATAGAAATCCAGGAGTTTCTTTACCATTCTAAGCATCAATACAACCAGAGAGGCTGAGGAAAACTCTGAAATCTATCAGGGATGCTCCTTCAGGGATTGAAAGGCCATTGTAACCAACATATGATAATCTTGCCACAAGCCTTGGAAGCCACCAGGGCTGCTCTGGCGATGCTCACTAGGGGTGTAGCAAAACTCAGCCACTTGCAGTGGTTAAGAATCTGCCTGCCAATCCAAGGGACACAGGTTCAAGCCCTGGTCCAGGAAGATCCCACATGCCGCAGAGCAACTAAGCCCGTGCACCACAACTACTGACGCCCGTGCGCCTAGAGCCCGTGCTCCGCAACAAGACACTGCAATGAGAAGCCCGCGCACTGCAACTAGAGAAAGCCTGCACTCAGAAATGAAGACCCAACGCAGCCAAAAATAAACAAGCATTTTTTAAAAAAAGAAACTGTTAAAAAAAAAAAAAAAAACCTCAGCCACTCGCTGTAGCAAACCTGGTGTGGTGCCAGGGCTGAAAGAAGGGGTGTGCTACATAAAACAAGAGAAGCAGTATTAATGCATAAAGTAACAACTGTGAAATGCCTTCTTACCGAGAGGGAGAAAAGCTGCGTCTCCTACCTGAGGACCAGGTATCAGTGAGACAACGCAAGACCAGGGGATCCACTAGAGGGCGGTAGAGTCCACTGGTTAAAGGCACAATCTGGAATCAGAGAACCCCATCAGTCCTGGCTTCTCCACTTCGCAGGTAGGTGACCTAAGGCTGGTCACAACTCCTCTGAGCGTTAGTTTCCTCATCTGTGAAATGGAGGTGAGAACAGTGTCTACAACAGAGGTTTGCTGTTGATAATAAATGTGCCTGGCATACTGTAAATACCCAATTCATATTAGTTATTATTCATTATTTACAATAGCCAAGATATGGAAGCAACCTAAGTGTCCCTCAATCCATCAACAGATGAATGGATAGAGAAGATATGAGATACATACACACACACACACACACACACACACGCACACAAAATGGAATACTAGTTAGCCATAAAAAAAGAATGAAATTAGGTATAAAGTAAGCTACAAGGATATATTGTACAACATGGGGAATACAGCCAATATTTTATAATAACTATAAATGGAGCATAACCTTTAAAAATTATGACTTGCTATATAGTACACCTATAACTTATATTGTACAGCAACTATATTATACTTCTATAAAAATAATAAATAAAAATAGCCAGTGGTTTAAAAGAAATAAAATTTAAGTGTTGTAAAAATAAAGTATGAATCCAAACTTTAACTGCAAAAAATGTATATATTAGCCATTATTATCGTTCACTGAAATAACACATCGTTCACAGGAAAACTAGAAGGGAAGGCTGCACCTGCACATACGCATCTGGGTAGGAGGTGGGTGTGCAGCAGAGCAAACGAAGACAAAACCCGTTGGAATTTACGACGTAAAGTCTGGAAAATGCTGCTCATGAAGGTGAGTTGAGGGATGAATCACTGTGGGAAGATGCAGACCTGTGACACATCAGGTGAGGGGTGCCCACCCAGAGCCTCCAGCTGGAACCTTTTAGTTCCTTTTTAAAAATATATAATTGTGGTAAAATACACATAACAAAATTCACCATCTTAATTTTTTTTTTTTTTTTTTGCAGTACGCAGGCCTCTCACTGCTGTGGCCTCTCCCATTGCGGAGCACAGGCTCCGGATGCACAGGCTCAGCGGCCACGGCTCACGGGCCCAGCCGCTCCGCGGCATGTGGGATCTTCCCGGACCGGGGCACGAACCCGTGTCCCCTGTATCGGCAGGCGGACTCTCAACCACTGCGCCACCAGGGAAGCCCAATCTTAACCATTTTTAAGTTGCATTTAGTGCATTCACATTGTTGTACAACCATCACCACCATCCATCTCCAGAATACTTTTCATCTTGCAAAACTGAAACTCTGCACCCATTAAACAACAACTCCCCATTCCTCCTGCCCCTGGCAACCACTGTTCTACTTTCTGTCTCTATGAATTTGACTACTCTATACTCTAGGTACCTCATATAAGTGGAATCACAATATTTGTGTGTAACTGGCTTATATAATGGCCTCAAGGTTCGTCAGTGTTGTGGTATGTCAGAATTTTTTTCCCTTTTGAGGCTGAATTCCTTTGTATGTATGTATGACATTTGGTGTCTCCATTCATCCGTCGATGGATACTTGTAACCCTTTTTTAGTTCTTTTTGAACTAGATAGTCCATCAGGAATTTTCTGGGAGGGGACAACCAAGGGAACCAGCGGCTGAGCCCTGCGATGAGAAGAAAGCTCCAATTCAGTAAGCGGCCGTAGAAAGGATTCTCAGACAAGGGAGGAAAGAAATTCAGCCAGTATACATGTGTGTATAGTGTATAGTTTCTAAGTGTCACCATATAGTTGAGGAGTGGCTTCCCCATGATGGTCATTGCCTCTCAGCTCCAAACTCATGTTTCTCTACTTGGCTTCATGATGCTGGGCTGAGATTCTGCAAACCACGCTTTGGGCTCTAACAATGAGGGATGCAACAGGGAGGCTGCAAGCTTGGAGGAAGAAGGAGGGACTTGCGACGTCCTTTCTGCTTGTGGTTCTTCAGAGCAACACCCCGGCAATGCCTCTTCACCCGGCAGGGGCTGTGCTTTCCTGTAGCAACAACTGAATCCAGTTTCCATTTGTTCCAACACTTGCAGGGACAGTGTCATTGCTCCCCGACCATCACCAGCCAGCCAGCACCCCCTTCTCTGAGGGCTGGGTCCCGGTCCCGTGGGACCACTCCTGTACCGTTTAAGGTTTTAGTAAATTCCACCCAGCTGCCTTAGTTTGCCCAGCCCGAAAGGTGGTAGCCGCCTCCTCTGTGATATCTTGGCACAAAGTTATAAAAGTTCTCTTTTAACTTTAATGTAGTTAACAGTTCTTCAAATTTAGTTCTCTCTTTTCACATCGCTGTGGGTTTTGTCTCTCGACTAGGTTAAAACGGATGCACCCCCAACCACTATCTCAAAACTTTAATGGCCTCCCAGGCCCCGTGTTTAAGCCTAAACCCTTCGCTCTGAGTAAGAATGACCCGGCCTCCCTTTTCATCCAGAAAATTAAAGCCATTATAAGTGACCTCAAACATGCCCCCCCAATCTATAAAAATGTCTATGGCCAATTTTCTCTTCTTCAGTCTCAAAAGATAAAGCATTTTCTTCCTATTTAATCCCAAATCTTCCAAGGGCGCTTTTGAGCCCAACTCCGTCCCACGTTCTCGGGGCTCCTGCTCAGTCCCTATATCCCCTCTCCAGTTCTCAGCAGGCTCTTTTCTGGAGCCTCCAGGGAGCTGAGTAAGGACAAGTCAAAGGACTGCTAGGTACTTCTCTTCCTCTCTTCTGTTAACCACGTCCATGTTTTCCCCCATTGCATGCCCACCCCCCAAGTCTGAATTTCTGGACAAGTCCTGCATGCCCAGCACCCAGCACAGCGTCTGGCAGGGAGTAAAACCCTGGGTTATGAGTCAAGTCCATCTCACCTGCCTTCGCTCATCAAGGTCGTTTGAAGACTTGCATGGCCTCCAAGCTGTGTGTAGCCTAAACAATAAGATGTTTGCCAGAGTTCTGTTCCAGAAACTTGGAGTCAGCTGTGTCTACTTCCAGCTGAGCTGGTTAAGACCGGATAGGACCATGGACCCTCCAACTGGGCATGCGTGAGTGTCCTCGGGGTGACCTTTTGAACACGCGGAGGCCTGCAGCCTAGTTACGCCTGCGCAGAAGGATGGTTACCACACCTTTTCGCAATCACCTTTCCCCAGGCTCCCCACGCCGCAGCCCGCCCTGCTTCTTTATTCGTTATCCCATGCATACCCTGAGCCCCTTCCCTTTCGGGAGGCAGATTTGAGATTTGTTTCCTAGCTTGGCTGCCTTGCGACTAAACCCTCTCTTTGCTGCAGACCTTGGCGCCTCAGCATTTTAGCTTGCTGTGGGTTGGGCAAACCAGCCTGGTTCGGTAACAGGAGGAGGCTGCAAGATGACACTCAGTGTTTGCTGAATGGGTAAGATCAACAGAGGAGTCACCCCTTACCTGCTTGCTGGAGGGATCACTGAATGGGTGGGATTCTGTAGGTAGAGCTCATGGCACACCTTAGGGCCATGTTTCTCCCAGTGTGGCCCTTGGACCACCTGCGCCAGAATCACTTGGGGATTTTACTAAAAATGCTGATTCAAAAGTCACATGGCTGGGGGGGGTTGTCAAAGTGACACAGGAGCCAAAACAAAGCAGTATTGGGTTATAACCCAAAGTATAAAATAAATATCCGTGAGTCCATACTGACGTAAATCAATGGTTGAGTAGATAAACAGGGAGGAGAGACAAATCTCCTGTGCAGACGAATTCCACAGAATTTACGTGGATCCTCTGTCTCCAACAAGATGGAGCTTAACTCCCGCCTCAAGTGCGGGCTGCACATAGCGGCTTCCTTTCAAAGAGGACAGTATGAAAAGGCGTGTGTGTGTGTGTGTGTGTGAGAGATTAATTTGACAGTAGAGAAACCAGACTAACACAACCTCAGCCAGGTGATCAAGGTCAACACAAACAGTAGGAGTCAGATTGACAGTATGTATACTTGGTATGAAGTGATGAAAATGGCATTTTACCCCGGGGTCTTCCAACGATCCATAACCTCAGTCTTAACGTGAGACAAGTATCAGGCAAGTTCCAATAAAGGAACACACTACCTGATGCTGCTCCTCAAAATTTTCATGGTCATCAATACCAGGAACATCTGAAAAACTGTCACAGCCAAGAAGAACCTGAAGAAATGCGACAACTAAATATGATGTGCTATCCTGGATGGGATGCTGGACAGAAGAGGACAATAGGTAAAAAGAAAATATTATGAACTAAAGTATGGACTTTAGTTCATAATAATGTATCAATATTGGTTTGCTAATTGGGACAAATACACCACAGTAATGTAAGATGTTAATAACAGAAGAAACTGGGGGGTGTAGGGCTTATGGGAATTCTTTGTACTATCTTCTCAATTTTTCTGTAAATCTACAGCCTTTCTAAAAAATAAGGTCTGTTGAAAAATGTTTGGTTCTTTAACAAATGCAAATTCCTGGGCCTCCCTTCAGAATCTCAGGTAATGAGCCTCAGGACTCTGCGCTTTAAACAAGCATCTTGTTGGTTTTGTACACACAAGTCTGAAAACCAGCGTCTTAGAGACTCTCTGCTCAGAGGTATCGAGGCTCCTTGCTTGTTGTGGTTTGGACCCATGCCACTGTGTGGCACGACCCCCACGTCATCATTGGTACTGTGACCAAACTTACAATGTTAATGGCAGCTGTGGAGTGGACACCATGCATTTTCATCTGCTGCAGGACTTCCTTTGGCCCACAGATATCAATATAAGCCAACACTTAACAGCTGGGAAATTCTTCGTCAAAGCCCAAAGCCCTGGGCTGCATTTCTGAATCCCCCCAGTCCCTTCTGGCATTTTCTTGTAGGGCTCAGAGTGGCTCAGCTCTTCAGATGGGACATGTGCTGATTAGTTCAACACATTCTCTACCACACCCTATTGTTCCTCACACTTTAAGAGCTGTTATTATCATGACTGTGTTGTTGACTTTTTTTTTTTTTTTTTTTAATTTTTGGCTATGTTGGGTCTTCATTTCTGTGCGAGGGCTTTCTCTAGTTGCAGCAAGCGGGGGCCACTCTTCATCGTGGTGCACGGGCTTTTCACTGTCGTGGCCTCTCGTTGCAGGGCACAGGCTCCAGACTCACAGGCTCAGTAGTTGTGGCTCATGGGCCTAGTTGCTCCGCGGCATGTGGGATCTTCCCAGACCAGGGCTCGAACCCATGTCCCCTGCATTGGCAGGCAGGTTCTCAACCACTGCGCCACCAGGGGAGCCCCTGTATTGTTGACTTTTTACAGAAAAAAAAGTTCTCTGTATCTGGGTCACGCTCAAAAGTGGGAAAATGAAACATAAATGAAGTGAGCCTGTGTCCTTAAAAAATGGAAGAGAGCATCTTTATTTGTGTAGGTGGGAGAATCTTACTGCCTGATTAACATACAAGCTAAGCATGTCTGTTGATTGCTTATGTCCAGCCTGATGGCCCATTTGGACCTCAGGCCAGCAAGAGATGCTGCAGCGATAAACAGACTGGAGGTGGATCATAGAGGAAGAAGGAGGGAGAGAATGACTCTTCCCTCCCCTCTGTTTTTGCATGCCCTGGGAACACAGCGGGGAGAGCAACTCCACTCCCCAGAGAATCAGGATCTGGCGGAGCTAAGCCAGAACCTGCATTCCCAGGTCCTTTGTCAGATGGCGTGATCACACCGTTCTGGTCCTTTATTTCTAATTACTATTTTAGGAACAAACTGTCTCAGGAGTGCTCAGGCACAAATAGGGCTTCGTTGCTCTGCGGCATGTGGGATCTTCCCGGCCCAGGGCTGGAACCCGTGTCCCCTGCATTGGCAGGCAGATTCTTAACCACTGCACCACTAGGGAAGCCCTCTTTTTTTTTTTTTAAATGTATTAACTTATTTAATGCCCAGAAGACCCCTAGAGGCAGATACTATTATATCACCATTCCCTGTTTACAGATGAGAAAATGAGGTGTGGAGAGTCAAGTAGACCTACCTGGGGGTCTACACTAGTTGAGAGTCCAGCTGGGATTTGAAGCCAGGCTCCCGGCTCTGAGCATTAGACCACTGCACTGTACTACCCTGTTCAACTCCCAAAAGTTGAACAGATACCTAGAGTTATTCAACTCTTACAATATATCAAGATGCTAGAGGACATAACTACCTATTTATATGTTAAATACATAACACATTTGTGTTCACGTTTTAAGATGATAAAGAACATGCAATGTATGGTAACAGTATACAAATCATTTCTTTAAATAGAATTATTGATTAAAAGCCCTGGACTTTTAAAATTTGGCATGATGGATTGTTAGCTGGAGTTCATATAAACTACTGGTTGGTGGCAGGGGGAGCAGTTGTTCTGCTGTGAATTTGCTTGGAATAATTTTTTAAATGATACCTTTTATGTTAAAACTTGAGGTAGATTATTTTCTTTATCCACCCAGCTCTTGAGTTGACTGGCAGATTGTATTAGAACTTCTTTTCCTTTCCTTTAGGAAGTCTGGAGTAAGGGATTAGACCTTGTCAGTTATCATCAGAAATATATCATGGTCAATGATATTTTATGCCTCTCTTTTATATGTAGAGTCTCATATACCATTTAAACTTCACAGTGTAAGAATAATATGGAATATTGGAGAGGAATTTTAAAAAGAATAAAAATGATCAAAGGGTTAAAAAGTTATAGAAATATTTAGTCTGGAGAAGAGGAGGCTGAAGGTGTTTGAAAAACTCACTTCAAAAATGACTAAGCAATCAGGAGGACACTGAACAGACGTCTAGTTAGCTGGTGGCCGGTGGAGCAGGTTTGGTTAAGGATATTACTCAGAGCAACTGCAAGGGAATAAATTAGGGGCATCAGCACCAGAAATGAGGGTTATAACCAATGATGGGCATGTTTTAGTTTGGAGAATTATAGGCACACAAAGGCAGTGGTTTATTAAAGGGCACCCAGCCAGATGGACATATGCTCGTTGGCACGGTCAAGGTCAGTGTCAGGATCCCACCACTCCTGTGGGCATTCCTTCCTCCCTGGAGTCAGGCTCCCTCATGCAGGATCCACCTGAGTCCCAGTCTGTCCACCTGGCATGTTTGCACAGGTAAAACCTCCTTGGCTTGCACACAAGGACAGACTGCTATCAGCTAGTTCAGAAAACGCAGGTCTTTATTCTTTCATATCTTTTTGGCCATTGGTAGGGCACTTGTTGCTGAATCATTTCCTTATAAAGAAATCTATCAGTTATAAGGACATAAATACTTGCCAAATCAGAACAATCACCTCACTTTAACATTTTAACCAACACCAGTTTCTAAACATACATATTATCATTGAAACAAAATAAAGGAGAATGTTAAATGCCCTTGTTTATGCAGTTCTACCAGTAGACTCTATGAGACTCTCCTAGAACATAATTTATCTTACAATGACTTTGGAAATCCTTTGTCCATACCCGGTGGGGGAGGGGGAATGGAGGGATGGAAGGGAGGGAAGGAAGGTGGGGTTATCTTGAAACCTACCTGGGATTTATTTTAATCAGGTATGGTATAGTGACAGCCACGGAGACAGCTGCCTTTGAAGAAGGCAATTCCCACGAGGAGGGGGACCCGCCACACAGGGCCACAGCGGGAAGTACTAGGGTCAGCCAGGAGGTAGAAGGAGCGGGGAGAGAGCATGGTCTAGAGCCTTTACTGTGGTTTCTGTTGGGAGGAACAGGCGAAGAAGGGTGGGCAAATGTGAGCAAGTTTAGGATTGGATGGTTTGAATACTTCGGGCAGGCTCTGAGCAATAGGGGTGATCTCTAGTTGTATATTACCTGGCCCTGGGGTAATCAGAGCAGGGGGAGATTGGTTGTGGGTATGAGAGTTAGAAACAGGAGGGGCCCGAGAGTGAGGGCTTCTGCCTGGGTGGTTTGCATATGAAAGGCATGCTCCAAGGCAAGTTATTCACCATCTCTGGGAATCAGTAGCCCTTAGAGGAGCAGTCTTTCCAAGCCTCAGGATGTTAAAGCCTCATAAAGTAGGAAAAGCCCCATGATGAATACAGGAGTCTGGTATCCCAGAACCGGGTCTGAGTGACTCTGTGAAAGGTTGAGGGCAAGTCTAGGCAGACAGGCTGCACACACAGTCTGGGGAGAGGTGCAGCTGGCAATGGGGGTGCCGGTCAGAGCACAAGGGGTTGGGACTGTCCACTGATCACAGTGCGTGCGGATAGCACAAGCATACTCTTCTTAGAGAGCCAAGCAGACAGGGACCATCTGTCAGCAAGGGAGCTGATGAGCCCAGCATTCCCAGGAAGGTCACTGGTCCTTGGAAGTGGGTGGGATGGTGTACTGATCAGGGTTCTCCAGACAAACGGAATCAGTAGGATGTATAACTATATCTCTGCATCTATACATTTCTCTGTCTCTCCATTGGTAACTACCTATCTGTCTGTCTATATATCTATCTGTCTATCTATCTATCTACCTATCTACCTGTCTAACCAAAGAGAGAGATTCATCATAAGGAATTGGCTTACGTGATTATGTCTGGAGACTTGAGAAGAGCCGCTGCTGCAGTTTGAGTCTGAAGGCTATCTGCCGGCAGAATTCCCTCTTCTGTAGAGGAAGTCAGTCTTTTTTCTTAGGGCCTTTTACTGATTGGATGAACCCCCACGCCCCCATTATGGAGGGGTGTCTTAGTCTATGTGGGCTGCTATAACAAAAATGCCATAGGCTGGGCGGCTTAAACAACAGAAATGTATTTCTCACAGTTCTGGAGGCTAAGAGGTCCAAGATCAAGGTGCGGGCCAATCTGGCTTCTGGTGAGGTCCCTCTTCTTGGTTTACAAACTGACACCTTCTTGCTGTGTCCTCACATAGCAGAGACAGAGAGATCATCTCTCTCATCTCTTCTTACAGGGGCACGAACTCCACCCTCATGACCTAATTACCTCTCAGAATCTCCATCTCCAAACCCCATCACATTGGGGATTAATGCTTCAACATATTTGGCAGAGGGATGAGAACATTCAGTCCATGGCAAGGGTCATCTGCTTTACTCAATGTCTACTGATTTAAATGCTGATCTCACCTAAAAAATACCTTCATAGCAAACTGCAGATGTGTTTGACCAAATGTCTGGGTATTGTGGCCTACGCAAGTTGACACATAAAATTCACCATCACAGATGGGGTCAGCAAAGTATAACTGTAAGTGTGAAAAGTCTGGGAGCACGGGGCATGCACTACTCATTCACTGGGGCATGAGATAGACACTGGATCTCGGGAAAAGCTGGAGCCCACCCAACTGTAGAACTGGGGAAGCAGCAAGTGTGGCTCATTCACCTCATTCAATAAGTATGTATACTGAAGCCCTACTGTGTGCCAATCACTGGGCCAAGACTTGGGGAAACAAAGATGAAAGACAGGCCCTGCCTGCAGTTGAGTGGCGGAGATAGGCAATTACCCGATGAGTGCGCTTAGTGTCTACTGGCTTTGATAGAGGAATGCGATGCCCAAGGTGCCAAAGGAGTCTGAGGGCATGGAATCCAGCCACCCTCAAAGAGCAGGGGACTGGAACCTTTTAAATTACTCTTACCCTACATCAGAATTAGACCTAGTGACGGGACCACAGGTTCATCTGCAGAGGGAGGTCAAGGTGGGAGCCGTGACTGTGGCAATGGTGGGTGTCAGGTGAAGAGGCGCTGAAGCCAGGAGAGTGAGTAACTGGTAGTTTCTCCTTGATGCTGGAGTGACCAGAAAACAACAGCCTTAACTTAAAGCAGTTTTAGATTTTGTGAGCATCGTGATCATGAGCAGAAAGATTTTATCAGTGCATTTCTGGGTTCATGGTCTTATCATCAGACACATGGCATATGAGACCAAACATATTGTCCCCTTTGGGACAAGGGGGTTGTTAGAAAGAGCATGGTGAGCTGTGGCCCTGTGGTTGGTGGGCACAAGTAAACTCTCATCTTTTACCTATAGGTGGAACTTAAGAAGGAGGAGGGGGATAACAGATGAATACCAGACGGAATAAGATATTTTAAAATATGAATTAGGGGACTTGCCTGGCGGTCCAGTGGTTAAGACTCTGCGCTTCCAATGTAGGGGGTACAGGTTTGATCCCTGATCAGGGAACTAAGATCCCATATGCTGTGCAGCACAGCCAAAAAAAAAAAAAAAAACTATACATATATATATATATATGAATTGAAGAGAAGAGATGAGTGTTGCCTAGTACTGCCACAAAAAGCACACAACCTAGGCGGCTTAGAACAACAGAAAGTTATTGTCTCACAGCTCTGGAGGCTGTGCTTCCCCTGAAACCTATACGGGAGAATCCTTCCCTGCTTTTTCCATTTTCTGGTATTTTCCCAGAAATCCCTGGTGATCCTTGGCTTAGAGATACAGCACTTCAATCTCTGCCTTGGTGATCACATGGCATTGTTTCTGTGTCTGCCTGGGACATTTTCTTATAAGGACATCAGTCATGTTGGACTTTGGTCCCACCTACTGCATTATTACATCATCTTAACTAATTACATCTGCAATTACCCTTTGTGAAAATAGGATCACATTCTCAGGTACTGGGGGTTAGGACTTCAACATACCTGTTTTGGGGGGCTACACAGTTCAACTCACAACACGGAGAGAACTGAAGATGCAGGTAAAAGAGAGTCTTGAGTTTAGTTTTACATAACGAAAATAGAAAAGCTAAAATCAATAAGCAAAATGGCATATGATGGTCGTCAGTCTTTAGTACTTTATTTTGTATCTCCAGCTTATTTCCTGAAATTTAGGAAATATTGCCACATGTTCGTTTTTTTTTTTTAACCAGCTTCTATGGTAATGATACTCTTCCATGTATGCATATTTCTGTTGTATTTCTATGGATTTTCTATAGTAAATATTACTAATAATGGAAATAAGAGTGATAAGGAGTTTCCTACACAAAATTGTTATGATTATCTCAGCTTGGGAAAAGAAGAAATAAAAGATTAAATGAATATGACTTGTTTTAGAACATTATGTTGAACACATCAAATCAATGTGCTATTACTGGTCGGCATGACCTGGCCATGAGATGCACAGCAAAATTAAACATTTGAGCCAATAATGACCCTCACATTTCTCAGTAAGCCAGAGAGAGATAAGCTCGCACTTCTTTTTTTTTTTTTTTTTTTTTTTGCTGTACGTGGGCCTCTCACTGTTGTGGCCTCTCCCTTTGCGGAGCACAGGCTCCGGACGCGCAGGCTCAGCGGCCATGGCTCACAGGCCCAGCCACTCTGCGGCACGTGGGATCCTCCCGGACCGGGGCACGAACCCATGACCCCTGCCTCGACAGGCGGACTCTCAACCACTGCGCCACCAGGGAAGCCCAGCTCCCACTTCTTGATACAATCCTGGGGGAAGTAGATCTTGGGCGTTGGCCTTGCTGTGATGGACAGGAGGTGGCTGGGCAGTTTCATAAGAGGACATATCCTGGGCAGGGGATGAGATTATGAAGTTTGGCATGTCTGTCCTGTTTTGATGATGCCCTGAAATCCAGCTTGCACCCTGTCAAGGATCCAGGGCAGCTACATCATGGTCCAAGAGAAGTCACTTATGTGGCATCAATCCCCAGCCATATCCATCAAGGGAAGGAAAATGCTAGCCCCATAAAAATGTCCTGCCCGGGCTTCCCTGGTGGCACAGTGGTTGAGAGTCCGCCTGCCAATGCAGGGGACACAGGTTCGTGCCCCGGTCCGGGAGGATCCCACATGCCACGGAGCGGCTGGGCCCGTGAGCCATGGCCGCTGAGCCTGCGCTTCCGGAGCCTGTGCTCCACAACAGGAGAGGCCACAGCAGTGAGAGGCCCGCGTATCGCCAAAAAAAAAAAAAAAAATGTCCTGCCCTGGGGCCTGGGGTAAGAGGATGAGGGGAATTGGTCATCTGGCCTCACTTCCTTCTTTCCACTTTTAGCAGATGCTGGTGATGTCCCAACCATATCCTCTTTGCCCACGCTGAAGGTCACCTAGAGCTTCAGTGGACAATTGTCATAAAAATACCTGTGTCTCTCTGCCTGAGCACTTTCTCTGGATGCAGGAGCATGGCTGAAAGTGCAAGAGGGTTTATAACCCCCAGGAGCAAACCTCATCCAATGAGAAAGGGAGTTGGTGTGAAATAGCCCAGCTTCCTTGGTGGTTGGGAGACAGTTCTGAGGTATGTTGTGGTGTCTCTTAGGTCTCTAGTAGGACTTAGTTCCAAGTGCCCAGAGTCGTAACCAGCTCATTACTGCCTCCCCTCTTCCTTACCTCACTTCCCCAGTTCCTCATCCTGCTTCCTAGGGTCACCTCTCAAGTAGAGAGGTGGGATTTGCACCCAAATCCTTGTCTCAAGGTTGGTTTTTTGGGGAACACAAACTAATAGCATTATATCCAATATCCCCTTTGAATGAAGAGTATTCAATTTGTTTAAACAACATGGATGGGCTAGGAAATGAAGGTGTGGTATTGACAACCTTGCAATGGAAAGCTAGGAATCCGTTCCACTTTTATTACTGCACTGTACTATGAGCAAGAGCCCATCCACTTGATCAAAATTACCCTCAGAGAAGAAAAATGGATAAGGAATAGAATAATCCTGTTTGTGAACAATATGATTATAACTTATAAATATTCTAACCAATGGTTAGTGTTATGAAATATGTATGATTGTATTAAGATAACTAAAAGCTTCTATGTCTCATATTTATAAGTCTTATATCTAAAAACAAGACATAAGAAAATGTCTTATATATCTGATATGTAATTTTGAAGATGACCTAAGACTGCATTGTCTTTATTCACATTAGGCCATCCAGAATCCAATTCCAGTTTGTCAAATGTATGCATGGCATAAACTGTATACATCTAGTCTAATGGTTCTCAATCCTAGAAGACCCAACTCTCCCTTTTATAACAAATATTCTACAATTCTGTCTTTAATATCTTAAATGAAAGTCAAGGAAAATATGCTATACATAATTTTAATAATCAATACAACACCCTTACTTTGATGTGATGAAACAAAGGAAAGAAATGTATAAGAAAATAATACATATTTTGATCTGTGGGTGTTTGGACATGACTAGACTAGGAGACAAATGCTTGCATTCACCTGTAAATCTATTAGTCTGTATATAAGAGAAGTAAGAAGATCAGCAGTGATGCCACACAGGATGTATAGAAAAATGAATGCACAGCAGAAAAATAACTAATGGAGGATGAGAGGGTACCTGCGTGGTACCAAGAGACCAGACATGTTTGTATATGACATGAGAAAGAGAAGTAACCTTCACTGAGCCTCCAGGAAAGAGCAGATGGTCAGGGTGAAGAAGGCGAGGAAGTTTGATTGTCTCACAATCAGGCTCCCTATCAGTTGCTCTAACATACTTCCCTACGTTTTGAGGGGCAGTGATGAAGTTTGATAGAAAACTGATTTCCTGTTCTGAAATCCCACCACATGGTACGGCATAAGTTCTGTCTCTAAAACTCAGACCCTGGAGACCACATCCTTTACTATGTGATAGAACACGGAGATGAAAAAGGAAGAAAGAAGGAAGGAAGGAAGGAAGGAAGGAAGGAAGGAAGGAAGGAAGGAACTCTAGAGAAATGATGCAGTGGACTTCTAAGGTGGGAACTGGAGGAAGACTGGGGGGAAAAAGGCACATCAACCCATCACTTCCGTAAAAAAACCCCACACCCTGATTTCCATATGTAATTTTCTCAGCACAGCTTTCTTACCATTGTGCTACACAAACGAGAAAACCAGAGGCAGGATGGTGCAGCAGAGTCAGTGCCCTGTCATGAGTCCCAGCTGCGTGAGAGCAGACTTCCCAACCGCAGCTCTGGCTCTGCCACCAGAGCCTATGCCCGCTCACGTCAGGGGCTGGAAGCGCTGGGGAACTGCACCGCTTGGGGGTAGCCCTTAGTAACACATGGGAGTCAGTGGATAAATACCCCAGCTGCCTCCGCCTCCGGCACCATGACTGTGGGGCGCTGGCTCAGTTGCCCAGAGTGCTAATTTTTTTGATAATTCATCTCTATTGGCATCCATCCTTCCCTTCCCATTCTCCCAGTGGTCTTTTCTAGGACCACTGCCAGAGAAACTTGAAACTGAATTTGAAACTTTGCCTCAGAGTCTGCTTTTGGGGAGACCCAAACTAAAACAGATGGTAATAATCTCAAATATTTTTAAAAATCTGATTGATGGGCTTCCCTGGTGGCGCAGTGGTTGAGAGTCCGCCTGCCGATGCAGGGGACACGGGTTCGTGCCCCGGTCTGGGAAGATCCCACATGCCGCGGAGCGGCTGGGCCCGTGAGCCATGGCCGCTGAGCCTGCACGTCCGGAGCCTGTGCTCCGCAACGGGAGAGGCCACAACAGTGAGAGGCCCACATACCGCAAAAAAAAAAAAAAAAAAAAAAAATCTGATTGATGAAATTTAATGATGTCCTAATTCTGTTAAAAGAAATCTCAGATGTTCTGTTACATTTTGTTGCTTTTGCCAAAATTGTTTAGTGAAACTTTTCACCTAAATATGCCTTTGGAAATATTATAATAAATAATGTAGCTCCCATGTTAAAGGGGGATGAATGGAAGTCCTAGCTGAATCCAAATCTTTCCATAATTAAATAATTCTTTCATCCCCAAATCATGTTTTAGCCCAATTAACATTTTCTGCAAACATTGGCTAATATCTTTTACCATTTTCAAGTGGATTAATCACCAAATCTGATATTGTAGATCCATACTGACTTTTAGATCTACTCATTATTTTAAAATAGCATCAAAATTAGCAATATAATCCCAAACCAGTATCTTAGACCTAGTCTTATCCTTATCTTATCCTGCTATAGATAAAGGAACTGGGAAAATTCTGGGCAAGAGAGCTTCTCTTAAATCAAGTAAGTTTGTTGAAAAATCTCATGTTAATTCCTTCCCCTTTAATAATATCAATCTCGCTTGCAGTTTAAGGACTTGATTTAACATTTCTGATACATATGCAATATATGTCAAATCTCTTCATAATATTTTGATGCCATTATTTAATTTTTATTGATTGAAAACAAAAATGCATGTTAGTATTAAAGAATAAATAAAATATTTTAAAACAATTTTCTTTGGAATCACCATCTTATTTCTATATGTAGGATAAGACAGTCAAACTCCTTTTCAATGTTATTGCAAAGTTTACAAAATAATCTTTTACTCAAGGCATTAATTTAAATTTTATTAATAGCAGTGATAACATTCACTGACTTGTGGGCCTTTCACTAAGCTTTTGGTGAGTGAGGTTGTCAACGAGTAATGCAGTGACTTACCAATGGGGCTGTTGCTACTTGTGAGTTGTTTACAACCCTACTTTACTGGCGGACTGTAGCTGCAGCTCCATCTGCTGCCCAATGACACTGGACAAGGAAAAAGGTCTTCCTGTGAAAAATTTTAAAGAATTTCAAATTTTCACAACTCTTAGGATCCAATGTCCATACATATGGAAATAAATTTTCTGCCCAATGTTTTTATTCCCATGAACCTTAACATTTGTGGTCAGTAAAGCTTCATTATCATAGAGGTTTCTTGCAATTCACTTGCAACATTCTTTTGACTGTAGATCATTTCAGAGCCTATTTTCTACTTCTGGATTTCTCATAGATTCTCCTACATACAACATTATTGCTCAATTAACAGAAGAAAACATTTAAGTTTCTTTCTCTCATAAAAATAACTTCTTATACAGCAGTTACAATTAATTTTCCCTTATATTGTTTGGATTTCCACAGTGTCATTTGTGCTATTCTATAAGAAATGGTACCTCATATCCTTCAGATTGAATCAAAAAACATGTCAAGGACAATACTATGATTTCCAGACTTTCCTTAAATCTCTGAAGTTTTTATCTTTGCCGACTCTGTGTCTCTCTTTATAAGATATTCACTTGGTCTTGATGGGTTCATCTAGATGAATTAGAAAAAAACTATGTTGCCAGCATGGACATTTTCAAATATTCAGCTGAGTACTCTCAATTTCTTTTCTTAATATCTAAATTATATATAGTTTTTGTTTGTTTGTTTGTTTTTTGTGGTACGCGGGCCTCTCTCTGTTGTGGCCTCTCCCGTTGCGGAGCACAGGCTCCGGACACGCAGGCTCAGCGGCGATGGCTCACGGGCCCAGCCGCTCCGCGGCATGTGGGATCCTCCCGGACTGGGGCACGGACCCGTGTCCCCCGCATCGGCAGGCGGACTCTCAACCACTGCGCCACCAGGGAAGCCCTGGATATTCTTTTTTGATATGACACCGCAGCTTAACAAATGGTAGTTTCTTAAAGACTAGTTGCAATGAGAAGTCTGAAACCCTATCTTTTGTACTGTTGACACCAAAATTTATTGGTTTATCTTGCAGTTTAAACTGATCTTTTACCCATGCATGATTTTGTAACATCATGTATTGGTCAACTGGAAAATACTGGCTCATTAAGTTATACAACTGTTCCGAATGTGCAGTGGAAAACTCCACTGGATACTCCTGAACGATTAAGAGTAAAAATGACAAATAATATCTTTGTATCACTGTAAAGATAGCTTTGGCCTTTGGTACTCCCTAAAGGGTGGGTGGCGGTCCCCACACCTACCGTGAGAACCACTGTCCTACGTTGGCTGCAGCTGACAGCTTCTGCAAACATAAAGGACCTTGAGAGTACCATTTTACGGCAAAATAACTCAATTGGATGAATCTTAAACATAAAACGTATTTCAAGATTGTGAACACGCTTCACGAATAAAGAAAAGCCTGAAAAAAATAAAAGTCACTTTATACTTTTGTCTTCTAGAAATAACTGTGTTAATATTTTGGCCCACTGTCACCTCTCCTTAAGGGCAGGGACTGTGTTTTATTGACCTACAAATTTCGGAGTTAGCATACTGCCTGGCCCTTATGAGCACTCAAAAAGAATTTTTCTATTTTAAAAGTATACCGTACATAGTTTTGTAGCCTATCCTTTGCATTTAGCCTCAGAGTTGGTCAGTTTCCCCATATGCGTTCTGTAACTACTGCATAACATTAAAGTTTTCAAGTTCAAACTCACTTTAAAAACCGTGACTTTACTTTGGCAAGGAGTAAAAATTTTGCAAGGGAAAAAAATTTAAACGACATGGGTCCAGAAGGACTCCAGGGGAAGAAGTTTGGGGAGCAGGGTCGCTCCGCCACAGACTCACCGCGCCTGGGACACCTGGACACAGGCCACCGCGGTGGGGAGGGGTGAGGGTCCAGTGACCATGGCGCTTGGCGCTTTTTCGGGGGCTTTCGCGCGGGACCGACATGGGAAAAGAGGGGGGCCCTCCCCGCGACAGGGAGGGTCTTCCAGCTCCGGCTCCCCTTCCCTCAGAGGAGCTGCCTCTCCTGCACTGTCTGGGCACCGGAACTCGAGACAGTTCTGTCAACAGTCAGCCGGGGAGCCAGCTCCCGGGACGGCCCAGAAAAACTGAGCATGCGTGGAACGCACCGGGCGTGCAGTCCCGGGAGAGGTTAGAGGTCGCGAGGAACATCTCCGCGCCGGCATTCCACAGGAATTAGCTGCTCTGGTGGCTCCACAGGGCGAGTGGCGGCGCTAATGCACTAGTGTGCGGCTCCCAGGAGTTACACCCGCTACTTCCACGCCATCCCACTCCTTTTCCTAGGCTCCCGCGGCCGTCGGAAAAACCCGGAGAGGCGGACCACTTTCGCTTCGCACGCACTTCCCCTCCCCGGCCGGAAGGGAAGGCGGGGCAGACAAGCATCGCATGCGCCGTTCGCAGGCGGCCCCTGGAGTAGAGTCGAGTTACTGGTTTCGTCGGCCCGGCAGGAGTGCGCCTGCGCGGTCTCCGGGTTCCCTCCACCTCCGCTTCCCCTCCCCCTGTCCCCCGCGGGGCCTCGGTCCGGCGGGACCATGTTCACCAGCACCGGTTCCAGTGGGCTTTGTGAGTACCGGACGCCGCCATCCTGGCTGTCCCCTACACACCACACTGGGTACCTCCTTGAGGAGGCTGTGGGCAGCGGGGACCCTCGGGGTTGCAGGCGGTTTGGGGGTCGATCTGCCGTCCCTGTGCCGGAACCTTGGTAGTTCTTGCCCGTTGCGGGGCAGCGGACACCGCCCCCATTTCAGCCTGGAGGGGTCAGTGGGGACTGAGTCAGCCGCCAGTCCCCCACCTGTGAGCCCCAGGTGCGATGCTCAGATGCTCCTGGGGCTGCTGCAGGTGGGCTGGGCAGTTAGGGTCTGGCTGGGTTGCCCTGGTCTTATGGCCCGGCCCCCTGCCCTCAGCGGTAGGTTTGCCAGCTAGAAAGAAGAGGCTGTCCGGGTGGAAGCGATGCTGGAAGCCTGCTCCCTTCCCAGTCACCTTGCTCCATTCATTTAGGCTACAGGGGACCGAACTGGCTCTCCCCCGGATGCAAATTCCAACCTCTGTTTCAGGAGCTGACCCCTTAGTTTTACTTAGATTTTTTTTTTCTCCTCAGTCTCTCTTAGGAGTTTTTAGGCAAACAAAAACTGATTAAAGTACTTGAAAGTGGAAGGAAGTTTGGAAGTAGTTTGGCACGAAAGCAGAGACATTGCTGCTGGATGTTGCTATATTTTACTGGAGTGTCAGCTGTGGAGTGTCAGCAGATAGAGGGCAGAGAAATATATATAGCCTTTTAAACGACTTTCTTTTTCTCATTGAAATGGCTTAATTGACTTTTGTTAAGGTGGACTGTATGTTAACTAAACAGCACTGAGATTAGGCACTGACACAGCAACAGTGAATTGTTTGAATAGCTATAATTTTTGCAATTGCTTGTCACTGTTAACGCTTCATATCTCTATACCTGTGAAGTTAATCTTACTGAGTACAGAGGCAGTTGACATTTCCAAATATTAGTGATCTGTTGTGAATGTTAGGAATCTTTTTCTGAGAATACATATCTTAGCCTGGGAGTAAGTTAGTATCAGGGCAACAGGCATAATTATAAATCTTCCTCACTTCTCAACTTCTCAGGTTCTGAAGTGGGTTTAATATTTGTGATTTCCCTTGTTTCATACTTAATTTGACTTATGGCATCTTTCAGGCATTGGCCTCAGAGTATGTTACAACTACTAGGTAATTAATCTTCCCCAAACTACCCTTTAGAAAAAGAACATGACTGTTGAAACTGATAGTCAAAAGGTGGTGTGATTTTCCTGGGATCTGTGAGCCATACACTGGTGGATATGAAATTAATGGTAGAATTCTTCAATTTTATTTGTTTTCTTTCATCATTTTGACCTATCCTTCCTTGCTGACGAAAACACATTAAAGAATTTAAAAAGGAAGCAAAATCTGTAATTGGTTACTATGCTGTATTAGCTATTATGTTGGCAAAGTGTATTCAGATTTGATACAGGGTGACTCTGGGGAAGGTAGTAATATGTGATTACCTGTGGCACATGGTTGATGAGTATTGAATTCTAGGAGCCAAACTGCTACCCAGGGAGAGGCCTAGGCCAAAGGCTCCTCCTTAGCTGTCTTGCCCTTTTTCTAAAATAAATGTATCCACAGCATAAGAATTGATGGAATGGCCATTCCTCAGAAGTCCATGTCTTATATGCTCATTTAACAAACATTTTGAGCATCTCGGAAACTGCGAAGGGCTGGGAATGCGACATTAGACAAGTCTTGGTGCCAGTGTTTGCAGAGCTTACAGTGGTGTTTAGGCACTGGTTTTCCAAGACTGGTCTTTCAGCAAGTCTGAGTGGGAAAATTTACTTTGCTCTGAAATTTTTCTTTGCAGTGCGCCCCACCGAGAGGGAAGTGATTTCCTTTAGATAAGTTGTGTAGCCCTTTGGTAATTCAGAGTTCTCATCCTGAGTAAGTGTCCCGAGGATGAATAATCTGCCTAGCAGTGCCCCCAGGGATGCTGAATAACATTCTCTTTTTAAGGGAAAAATCCTGGCCATTTCCTACCACTGGCGTATTTCCCACATCTGTGACTAGTAGATAGTTTATTTGTGTTATACTTGCTTTCCTCCCTCTCTCACTCATTCATTTATTTATTCAACAAGTGTCTGTTTACCACCCACATAAGCCACACACTGTTCGTGTATAGAGGATAAAGTGGTACACAGGATGAAGGAGACCAACATCCAATAAGTAAGTTATGTGTTTTCACGTAGTGATAAGCGTCATGAAGAAAATCTGAGGGTAGTGGCATAGACTGCGGTTATGGAGGACTTTAGCAGGACGCTAAAAGAATGCTAAGGATGCTGCTTTAGCAGGTGTGGTCAGCGAAGATGTTTGGGAAGGTGACCCAAATGGCGTGAAGGAACCCACCTGTCAGTTTTTGTTGAAAAGTGTGCATCTTGCAGAAAGAGAGCAACAAGCACAAAGGCTCTCAAACAGGCACAGCAGAGCGTTTTCAAGGTGTTGAAGACAGCTGGTGCTGCCAGGGCAGTAAATCAAGGGAAGGGCATTTGTGACCATGTCTATGAAACTGTATTGCTGTCTGCCCTGTCAGGTAATTATGACTGGATAAAAGTGCATAGCAGGCTTCCCTGGTGGCGCAGTGGTTGAGAGTCCGCCTGCCGATGCAGGGGACATGGGTTCGTGCCCCGGTCCGGGAAGATCCCACATGCCGTGGAGTGGCTGGGCCCGTGAGCCATGGCCGCTGGGCCTGTGCGTCCGGAGCCTGTGCTCCGCAACGGGAGAGGCCACAACAGTGAGAGGCCCGCGTACCACAAAAAAAAAAAACCACCAAAAAAAAAAAGTGCATAGGTATTGTGTTCATGCTTTATCTTAGACCCTTGCTTAGAAACAAATGCTACCACTCAATTACGTGTTGAATAATAGATGTATCATTTCTTACATTTGTTAGTAAGTGTTCCCATGACTTATTCACTTCACAGTGTATTCACTCTAACATGGACTCAACCAACATTAATTGTGTGTCTGTTGTATTCTAGGTATAGGCCCCACCCTCAAGGAGTTCTGTGTGTAGTGGGGAAAAACTTAAAAAAAGAAATGAAACAGCTTCTGTACTGGGTGCTGCAGGTTTATGGCAGCCGTGGGCTGGGCAGGGGAGGGGCATGGTTAAGACTTCCAGTGTGGGCGCTATCTCAGCTGATGTTGAGGGATGAGTAAGAGTTTGTCAGGCACGCAAGTGGGGAGAGAGCCTCTATGAGGGACGGAGCCTGCGCAGGGCCTGGCCGAGAGGCAGGAGGTGATGAGCTGGGGGATTGTTGCTTACAGCTGAAGGGAGCAGTTTCTGCACAGAGGTGTGCAGTGACGTCATTCAGAGGGCTGGTGAGTCGAGAGCTGGGGATGGAACATGAAGAGGGAGAAGCGGAGGCGTGGCCACAGCTGCCCCTGTTCAGGAGCACAGCCGGGACCAGATGGTAGGGCAGAGTCCGGGGAGCAGGAGAAGGTGAAAATCTAATACAACGCTAGTCGGGAAGGCTTCACGTTGCTGTGGCAGGCAAGACGGATTATTGTTGCGGATGTGAGCAGTGTTTTCCATATGCTGCCTGTGGCATGGCCACACAAAAGCAGCTATGGAGCTTTCTGAATGTCCAGATTCCTGGGTCCCGTTCCTAGAGAGTCAGATTCAGAAGGGCTAATGTGGGAATCAGAAATCTGAATTTTTAAAACATCGGGGGGGGGAGCTTCTAACGGACAGACTTAGGTCAAGGCAACAGGGTGGCCAGCAGCAGGGGCCCAGAGAACAGTCAGAGTCCAGTGGGAGATGCTCACAGCCCCAGTGAAGGTGGTAGCCGTGAGAATGGACAGGATAGAAGAGAGGGGTTCTAAAGATGTGCAGGCAGGTAGGCTGTGTCCGTCAAGCCCGTTGGACTGGGGGAGAGAGAGAGGAGTTGAAGGTGACTTGGGGTAGACAGGTGGTGTTACGGTTCACAGAGGCAGGGGGCGTGGAGAGGGAGGAGCTCATCTGGGGAAAGACGTTTAATGTCCAGGGGCTTGTAAAGTCCAGTGGGAGATACCCAGGGGCCATCTGGAGAGAGGGAGCTGGCCTGGACATGGGTTGTTAGGTGGGAATTATGCTGTGGATGTGAATGAGGACGCTGGAAGCAGCGAGTAGAGCTAGAAGGCTAAGGACAGGACTTTAAGCAGCTCCAATCCAGTATGTACTGCGTGGTGGAGAAAGAGTGGACAGCAAAGTAGGCAGAAGTGGGTGTTCCTTTAGGAGAGAGCTGTCTCCACCCAACCTAATTTGATTCGTCCTCTTTCGTTGTAAACAAACTCCTGCAGTTTCTTCTCACTCTCTCACGGTGACTCTGATCACCAGATTCTTGATCCCCTTGTCTCCAGTTTACAGCCCATTTCTGGCGTCTTCCACATCCAGTCTGGAGACCGCGTTGCATTCCCATCAAGAGCCTCGGCTGTCCTGCTCTCTCACCCGGCAAAACCCCAGCCTTGTATTGATGTGGGGTGTCCAATCCAAGCTGAGTCCTCAGCACGACTGCTCAGTTACATTTCTTGGATTTCGTTGTCTCCCTGTGCACTTCCCCTGTCATGGTCAAGAGTGTTCCCACTCTTAACCCAACCTAAATATAAGGGCCATCACCTGGGCACGTCCGCTCGCTAACTTGTTTGTATCCACACTTCAACAGTTGTTATGTAGGCGATGTTTGAGCTGATTTTTGAGGGATGAGTAAGGGTTTTCAGGCATGTGAACTTAGTTCCTGTTTTCCAATCTAAAAGAATGAGGCACCCTTCTAAGTGAGGCCCACTCTCCACCCATTCTTTTTTTAACTCATTCCTTGCTGCCTTTTCTAGTGACGCTCCCTCCTCCTCTCTTTGCCTGGCGTGCATTGAAGCTGATGCTTTTTCCTGTGGCTCTTCAGAGACCCCCCCCAGAGTACTTCGGATCCCTTATCTGTGGAAAGGAGATAATATTATTCCCTATTTTATTGGGTGGTTTGTGAAGATTAAAAGATTTACTATGTGTAAACTCCTAGAGTTTTGCCATAGTAAGTACTCAGGGTTAAGTATTTTTAACTGGATCCTTCTTTGGGGTCTGTTCTTAAAACTGCGGAAGCATAACCCCTCCATCAGTTGACCGTTTCTTTGTTTCTTCTTCCCAACCAAGCTTCTTGAACGATGTCTTCACTTTTTTCCCTTTCTCCCTTCCCTTCACTCTTTAGCCCTCTGCAGTTAATCAGCTGTTTTTTGATGGTCACCTGCTGTGGCTTGACGCTCACTGCAGCCTGCTTCTGCTCCCCCCACCCCTGACACCACTGAGGACGAGTGACCGGGGACTTCCTTGTCAACAGATCAGATGGGTGCCTCTCAGTCCTTATCTTAGTGGAATGTTCTCTCACACTGGCCTTGATGAACACTTCTTTCTAAAACTCTTTTTTTTATTGAAGTATAGTTGATTTACAATATTATATTAGTTTCAGGTGTATAACATAGTGATTCAATATTTTTATAGGTTACACTCCATTTAAAGTTATTATAAAATATTGGCTACATTCCCTGTGCTGTATATTACATCCTTGTATCCTATTTATTTTACACCTAGTAGTTTGTATCTTTCTAAAATTCCTTGTTCTTTGACTTTTTCTTCATATCTCCTGACCACATCTACGTAGTTTTTCACATCCTCAGGGTCTACTGGACTTGGCATTAAGTTATTGTTACCTTAAGAAGAGTAGTTTCAGTGGATTATTAAGGCCAAAACCTATTTTTGTTGAGGTACGGAGTGAACCAGAGGTAGAGAGTAGAAATAGAGTCGACCGTTGGGATGGACAGCTGGCAGTCTCAGGGCACAGCTGGAGTCATCCCTTTGAAGACTCAGATGGCTGTCAGTACCCAGGATATCATGCTAACTCAAGCCACACAGTCCTGAGGTGGGAACCAGTACAGACTTACCAGAGTGAGAAATAAAGTTCTCAAATGAGCTGGCACTTTCCCTCGAGTGAAACTCGTTTTGATCTAAAACATTAGTTAGGGAGCCTAGAGTCAGGTGCAGTTAGGGGAGGTTGATGAATGTGAGGTCCAGCGGTAGCAGCCTATGGTAAGGACATTCATTTCGCTCTAGAGATGGGTGAGCCACAAGGCCTGGGGGGTCATTCAGGGTCTGTAACCCCCCCCTTCATTTCAGCTTTAGGGTCCAGCCTCGGAGCCCAAAGGCTCTGTCCCCAGCATCATCCTGAGATGGACACTTCCACAGTTTCCCAGTGTAGCTGTGGTTGTGCTCCCAGGAAGGACCAAACTATGTTCTGATTGATATATTCTTTCTTTAGGTATGTACTCAATGTGTTGAATACATAACTTGTGGGAGATGATTAAAATAAATCTTTATTTTTGTCTCTCACCATCTCTTTAAAATGCACTCAGCTTGGAAAGCTTTTTCCTTTTATGAGAAGGCATCAGGCCTTATGCCTTTTTATTCACTCTTCAAGTTATTATTTCAACAGCTGTTTAATGAACATGGCTCATTAAGTGAAAGACAAAAGGTGCATTCAAGTGGCAGTGATCTTAGGGAATAGAAGTCACAAAACATAGGCTCAATTTAAAAATTAAAAGTATCCAGTTCAGTGTATTAATCAACACTCAGCCTTCGTTCAAAGGTAAGACTTTTTCTCCCTCTTTCTCCCAGTTAAGATTTGTAGTTGGCAACCACTTGCTGTCAGAGAAGGTGGTATAGTTGGCTTCTGTCCTTTTGTGTCCCCTCTGACCCCCCAGTTTCCTGTTTCTGACCTTACTGGGTTCTAGATAAGGTGGGGTGGGAGGAGGAAGGAATGGTGAGGAACGAGGATTGTTCTTAGGTGGCTCTCTGAGCCTGGTACCTGGTTAAAGCTGACTCTGTCCTGTGGGCTTTTTAGAGTCTCTTGGGAGGCGCCCATTCCGGCTGCTTCCCTGACCTGGAGGGATGCATTGTTATGCTGGTGAGCTTTATTTGGTGTCTTTCATAGCTCCTAGGAACTTAGGTCCACCTACAGTTTCCTCCTTCCAGGGCTTGTTTGGCCTGCTTGAGGACACTGCTGGACTGATTGGAAGATGACCCCACTGTTGCCTCTGGCCTGTGGTCCACCTCTGCTTGCTGGAATTGCTGATTCTTTGCCCTGGTCATGCATTCTTATCTCAGTGATCAACATGGCTTCTCCTCCTTCTGCTCTCTAGAAACCCTGGTACCCTGCTCTCAGGGGTCACGTGTTCATCTCACTCACTAGGCCCTTTGAGCCCCCCACGCGCGGCTCAGCGCGAGGGCCTGGATTTACGCACAGCACGTCGGTGCTTCACTCCACGCGTCTTCCTCATGACGTCCTCTCTTTTTTTTTTTTTTTTTTTTATTTATTTTTTATTTTTTTGTGGTACGCGGGCCTCTCACTGTTGTGGCCTCTCCCGTTGCAGAGCACAGGCTCCGGACGCGCAGGCTCAGCGGCCATGGCTCACGGGCCCAGCTGCTCTGCGGCATGTGGGATCTTCCCAGACCGGGGCACGAACCCGTGTCCCCTGCATCGGCAGGCGGACTCTCAACCACTGCGCCACCAGGGAAGCCCCGACGTCCTCTCTTCACAGCAGAGAACTCTCACCCGTCCACTCACTGTTTATATTCATGATGTGACCGAGAGGAGTCTCAGCGTCATGGGACTCCTTTTGGTTCTCTTTCTTTGTAAAATCTGCATTTTGGTGTGGAGTCTCCCTTTGGTGTGCAGCAACCCTTGTAGTTCAGTACCTCAGTGGAAACTGTAATTTTACTATCTTGTTTTAGTTGGACTTCTGTTTTGGGGGCCAAGAATCACTTGGCTGGCCTCTTTAGAGTTGACTTTAGAATATATATATTTCTGCTGTGATTTCATTCTTTGTTGTAGTAAAGGATTAACTCAGCAGGCCTGGGTTGCCCAAACCCCTGCAAGAGTTGCCTTTAATGCTTGACTCTTGGAGATAAGCTATTTCCCACAGTTCTTAAGTTTGGGGGGAGTATATCTTTGAAACTCTCCAAGAATACAGTACTTTTTATTCAAGAATTTTGATTGAGAAGGAAAGACAGGTATTAACTAGGGAAAGGCAAGCTTGAGGGAGGATGCTTTTAAAACAATGTTTTTCTTTTCAGTCTAAAAGTAAGATTAACCACATTATAGAAAGTTTGCAAGACAGAGAAAAACCACAGTTAGCATTTCAGTTAATTTTCTTCATCTTTTTCCCCCTATACATTTATGTTCTTATTTTAAATGAACTGATTTTGTTATTATAAAGTGAATACATGTTCACCAAAGAACATTCTGATGTCTGGAAAAGTGTTAGGAAGAAATAAAAATATCATTTATTGATATCTTGGTGTTTATCTTCATACGTTTTTCATTGCAAAAATGAATATCCAAAGAAATAATTAAAAATAAATTGATCACACCTGAATACTTGAATACTATCTTGTAACTTGTTTTTATTTCATGCAGTACTCTTAAAATGTAATGATTAATGACTGTATATATTCTTTTTTCTCTTTTGTCATAAGCATTTTCTTAGTACGCTATTCTTGCAGTTAGGTTGGTGCCTCCCTCCTTTTTTTCTATTATAGTAGCACCGAGAGCATCTTAATTTTCAGATATTCCCAGAAGTAAAAGAGGATTAAATGATGAGTATTATCTTATAATTTTGATACTGCCAAATTCTAACCCCAAAGAATGGTACCTGTAACTTTACCAGCAATTTAAGGGAGAAAAGATTGCTTTACTTAAGTTATTACATTTAATTTTCACAGTAAGTCTAGGTATTGTTTTTCTGTTTTTTTCTGCAAATGAGTACGTTGAGGCTCAGAACATAATTTGTCCAAAATCACATAGCTAGTGTGTGGAAGAGCTAGGATTTGAACTCAGGTTTGCCCACCTCCAAAGCCTGTATTCCTTCCATTGTGCCATGCCACATTAAAGAGACTAAAGTGATGTGAATTTAGTCTCTTTAAGGAAAATGGCTAGGAGGAACGGCAATATAACTTCTAAGCCTTGGGAAGAACATCTGGGAAAAAGAATCATAAGGTAAACGAGAGTTCTGCCTATCTCTCTATAATTTTTCAATCAACAGCTAATAGGTGTGAGTTATTATTTTACTTATGTAACACCGTAACTGTAAATTTTACTTATGTAACACCGTAACTGTAAATTTTACTTATGTAACACTACTAGGCTCTGTCTAAGCAGGTTACATGTATTAACTCTGTAATTCTCAGAGCAACCCTACGAGGTAGTAGGATTCTTTTCGCCAGTTTGCGCATGAGGAAGATGAGGCCCAGGTATTTCCGTAACTTTCCCAGCATCATATAGCTGGTGAGGAGCAGGACTAGGATTTGAATCTAGTGGCTGCACACTGTGTGTTCTGAACTAACGCACACTACTGCTGCTCAGACACAAGGAAGTTTATTCACGTTTCTCTCTCTTGACCACTGGGCTGTTCGTAGGCTCATGATGAATATAGCAGCTCTGCTTAGCAGTGGAGCTTATTTCCCAGCCCTTGAACACTTATTCTGGGTCCTGGCAAGTTGCTTTTTATTGCCCCCCTTGTGACTGCTGCAGCTGGTTCCTCATGTGTCCGCCATGTTCCTTCTTTCAGTCCATGAGTCTCCCTCTTTCTTCCTAAAGCAGAACCAAGATCCAGTTTTGCTTTTACTAGAGATGTTTTATGTCCTAATTAGGATCTTTTTGTAGGAGCTAATGCACTATTGTTGTTTTTATTTGCACGTTTTTCTTTTTCCTTTATTATTATTATATTTCTCTTCCCTTTAGTCAAGTTATTATCTAACTTCTACAACTTTTTCCATTCTCAACTTGTGGCAGTATCAGTTTTAGTCATGAAGGCAGAACCTACCTTAAATCAAGCTACTTTAAAACTTGCATTTCTATGGAATTTTAATAAATACAACCTGATAAAGAGTATCTCATAAATAATTTACTCCAGCATTTTTGAGGTGTGCTTTCTAGAATGCACTGGTACTGTGCAGGGCTGCTTAAAATTTTTTTTTTAATTAAAAAATTGTATTATTTTTAAACCCCAAATTTTATTGTTCAGTTAATTTTTTCCAGCTTTATTGAGATATAATTGACAAAAATTTTATATATTCATGTTGTATGTGATGTTTTGTCATTTGAATACATTGTGAAATGATTACTGCAGTCAAGGTAATTAAAACATCCATCACCTCACAGTTATCTTTTTGTGTGTGTGTGCGTGTGGTGAAAACATTCAAGATCTACTCTCTTAGCCAGTTTCAAGTATACAATACATTATTCCTACCTGTGGTCATCATGCTGTACATTGCTTAAGTTTTAGCCCTCATTTAAATTATAATTATAAATGAAAATTATCATTTAATCCTCATTTAAATCATGATTCTCTTTCCCAGACATTTTTCTTAAGATTTTTATAAGTTATATTGCCACTGTTCTCAGACATTTTCCAATGCTTATGTTACCTTAGTCCCTTGAATGCAGCGTGATAAAGTGGAAAGAGCACAGTATTAATATTTGGAAAGCGTCCTGAAGCCAGGATGTCCCTAATGTTGTTTTTAAAGATTGACGATGGAAATTAGCACTTCCAAGGCTTATGGGCCCGGCAACAAGGAAATTTAACTTTTTATTAACTCTTTGTTTCTAAGACTTAGTGGGAATGGTTTTCATTGTAGAAAATTTGGCAAATAAAAGGAAGAAACCTAAAATTCCATTTCACTGTGCTGCCCAGACTTCATCCCTGTTAACATATTGGTGTTCTATACATTTTTTCATATGTATGTATGTAAACAGATTTAAAGCAAAATTGGAGCTACGTGCAGTTTCATATTCTGATTTTTGCATTTAACCTTAAATGAATTTGCCCCATGTTATTAATAATGTTCAAAGATGACTTTTAACATTTTTTTGTTTTGCCTTATTACAAAACTGAAACATGCTTGCTGCCAAAAAAATTAAAATATTACACAAATACGTAATATAGAAAGGAATAGTCACACATTACTCTCCCACCTAAATAATCATCACTGATATTTTAGTGCTCATTCTTTTAGATTTTTTTCTCTACAGGCTCTTACCTGTGCATTCTTTCTCTCTCAGGCAATGTTATGGTGAACGTCTTTAAGTTATTGATCACATCTTTGACTTCATCCGAAAGAAATGATCACAAACGTGGAATTATAGTGTCAAAGAATAGGAACATTTTTAAGCTCTTGATCTATATTGCCAAATCCTTCCAGAAAGGATGTGTCACTTTACACTTTTCAGCAGTTTAGGAGAATATCTTTCTCACCAAACTCTTGTAACACTTGAGTATGATAATTTAACATGATTTTTGCCAATTGAGAGATTGAAAAATGACATTTCATTGTTTTAATCTGCATTTCTTTGAATGCCTGGGAAAGTGAGCTTATTTTCATCTTTCATATTTATTGGCCATTTTAATATATTTTTGAACTGATTTGACTATGTCCTTTGCCCTTTTTTTTTAAATTGGAGTATTAGTGTTTGTTTTGTTTTTGTTAAATTGATTAGTAAAAGTCCTTTAAGGGTACTAGCTTTTGTCATGGTATATGTTACGAATATTTTAACCACTTGTCAGTTGCTTTTTAATTTTATTCATGAAATTTTTCTCATATAAAGTTTTTCATTTAAATAAGTCATTAAAATAAAGGGATTTAGCTCATAAGTTGTATTTAGCCAAATTCATCCTTTTCTTTATTAAGTCCTCCTGAGATCTGTTAAATATTCATTCAATATTTTTGTATCTTATATTTTTCTAATTATGTAGGTAATATATACTGCTGGTACAAATTCAGGCTACCCGGAAAAGGAGAAAGTGAAACGTGAAATTCTTTCTTCTCAGTCCCAACAGTTTGGAGAATATTCTTGTAGATTGTTTTTTGCTTATGAATCCTGTGTGTGTGTGTGTGTGTGTGTGTGTGTGTGTGTGTGTGTGTGATTAATATAAGAGTAATATAAGCATATGGTAAAAGTTTATATAAGGATATAATATGAATTCTCTTCACTAGCAGTAGCCACTTTTAAGTTCCTCTTTCTTTGTTTCTTCTGTTATTACAGCTTTAAATGATGTATTTATGCCTTTATTGATTTGTCAACTACTGGTTCTACTTATAGATTCCACATAATGAAAGATGAGGAATTTGCATACCTCCAACCTCTCCATGTTTTAGTTTTGGTTTGGTTACCCCTTGTAGTGGTTACATTTATAATTTTAAACAATGGACAAAACGCTTTATTTTTATTTATTTATTTATTTTTTTTGTGGTACGCGGGCCTCTCACTGTTGTGGCCTCTCCCGTTGCGGAGCACAGGCTCCGGATGCGCAGGCTCAGCAGCCATGGCTCACGGGCCCAGCCGCTCCGCGGCATATGGGATCCTCCCAGACCGGGGCACGAACCCGTATCCCCTGCATCGGCAGGCGGACTCTCAACCACTGCGCCACCAGGGAGGCCCACGCTTTATTTTTTGATTCATCAATTTTGGGCACAGTCAGTAGACTACACTATGAAAATGAGAAAAATTAGCCCAAGAACATCTACTTTTTTGTCTCTCAGTTCTTAATTTGTGTTCTATGTATGCTGTGTGTTTTTATAGCCTGTTCTGTAATGATAGTTAAGCCTTCCATGCTTTGTCTGTAGGTTGATTTTATATAGAAAATCATAACAATAGCTATATTTACATTATTATGATTGTGTATTCATTGTTGAACCAAGGTGTGTGATTGGTGTCGTAGAAGAAGATAGAGGGTTTCCCTGGTGGCGCAGTGGTTGAGAGTCCGCCTGCCGATGCAGGGGACGTGGGTTCGTGTCCCGGTCTGGGAGGATCCCACATGCCGCGGAGCGGCTGGGCCCATGAGCCATGGCCGCTGAGCCTGCACGTCCGGAGCCTGTACTCCGCAATGGGAGAGGCCATGACAGTGAGAGGCCCACATACCGCAAAAAAAAAAAAAAAGAAGAAGAAGAAGATAGAGCCCTAGGTCAGAAAACCTGTGCTACTTCAAGGAGTCTCTTAATTTGTTTTAATATTTCTTTACTACTGAAGTTCACACTCAATTATTATTGCTGTTTCTTGACCCTTGCATCATTTTCTTCTCTGAGTCTCCTGTTTTCTCCCCTGGCATCCCTCCTGCAGTAAACGTTTCGGTGCAGAGGACACGGGGGTGAGCTTTCCGGATGCTCACTTGACCATTCTTGTACATAGCGAAACACTGGATTTGCAAGTAGCTGGTGTGGGTTTCCTCTTTACTTGTGGGTAGGTCTTTGTCCCCAGGAGGCCCGAACCTCAGCTGGCAGGGCTGCCTGTAGGCTCAAGTTTGCAGAGCTTGTGAGCAGCCTGCTCTCCATATAGGGTGCAGAGGTGGGGAGCAGGAGACAGGCAAAGACGGTGAAAATCCCCTGCTGTGGGCCAGGGTGGGGGGCTTGGCTCTTGGTGTGAATCTTACTCTGAGTGAAGCCGCCCTTCCTCTTACCACCCGCCTCCCACTGTTCCACGTTACCCAGGCTGGCATCTGTTGTGGGCGTCTGAAGATGCCCGAGCTCTTTTCTAGTCTTTCTCAGCCCTCAGACCCTTACAATGTCCTCCCTAAGTAGATCGCCGCTTTCTTTGGAGAGCGTTTCTCGGATTTTATTTTGGGGGCAAAGGCTTTTCTTCAGCTGGGGTGGTCCAATGAATGGTTGTGTATGAGAAAATGCGAAGGAGTGTGTCTGGGGGCGGGGTTTTGTGGAAGGGCCTGACCCAGCTGCCACATCAGGCACGTGCGCCGTTTATACCCGGGATGGTTTAAACAGGATGTGGGCTCAACACTAAGGGCCATTGAAACAAACTTAAGATAGTAATTCCCTTTTCAGTTCTTTTTCCTCTTGATTGTAACAAAGAGAAAGTCTCAATTAGCTGCTAGTCTGAAATACCTTTCTAATAGCAGCTAGTTTCCTCTGGTAATGTAGAGAACAGGAGGCAAGCCCAGATCTTTCTGCAGCAACAGTATTAGTTAGAATTTAGTAAACTGTGTTTATTTTTATAGTTACCACCTACTGATGACAAAGTGACACTCGTTTTGCACTTATAATAGTGATATAAAGTTTCCTTTAAAATACATTTATTTAACTAGAACATAGTAAGATGATTTAAAGAAAAATATTAAATAATAGGATAGGTAACACTGGGATATAACAAAAATTGTGGCGCCGTAATGGGACTGACTGAAGTTTGAGAAATACTGAAAATTATTCTGTTGGGTAATTCTGTTTGCTTATGCTCCTCTCCAGGTCTTGGTATTTATTGATTAGTTCCCTGGACTATTTGGAAGGAGGCATTTCTCTGGTGTTTTGAAGGTCCTTTTATTTCAGTATGACTTTGGGAGGGGGGAAAAGTGGACGGGTGTAGGAGCCTGTCATCTTGAACTGAAATTTTGTTGAGCTGTCTTTTTGGTTTCATTGCTTTTATTTGATTCTTGAATCCATTTAGAATTAATTTTAGTGTTTAAGTGGGGTTTTTTGTCCCCACCAACCAGCCAGTCTCAGCAGCAGTGGTTAAAGATGTTTAGTAGCATCTCTACTCACACGTGGATTAGGTGCTAAAGGCCGTGTACAGGTCCAAACTTAAGAGGATTTAAGCTTGGTTCTCTATTTTAGTAGGCTTTTCCACCAGACAGGAGTGGAAGAGGTTCCTTGTATCATCAAACTCTAAAATCAGACTTGGGTTTCTCCATCTTGCAGATGTATGTTTTGTTTGCGTCTTTCCCCCCAGTAGACCCGTTTAGTCTACATTAAACATCTGCTGACAGATAACTCCCTCTCCTGCTTATCTTCTCAGATGTTCAAGTGTATGTATGTCTTTATAGGTACGGTATCCTTACTTGTCAATCTACTTTGTTTGATTCAAAGATTCATAGGGTCTTTGAACATATAGAACCATCCTTGGTTTGTCCTCAGCTGTTACCGTTAGGGCAGCACCTTCACCAGCCTTGGTCTTTACGACTCAGCCTTCTCTTAAATTAGCATTGCTCTGATAGGCATTCACCTCAGTGATGATTCTCTAGGCCAGACTTTGAACACTGGCAGGCCACACAGATGTGTTTTGTTTGAGCTGTGTGTTGGTGGCGAGGGTAGGGGGGTGGGAGGAGAGTCACCTTCCAACATTTTAAAATTGGTGTCTTTGAGACAGAAATCCAGATTCCTCTTAGCTCTTGAGATGATGATCTGGCACACCAGGGCTGAACTGTTACGTGACAAAAACCCACTGATACGTGCTTTTTGCCACCTACCTCCCCTGTTTCACTGCTACCTGCCTGGCCTCCTTAGGCACTTGAATTTACAACAGTTCTTTTTTTTTTTTTTTTTGCCAATAACCACACATTTTCTCTTAAAATTTTTTTTTTCTTTTCTCTTACAGTTTATTGCATGGGTCTAGAACAAGCTTGTCTGGACAAGCTTTCTGATTCACTTTTTCAGAGCTGTTCCTACCATTGAATAATTTATCATTTATGTGTAACATTTATAATTTTCTTCTTTGGGCTTTTAAAATTATTATTTCATTTTATTGCATTCCTTGTCTAATTAGCACTTTTTTTTTTTTGCGGTGCGTGAGCCTCTCACTGTTGTGGCCTCTCCCGTTGCGGAGCACAGGCTCCGGACGTGCAGGCCCAGCGGCCATGGCTCACGGGCCCAGCCACTCTGCGGCATGTGGGATCTTCCTGGACCGGGGCACAAACCCGTGTCCCCTGCATCGGCAGGCGGACTCTCAACCACTGCGCCACCAGGGAAGCCCTAATTAGCACTTTTAACAATGACTGCCTTCTTTTTTTTTTACACTTAAGGAAAGGCTTTATGTTTGTATAAAATCTCCCTAAGAAGGATAAACCTGAGTAGTGTCCAGCATAGTGGCAGGACTAAAATTAAAGTGTAGGAGCCTATTGCCACTGTTGATGACGTGCAGATCTGACACACTTTTCTCTGGCGTCGCGAGCCTTTGTGTTCAGCTCTGTTTTAGAACTTCCTTTTTCAATTTTATTGCTCATTCTTTTTTTCCCCCTAATTCATACTATTGAATATTTTAGATATAGAATACATTCTGGTCTCTAGAGGGCAAATCTTCCTCTTTCTTGCCTTTTTTCGGGGTTCTTTTCTGGAAACTTTCTAGCCTTTTCTCCTGTTCATTTTCCTGATGAGTTTTACAAGCGTTGGTCCAGTAACAAGTGTTCACGGGCTGCCCTCCCAGGCCAGGCCCCCGGGCCACCTGTTGGGTGAGGAGTGGTCAGTGCAGCAGACGTCCAGGGCCTTCACATTCTCCCCAGGGTGTTAGGAACAGCAGCGGGTTCGTGGATGGCTTACCGTGTTTTACTTCTGAGCATCGTAGGTAATTGACTGTCACAAGAATAAACTTGGGACCTTTTGATTCTCGGGCAGTTTTATGGACGTCTTTGTGGAGACGGTCACCAGAACGCACTTGGTCACTGAGGGTGTGTTTCATCAGGTTTTCTTCCAGGAAGCTCATAGGCCCGAAGAGTAAAGCAAGGTGGATGCAGAAGGTGTCCCTCGCAGTGCACGGGTTTCTGCATTTTCGTGGACTTAAACACATTGGTTTAGCCCCTTTTTGATGAAAAAGTTTAAGGCAGTGACTTCATAAAACACCAGATCACCCCATTTTTGTGGGACCCCTGAGAAGTTTACCGAATAGTTGACTAGTCAGAAATAGGAAAACCGATCTGGTAGGATATAGCAGCCCCTCCTCCAGGGGTGTGAACCACACCGGGGTTTTTGACGGGTATACTTTGACATGGTGACTTGTGGGGATGGGCAGAGTTGCTGGGTTACTGCCTTTTCCTCCCCCCCATCCCCACCCCCTGCATCTCTCCTCAGCTACGATGCTTCTGTAGCAGCCCACATGGCTAAGCTTTGCAAGACCTGTGGTTAGTATCTTTAGTACCGAAAAGATGCATATTCTTATTCAGGTAGAATTCACATAACATAAAATTCACCGTTGTAACCATGTAAAAGTGTACAATTATTGACTTAACAGCACATTCACATTGTTGTGCAGTCATCACCAACCACTCTCTACTTGCAGACCATTCTTATCAACCCCAAAAAGAAGCGCAGTTCCCGTTAAGCAGTCCCTCACCATTCCCTCCCCTTCCCTGCCAACCACTAATCTGCTTTCTGTCTCTGGATTTTTAAATTCTGGACATTTCATGTATATGGAGTCATAATATGTGGCTTTTGAGTCTGGCTTCTTTTGCTTAGTATAATGTTTTCAAGGTTCTTCCATATTGTAGCATGTGTTACTAGCCTGTGTCCTTTTATGACTAATAGTTCATTGTATGGATATACCACATTTTGTTTATTCATCTGTTGATAGACATTTGGGTTGTTTCCACTTTTTGGCTCTTAGGATAATGCTGCGATGAATATTCAGGTTTTTGTTTGAATATCTGTTTTCAGTCCTCTTGGGTATATAACTAGGGGTTGAATTGTTGGGTCATGTGGTAATTCTATGTTTAACTTTTTGAGCAACCAAAAAGATACAAGTGAAGTACTAAAAATAGTAAGAGTGAAAATCCCTTTGGACCATGGACCATGATATAAAGATATCAGATTTCCTTGTTATATATTACAAAAACTTTTTCTTTGGAGTCAGGCAGAACTGGTCCAGATCTCAGCCTAACTAGTTGTGACTTTGAACCAGTTATTTAACCTTTCTTAGCCTATTTTTCACCTAGAACGTTCGGATAACTAAGTATTGCCTCAGGTTTACTATAAGCATTCACTGAGATGGTATTACACAGAAAGTGCTTTTTTTAGCACAGTGCTTGGCAAAAAGTGATCCACATATACTGTAATAATTATTTTAGGATAATACGCAGTCACCGTAGCCTGATTGCTATTCTTTGCCACAGAGAGATGGCTTTGTACTGCCATCATACCAAAGAGGTGAATGACCCAAAAGGAAACACCTTAAACTTTGGTGTTTTATGTTGTCTTTACCATAGATGTTTTGCATTTTTATTTTTAGATTAATGCATTGTCTGTCATTCTCAAAATCTGTTACATCCCTATTTTCAAAAGTGGAAGGACCCATTGTAAAGAAGTCACATTTTTTAACCTTCCATTTGATCACTGCTTGGGTTCCTCATGTATGAACCACTTTCTGGCTCCACTCACAGGGGGGCCAGCAGATTGCTAGCAATTTGCCTTATCTCACAGTGTAAGGATTTAATGAAACTTTTAACTGAGTTAGTAACTAGTTAAACCAAAATTATTTTTTCTAATTCTTAAAATATTTTCATAAAAAGTTAAAACCTCCCGTGAACAGATCATTCAGAGATTGCCACTGTTAATATTTTGATAGGTGCTTTTAAAAAACCCATGTATTTATGAACTATTTTTTAAAAGCATTATTCAATATATAATAATGCTACTGGAAATATTGCACTTACTATTTAGGAACATCTTTCCAAAGCATGAAATACTTTTCTACAACCTAGTTCTTAAAATGGAGTATTATTCCATTTTATGGATAGAACATAATTTATCTATTTTCCTTTTGGACATTGATGTTTCTAGTTTTTTCACTATTATAAACAATGCTGTGATGAGCGTCTTTGTAGCAAAAATCTTTGTGTATATCTGTGATAATTACTTTGGGCTAAATTCCTAGATGTAGATTTCTTTTTGGATCAGAGGGTTTATATATATTTTTTAAACTTTTGATCAGTTTAACATTTAATAAGTACCCACCACTCTGTGTTGTACCCTCCCAGACTGCCGTCTTTTTATATCTCCATTCACAAGTGCATTTACTTTTGTGACATAGGGTACCACTTGGATTTCTTATTGCTGTTTGTGACTATGTATGTCTTTCATTTAAAAGCCACCATGCAGGTGACAGTCCCTTTGGACCACGGAGCTCTGTGGCCGCGCAGCATAAGGAGCAGTTTTATTTGTAGTCAGATTGTCAGGGTTTGTTCTTCCACTCCCTGGCCATTAGATCAGACACCTCTTCTTGAACAGCATTCCTGTGTCCTCGGCCTCACCTCTTATTCCATGTATTTCTGTACTCTTGTTTGGTGTAACCTGGTCTGATTTGGTAAAGCTTATTTCTCTGTTCTTCCCTTGGGGCTTCTTTTCTGTGGCCACTCTAGACATTTGCGGGATGATGGATAAAAATGCTTTCCTGTTTCTTCCCTGGGTGATGTTTCTGAGATACATTCACAAGGCTTCTTAGAAAATCCTGTGGGACTCAGCACTTGACAGAAACATCTGTAACTCATAGAGGTGGCCAGCTTCGTAATGAATCTTTGTATGGACTCCCTCTGTGTTTCATTCCCTGTGTCCTTCACTTCTGCTCCCTGGAACCACATTCCAAAATAAACTACCTGCCGGCTAGTCTTTGTCTTGCCTTTTATTTTAAGTGGAACCCAGGCTGAGTCATTTGTGATCACGGACAGGTAACTCACGCTTTGAGTCGCAGTTTTCTCATGATAAACTTGGAGAGGGTCACGTCTACCTCATGTAATCCTTTCCTTCACCAGATACTTACTAAAACACTACTCTATGCCAGATACTGTCCTGGGTATAGAAATATATAGTAGTGAGCAAGACAAGCAAGACCCTGCCTTCATTGAGCTTACATTCTGATGAGGGAGACAAAGAAGGAAACAAAGAAGAATTTCAAATAGTGAAAAGTGCTCTTCAATAAACAAAAAGTCACGAGGGAATGCTACTCTGAGATGCTGTCCGAAATGAGGACCGAGTGGTGAGGACAGGCTGGATGTGGGGAGAAATCTTGAGCAGAGGGAGTAGCAGATGCAAAGGCCCTGAGGGGTAGGAGCCTCAGGAGCAAGGTGGTACACATAAAGTGCTGTGAATGGGACTTTGCACTTGCCAAGGGCTCAATAAATGTTGGATAGTATTAGGAGTAAGGTTACATCAAAGGGATAACCTGGCATTAACTACACAGCAGTAGGTGACCAGTTTTGTCTCATGAACGGACAAAAATTGGCTTCATAGAATAAGCACATAATTGTACAGGATGTGAATAGAGTTGTGCAGTACATTTTTCTTTACCAATGTAGTGAGTTACATTGATATCTGCTTTGCATTCCTGGTATAAACTTCACTTGATTGTGATGTATTATCCTGTTTATGTATGGATTCAATTTGCTAATATTTTGTTGAGAATATTGCAACAAAATATTAGCAAATTGGTCTGAGATATTGGTCTCTTGTTTTCTTTTAACGTCTTTGTTTTTGGAATCAGTGTAATGTTGGCTTCATAAAATGAATTGGGAAGTGTTCTCTCCTTTCTACGTGGTGGAAGAGTTTATGTAGGGTTGGTATTCTTTTTCCTTTTAGTGTTTGGTACAATTCTTCAGTGAAGCCATCAGGCCTAGAGTTTTCTTTGTTGGAAGACTTTTAACTATGAATTCAGTTTCTTCATTTCTATAGGACTGTTCAAATTTCTTTTTGACTTTGATAAGTAGATTGCATCTTTCAAGGAATTTGCCTATTTCATCCAAGTTGTCAAATTTGTGGCTAAAATGTTGTTTCTGATATTCCCTTATTATCCTTTAAAAATTATCTTATTTATGATAAAAGTACATACATAAAATTTACCATTCTAACCATTTTTAAGTGTACAGTCCAGTGGTATTAAGTGCATTTCACAATGTTGTACAACCCCTTACTAGCCTATTAATGTCTATGGCATCTGTAGTGATGTCCCCTCCTTTATTCTTTTTTTTTTTTTTTTTTTCCTGGTACGCGGGCCAATCACTGTTATGGCCTCTCCCGTTGCGGAGCACAGGCTCCGGACGCGCAGGCTCACGGGCCCAGCCGCTTAGCGGCATGTGGGATCCTCCCGGACCGGGGCATGAACCCGTGTCCGCTGCATCGGCAGGCGGACTCTCAACCACCGCGCCACCAGGGAAGCCCCCCTCCTTTATTCTTGATACTGGTAGTTGTGTCTTTTCTTTCTTTCCTGATCAGTCCTGCTAGAGGTATATCAATTTTATTGATCTTCTCAAAGAGTTAGTTTTTAGTTTCATTGATTTTTCTGTATTATATTTTGGTTTTCAATTTCATTGATTTCTGCTCATAATTCTGTCTTTCCGTATGCTTGCTTAGGGTTTAGTTTGCTCGTCTTTTTCTAGTATTTTAAAGCTTGTACTCTTTATTGTCATTTGAGACCTTTTCTCTTCCTGTATAAGCATTTAATGCTATAAATTTCCTTCTAAGCATTGCCTTATTTGCAGCCCACAAATTCTGCTTGGTTGTACTACTTTTTATTCTATTTAACATATATTCTAATTTCCCTTGTGACTCCCTCTTTGACCCAGGTATTATTTAGAAGTATGTTGTTTAATTTTCAAGTACAGTTGACCCTTGAACAACGTGGGTGTTTGGAGTGCTGACCCCCATGTAGTCGAAAATCCGAGTATAACTCTATAGTTGGCCCTTCATATCCATGGTTCCACATCCGTGGATTCAACCAACCATGGATTGTGTAGTGCTGTGGTATGTACTTATTGAAAACAAAATCATATAAGTGGACCCTTGACGTTCAGACCTGTGTTGTTCAAGGGTCAGCTGTATTTGGAGGATTTTCCATCCATCTTTCTGTTGTTGATTTCTGGTTTAATTTTGTTGTAATCAGGGAACGTACTTTGTATGATTTTAATTTCTTTAAATTTATAGAGGTGTGTTTTATGGCCCAGAATATGGTCTGTCTTGGGGAATGTTCCTTATCCATTTGAAAAAAAATGTGTAATTTTTTGTTGTTGGGTGGAGTATACTATAAATGTCAATCAGGTCAAATTGACTGATATTGTTTTTCAAGTCTTCTATATTCTTACTGATTGATATGACAACGTATTACAGTGTGGGTGGATGGCTTAAACAACAGAAGTTTATCTTCTCACAGGTCAGGAGGCTGGAAGTACAAGATCCAAGCCTTGGCAAGTTTGGTTTTTCCTGAGGCCTTTCTCCTTGGCTTGTAGATGTCTTCTCCCTGTGTGTTCACATGGTCTTTCCTCTGTATGTGTGCATCCCTGGTGCCACTTCCTTCTCCAATAAGAACAGATTGGATTAGGGCCCCACCTTTGTGACCTCATTTAACCTTAAACTACCTCTTTAAAGACCCTATCTCCAAATATAGTTGAATTGGGGGTTAGGGCTTCAACATATGAATCTGGAGGAGGGCGGGGGACATTTCAGTCCATGACACTGATTTTCTGTCTACTTGTGTCATTGATTACTGAGAGAGGAGTGCTGAAGATTCCTACTATATTTGTGAATTTATCTGTTTCTGTAAGTTTTTGCTTCATGTGTTTTGAAGTCTTATCTCAGCTCTCATATTCTGTGATTCACTATTTGCCCACCTCCACAGTTGAAGAAGGGTATAATGAACACCTAGATTCTGCAATTAACATTTTACATATTTGCTTTATTAAATATCCATTCTCTGTTTCATCAATTTGTCTTATTTTTTGGTGGATCTCAAAGTAAGTTGTAGTCACTTTATCTCTAAACACTTAAGCATACATGTTGTTAACTAGAATTTAATAATCATTTAAAGTTCTTTTTTTGTTTGTTTTGCGGTAAACTTCATATGGCGAAATGTACAGACCTTGAGTTAATCGGTAAATGCTGCTGTCCATAGTAATACTGTATACTTGTCCTGTGATGTGGGACTTCTTGGACCATTGTATATTATCTGTTACTTTCCTCATAGGTTTTTGGGATCTGATTTTTGCTCATCTTAAGAGGACTTAATGGTAGTGTTATCTGAGTTAAGTAATCAGGTCTGTATTTTTAGGGGTTTAGTCCTAGGCAGAATTAAAGTGATTGTATAAATAGGATCCGTTATTAATTCAGTAAATATTTTATTTATTTTTAGTCTTTAATTGTGGTAAAATACACATAACATAAATTTTCCATCTTAACCATTTTTAAGTGTATGGTTCCATGGCATTAAGCCCATTCACATTGTTGTGCATTTGTTGCTAGAACTCTTCATCTTGCAAAACTGAAACTCTATACCCATTAAACAGCTCCCTATTCTTCTCTCCCCCCAGCCCCTCAAAACCACCTTTCTATTTCCTGTCTCTGAATTTGACTCCTTAGGTACCTCATAGAAATGGAATCATACAGTATTTATCGTTTTGTGTCTGGCTTATTCCCTTCAGCATAATGTCCAAAAAGTTTATCCATGATGTGGCATGTGAAGATTTCCTTCCTTTTAAAGACTGAATATAATTCATTATATTCTGCTGTATGGATATACCACATTTTGTTTATCCGCTTATCCATCAGTGGATGCTTGGGTTGCTTTCACCATTATTTATTGAGCATCTCTTATCTATCAGTCACCTTTCATTAGGTAAACACTTGTTGACTGCCTTTACGGACCTGATCCTGTTATAGGCATGAGGGATACTGCAGCAGTGAACATACGCAGACAAAATTGTTGCCTTCAAGAGGCTTATATTCTAGTGGGGACTGAGGATGGGGAGATGGACAATACACAGAGAAATGTATTTCTTGATTCCAAATTGCATTTTTTCACATTTTAGTGTTTCTAATATTGGGCTGTACTTTACAGTTGATGCCATCTTAGAGTTATTTGACAGTGTTTCTTTTTTAGTAACACCTAAAATAATGGTATATCTTACAGTCAGTTTGAATCATAGATTTGGTGAATCACTATTAATAAGTCAGTTGTTGATAAGTGCTGTGAAAAAATAAACCAGAACAAAGGGGATAGAGAATTACATGGGACATCCACAGATAAGGTGACATTTGAGCAGAGCACGTGTTCAGTGCAGGTGATATTTTTTTCATAGCAGGACTTCCTCCCTGCAGGACATAGTGTGTTGGTTCACATTCTGTTCTCACTCTGGACTGGTAACAGCTTGTGGACTAGTTACTTTGAGCAGCATTGGTATAAAGGGTAGAGCCCTAGGAGGTGGGGGGTGGAGATGGGGGTTAGGGAACAGTTTGCAAGGTGGGCCCAGATCTTGTAGGCATGGTATGGGAGAGGGTGACAATTTTCCATCATAGGAGCTGGCAACAGTTCTACTGGCTCGCAACAAAAACTTTGGATCATCTTTGATTTCTCCATTTGCCCATACCTTATACCCAGTCAGCCAGCAAATCCTGCCTGCTGTACCTTCCAAGCATACCGCAGTTCTGACCACTCTCACTACCCCCACCCAAACCCCCCTGGTCCAGGCCATCCTCATCTTCTGTCTGGATTATTATGATAGCCTCCTAACGGGTCTCCTTTCTTCTATGCTTGCCTTCCTGTAATCTCTTCTCAACTTAGCAACCAAAGCGATCCTTTGAAAACACGTCTGATCATGTTATTCCTTTCCTTAACGTCCCCAAGAGCATCCTGTCACTCTCCAAGGAAAGGTTACGTCCTTATGGCCTATAGGGTTCTACACTGTTTGCTGCTCGACTTCTTTGACCTTATATCCTGCCTCTCTGCTTTTCGCTCATTCTGCTGTTAGCTGCCTTGGCAGCCTTACTGTTTCTTGATCGTATTGAGTGTGTTCCTGTCTCACAACACCTGGACTTGCTCTTTTCCCTGCCAAGAATGCTGCTCCCCAGATATCTGCAAGGCCCACATCCTCAGGTGTCTGCTCAAATTTCACCTCGTCAGAGGGCCTTCTAATCACGCTATGAAAAAGAGCACCCTTCTTTCCCCACCAGCACTATGTTTTCCCCTAAACCAGGATAGGCTAGTTATGCTGCCGTAGCAAACGGCTCTAAAATGTCAGGGACCTGAAACGACAAGGTTTGTTTCCTACTGCTGGTGTCCCTCCATGGTGAGTCGCCTGGCAGGGCCTGTTCCGTATTGTCCTGAACTCTGGCGTCCGGCTCGTAGCATAGCCACCATCTTGAGCATTGGCCAAGGGAAAGGCCATTCACTGGCTCTCCAGTATTTGCCTGGAAGTGACATCTATTATGTTGACTTGGCCAAAGCAAGTCACATTGCCATATGCCACTTCAGTTAGGGGCAGGTGTGGGTGGGTAGCAGTCCTATCTTTTATCTGAAGAGAGAGCAGGAAGTCCATGGTGGGTAACACAGCCTCGCTCTTTACCCCACTTAATTTCTCTATAGCATTTGTTTGTATCTGACATGATATTTACCTTGCTTTGTGTATTTTCTTTTCTCTGCTGTCTAGACTGTAGGTCCCACAAGGGGAGGGACTTTGTCCATCATTTGCTGCTATACCCCAGGACCTCGGATAATGCATGGTGTGCAGGAGTAGGTGCTTATTAATTGGAGAGATATGAGTGAGAATACCAAAGCAAACCATTCATTTATTCATATGGTGACATGTAAGCCATTGGGAGTGTGCAGCAGGAAGGTCTGAGGAGAGGGCACACTTACTATAGAAGAGCGGGAGCATTGCTGGTCCGTGGAGAGTGTCAGTTTGAGATTTGAGACCGTGAACCTACAGTGGAATCTTGCAGGCAGCCAGGAAGAGGCAGGAATGAATAAATGATGGGACCCATTTCACAAGGATCGGTGAAGTCCAAGTTGAAGGAGGAAACCTTCAAGGCGCACCTCTGTCACCTCTGCTCCGTCTTCAGTCCTGTTGGAATAATAAGGGAGGAGCTTGCCTTTAACCAAGGAGGCCCAGTCTCCTGGGGTTGTGATTGTGGTGGTTGGAGCAGTTTTCCCTATATTCATTCGTTATTTACTTCTCATAACTGTCTTGAGGTAGCGTCTCTTATCTTCATTTTACAGGTGAGGAAAACAGGCTGAAATTGCTCGCGTTAGGACTTAGGTTGGTCAGGCTCACAACCACGGTGCTTTCCGGTACGTTTGGGGTACTAGGTGGTGGGGACTCCGTTTTCTGGGGGGCGGGGAGCTCCGTTAGCTCTTAGATTCCCTGGAGCCTTGATTGCATCTTGGTCGTGAAAATAGTATGCAGCCACTTTACCGATGGTTCCAGTTTAGCTGTTTGTAAGACCTTACCAGAGAGGAAATAGTTGGGCTATTTTTATATACGCAAACAAGTGCAATAACCACACTATACCAACCATAACTAGTAGCTTCACTCCCCATGGAAGTGCACCTCACACGATCTGAGAATGTCTCTGTCTGAAAGTGTCTGTGACGCTTTCCTGTGGTCTTGCCTGTTGATGATCTGGACGTTTCATTCCCTCAAGGAGCTGTGCTAGGTTTTATGGCCAACATAGAGAAGAGAAGGCAGGTGGCCTCCCTCGGGAATCTTTAATGTAGTCGGCAAGGCCAAACAGGTTCCAGACCCTGACTCCTCAACTAGTACCTGGAAACGGGGATGCAGGTTGGGGGAAGAGCCCCTCAGGCTAAAATGGGAGAGACTGATGTAAGGAAGTGGAAACTGAGCTGTTGTTTGAAGGCTGCGTGAGATTTAGACAAGGCTCCAGGGTGCCCGTGGTGGAAAATCTCAGCAGACCACTGCAGGCAGCAATGTTAGCACTTTTAACCGCCTCTTAAATTTCTTAAAGTGAATGTTTATGTACGTGAATCCCAGTCATGCTCAGGAGCTAACTGGTCAGTTTGATAGAAAACATACTCCTCTGTCTATTTCTCTATACTTTGGTTTTCTAAAAAGGTATTCCATGGAAGTAAACTTGGCTTGGTCTTGTATAAGAGCCAGATGACAGTGAAGCCCCCATCAGCCGATTTCACTTGTTTTCCAGTGCCCTTTGATCACTTACCTCTGCAGGAAGATGTTTTGAAAATATATGTTAATAAGAATTAAATTCCAGAGTGTGTGAACTTTGTCTTCATTCTAATTCAAAAGAAGTGAATTCTCTTGCTTTTCAATCATGTGCTTTTTAAAATCATAGGGACAGTCATTCTGAAAGCAGTTTTGTTTTTCCCTCCAGACAAAGCACCTGTGTCCAAGGGTCTTTTACTGGTCCCCAGTGCCCTGTCCCTCCTGCTGGGCCTCCTCCTGCCACACTGCCAGAGGTTCTTTGTGTACGACCTCCAGGCAGTCAAGGACGACTTCCAGGTGAGCTCCGCTCCACTGGCCTCTGGGAGGGGAGAAGGCAGGCCTTCTTCTTTGATTTGCCTTTCTTCCTGCCATTCTTAGTCTCTCAAAGCCTCTAAATTTGTAAGAAATAGTATTTATTATTAATATTCCACTAACAAGTAACTTCTCTAGTTGTATTTATTGATAATTTCAGCAAAGCAGATTATAATGAAGCAGTTGCAGTATTTCCTTTTACACATCTCTTTTCAGCTTCAGTTTTTACTCATGGAAATGCAATTTTTAATTTCAAGAGAATTAAACAATGTTAAATCTGTTTTTTGTATGATTAGTATGCATACTTAACATTTTCAAAAACTTGCCTCAGTTTGAATATGTTAGAGGAGCTAAGCTCTCTCTCAGCTCTAATAGATTGAGAGTCTGTGAATTACTTTTACAGTGGTGGTTAAACCAAGTAGGAAATTTCTCTTGGGTTTTTGCTGCTGGGAAGAGCAGAAGTCTGTGGCTTTTGAGATTTATGGGTTGATCACATGAAAAATGCTGGTGCTGGGTCTTGTCTGTGAGTTGGAGTGCAAAAGGGGTATTCCGTTACCATTTCCAACTTGGCAGGGATTTCCCCACACCAACACTAAGCAATTCTCAGACACCAACTTGGGTGTCCTACAGTTGAACTCAGTTCTGATGCCATCTTCCCAGAGAGCATCACATTCCACAGGGTTAGGGCTTAGTCCCACGGGACTGCCCACTGCACTCGCACTTCAGATACCAGTCACCAGCCCAGGTGGTTACCTGTACCTCTGACCGAATGGCTATAAATCAGAGTTCCCACGACCCCCTCCCTGGGCTCCATTAATTTGCTAGAACAGTTCACAGAACTCAGAGAAACGTTTTATGTACTGGATTACCAGTTTATTATTAAAGGATAAAGATGAACATCCAGATGGAAGAGATGCACAGGGCAAGGTAAGGGGAAAGGGTGCGGAGCTACCGTGCTCTCTCTGAGCCCCACTGTCCTCAGATCTTCACATGTTCATCACCCAGGAAGCTCTCAGAACCCTGTCCTTTTGGGTTTTTATGGAGATTCATTCCATAGGCAGGATTGATTAACACTGGCCATTGGCAGTGGATCCACCCTCCAGCCCCTCTCCCTCCCCGCAGGTCAGGATGTGGGACTGAAAGTTCTGACCTTCTAATCACAAGGTTGGTTCCCCTGGAAGCCAGCCCCCATTCTGAGGTGCTTCCAGAAGTCACCTCATTAACATGACAAAAGACACCGTTATAGCTTTCTTCACTTTGGAAATTCCAATGGGCAAAGACCAAAATATATTTCTTATTATAAATCACAATATCAGAGAGTGTTAGTGCAAATTATGGTTATAACCTGCCACCTTTTCTTTGCTAAATACTTGATTAGCCATTTTAAGCATGATAATCCATTATTGAGCACTGACATCTTTTCTTCATAGGGATGTAATTAATGCCATTGCTTAGGTGGGCTTTGCCAAGTTCCTGTGATTCAGTTATTTATCCATACTACTGCTTTCTGTTGGAATATAGTAGAGCTTCAGTATGATTTCAGTTGCTGTAATACAATGATTCTTAATCCTGTCTGCACAGTAGAATCACCTACATAAACTGTTTTTTTTTTTTGATGCCAAGACCTCGCCCTAGACCAACTGAGTCAGGGAGCCTAGTGGTGGGGCCCGGGCATTGGTGTACTTTTTTAGAAAGATCCCCAGGGGATTATATGGCCAGCCCTGAGAACCACTGCTGTAAGGGAATGTCAGGGCCCTGTGGCCCTGTGTTGGTACCTTTACTGTTTGGGGGGTTAATTTGGTTCACCTGGCTAAGTTGGCAGCAGTCCCCTTCTCCTGCACCACTTTGTGGGCATTTGTGCTCTAGAGGTGGGACCTGCCTGGATGGAGGACAATCACCCTCTGTCTAGGAGTGCAAATAGCCACACTCTCCTGCTAGAACCTCTTAAGGAGCCCTCAGTGTGCATTTCTAAGAGCTGCTACAGAGATATGGAGAGTTTCAGTTCTACCTTGGGGAATCTGAGCTTAGAGTATTAAAAATAAGCAGTATAAAGTAAACGTAATAAATTTGCTAAGGAAGAGACCTGAACAAATCTTACTCTTATTTGTTATTCTTTTTTAAATCCCCATCTAGATTTGGAGGTTGATTTGTGGAAGAATAATTTGCCTTGATTTGAAAGATACTTTCTGCAGTAGCCTGCTTATTTATAATTTTAGGATATTTGAAAGAAGATATGGAAGCAGAAAATTTGCAGTAAGTTTTTATGTATTTTCCCTTTGCTACTTAGGTTATAGAAAAAAATGTTTCTGTTTTCTTGTTTTTAAATAGTTTTATTTTGTTAAGCTTGGTGTTTCATTAACAATTATCTTTTTATTACGTGATCCTCTGCCTGATTTGGAACATGGACATTAACCAAAGAAAAAATTTAAATTTAAGCCATTAGCATAATAAAATAATAATGATGATAATAGATAATAATATCAGTGTGAGTGGGCAATAACTTTTTTTTTTTTTTTGGCTGCACTGAGTCTTTGTTGCTGCGCGCAGGCTTTCTCTAGTTGCGGCGAGTGGGAGCCACTCTTCATTGCGGTGCGCGGGCCTCTCATTGCTGTGGCCTCTCTTGCTGCGGAGCACAGGCTCCAGTCACGCGAGCTTCAGTACTTGTGGCTCATGGGCTCCAGAGCACAGGCTCAGCAGTTGTGGCTCACAGGCCCAGCTGCTCCGCACATGTGGGATCCTCCTGGACCAGGGCTCGAACCCGTGTCCCCTGCATTGGCAGGCGGATTCCCAGCTATTGCGCCACCAGGGAAGCCCAGCCATAACCCTTTTAATAAGGATTTTTATTTTGATAAAATTCTAATCACTTATTTTGCTTAATGGTTTGTGTATTAGTTGTAAAAATAAGTCATGCTATAAATATCTTTTTTTCAACATACTTAGGAATTACGGAAGTTAATACATTTGACCAATACGGTTTTACTCCCTCACTTTGAAAAGTCTATTCAAACAAAAACAAACTTTAAAAATATATATATATACCTGAGCTGGTTCTAATTAAATAAATGTTAGTTTATTTGTAGAAGACTCCTCTCTGTCATGTTCTTCCTGTTTTATTTTCAGTCCTTTCTGCTGGGCTCCTGGGTGTTGTCAGTGGCGGGTGACTTTATCCTCGCTGAAGCTGTGCGGTATTCCTCTGGTATCACTGCAGCCAGAAACTTGCCTTCTGGATTGTAAGTAGCTCTCAAATATTAGCTTAATTCATAACTACTTAAATCTGACTTAGAGCGTGATTATACATGAAAGTCAGTAAGAGGATATTTTAAACTTTTAGATATAGTAAAATTGATTTTATATGTAAAAATTCCAGTGTATACTTAACATTTTCATTATGTTCTTGAAACGGAATCTGTTTTACACTCACTCTTTTTTTTAGCTTTCAAATCTCATATTTTAGAGAATTTTTAATGAATTTTCTGTTCTGGTCCTGAAGATAGAATTGTGTTTTCATAGTGAAATTTTGTCTTTGTAGCTTTGTTAACTAATTAAACATAAAAACACAAAATTTAATTAATTAGGGAACAAAATTTATTTGTCTGAAGTTAAGCTTCTGAAGAATGATGCTTTTCTTAAATGATATTGTTTATATATTTCCACCAAAGGTAAAAGAAAATCACTACATAGGTTATAACTTTGTAGCCAATCTGCAGTGGGCAACCTAACTCAAAGAGGGTCTGTGCTTTCATACTGTGTTGGTCTTCTTTAAAAACAAAATGAGAAAACATGCATTCGTTTATGAAATCATTGGCATTTAGGAGCAGAGTTGTTGGCACATATAAGTGCCTTTAAAGCATCCCTGAATTAAGTTTCTGAGACTGTTTGTAAGAGACGAGATACTATAAAATAAAGGTAACATATATTTAAAATGTGTGTGTACTAACTTCTGCCTTATTTTAATTTTCAGTATATATTTTTGAGAACTATTAGGCTATTGCAGGTACCTTGATTTAGATTCACTTTGGATCTCTATTTTTAAAATACGGTTAGTGACCTTATAGCTCTCACACTTGCATTGTTAATATTGATGGTAATAGCTACCCTTCATGGGATTTACTGAATTATTGGCATGAGTACTGATATTTAGTTGTCTTAATAATGTATGATCCTGAATAATATTTTAACGGAGACCCATAAAGTTCTGTGTCATAATTATGCAGTTTTTGAGTTTTACGGGTTGTAATTGCAGTTAGACTAAGAAGTTTAAGTTGACTATTCTGCTGTTGTGGTAAATAGTGTAGTCATTAGGAATGATTCCATGTTGATTCAGAAAAGAAGTAGCATTACTAAATCATTAGTTTTCCCCTAACGTTTCTCACTGAGGCCAATTCTTTTTGGTTCTTTATAAGGCCTACTGAGGTGTAGAAGGGTTATGTGTATTGTGTATGTTTGTGTTAGAATAAAGTTAGTGGGTGGGTAGTAACATAGCTTTTAATTCTTATGTACATCGTCCCCTTGTGTGATGACTTTTTTTTTTCTATTGCACATAGAGTTCAATGACACTTACTTCTTTGAATGCATGACACTTATTTCTTTATGGAATCGTGACTGGTACCTATAAGGAAGATTGATTCAATTTTGAAGTTGGTGGCAATGTTTTTACTAATTCTTAAGGCCAGAAGGCTTTTACCTATTTAAATCTTAGCTAGTAGCAAGAATTGCAAATTTGAGTAAATTCAAAAGTTATAGGATCCCCTTTGAAAGACAGTGTGAATGTTAATTCAGACATCACCTGAATGAGAATATATTTCTCTTTCCTTTTAAATCATGAAACATTATAGTATGGCTTTTTTGAATCTTGACGCGTTCTCAAACACAGACTTCTTGGAACCTAAATCTTTACTTCAATAAACTTTGCATTTTGTAAATATATCTTTTATTTGATGGTAAGCAAGCTTCAAAAACTCAGGAGAGGAAACCCTTTTTAGTCAATGTGTTTTATAATTTGCAGTGTTTTCCACATAATGTCTTGTTACCTTTTTCTTTCTCATCAATGCCAAGTTGACCTGCACTTCCTGCAATTCTTCACTTCCTATTTAATTCTCACTCTCTCTTTTTTAACCTCACCACTATTAAAACTTCTCTTAGGGCTTCCCTGGTGGCGCAGTGGTTGAGAGTCCGCCTGCTGATGCAGGGGACACGGGTTCATGCCCCAGTCTGGGAAGATCCCACATGCCGCGGAGCGGCTTGGCCCGTGAGCCATGGCCGCCGATCCTGCGCATCCAGAGCCTGTGCTCCGCAACGGGAGAGGCCACAACAGTGAGAGGCCCGCGTACCGCAAAAAAAAAAAAAAAAAACAAAACTTCTCTTATAAAGGTCACCAGTAACCAACTAATTTCTAAAGCCAGTGGCTTGTTTTCACTTGTCTTATCTGACCTTTCAGTGGCACATTAAATGCTTTTGACGTCCCATTATTTTTTGAAATAAGCTGCTCGCCTGAATCCTAGCACACTGCTCTCTCCTGGTCCTCTTTGACCTTCTTTACTCTGTGCAGCTCCTTTCTCAAGCTTACTCCAGGTGCACTCTCTGTGCCGTCGCGTCCACCCCGATGACTTCAACTACAGTTAGCATCTGTTGTTTGTTTCCCAGCTCTCTATTTCCAGTCCATATTGCTTTCTTGATCTTTCTTCAGTCCTATTTCCTAGTGACTTCGAAGACTCCAGGAAAATTCGTCATGTTCAGAAGCTCTTACCTCCCCTGATCACCTCTCTTTCTGCACTCTTATCTCCTCCTCCTTCTGTGCTCCTTATTTTAACTAATGGCATTTTCATCTACTCAGTCATCCAAGCTGGAAACCTTTCCCTCTTCTCATCAGTGGGGTAGGGCACTGACTCTTACTCAGTCGAAGTCCTATGGAAGTCAGCTCTTCATCGCATCTCCTTGACTCCTTCTGTCATTATCCCAGTCTTAACCAGTCTTTTCTTGCCTAGATTTTTGCAGTAATTCTCCAACTAGTCTTCCTATCAATTCCAAAGTATTTCATGCCATGTTTTCAGAAGTTATCTTTCTAAAATACAAGTTTGACCATGCTAATCTTCCTTTTAAAAACCTCTAAATCCTTATTTTCTTCAGAATAAAAATCAAGCTTCTTCAAGGCGGCATCAGGGCCGTCTAGAATAGTATGGATGGCTTAGGCTTTGCCATCACATAGACCAATTTACCTGAGATTCCAGCTCTGCCGTGTATTATTTGTGTGTCATCTTAAGCAAGTTACTTCTCGCAACTTCCCTCATCTGTAAATTGGGGCTCATGCTCTGTAATTCACAGGGCAGTGGAGGGAACTAAGTAAGGCCACTTATGCAGACATCCTAGCAGTAGCAGCCACCCCACCCCATATATTGTTGTTTTTTTCTTTCCCTTCAAAGCCCTCATAATCTGACCCCAATCCAGTGTTTCAAGCCACTCCCCTGTCAGTCATTCAGCTTTCTTAACATGCTGTGTATTTGTATTCTCGTACCTGCTGGTTTTCTTTCTGCACCCTGTTGCCCTTTGGCAGGATTAATTGTCCTTTTTTTTAAAAAATAAATTTATTTATTTTATTTATTTATTTTTGGCTGCAACGGGTCTTCGTTGTGGTGCGCGGGCTTCTCATTGCAGTGGCTTCTCTTGTTGCGGAGCACGGGCTCTAGGCCCATGGGCTTCAGTAGTTGTGGCTCGTGGGCTCAGTAGTTGTGGCTCGTGGGTTCTAGAGCGCAGGCTCAGTAGTTGTGGCGCACGGGCTTAGTTGCTCCGCAGCATGTGGGATCTTCGTGGACCAGGGCTCGAACCCGTATCCCCTGCATTGGCAGGCAGATTCTTAACCACTGCGCCACCAGGGAGGTCCCCCCCACTAGTCTCAAGGAGAGTCTGGTGCATACTCGGCTCTCAGTAAGTGTTTATTGAATGACTATTGTCTGTTTCCAAAGGAAAATGAACTTAGAGTAGGTGGGGGCTGATGGCAATGGCCTTTACAGCACCCTCAGGTGCTTTTGCTTCTGCAGATTTTGCTCTGCAGCAGTAACAGTGATGAGTTGAACGTAGTTGTTTGTGTAGGAATCATGGAAGTTTGGTGTTTAGAATACAAAGAACTGGATTTAGACCACCAATTCGGAGTATAAGTTAGACCAAAGGGAGCTGCGTCTAGTTGGAAAATAATTCAATCAAATTATTTCAAACAATAGCTCCATTATTTTGCCTGCTGACCTGATTGACATCATGACTCACCTGCACATAGAATTAAATCCAAAAAGTCAACTATGTATTTAGATAAGGCTTGAATATGAAACACGAATTGGATGCTTTTCTCCCAGTAATTCATGAAAATGTTTTATACAGGTTTTAAAAATAAAGGTAATGAATTTATTGAAGTACTTTAGTGTATTTAATTATGCTGCCACAATAATAAGATCTCACAAAGGAGGAAGGGTTCTTAAAGTTTATTATTTTTTTTCAGGAGAGAAGGGACTTGATGATATCATACAGAATATCCACTGACCCTAAGTTAGTAAAGTGAATTTAAAGAGATCGAAGACAAACAATGACCGTTCATAACATTTCACTGTTTATGTTGCTTAGGGACCGTAAGCTACCTGAGCGGAAGCTCTTTCTGCGCACACTCCGAAGATAATTGCGGTATAGCATGACACTGATGACTCGAGCCTGAAATTGTTTTGAAACAATGTAGTAGAGAATCACATCCAGACAGGTGCTGAGGTTCATGAGGAAGGTGGTGAAGGCTCCCCAGGGGTTGTAGCTGTTCTCGTCCCCTCCCAGCATCAGGAAAGCAAAGCAGATGTGGAAAGGCATGAAGCAGACAAGCACCTGGACCATGAGCGTGATAATGATCCGTATAGACTTCTCCTTGACTTTTGGCTTCAGCTTAGATGTCTTACCGTGAAGGAGACTATGAATAATGACCAAGTAGCACCCAATCATGATGAACAGAGGAATCAAGAAAAAGAAAATCAGTCGAGTGAAGTTCAGCACGTTAATGGCTTTTAAGTGGATGATGTCAGAAACCTTGAGGCAGGTGGCAGTGGTGGAGGCTTTATCTGGGTCTTCATAGAGCAGTAGGAGTGGGATGGTGGTTGTCAGGGTCATTATCCAGACTCCCACACACGCTAGCATGGCCTTGCATGTGTTTTTAAGTTCCTTGGTGTATTTCGGCTGTACAATGGCCATGTATCTGTCGGCGCTAATGAGAGCAAAAAGCCATAGAGCAATACTTGGATAAAACACTGTGAGAGCCCCAAGAATCTGGCAGAAGTACTCTCCAAACGGCCATTCACCTTTTGCATAATAAAACATTTGAAAGGGTAAGCTCATGATAAATATCAAGTCCAGTAGTGCCACATTCATCATATAGATGGTTACAGTGGTTCTCTTCTTGGTGGTACAACTGAAAACCCATAAGGCAGTGACATTAACAAACAAGCCAGTTATGAAGATACAGCTGTAGAAGACAAGGGCTGCTATTTTGTATTCGTCTGGATATGGCTCGATAGAAGGGCCAGGTTGAGCTTGATTGTGAGGGGTGGTCATCGTATAGCTTGTTGTGGGCATGACACTTAGAAACTGTAAAATAGTTAAGAATAGGAGGAATAAAACTCTTTGTTGAAAAAATAAATGCTTAACATTCTCACACTCGACTTGGCATATCAGTGGATTTTAATTTTGACAGTATTTTATGTCATAGAGTCAGTATATGTGTCTTAGTATTTATTAAGAAATACACTCCCTAGGTATTATTACTAATATGTACTAACATATTAGTGTATTAAGATGGTCTGGTGTGTCATGATGCACTGGCAAATGTATTCATTTTCTCTCTGTAGTGTGAAATTGGGTAGCAGTTGTGCCTATGGTAGGTATCCTTTGTTTGGGACTAATTGGGGAAAGGCCATTCTGAATTTTGAATCTTAGAAAGTATTGATAGCTTGCCACTTTTTATCATCTTCATTCTGTTTAAATATTTGGTAACCCAGATTAGTAATGTCCAAATAATGAATTTTTACTCATTAAATATAATTTTAATATATAAATTATGTATTGGAAAACTAATAAAGAAACCATATAACTGGTTGCTTACTGAATATTCACAGTAATTCTCATTTGAGAGCAGGAACTTTTCCTTTTTACTGCTGAATCCCCACTGCCTGGTGAGGACATAGTAGATACTCAGTAAGTAATATTTGCTGAATTGACGGATAAGTGAAGGAAGGAAACTTTGGCGGGGTTACCCATAGCAAGCACTCTCTAGTTTGTCAATGAAGGCTTGCTTCATTGGCCATCAAACCGTTTTTTTTTTTTTTTTTTTTTAAGTGGCAAACACTTCTTCATAGTATTATGTTCTCTCTAGATTATCATAGGTCTAGAAACAGCAGTGTCTTGTGCCATGGTATACAGATCAAGAACTTTACTCTCTCTGTTTTTTTTTTTTTTGGCCACACCTTGCGGCATGAGGGATCTTAGTTCCCCGAGCAGGGATCGAACCCGTACCCCCTGCACTGGGAGCGCAGTCTTAACCCCTGGACTGCCAGGGAAGTCCCACAAGAACTTGACTCTTAAAACAATAGATGGGCTAGTTTTTAATGCACAGTTGGGAGTGCCTAATGCTGAGTCTTCCAGATGGTGTTTACCAGTGCCCCAGAAGCGGATTACACTCCTTGAGAATAAGATATTGCTCGTGTGGTAACTTTCACGCCCTCACTCTACCGAGATCCAGAGGCGTAAGTATTATTTGTCAAATTTAATTTTAAAAAAGGAATCTCAAAGACAAATAGTTATTAGTAAGAAGTCACTCAGTAACTTTATGTGTTTGCAGAAACTAATTTCCACCCCCCCAAATGCCCATTTCTACTGGAAAGGAGTTTAGCTGTGACCCCCTCAGTGTGAAACTTCTATCACCCACGATATAACATCAACAACAGTGATTTTAAAAATAGACTCGCTACAAAGAGATGGAACCTTGTGGCATCCCCCTTGAAATATGGAGGTGTAAGAAAAGTTTCCCTCAAAAATGTCACTTTGCAGAATGGTCTGTCTCTCATTCACCCCTGAGTCTCTCTTTAGTGAAAACTGGGGGAGGTTAGCCATCTGGTAGTGGCATCATGGGCTGTAATTTAAAATTAATTTGAGCAGTTGCTGAGGACAAACACAAGCTATGAATTTGTTTTCTTCTCCCCCCTTTCTTCCCTTCCTACCTTCCTGACTGTAGCGAGTTTGCCAAATATTTAGGTTAAATATGATTTTGGAGTAGAATTCTATATATTTAAAAGCCTGTATTTATTAAAATTTCCAAATATTGTATTGACTAGAATATTAATTTCTATAAAATGAGAAAAATACTACATAGAAAAATTAAATCTCTAGTATTACCATACAAAGGAAAATAATTTTAGAGACTTGACTCATTTTTAACTTTCCATGAATTTTTAAATAGTAAAAATTGTAATGTAAATGACATTTTGTATCCTTTTTTCTTTTGTATCAGAACTCCCTCCACCCATCCTTATTCCCGAATTTTGTCACAGAAATTCCTTACTTACAAACCATTTTTGAGTAAATCTTTTTCCCCTCATTGAATTCAAGCTGACTTTATGTCACCAACAGTTGTGTTCATTTGCTTAAGGTTAACTAAAATATGTGTGATGTATGTGTTTTAAAGGCATTACCATATAGGTTGTACTCTGTACACACAGATAAATTTTTGGATAAATATTGAAAAGTGATTGGCTTTTAAGTGAGCATTTTAAAAACTTTGGATTCCATGATTAGCTATAGTCTTTTCTTAAAAGCCTTTAAGTACATTCTGTGAAACAATGTAATTGAAACCAGGTGACAAAGACTCCTAAAGATATTTCTGACTTATTGTATCAACATTTTCTTTAAGTTGAAAAAATTTACATTTACTATTAATGTAAAACAGTATTGAAAATAAATGAAACATGTTAATAATGTAGGAAGATGACAGTATATCCCATTTGAGGGTCCTTCACCAACATAGTTTCAGTAATATATTATTAAAATAAAACAAAGATTTTGAGATTTAGTAAATAAGTACAGCATTATTTCTGATAATCTGTGATGAAGTTAATTAAATGCTACTTACCTCCTGTCCATCAAAAGGCTGTGTTTGAGAGGAACATTTCTCGGTATACCCAGTTCTGTAAAAGATTTCTTTGAGTTGCTTGTGTTAAAACAGCTCTTTCTAGAAATGGTGTATTTAAGAAATGCTGTATTTCTTTTGTTTTAGGTTCTTCCGTTGCTTTAAGAAGTTGTTTCAAATATAATACTCGGTATAGGAGTTGGTACTTGTTCAGCTGTAATTGCTGCTTTGTCTCTTTCAGGAAGTACTCTCTGAAATAAGGCTTTTTCAACTTATGACTTTGCCCTGGATGTGGTTTTTCTCTTTCACAAATGATTTGTTTATGAAGTCATTCTTAGCATAAGCTCCCCATGAAATGATGGCATATATTTAAGAGAATCATACAGAAAGGAGAAAATGTCTTCAGTTTGTTTACTTAGTGCTTAAAGTCTGCATCATCTGTTGAAAGAGAATGAGATTTGATGCTGACTGAATAGAATTCATAGTATAACTTAGTTTCTAAGCTGTGTGACTTTGTTTAGTTACTTAAGCACTCTGAGCCTTTGTTCCTGCTTAGTTTCTATAGTGCTAAAATAGAGATAATACCCATCTGGTAGGATTGTGAGGACTCTAAACCAGAGAAGCCCAAGGGCTAACCTGGCACCTAGTAGGTAACTTCCAAACAGCGTTAACCCTTTACTACAAAGTTCCTAAAATCATTGAATATCTGCTTTTTACTGCTAAACCATTTCTTTTGTGTGTGTGTGTGTGTGTGTATGTGTGTGTGTGTGTGTGTGGTGTGTGGGCCTCTCACTGTTGTGGCCTCTCCCGTTGTGGAGCACGGGCTCTGGATGCGCAGGCCCAGCGGCCATGGCTCACGGGCCCAGCCGCTCCACGGCATGTAGGATCTTCCTGGACCGGGGCACGAACCCGTGTCCCCTGCATTGGCAGGCGGACTCTCAACCACTGCGCCACCAGGGAAGCCCTAAACCATTTCTAAATGGTAGAAATTTTGGGACCCTCAATTATTTGCTTCTGCTTTTCATATACCTTTACCTACTTTGGTTTGCTTTATTTATTAAGTCCCCAGTGCTTCATATCCCTTTTCTATCACATGGACATCTAGAAATAATTCCTTTTGCAAAAACATCCCTACAACTTGTTAAGAACTTTGGAAGTCTTTAGTGGAATAATTTACATATTAGGAGTATTTTAACCTAAGAAGGGAAGTGAGACCAACGAAAAGGGAAGTGAGCAGCCCCAATCGTTGCCTGCCCGCCTAGTTACATTACAGTTTTTACTTTCTCTTTTCTTTTAAAAAAATCATAATTTCATTTGCTTGTACTAAAATTTTAATTATCTTTATACTTGGTTATGCGTGATTTATCAGCCTTTAAAAGGTACATGAACTTAACTGGTTTTTTAATTTAAGACAGTTTGAGGGCACATGCTCCTTTTTTTTTTCTTCCTCAGACAAAACCGTAGTAAATCTGTGACTTATAAATTGTTGAAATCCTTTCCTTTGGTGATTAAAGTACTTTTGATTATGTTAATGCCAGAGTAATGGGTTTTAGAAGCACAAGCAACAGCCACAGCAACTATTTCTTGTGTAAATGAGGATTTGAGGCCCAGAGAGGTCCAGTGACTTGCTGCAGAACTCAGACAACCAGGCCCAGCCTCTTCTCTGCCAAGTTCAGTGCCCTCCCTTTTCTGCCCTAGCTGCTATAAAGACTTCTCGTTGTGAGGTGATTACATTGATTTATTCACTAGACATGATTTGCTCATTGCTGAATTACAGTAATCAGTTTTTTATACATGGAGTTATGTTTCATATGCAGGATAGGAGTTTGATATTTCACTTGGAGATAGGAACCTCTTATCTGCAGATCCAATCTTTTCATTGTGTTAATTTCATATAGCCTATGACAGGTCTTCTAAAATTCAGTATTGATTCGTGTTCTCTGTGCTGCTGAAATCAACAGGCACAGGGAAGGCATATATCTCATTAAGACAAATCCCCTTGTACACAGGGAGATTCTTCTTCCTGACTTGCCAGTCTCTCAGAGAGAGGTACCCAGGGGCACAGCTTGAAGGTGGGTCCCGCCTTTCTCTCCATCTTTGCCTTACGGGATTTCCTACTCCTGGCCTTTCACAGGCTGTTCCACCAACAGCTGTGACATTCCTTCCCACCGCACTCCCATCTCTTGGCTTGGCCGGCTGCTATTTATCTTAAAAGTTTTAGCTTAGATGTTGCCTTTCCCAGGAAGTTTTCTCTGACCCCTGAAGCTGGTTGGTTATTCGCCCCTGTAAGGTTCCTTAGCACTGGATTCTTACCCCTGTAGTGGCTTGTGTTTGTATTATTATTGGGAGTTTATTTGCCTTTTATCCTTCACTACATTGAGGTCCTTAAGGGTTTGCATGTGTTGTATATGTATGTATTTAACAGGCAGTTAGGAAATACTGGTTGAATGTGTGACTGAAAAAGTAGGTGAAGAAATGGAGGGTCGAATTATTGAGCCCAGTGTCAGCATCAGGGACACTTTGACTTGCTAATGTGAGGGGAACCTGCCAGTCACAAGGCAGACTGGAGGCAAGACCCACTCTCCTTCTCTCCATGACCCTGCAGCACTTAGCATTGTTCTCTGTGTTCCTGGCTCGTCACACAATAATTTTATGTTGGAAAAGAATTACAGTTAAAAAAAAAAATTCCCCAAACCATTTGGCAGCAAGTAAGTAAACAATGGATCAAGAATTAAACTTTTATACTGTCTGGTTTGCCTCTTTAATACTTGAACCTAATGAAATTTTTATTCAAATAGAAGAGCTTATCTCATTTGGGGACCATTCATGCAGCTTTAATTTCCTCACTTATTTTGGGATATGAGTGAAAGAAATTTTTCCCCTTGCAAAAGAGGGATTTCACAGAGTTTTCTTCACTTTATAAAGTCATCTGTTTTAGCTCCTTTTTGAATTCTGGTTTAGATGCTAAAAGCCCTAAATGAATTTTTATTTTAATACTCGAGCCCAGTTTTAGAGTGAATATAATCTAGTTATAATTAGTTATAATTTAGTTAAGCCAATTTTATAATTATCAGAAAGGATGTAGTTAATAGACTTACACAGTAAATCCCCATTATAAAAACATGCTCTTTGGGACTTCCCAGTTGTTAACAATCCACCTTCCAATGGGGGGAACACAGGTTCAGTCCCTGGTCACGGAACTAAGTAAGATCCCACATACTGCGGGGCAACTAAGCCCGTGTGCTCTAGAGCCCGCTCACCACAACTAGAGATCCTGTGCGCCACAACTAAGACCCGACACAGCCAAATAAATAAATAAATAAATATTAAAAAAAAAAAAAAAGAAAACATGATGTTATATCAGAGATTTGTCTATGCCACAGATAAAATTGTATTTCTCGTTCTTAACACGTTTCTCTGTACCTCAGCAAGTGTGAGTGAGGCTTCTCCTAGTTCCTCAGACCAGTATTGTGATGAGGGGCCCACTGTAGTTACTGTTTATCTTTCCCAGCTCAGGTGGCCATCAGCACACACAGCCAGAGCAGTTGGTAGACAGCCAGTCCCCAGAAAGGAGAGGTGGTGAGGGACATGGGGGGAGCCCCAAACTAGGGTGAAAATATTATCATTTGGCCCTGACGGTCTCCCACTTTGATCTTATGGAATCTTTGTACCATACCCCTTTCTTTTTCAAGCTTGCATCTAAACTCACTGCTCTTTTTTTTTTTTTTTTTTTTTTTTTGAGGGGCAGATATATTGAATAGTGGTTTCTGGATAAAGAAGACTGAGATACTATTTGTCTAAATCTATTTTATTTTAAACCCAGCAACTTACAGCTGTAGCCAAACTAGTATGGACCTCCTTTCCACTTGACTTCCTAAATTGTATTATAAATTTAACATTTCCCAAATTCCTTTTCCCTGGCAATTTTTGTTCAGTTTCACAATTTCACAGACATACAGACAATCAGATGATTACTTACCTCACAGCAAGCAAGTTGAACCCAGATAACCAAAATGATAGATAATTCTAAAACTAAAGTAAATAATTAATTCTAAAAATAATTAATTCTAAAAATAATTCTAAAAATAAAATTGATCTAAATTGGCAATCAAAGTAGAGTTCCCTAAAGATATTAAAGATTCTTTCACTTAGAGGATCTTAGGAGAAGGCATCAACATGACAGTGAAATCATTCCTGGACCCACCAAAATCCCAGGCCAAGAGTTTGCAGGGTGACGTCTCACTAACTGCATGGAGAGCCATTCATTGGTCCCCGGGCACAGACAATTAATTGGAACTCTCTGGGTATTGTGATGTACATGGCCACCTCGTACAGATTCTGATCTCACAGTTAAAGGAGACATGTAGAGGGAGATGAGTTTCTAGGGGAAGATATCTAGTAATATGGTGAAGTAGCAGCGTAGAAGAAAAAGGTATTGTGGAGAGTCAGGATTGGTAAAGAAATGAGAGGTGTGTTATTGAGTTACTTAAATCCAAACTTGTATACTGGTGTGTGTGATGGAGGATTTTAGTATCAGGCATCTGTATACTAAAAAGTAACAACATGTCTATAGGTTGAAGTTTGTTGGTTTAAAAAGTTACTTAAGATTTTTTATTATCTCTGCCATTACTCTTATCTGTATTATCAGAGGTGAACAATCATTAAGCAGAGGTCTAAGTGCTTTACATGCTTCACTGAATTTAATCATTATGCCAGCAGCAAAGTATGTTGAGGACGCAATAGTTGTATGGATGGTGTAACCCAGGGATATTTACTCAGGAGTCTCAGATTGTGAGATTGTGTTGTACTCTTTCTGTACTATGGTATTGTACTTTGTTTTAGTAAATTTTGTTGAAGTTGGTCCTACTTAATAGAGAATAATCAGAATAGTAATTTGATCTGTAGCAAAAAAACCTTCTGAGGGAATAGACCATCCTTTCCTTTCCCTGTTTCTCACTAATGAGTTGATATTCCCAAGGAAAGATTTTGTAACTGGATTCTGTCAGCCTGTAAGTTTAATTTTGGGAGGGAGATCTCTGCCATTCGGTGAGCCAAAGACTTTAAAGCACTCAAAAATGGGTATATCCAAAAGGTTGGTAAACATGTATAAGTATGCTGGACCTCATAAGTAATCAGGGAAGCGAAAATTAAAACCATAATAAGGATGTTACTACCCACTCACCAAAATGGCTACAGTGAAAAAGACTAACAACAAGAAGTGCTGGCTGAGTAGTATTCCATTATACGTACTTGGCCAACACTGGAGTATTACTTGTCCATAAAAAGAAACGAAATTGAGTTATTTGTCTTGAGGTGGATGGACCTAGAGTCTGTCATACAGAGTGAAGTAAGTCAGAAAGAGAAAAATAAATACCATATGCTAATGCATATATATGGAATCTAAAAAAAAAATGATACCGAAGAACGTAGTGGCAGGGCAGGAATAAAGACATAGACATAGAGAATGGACTTGAGGACACAGAGGGGAATGGGGAAGCTGGGGCAAAGTGAGAGTAACATCGACATATGTACACTACCGAATGTAAAATAGCTAATGGGAAGCAGCAGTATACCACAGGGAGATCAGCTCGGTGCTTTGCAACGACCTAGAGGGGTGGGATAGGGAGGGTGGGAGGGAGACGCAAGAGGGAGGGGATATGGGGATGTATGTATGCATGTGGCTGATTCACTTTGTTGTGCAGCAGAAACTAACACAGTACTGTGAAGCAATTATACTCCAATAAAGATCTATTTTAAAAAAAAAGTGTTGGTGAGGGTACAGAGCCTGACTGGTGGGAGCTTAAATTTGGAAAACAGTTGGATAGTAAGTACTAAAATGAAGATGCACACACCCTAGGACTCACAGTCCACTCCTAGGTAGAAATGCGTGTTCCTGTGCACCAGGAGTTAGAGATAAGAATGTTCACAGTAGCATTATTTCTAATCGCTCCAAATTAGGGACAGCCCACATGTTCAGCAACTGGAGAGTGGATAGATCAGTTGTGTCGACAAACAGTTGACTGCTTTTCACAATCAAAATGAATCACATAGAAGGCGCATGGAACAACACAGGCAAATCTTGTGCATATGGTGTTAAGTGAAAAAAGCCAGACATGAAGGAATTCATATTGTACTATTCCGTTTATATGAATTTCAGAAAGCAGACCAAACTGAAATAAAGAGTTGAGGGCTTCGCGCATAGGCGATAAAAACTTTTGGTGGGTTGCAGGAGCGTGTAATACGTGGGGCACACGGGAGAGCTCCCAGGATGCTGGGAAGTTCTGTTTGTTGAACTGAGTGCTAATTATTTTAGTGTTTGTTCTGTGATAATTCATTAAGCTGTCTATTTTTGTTTTGCCCTTGTATCTGTAAGGGTCTCAATAGAAAACAGATGGCACACTTAAACTAGAGTAATTCAAGGGCTTATGTATAAAAATCTAATGACAAAAGAATGGAACCTAGTGACAAAAGGGGGACCTTTGGCAGGACTGTTGCCTTGTTGTGCCCACCACCTTTAGGCCCAAAGAGGTTAAGGAAGGGAGAGGGTACTAGAACCTGGAGGGGTCACCCCTGGAGAGTCAGCTGCCTTGGAAACAGTAAGTGTGAAGGAACAAGGGACAAGGGGAGGAAGTCCCCTGGCCTCAGGCTCCTCCTCGCCCGGATGTCCTCTGAGGCGCTAGCAGAACTCAGCAGAAGCCAGGGGGCCCTTGAGCCTTTGGGTGGAACCTGTACCCTCAGCCTCAGGAACAGAGCAGGGTGGAGAAGAGAAAAGAAGCAAGTGGATTTTTCCAGCATGCTGGGTTTTCTGTATGAGTGTTACATTTTATATCAAAGAGGTTTCTTTAAAAAAGCTTAGGCTTTGAGTTGGCAAAACTGGGTTTGAGGGTATCTGCTTCTAAGTTGTTTCCGTGAGAAATTTTTTTTAAACACCTTGAGTCTCATCTCATCTGTGAATCATCTATTCTTAACTGTGAATCATCTCATTCTTATAGCTTGTGTAAAGTACATGTTTTAGACACCAAATACTAGTTTTCATTGTCTCTCTCCTGCCTGAAATCTCTTTTTTTTCTTTGCATCATATTTTTCCTGGGAATTTTCAGACTGGGAGTGAATAGCAGTGCAAGAGGTCTGTCTATGCTACTCATTAATTAGCTGAGTTATTGTTTTTAAAAGTTACTTAATTTTCTCTGATCATGACTCTTCCCAGCTGGAAGAAAGGGGAATTGGGATGAGGCTTTCTCGAAGGGCTTCCCACCTCTGGCATTATACATTTCTAAGGAACTCTTCCCACTGCAGTGCGTATTTTATCTTTGTCTCCTTTTGAATTTTTGTAGGACTGGAGATGAGAGACATAGGATAGTACTTGGGCCTCTGTGCCCTCACAGCTTCTGCGTGGAACCCCAAATGTGTCCAGGAGTCATTTAGTCAAACCTCATTGCAGGGAGCCTTGAATGTGTTTGTTGGTATTTGGGTCCTACTTGAAACTCAGAGCACCCAGAACCCTGTGGGGGTCCCACTAATTCCTGGCCTTTGCCTTCCTTTCATATCCTTTATTGTGTTGATTTCTTTAGTGTGTATTTTTTTTTAATTTTTAAATTGAAGTATAGTTGATTTACAATGTCAGTTTCTGGTGTACAGCAAAGTGATTCAATTATGTATATATATATTCTTTTTCATATTCTTTTCCATTATGGTTTATTACAGGATATTGAATATAGTTCCCTGTGCTCTGCAGTACGACCTTGTTGTTTACCTTGGAGTGTATATGTTTTAAATCTTATTTAAAATTTATCTTTAAGTCAACTTAATCTTTTTTTTTTTTTGGTACGCGGGCCTCTCACTGTTGTGGCCTCTCCCGTTGCGGAGCACAGGCTCCGGACGCGCAGGCTCAGCGGCCATGGCTCACGAGCCCAGCCGCTCCGCGACATGTGGGATCCTCCCGGACCGGGGCACGAACCCGTGTCCCCTGCATCGGCAGGCGGCCTCCCAACCACTGCGCCACCAGGGCAGCCCAAGTCAACTTAATCTTAACATATTTGATATTATTTATTCTTTAGACATTTAAACATTTCTAGTAGACTGTTAGATTGTTCCAGCTAATTTGCCTATCTACTTTTAACCCTTTTTCCTTTAACCATTACTTTTGTAAGTGGCAAGCAGGAAGTGCGGCTGTGAGGATGGGCCGGGCCCAGGGCTGCCCAGCTCCTAAGCCTGCGAGGCTACCCGCTCTGTCCGTTGCCCTCCGCCACCCTCTCAGGAGAGCTGTCGTTCTTGGTGGTGGAGAACCTCCTTGAGACATTATAATCCGCCTGCAGAGGAAGATGTAAAAATTGTGCGGGGTCTTTGTTTCTTTGGTAATAAATCTGTACTCGTCTGCGTTACTCAGAATTGTTGTTTACCAGAACTCTCCCTCTTACGCTTAAAAATTAGTCTAGCCCCAGTGACAAATCAGTTGAATTTTTGCAACCATGGTATCTCCTTATTGCTAATGCTTTTCACATGGATATTCTTTACGAGAAGTTTATGGCTTTTAACTCATATGGCCTTTTGCCATCCACAAGCCGTGCTATCTGAATAAGTATCTTAACAGAAAAGGGAAGGAAGTGGGTGGGTAGTACCACCCTCAGAGACCTGCAGGGCGGCCTGCTGGTGCGCATTTGGACGGAGGGACATACATCCTTGGCTTCAGCCTGCCTCTAGTGGAGGATTTATTCTTCTAATGTTAATGTAGTTCTTTATTTGGGGATCAGTAATCCTAGGTTTTTAGAGTTGGGAGTAGGAGGTGTCCATGGCTCTCTCTTTTACAGTTGTGTTTTTATTCATCCCTTGCTCGTACTCTCATCTCATGTATTATTCTTCATATTTTGTGTCTGTCTCGTTGACAGGGACCTGGTGCCTTCGTCTTCACATGTGTCAGAGCACATAGCATAGTGCTTCACACACAGTAGACCCTCAGAAAATAGGCTTTTTGATCTGACAAGTGTTTGTGTGTTTCTTTTTCTAAAGGAAAGAAAACTATACGGTGTCCCCCCAGAATGAAAGCCTAATGTTTCTAAATAGATAGGATCACAAAGACAATATCAAGCAAAAGAGTGAGACGAGATAGATTAGAGTTGGCTGAGGAGAGGCCCTAGGGCGAAGGTGTTTCGGCAAGATAAATATTTGCGGTATCAGAAAAGTTAATACAATTTATTTCATGTAGGAGGACTTACACATGTGTAAGCTCATGTATGTTTTCCACTGTTCCATACTGATTGACCTCCAAGGTTGTTTTGACATAAACACTGTGCTTTTACTGCCACCTACAGGTGACAGTGGGTCGTGGAGCTCTTCACCTTGACCCGATTTGAAGTCTTGTTGAGATTGAAATCAATGTTTTAAAAGCTGTTAATTGGTAGAAGATAGTACATATATTTTAATGTTAATTTCCCAATATTTCTGTATTATACAGAATTATGTAGTAGACATATCCTTATTCCTCTAAAACGTTTTGGCTTAGAGACCATTTCTGCCTTCATGGGAAGCATTCTGTCGTTTTTAGGAAAGTGTTTTCCTCTGTAGGACCATGTATTCCTGGGCTAGGGCCTTGAGAAGATTCCACTTTAAATGTTATTTGTGCCTGATGTTCTACTAAGAGTTAAACATAAAGGTGACCTTGGGACAAATTTGATATGGTTTAAATGTTTTTTAATTGTAGTAAAATGTACACAACATAAAATTTACTGTCTTAACCATTTTTAAGGTACAGTTCAGTAATGTTTGAAGTACATTCACATTGTTGTGCAACCTGTCTCCAGAACTTCTTTCCTCTTCCCAAACTGAAACTCCATGCTCCTTGAACAACTCCCATCCCTCCCTCCAGCACCTGGCAACCACCATTCTATTTTCTGTCAGTGAATTTGCCTACCCTATATACCTCATGTAAGTGGAATCGTACAATATTTGTCTTTTGTGATTGGCTTATTTCACTTAGCATAATGTCCTCAAAGTCCGTCCATGTTGTAGCATGTGTCAGAACGTCCTTCCTTTTTAAGGATGAGTAATATTCAGTTGTATGTATATATTACATTTTATTTATCCATTCATCTGCTGATGGATACTTGGCTTTCTTCCACCTTTTGGCTATTGTGACTAATGGATGTACAGATATCTCTTTGAGACCCTCCTTCAGTTCTTTTGGTAATATATCCAGAAGTGGAATTGCTGGGTCATGTGGTAATTCTATTTTTAATTTTTTAAGGAACCACCGCACTATTTTCCATGGAGCTGTACAATTTTACATTCTCAGCAGCAGTGCACAAGGGTTCCAGTTTCTCCACATCCTTGCCAACACTTTTTTTCTGTTTTGTTTTGTTTTGATAGTAGCCATCCTGATGAGTTTGAGACGGTACCTCATTGTGGTTTTGATTTCCATTTCCCTGATGATGATTGACATTGAGCGACTTTTCATGTGCTTGTTGGCCATTTATACATCTTCTTTACAGAAATGTCTATTCAGGTCCTTTGTGCATTTTTTTAATCAGTTTTTGTGGTTGTTGTTAACACGTAGGAGTTCTTTATATTTTCTGGGTAATGACCCTTTATCAGATAATATGATTTGCAAATATTTTCTCTTATTCCATAGGCTGCCTTCTTGCTCTGCTTGTTTCCTTTGATGTAAGGAAGTTTTTTGGCATGGTTTTAGGTCCACCCATTTATCATATTCTCATGATAAGGATGAATTGAAATGCTTTAAAACTTTAAATGTTAAGATAGGGTAGAGGGGGCTTCCCTGGTGGCGCAGTGGTTGAGAGTCCGCCTGTGGATGCAGGGGACACGGGTTCGTGCCCCGGTCTGGGAGGATCCCACATGCCGCGGAGCGGCTGGGCCCGTGAGCCATGGCCGCTGAGCCTGCGCGTCCGGAGCCTGTGCTCCGCAACGGGAGAGGCCACAACAGCGAGAGGCCCGCATACCGCAAAAAACAAAAAAAAAAAAACAAAAAAAGATAGGGTAGAGGGCTTCCCTGGTGGCGCAGTGGTTGAAAGTCCGCCTGCCGATGCAGGGGACACGGGTTCGTGCCCCGGTCCGGGAAGATCCCACATGCCGCGGAGCGGCTGGGCCCGTGAGCTATGGCCGCTGAGCCTGCACGTCTGGAGCCTGTGCTCCGCAACAGGAGAGGCCACAACAGTGAGAGGCCCGCGTACCGCAAAAACAAAAAAAACAAAACAAAACAAAAGATAGGGTAGAATAGATTTTCCTCAGTAAAATCCGTTTGTCCTTTAGAGACTTTCCCCAATGACTTAATCTGAAGAGTATTTATCTCCAGTCCTCAACACCTTTCCTTCATCCGGGAGGGTGTAAAGCAGGGTGAACAGAAACAAGCTGTATCCCAGAATTGGCTCACTTCAGAGCCTTTCACTCACAAGTGCTTCCTTCTTATGCTCTGGAAATTGTTTGTCTCTATTATTACAATAATATGCAAATGAAAGAACATTGACCTTTCTATAGTGTTCTTATTCCCTGCTGGGCCTGATTAATATGTATCAATGATTGCCTTGAAAATGCAGCATGTTTGCAAATGAAATTTGCAAATTACAAAAGCTTGGGGAGATATTTTAATAATAGTAGAGCAAAGAAACCCCGGAACACAGTGGCTCAGAGAACACAGGTGTCTGTTTCTCTTTTGTAACATCCCTGGTGGGCAGGTGGGCTCTGTTCTAGGAAGTCATTGGGACCGAGCTGGTAGGGCAGCTCTGTCATCCTCACCATGTGCCCTGCAAGGTTTCCATTTCTAGCAATAGGGAGGAATCAGAAGGGAAGTCCAGGATAAGGGACTGCTCTTTCACCAGGTACTTTGGAAGTTGTACATGTCACTGCTGCTCATACACCATTGGTCACGTGGCCACACCTAATCGTAGGGGAGGCTGGGAAACTAGCTCTAGCGAGGGAGCCAAGTCCCTGGAGATAAGGGAGAATGGGTCTGGGGGGAACTGCTAGCAGTCGCCTTCAAAGACCAAGAGCTGTAATACATTAACTGGTTTAGCGAGTTATGGGCTCTGTGATCAACGTATAAAACACTGAAGAGAGAGAACATCAGGTCTTTCTCTTTAGCCTAAACAATCAACTGCAGAGTCACTGAACATCAGGATGGCTGTTTCGGTAGCTGTGTGTCTGGAAAAGCTAAGGGAAGCCTGTGAGATGGCATTGTGATGTGACTACCAGTTGACACCGATGTGCTCATGGATGCTGTAGGTAGTATGACAGGGCAACAAGCACGGCTCTGGTGGTCCTCGTCCGCAGCAGAACAGGGAGGGGATGCAGACCTGCCATGTGAGGAACAGTTGAGAGAGCAGGCAGTGTTGATCCTGGAGAGGAGAAGACGGGGCAGGAGAACAGTCTTCAGCTGTTGAAAGGGACTACAGTATGAAAGAGGGGTTAAAAACTGGGCGGGGGGGCATGGCCAAGGGTGAAGTAAGACTTCAGAGATGCTGCAGGAGGTTATTGGGCTTGGTAAGGGGTAACTCAGAGGCACTCACTGTCTCGAGGCAAAGTGATTCCCTTGGGAGGTGTTGACTTGCAGACACTGAAGATACTCAAGCAGTGGCTGGAAAAGCACCAGGCAGGGATGTCCAGTAAATCCACACGTTGGGCAGGTGGCAGGAGTGAAATCTCCGTGAAAGCCCTTGAAACTCTGAGCATCTCTGCTCGTGTGCGCTTCCTTACTGTGGGATTCGCTGGTAGGCTTAGAGAACTAGAGACATTCATAGGAGTCTAGCAGAGGGACAGTGTTTCCCAGGAAGTTCTGTGCAGCCCAGCAGCGGTATAGCAACCTTGTTCTCCTATTCTCTAAATAACAAAGACATAAGTATTCATTAGTGGATGAATAGATTAAAAAAATGTGGTACGTGTATGTACACACACACACACACACACACACACACACACACACACACACACAGACACACACACACACACCGGAACATTTATTTGGCTATATAAAAAGGAAATCCTGTCATTTGCAGCAACGTGGACAGACCTTGAGGGCATTAGGCTAAGTGAAATGAGTCAGACAGAGAAAGACAAATACTGTATGATCTCACTTACATGGGAAATCTTAAAAAAGCTCACAGATATAGAGGATAGATTGACAGAGGTGGGAGGTGGGTGGCAAAATGGGTGAAGGGAGGTCAAAAGGTATAAACTAAAACTACAGAACTCCTGAGGATCTAACATACAGCACGGTGGCTGCAGTTCATAATGCCGTATTGCATATTTGAAAGTTACGAAGAGAATAGATCTCAAAAGTTCTCATCAGGACTTCTGGGGTTGGTGAACTCACGGAGATTCAGGGAGAGTGGAGAGTGACGCACTTGGAGGGAGCATGGAAGCTCCGTGTCCTTGCCCTATATCTTGCCCTATGCATCTCTTCCATCTGGCTGGTCCTGAGTTATATCCTTTTATAATAAACTGGTAATCTAGTTAAAGAAAAAAAGGTTTCATCACAAGAAAACACAGTTTTGTAACTTTGTGTGGTGATGGACGTTAATTAGACTTACTGTGGTGATCATTTTGCAATATATACAAGTATTGAATCATTCTGTTGTACACCTGAAACTAATATAATCTTTCATGTCAATTATACTCAATAAATATAACAAGAACATAATTCACTGCAGTAGATTATTATACTAGTGAAATAAACTATTTGTAAAATGAAGAGGTTTTTTTTCCTATATAATCTACATGATTGCTTTTGCTTATGAACAAAGAATTTTTTTTTTTTTTTTTTTTTGCTGTACGTGGGCCTCTCACTGTTGCGGCCTCTCCAGTTGTGGAGCACAGGCTCCGGACGTGCAGGCCCAGCGGCCATGGCTCACGGGGCCAGCCGCTCCGTGGCATGTGGGATCCCCCCCGGACCGGGGCACGAACCTGTGTCCCCTGCATCAGCAGGCGGACTCTCAACCACTGCACCACCAGGGAAGCCCCAAAGAACATTTTTAAATTTTTGAAGTATATACTTCCAGAAAATACTTTATAAATACTTAAAATTAAAGAGAAACAGAATGAAAAAGATCTTGACAAAATTAAAATTTAGGGTAAAATGACTAGAACTAAATAATGAGTTCGTAGGGTGACATCTTTGAAACATATGTAAAATAAAATATCCAAAATAATTTATATTTTTCATATATTACTAACAATTCTTATAGAACTTTAATATGAACGGTTTAAGCTTCCATGTTAAGGATATTTTTCCCTTTCTGAGTGAGCACATAAGCAGTTTAATTGGCTTTGCCTGCAGTCACGTGATGAACCATTAGATGGCAGTGTTAGGCAGAATTTGATAAAAACTAAATCTACTCTGAAAATTATTAAATGGGACTCAAATGGTGAAATAGTTTTGTAATAAAAAAATACTAGAGAGATATTGTGGTTTATACAAACAGCTTGAACAGTTTGATACCCTGTGACTGTCTTTAGAGCCTGTATACAGTAGTTAGAATTTAAAATGGGTATTGTATATGTGTGTTTATTTATTCCTAAATTACATGGCAAATTATTTCAGACACCATTGGTATAACAATTGTGAAAATCCTATGATAAAAACGTAAGAATAATTTTAGGTTCTGATTATGAGTGGGCTCAATATAGCACAATTTCAAATTTATAATTATGCAAGATGAAGTAATACCCTACTTGGTCCCAATGCTAATCGTAAGAAAAAAAAATACTGTTATCTGGGCTAACCAAAGAGAATTATGAGCAGAGATTTTTGTCAAAGGGATACAGTAATATTGTTTTATGTTTTGTTTCTCTGAAGTCTTATATGAGGCACAAGCTATATTTTTACCAGAATGCACATGTATGTAAAAGTTAATAAGAAAACACTTGGAATTTAGCAGAGGTGATAATATAATACTATGTTATAGTCATCAGCTTTTATTTTCCCAAATAATGTACCTTAGCTGATCCTTGGGCACAGAATGGAGTGGTAGATTTTAATGCCTACTTCTAGCATTTCTATACAATATCCAAGGGTATAGGTATCAGCAACAAATAGAATATTTTCAAAGCCCATAAACTGAGGAAGTAGGAGATAAGAGTTTGCCCTAAGACAAACTATATAGTTTCTATATATATTTAGAAATTGATGGTTAATGGTGTGGACATAATATCCTTCTAAGGAAGGATAAAAGTAAGGAACAGGAAGCTGAACTGTGAAGGGTGATTTTTACTATACTGTCTGTGTACTTTTAATAACTTAGAAAATGTTCTAATGTTTTATCTAAGTTATTTTTTGAAAAGTCAGCTTTAGTCTGACTTTAGTCTGAGTTATATCCTTGAAAATGGAAATGAAGGAATAATTTACACAGCAAGGAAAGGAATACCTTGACACTCCCTTGTATTATAAGGTAACACTTAGTAGTGTTTGAGCGTGCATGTATATATGCATGAATGAATGAGAGAATTCTACCTCATCTCTTACAAGAACGATCAGCTTCCTCTGATTTCTCTATTTCTTCATTCAACACATTTATTGAGAACCTGCTTTGTGGTAGACAGTATGTGTTCCGGGCTCTGAGGTTCCTACACTGATCAAAACAGACACAGTCTTTCTCATTGACTCTGCATTATAATCGGGGATAGAATGCAGTAAACAAGATAGCATAATATAAGGTGTGACGGGTGATGATATATGCTGTGTAAAAACAATTCCACCAGTCAGCAGGAAAGGGAATACCAGGGTGTAAGCATGGTCGCAGTTTCAAACAGTATGGTCAGGAAAGGCCTCGAGGACTCAAAGGGAGAGCCATGTGATCTGGGGCAGGGGGCGGTCTGGGGGTGGGGGGCGTTGTATTCCAGGTGTAGGGAACTGCCAGCACAAAGGCCCTCAGCTGGAGGCCTGACTCAGGCAACTGTGTAGCTGGAGCAGAGTAGGTGGGGGGAGGGGATAGGAGGAGGTGAAGCCAGGGTGGGGAGGAGAGGTCACCAGGCTTGCCAGGCCTTTGTACCAGCTTTAGCTTTTTTGTTTTTGTTTTTTTTTTTTTTTGCTGTACGCGGGCCTCTCACTGTTGTGGCCTCTCCCGTTGCGGAACACAGGCTCAGCGGCCATGGCTCACGGGCCCAGCCGCTCCGCGGCATGTGGGATCCTCCCAGACCGGGGCACGAACCCGTGTCCCCTGCATCGGCAGGCAGACTCTCAACCACTGTGCCACCAGGGAAACCCCCAGCTTTAGCTTTTACTCAGCGAGCAATAGGGAGCCCTTCATGATTCTTTGGGAGATGGAGGCATATTGGTCTATACTGGGTTTTTTTTTTTTATTATGGTTCCTATTCCTGTAAAAAAGTGTGTAATCGTTTTGCCCATTTACACATTGTTCTGTTACTTGTCGTTCTCATATTACCAAATTCTCCCTTAGGGCATTCTGTTGTTGCATCTTGTAGTTTGTGATTTTTCGTTGTGAACTTATTTTTTTTTAATTAATTAATTTATTTATTTTTGGCTGCGTTGGGTCTTGGTTGCTATGCGTGGGCTTTCTCTAGTTGCGGCGAGCGGGGGCTACCCTTCGTTGCGGTGCATGGGCTTCTCATTGTGGTGGCCTCTCTTGTTGCGGAGCGCGGGCTCTAGAACGCAGGCTCAGTAGCTGTGGCGCACAGGCTTAGCTGCTCTGTGACATGTGGGATCTTCCCGGACCAGGGCTCGAACCTGTGTCCGCTGCACTGGCAGGTGGATTCTTAACCACTGCGCCATCAGCGAAGCCCCATAGTGAACTTATATTCCGTGGGTTTTGTTTGCTGTGGGAGCCCTCACAAGCCCTAGCTCATGAAAGGATTTCTGTAGGAGGGCTTTGTGTTTACTCTTGCTGGGTCCCCAGGCGTTTTTGCTGTCCTGCAATAGCTTTTATGTTATTTTCTTACGTTAGTGTTCCCATGCCATTCAAGTGGGGTAAATCTAGACCACAAATTTAGGTATGATATTGGCCTTGGATTGTGATGATTTGTTGGGACTGTTTATTGTTTTCTTTCTTTCCCAAGGCCTCTCGTGTAAGCTAAATGTCTTCACCGCTTCAGCAGACTGAGTGGACTATTTTTAGCCTTCTCTGTAAAAGCATCTGTGCTCAGTCCTCCTCTTCTTCCTTGAGCAGCTTGAGGCCATGTCTCCTATCTTAGGCTGTATCTTAGCCTAAAAATTCAGCCCCCAACACCGGGGCATGTATTTAGTACCCTCCTTGGGGCGTCACTGAAGCAACACATGCTTTGATTTCTCTTTTTGTTCAGATATTTGGGATTATTATACAGAAATTTTTAAGCATATGCAAGCGTGGAGAGGGCACTATAATGAATCCAAGTTTCAACATCACCCAGCTTTGGTAATGATCAACTCACAGTCGTCTTGTTTTATCTGTATCTTCACTCACACTTACGTGATTCTAATGAACCCCTGATGGACTTGCTGTGGCCTCTTAACCAGGTGCAAAATATAGGGTCGTAGGGCGTGTGTGTGTGTGTGTGTGTGTGTCTGTGTCTGCTTTTTGCTCTCTATTCTATGCCATTGGTCTCTTTATCTGTTCATGTGCCTCATACTCTAATATCTTTCAATCATTTTGCTTTTTAGTATATATTAATATCTAGTAGAACAAGTCACTTTTTTGTTCAGCTATTTCAAAATTAACCTAACTACTCGTGTAGTCATGTACTCTTCCATATGAATTTTAGAGTAAGTTATCTTAAAGTCAGCTGGAACTTGATATGGTATTGAATTTATAGATTGCTTTGGGGGAGAACGGATACCTTTATTAAGTTTTCCAATCCAAGAGCATCAAGGATCTCTCCATTTATTTATAACATCTATGTTGTTTATTAGATTTAAACATTTTATGTTACAGATATTTTGTAATCCTAGATACCATATAATTTTTGTTGTGGTGAATGATATTGTACTTATTTATTAAGTTTCCCAAGTGCAGTTATTTTATTGCTGAAGTAGAGAAATGTTAGTGATTTTGTAAGTTGATCTTGAATTTGGCAACTATATTGAGCTCTCCTATTTATTGATTTTGTTTATTTTTCTAGGTGGTATGGTAAGTATATGTTTTACTTTTTAAGGAACTGCCAAACTGTTTTACAAAGTGTCTGTAACATTTTGTACTGTGATCAGCAATGTATGAGAGTTCCAGTTGCTCCGCATCCTCAGGTCATTTGGTAGTATCAATTTTTAAAGAAAATTTTTAGCCATTCCAGTGGATGTGCAGTAGTATCTTCTGTCGTTTTACTTTGCATTTCCCTAATGACTAATGATGTGTTGAGCATTTCTTCATGTGCTTATTTGTTATTGGTACATCTTCTTTCAAATCTCTTGCCCCCCCTGCCTTTTAAAATTGGGTTGTTTTCTTATTACTGAGTTACGAGCGTCCTTTAGGTTTTGGATGCAAGTTCTTTATCAGATGTGTATTTTGCAAATATTTTCTCCCTGTCTTGCTTGTCTTTTCATTTTCTGAACAGTGATCTTTGAAGAGCATAGTTATCAATTTTGATGACATCTAAACCATCAGTCTGTTTTTGTTTTTTTTTTTAATGGCTCATGTTTATTGTGTCCTAAGAAATCTTTGCCTAATCCATGATCACAGAGATCTTTTTCCATTTTTTTTTTTTTTTGTGGTACGCGGGCCTCTCACTGTTGTGGTCTCTCCCGTTGCGGAGCACAGGCTCCGGACGCGCAGGCTCAGTGGCCATGGCTCACGGGCCCAGCCGCTCCGCGGCATGCGGGATCTTCCCGGACCGGGGCACGAACCCGTGTTCCCTGCATTGGCAGGCGGACTCTCAACCACTGCGCCACCAGGAAAGCCCTCTTTTTCCATTTTTTTCTTCTAGAAATACTATAGTTTTAGGTTTTCCATTTAGATTTTTGATTCATTATGAATTAATTTTGTATATGGTACAAATTATGAGTTGAAAGTCATTTGTTTATATAAGAATATCCATTTGGATATATAAGAATATCCAACAACAATATCTAGTTGTTCTAGCCCCTTTTATTGAAAAGAGTATCCTTTTTAAACAGAATTACCTTGGAACCTTTGTCAAAAGTTACTTGACCATGTACAAATGGGTCTGTTTCTGGATTCTGTATTCAGTCTCACTGACATTTATGTTTATGCTTTCCTCAATAGCACACTGTCTTGGTTATTGTAGCCTTCTAAATCTTGAGATTACAGATATTGTGAGTCTTCAGAGTTTTTTATTTTTCAAAATTGCTTTGGCTCTTCTGGTTTTTTTGTTTATCATTATACATTTTTTTTTTTTTTTTTTTTTTTTTTTGCGGTACGTGGGCCTCTCACTGCTGCGGCCGCTCCTGCTGCGGAGCACAGGCCCCGGACGCACAGGCCCAGCGGCCATGGCTCACGGGCCCAGCCACTCCGCGGCACGTGGGATCCCCCTGGACCGGGGCACAAACCCGCGCCCCCTATCATTATAAATTTTAAAATCAGTTTGTTGGTTTCTACCCCAAAAGGCTGCCGGGGATTTCCCTGGGATTGCATTGACTTTATACATCAATTTGAAGAAAACTGACATTTAAACAACATTGAGTCTACTAATCCATGCACATGTTCTGTCTCCATTTATTTAGGTCTGCTTTTTAAAAAATTTCTCTTTTCAGTGTTTATAGTTTAGAGCGTACAAGTTTTGCACACTTTTTTTAGATTCATATCTAAGTACTTTATAGTTTTTGGTGTTATGGTAAATGTTAATTAATTAATTAATTAATTAATTTATTTATTTATTTTATTTATTTTTGGCTGCGGTGGGTCTTCGTTCCTGCATGTGAGCTTTCTCTAGCTGAAGCGAGCGGGGGCTACTCTTTGTTGTGGTGCGCGGGCTTCTCATTGTGGTGGCTTCTCTTTTGTTGTGGAGCACGGGCTCTAGGCGTGCGGGCTTCAGTAGTTGCAGCACACAGGCTCAGTAGTTGTGGCTCATGGGCTCTAGAGCACATGCTCAGTAGTTGTGGCGCACGGGCTTAGTTGCTCCGCGGCACATGGGATCTTCCCGGACCAGGGCTCGAACCTGTGCCCCCGGCATTGACAGGCGGATTCTTAACCACTGTGCCACCAGGGAAGTCCCGGCAAATGTTATTTAAATTTAAAAAATTTTTCAATGGTTCCTTGCTAGTATATAGAAATACAATTGATTTTTTTTCAAGTAAGATTTATTCCAGGAATACTGATATAGTTCAATGTAAAGATATCAATACCTATTAGCATATATCATGTATTTCATTACATAAGTGGGTCAAAGGCAGCAAAAATGATCATTTTACAATTCAAATATAACCAAGTCATGGCCATGCTTAAAACAGAAACCTGGCTTTCTATTGCTTTTTTTTTTTTTAATTGTGGTAAAACCCACATAATATAAAATTTATCATCTTAACCATTTAAGTGTGCAGTTAAGTCTTGTTAAATATATTCACATTGTTGTTCAGCAGATCTTCATAACTTTTTCATCTTGCAAAACTGAAACTACACCCATTAAACAGTAACTCCCCATTTCCTACTCTCTTTTCAAGCCTTTGTACCCAGCATTCTACTTTCTCACAGAGCTGTTCTAGTAGCTGTTTTTTTTTTTTTTTTTTGGAGATCCTTTAGGATTTTCTATGTAGATATTCACGTTGTCTGAGAATAGACATTTTTGTTTCTTCCTTTCCAATCTGTAAGCCTTTTATTCATTTTCTTGCCTTATTCCACTGACAAAGACAATCCAGTATGATGTTGATTAGGTAGAGAGGGTTGACATCCTTGTCTTGTTCCAGATCTTAGGGGGAAAACATTTGGTCATCATTAAGCATGTTAGCAGAGATATTTCCTAGATACTCTTCATCAGTTTGAGGAAGTCTCTTTTAGTTTGTAGTTTGCCTAGAGTTCTTTACCTTGAGTAGACTGAATTTTGCCAAAATTGTTTTGCATCTGTTGATATGGTCTATGGTTTTTCTTATTTAGACTGCTTTATGGAGAATTACATTTATTTTTGAATGTTGAACCAACCTTACATTCCTGTGATAAACTCCACTTGATGTATTATCCCTTTTATATATTTCTAGATTTGATTTGCTAATATTTTGTTGAGAATTTTTATGTGTATATTCATGTGTAACATCGGTCTGTAATTTTCTTGTAACATCTTTGTCTGGTTTTGGTATGAAGGCTAGTGCTGGTCTGGGACATGTTGCTTTCTGTGCATTTTCTTAAAGTGTTTGTGTAGGATAAGTATAATTTTTTTCCTAAATATTTCGTAGATTTTGCCAGTGAAGCCATCTGGGCCTGGAGTTTTCTTTTTTGGTACGTGTTTTTGTTTTTGTTTTATTCCTCTATGAATTCAGTTTCTTTTACATATTAACAAGTCAAAAGAACTATGCAGATGTTTATATACACACAGATATTTATACACATACGGATTTTTTTGTAGGTTTACTTATAATTACAAAAACTTGGAAGCAACCAAGATGTCCTTGAATAGGTGAATGGACAAACTGTGGTACATCCAGACAATGGAATTATTCAATGCTAACAAGAAATAAACAAGCCATGAAAAGCCATGGAGGACCCTTAATGTATATCACTAAGTGAAAGAAAGCAATCGGAAAAGGCTACATGCTGTATGATTCCAAATATATAACATTCTGGGAAAAGTCAAAACTATGGGAACAGTAAAAAGATCAGTGGTTGTCAGGGTTGTTAAGGGGAAGGGAGGAATGATTAGGGAGAACACAGAGGATTTTTAGGTCAGTGGAAGTACTCTATACAATACCAAAGTGGTGGACATATGTTATTATACATTTGTCTAAGCCTATAGAATGTCTGCCAAGAGTGACCCATAATGTAAATTATGAACTGAATGATAATGTTATGTCAGTATAGGTCCATCAGTTTTTTTGGTTTTTTTTGCGGTACACGGGCCTCTCACTGTTGTGGCCTCTCCCGTTGCGGAGCACAGTCTCCGGACGCGCAGGCTCAGCGGCCATGGCTCATGAGCCTAGCTGCTCCGCGGCATGTGGGATCTTCCTGGACCGGGGCACAAACCCGTGTCCCCTGCATCGGCAGGTGGACTCTCAACCACTGCGCCACCAGGGAAGCCCGGTCCATCAGTTTTTAACAAATGATAATGCGGAGGCTATGCATGTGTGTGGGATATCTCTGTGCCTTCCTTTCAATTTTGCTGTGAACCTAAAACTGCTCTAGAAAGAATAGTCTTTACAAGAAAACAAAAAACAGTTTCAGTGATTCTTCGCTACTTTCACTTTTCAGTGTCATAGATTTTTGCTCCTATCATTATTTCCTTCCTTCTGCTTGCTTTGAGTTAATTTGATCCTCTTTATCTACTTTCTTAAAATAGAGGTCTAGACCATTGATGTAGACCTTGCTTTTCTAATGTTCAATATTAGATGTATTCAATACTTTACAGTTCTCTTTATGCACTGCTTTAGCTGCATCCCACAAGTTTTATGTTGTTTTTATTTTCATTCAATTAAAAATATTTTCCAACATCCCGTATTACTTCTTCTTTAATTCATGGACTATTCAAAAAAGTTTTTAATTTCCAGGATTTTCCAAATACATTTCTGGTATTGAATGCTAATTTAATTCTGTGTAGTCAGAGAACCTACTTTGTACGATTCCAATTCTTTTAAGTTCGTTGAAGTTTGTTTCTTGGTCTACCTTGCTGAATATTCCAAATGCACTTAAAAAGTGTGTGTATTCTGGGCTTCCCTGGTGGCGCAGTGGTTGATAGTCCACCTGCCGATGCAGGGGACACGGGTTCGTGCCCCGGTCTGGGAAGATCCCACATGCCGCAGAGCGGCTAGGCCTGTGAGCCATGGCCTCTGAGCCTGCGCGTCCGGAGCCTGTGCTCCGCAACGGGAGAGGCCACAACAGTGAGAGGCCCGCGTACCGTAAAAAAAAAAAAAAAAAAAAAAAAAAAAATGTGTGTATTCTGATGTTGTTGGATAGTGTGTTCTATGAATGTCAATTAGGTCATGTTGGTTGATGTGTTTTTTATATTTTCTGTATCCTGAGTGGTTTTCTGTCCACTTGTTTTGTTAGTTACAGAACAAGGAATGTTGAATACTTGAAATCCAATTGTGGATTTGTCTATTTCTCCTTTTTTTTTTTTTTTTTTGTGGTACACAGGCCTCTCACTGTTGTGGCCTCTCCCGTTGCAGAGCACAGGCTCCGGACACGCAGGCTCAGCGGCCATGGGTCACGGGCCCAGCCACTCCACGACATGTGGGATCTTCCCGGACCGGGGCACGAACCCGTGTCCCCTGCATTGGCAGGCGGACTCTCAACCACTGCGCCGCCCCGGAAGCCCTATTTCTCCTTTTTGATCACCCTTAACTTCAGCTTTCTGTAGTTCCCTCTTAATTCTTAGTGGGGTACTCTTTCTTTGCTTTTTTTTTTAAAATTTATTTACTTTTATACAGCAGGTTCTTACTAGTTATCTATTTTATACATGTTAGTGTATACATGTCAATCCCAACCTCCCAGTTCATCCCACCCTCCCCACCCCCACTTCCCCCCTTGGTGTCCATATGTTTGTTCTCTACATCTTTGTCTCTATTTCTGCCTTACAGACCGGTTCATCTGTACCATTTTTCCAGATTCCACATATATGTGTTAATATACGATATTTGTTTTTCTCTTTCTGACTTACTTCACTCTGTATGACAGACTCTAGGTCCATGCACCTCACTACAAATGACCCAATTTCATTCCTTTTTATGGCTGAGTAATATTCCATTGTATATATGTGCCACATCTTCTTTATCCATTCATCTGTCAGCGGGCATTTAGGTTGCTTCCATGACCTGGCTATTGTAAATAGTGCTGCAATGAACATTGGGGTGCATGTGTCTTTTTGAATTATGGTTTTCTCTGGGTATATGCCCAGTAGTGGGATTGCTGGGTCATACGGTAATTCTATGTTTAGTTTTTTAAGGAACCTCGATACTTTTCTCCATAGTGGCTGTATCAGTTTACATGTGGAGTACTCTTTCCACGAGTATTTTCACAGTGTATGGCAAAGCTTTGAGTCCTTGTATACATAAAGATATTTTTTCGTTTGCTGTCACTTTTAAATAAGTTGGATATACAAAATTTCTAGGTTGAAGTTCTCTTTCTTCAATATTTTTAATAGTATCACTGTACTATCATATTGAATCCCCTGTGTCTTTTGAGAAATTTGAGGTTGATCTTATTGCTTTGTCAGTTGTTTATTCTTTGCCTTTGGAAGTTTTTAGAATTTCCCCTTGTCTTTCTTAAATATCACCATAAGGTGTCTACGTGTAGGTTATTTTTATCTCAATTGTATGGCTAAGAGACCTTTAGTTGAAATATGTGTGCCTTCTTTAAATGACTTATGGTTTTTTTAAACGTGTTACCTCCATGTCTTCTCCCTGTTCAGCCTCTTATTCTGACTTCTGGTAGGATCCCTTAGTTTATTTTTCTAGCTTGGTAATTTGTTCTTCACCTGTATTTGTCCCATCTGTTAAGTTTTTCATATTTAATGTTTCCATGTAGTCTGATTTCATATTTTTAATATTTTCTCTTATATTAGTATAGATATTAATACATATTATAACTTGGGGTTCATCTATTATAAAAATTCTGCTTTCATTAGTAATATTGTTTGGTTTGTTCTTTCTCTTTCGTTGTGATTGTATTCTAAGGATGCCTAGTTAGTTTGGCCTCTGAACTTGTGCTCCCCTGAGGCGTATTAAACATTTTGGCAATGTCAGAGCAGATCCCTGGGGCAGTGAGCCCCCCCAGGATAGAAAACCCAGTCACCACAGAGCCCATTTGTTACCCATTCCTGTTTGCTGACATCCCATCAGGCATGCAGGCTAGGTGGGGATTCACCTTCAAACTCTTAGAAATAAACAATATTGAGAAGAAGCAGGTTTTTTATATGGTAATTTGTCTGAGTGGGGAAGGGAGGATGTAAAGAAAGAAGTAGGCAAGGGAATTCTACCTCTTGTCACCAGTACCAACCTTGCAGTGTTGCTGTTGACAGATTGAGTGGAGATCTGCTTATTAATACTTTGTGACAGTTTGTGATGAGGTGCTTTCATCTCTTTTGGTTCTACACCTGGTGGACCCTGTCAATCAGGGAAGTCAGACATTCTCTTTTTGAATTTTTCCTGAATTATTTTGATTATTTCCCTTCTATTTTCTTGGTTCTCTCTTTCTGAAAAATCGTACTATCTGGGTGTTCAGCCTCTTGGACAAGTCTAGTTTTAATCTTTTTTTTTTTCTTCTCTCCTTTTTCTTTTTGTCTTTTTGTTCTCCTTGCTAGGAGATGTCTTGGGCTCTGTCTTCTAATTTTAATTATCATTTTAAAATAAACTTTTATTGAACTACAGCATGTACATGAAAAGTGTACGTATCCTAAGTTTGGAGCCTACTGAATTTTTACAAAGTGACACCCTTCTAAACACTATACAGATGGAAAAATAGAACATCACCTGCCTCCTAAAAGATGCACTTGTGCTGCCTCCCAGTCACTACTTCCTCCCCAAGGTCTATCCTGACTTTTAGCCCTGGTCTAATTTTGTCTGGCTTTGACCTCTATATAAGTGGAAATGTGGACTGCTATACCTAGTGTCTTTCTCTCAATATCATGTTGATGTTGCTGTACTTTGCAGTAGTTCATGCTTTATTTATCCTTGTATAGTGTGTTTTGTTGTATGAATTACTGCTATTTATTCATCCTATTGTTGATGGACATTGGTATTGTTTCTGATTTGGGATGATTATAGACACTGTTGCTGTGAACACCCTTGAACATGTCTTTTGTTGTGTGTATGTATACATTTCTGTTGGGTGTACACCTAGGAGTTGAAAGCTGAATTGTAAGGGGTACATATGTTTAGCTTTGGCAGATGCTGCCAGTTTCCCTGTGGGTCAGGAGTTTGGGAGCAGCTTAGCCGGGTGACCCTGGCCCTGAGTCTGTCATGTGGTTGGAGTCAGAATGTCAGCAGGGACCATGGTGGTTTGGAGGCCTGACTCGACTGGAAGACCCTCTTCCAAGGTAGTGCACTCACATGGCTGTTGGCAGGAAGCCTCAGTTCCTCACCATGAAGCTGCCCGAGTGTCTACGTGACCTGACAGCTGATTCCCCCAGCACAGGTGTACCAAGAGAGTTAGCAGTCCTTTTCACTGGATGTGGATGTGTAGTGATATATTATTGTGGTTTTAGTTTGTGTTTCCTTTATGACTAATGACATTAAGTACCTTTTCATCTATTGAGTACCCTTTAAATATTTTTGCTATTCTAGTTTTAATTTCCATTAGTTCTTTTTTACTTTTTCAATATTCATTTTTGCTGGCATCCTGTTTTTGTTTCATAGATGTAGTCTTTTTTCTTGTATCTTTCATGATATTAAGGATAATCCTCCCCCGCCTCAGGGTTTTCATTTCCCTGCACAGTTTGTTTCTTCTGAGTTCCTTTTTTCCTCCTTGTTTTCTGCTTTTGATGTTAGGGGCTTTCCTTAAATATCTCTGAGCCTTTGGCTATCTGTCTATATTTAAGAGCCAGTTTCTTAAAAAGCTGATTGAAAAAATGGATAGTGTGTGAGGGGCTGAATGACCCTCATGGACTACACGGTAGGGTCCCCTCGTTGGGATGTTCCACTGTGAACTCGCAATATCAGGGTCTATAAATATATGCCTTTTTTTCCCTCATGAACTGTTCCTCAGGGCATGCTCTTCAGCCTACTACCTGTAGGCTGTAGGTCTGGGAGTCTCCACATGTCATACATAAACTTTGATTTCCAGTATTGTATTTGTATTCTCAACCGTGCATGGGAGTCCCCTAGTCGCAAGACCCTCCTTGTTACCATTTCCAGATAATAACCCCACCCCGAGTTGTCTGCCGGGATGGAGAGGGGCAGTCAGCAGGTGGACAGGGTGCTGGGAGGGGATCCGTGCCCTGACTGCCTCTTTGCAGCTCTGGGAAAACTCGGTGCCACTGATCCCGCAGCCCTTGGGAAGCTCGGGTGTTAATCAGTTTGCATCTCAGGTTTCACCGTGGCTGCTTTAGTATTTAGTTTTCTCAGGTTTGCCGAGTTAGTTACTACTCTACACTTCTCACCCAATCCCAGCAGCTGTGAGCATCTTTTCAAGGCTCGTTCGCTATTTCTTTGCAAATTGTGTTTTAGGCATCTCCACACGGGTCACTGTAATCTGCTGGAGGGGCCTGCTCAGTGTCAGGATCTGTCCACAGGAATTTAGTGTTCTTCGCATTTTTGCAAATACCCAGTTTCCAGCAGGATAAATTTCCTGTTAGTCTTATCATAGAGGGACCTTTCCTGATGTCCTTGATGATCAGATTATATGTTTGACATAGGTCTAATTCTGCCTCATGACATTGCAAAGGATAAAACTTTTTAGGACTGGGCACAGCCAATTCAGGAGGCTAAGAAACAAATATTACGGTGCTACCATATTTATTTGGTGGACGGACTTGGTTATTTAGACCTATTTTTAAAACTCAGTCATAGATATTTAATGTAATTCTTTCTTAATTTTGTTGCTCTAAATGAGGCTTTCATTTGGACCCCACCAAGAGGTAGTGTTAACTTTTAATCTCAGAAGCGCTAAGCGGGGCTTCCCTGGTGGCCCAGTGGTTGAGAGTCCGCCTGCCGATGCAGGGGACACGGGTTCGTGCCCCGGTCCAGGAAGATCCCACATGCCGCGGAGCAGCTGGGCCCGTGAGCCATGGCCGCTGAGCCTGCGCCGGAGCCTGTGCTCCGCAACGGGAGAGGCCACAACAGTGAGAGGCCTGCGTACTGAAAAAAAAAAAAAAGTGCTAAGGGATTGGGTTCTCTCCAGCTGAGGGCCAATTGGAGAGTAGCAGCACACCTATAATCATCTGTGGGCATCTTGAACATCAACCGTTGGGATATTTTAAGGGAAGTGGGTATTGTGGGCAGAGTTAACAATAAGTGGCAGTTAGCCTTGTAAATTACTTGTCCCTCTGGTTTGAACTTGGGCTAAATATTCAACACGTAAATAATCATCACAGCTTGAATAATGTCCAGTGCCTTAACTTTAGAAGTAAAGTGATATTTCTCAAAGATAGAGCTGCCAGGGCCTCCGGATTTGAAGTGATCACATTAATGTGTTTAGATTAATAGATTAGATGAGTTGAACCAATAGATATTTTAAATATCTTATCTCCTTTGATTCCCATTTTAGAAAGTACTTTGTGAAATTGGTATGATTATCTCATTTTATTGGTAAGAAAACTGATTCTCAGAGAGACTAAGAAATCTGCCAATCTTGACAGAGAAGTCAGTTGGAATTTTGACCTAGATTACTCCACTCTAAAAATAGAATGCCTCGCAATCAAGATAAAGCAGTGGAAGTTGACAGGCTGCTAGTTGATCATGTTTATCAGTCTGCAGAGGATTATGTTTCTGAGTGTTGGTCACAGCAAAGATTTAGACATTCTTTCCTTAATGAGTCCCTCTTTATAAAGTCTGCTGTTGTGTAGCCAAAGCCTTTGGAGCTTGAGCCCTGTTACCGCCCCCAACCCCTTTTCCCACAGTCCCCACTTTCTCCTCTTTCCCCTTCTCGTATCTTGTAGCTTCTGCCCACCCTGCTCCGTTTAGCCTCGGTCCTCCTCTCCCCTCCCAGCAGTACCTACCGGTTTGGTTAGACCCACCAGGGATTTGAGGAAGTAAGTACTTTAATGTGACTGCACAAAAGCGAAGTTGACGAATGAAAGAGAAGTTTCTCAAATTTTTATTTAGAATGAGAGGTGTGAGATAATAAATAGCCCGGACTCCAGGGCTTCAGGAAGGGCTTAAAGGACACTTCTCAAAGAAGCTTTCTCTGACCATCCCCACCCTGCAGTTAGGTCACAGTCTCCTGTGATGCGCTTTCTTAGAACATTTCTCGTAACACTTGTCACCGCAGAGATTAAATAATTGTGTAATAGACCATTTAATATCTGTCTCCTACGTTAGCATGTAAGCTCTGTGCAAGCGGGAGACCGTGCCAGTCTTACCTACTGGTCGTGCCTCAGCATAGTGGCTCCCACAGAGTCGGCGCTGTGTTGGATGGGTGGGTGGATGGATGGGTGAACGGATGGCGGGTAGGCAGATAGAGCAAATAAATGAATGGAAAGCCATCGGTCTGTGGATTCCAGTTCATCTCCTTTTGTTTGGACTATCGCAGTAGCCCCCCAGCTGTTCTTCCTGTCACCAACTCAAAGCTATCATCTGCACTGTCGTCCCCCCACCTCCGTAATTTTATCTCCAAAAAGATCTTATCTTACTCCTTTACACCTTCTTAAAGCTGTGACTTCCTACTGCTGTTTTGTAAAGTTTAACTTGTTAGTGAGACACCTTGGGGTTGAGTTCCCACCAACCTTTCCAGCCTCGTTTACTCTCGTTCCCCACCTGTGCTCCTCACACCAGCCTCATCACATTATTTACCACCATCTGTCACCCCTTGTCATTTCACATCTCTGAATCAATTTATTAATACATCAGACAGTTCTGAGCACAACATCATTTGTCCCCTTTGGCTGGCAAAATTCTGCTTGACCTTCAAGGCTCACCTTGGACATCTCTACTCTATGAAACCCTACCCCAGCCAGAAGTGATCACGCCTTCCTCTGTGCTCACAGATGACTTTATGCTTACAAGTTATGTACAATATTTATTACTCGGTTTTGTAACTGTTTACCTAATTGGCCCCTCTCTCAACTTAGTGCTTTTAGGAACAAAATCTTACTTTCTTTTATTAAAGCTCCCTCAGCGTGGAGCATCTGGGAGACAGCATGGAGCAGTGAAAAGAGGGTTCTTGAACACCAGAGAGACTTGGCTGCGGCGGAAATTTTGATCTGCCACATGCTAGTTACTTCAATTTTTCTTTTGTACTAATGCCCTTTCCTTTCTTCTTTTTTTAAAAAATTATATTTGATTTATTTACTTTCGCTGTGCTGGGACTTAGTTGCGGCACGCGGGATCTTCCTTGCAGCACGCAGGCTTCTTAGTGGCAGCATGCAGGATCTAGTTCCCCAACCAGGGATAAAACCTGGGCCCCCTGCATTGGGAACATGGAGTCTTACCCACTGGACCACCAGGGAAGTCCCTAATGCCCTTTCCTTTCTTTTCTTTTCTCTTCCTTCTTCTTCTTTTTTTTTTGTAAGTCACCTCAAAGCTGTTACAAGAAAAATGTAAAAAATGAATTTCAAATTTGAGTTCAATGATATGTTTAAAGGATTGAAATGTTGTAGATTTATAAAATCATTCCCAGGATCTTACCTAAAGGAAAACATATAATCCATCCATTCTTATATTCTCAGAATAGCTCTTTTCTTAACCAAAAAGTTCTCAAACTTCCCATCAGTCTAGTTTCCGGGTGTCTAATGCTGTGTGTCTGATGTCATGCATCAAGAATCAGCACACACCATGCCTGTCCAGGCACTCTGCCCACACACTGATGTCACTGTAACCCTCTGTACAATGGGAACTGTCGTCTCCTCTGAGGAAGCAGGCTCAGAAACCTTGAGCACCATTTTCTGTAAAGTGGCGAAAGAAAAATCATGATGATATTAGAAGATGCATAAGGAAAGGAAGTGGCTTCTGTTACTTCACTTGTGCATTTGACATTGTCTAGGAATGATTAGAAATGATCAAGGTATTAGTAATGTTTGAAGCCCAGTGTCTTCCGAATCAAATTAAGTGGCATAAATAGCGAGTTCCTTGCCCTTGGAGATTGCTGGTTGATTGTGAAAGGAGACTCAGGTTTTTTACACTGCAGGGATTTCATTGACAGTTGCAGTGGCCAGAGCATCTTTCCAGGGAACGGATTTAATGTACTGTATCTTGTTTGAAAGACTTTGTAAGCTGTCATCAGAAAGTATGTGAAGCCACACGATCAGTGATTTTATATTTGAATGTGAGGGGCAGTGATACAGTTACCCTAAACCAGGGTTTTCTCAGCCTCAGCTGGCGCTTTTGGCCGCACAGTTCTTTGCCGTGGGGGACTGTCCTTTGCATTGTGGGATGTTGAGTAACACCTCTGGCCTCTGCCTCAGATGCCTGTAGCACCCCAGCCTAGTCATAACAGCTAAAAACGTCTCCAGATAGTGCCAGATGACATTTGGGGCGCAAGATTACCCCTGATGGAGGGCCACTGACCTAAACTAAGCTTTTACAGAGCTTATCACCTGTTTTGAAATCCCACACTATGCATGGTGCTGGGTGGTAAACAGAACCTTGAAAAGCGTTGGCGTACACCCTTGAGGAGCCGATGACCTATGAAGCTTGAGATCTTTTGACTAGGTAGAATATTTCTAGTTACTTGACTGAAATAGCTTTGGTTGAGGCTGTTAGTAAAAATTTGTTTCAAAGAAGTTTAACATCTGTTTTCATTTCTGCTTTTGTAAGTTGCTTTGCTACTCAATTCCTGTATTTTAGCTGTCTTCCTCTTAGGACTTAAAATATTTGAGTATATGTCAAATTTTCCAGTTTGGTAGGAAATATGTTTTATTCAAACAGAAGTGAAAATGTTAATAACTTTAAATTAGGATAGGATGGTGAAAAGTTTAATGTTGTTAATCAGGCTAGATGACAGCAGTGTAGATAATACTGAAGGGAACTCAAAGTCTGGTTCTATTCAAGATTCACTTCCTGTTTTTTTTTATCATTGGTTGGAAAGTTGCACCTTATGAAAGATTTTAGATTCAGATCATTGTATTATTCTAAGAAAAAAAATTCAAAATGCTAACCGCGCCTTGGTAACCATAGCAAAATATACAACACACAAAAATAATCTCATACCTATCTTAGGGTTGACGTTTTTTGTATATGGTATATGTTGGGTTCTGAAGTATCTAATTTGCTTCTTTTATCTGAGGTCAAAGGAAAAGAGACTTTCTCAGTTACAAGACACAGGCATGCCTATTAGTTGAAGTAATAGAACCGACTCTGGCTTCTTTAGCAGAAAGGAGGTTTATTATTAAAGTAGTTCAGAGACTATTTGGGAGGGCAAAGATCCAGTCTTGGATGCAATAAAACCATAATTAATACTTAAATTTATCCCCTCCCATAAGCTGATGTTGTTTGCCTATTTAATGTTTAATGTTGGCTTATAGAACATAGGATTCATGAAGGCACCTTGGTCTTTATTGTTTTCAGCTCTCACATCCTGGTACCTAGAACAGTACCTAGCTCATAGTAGGCCCTTAATAAACATTTTTTGTATAAATAAGTTACTAGACAGAGGATATGTTCTTTAGTATCAGCAACAACATGGAGAAAAAATACAGTGGTGTTGAAATGTTAATATTATACATTCTATTGGGAGGAGTTTTTTTGGCAGCAAAACTTATTCTTTTTCTTTAGTTATCTTGACAAATAAATATTGAACGACTATTTTGTACCATAGAGCCCTATTTTACATATGTTCCTGATTTAAATGAACATCCACAGCAGTCTTGCAAGAGTAGATATTGATATGGTTGTATCCTTTGTGAGAAAGTGGAGGTTCTGAGAATTCATCGAATCATCAGGGTCACAGCTATTTAAGTGGCAAAGCCTAGATTGAAATTCATGCCTGTCTAACTTTTAGCACAGACATGCCCCTCTGTGCAACACAGCCTCAATGCCGCTTTCTTTTTTTTTAGGTAAAAAAAAATCAAGTTAATGGTCACCTGTTCATTCTATTAGAAAGTAATCTGAGTGTATAGACTCATCAAACTGAGGCTTCCTATTTGGATTTTCAACTACAGTGTTACAAATGTTTATAAAAGTAAATGTTAGTCTCTAAAGACAATGTTTATGATTACATTCAAATTTTGCTGCTAAAATGAGAAGTACAAAAATAATCCCCCATGGAATGGTATCTGAAAAAGCACTATGAAGTACTCCAGTTATTTAGCTCTTAATATTCAGTTTAATTTAATAGACAGAAAAAAATCTGTGCTGTTTCTCTTCAGAGCTTCCGAGTGCTGCCACTGTGTTTTATACTTTTTTAAAAAATTCTGAAATAATTCAGGCCTTATAGGACAGTTACAGGAATAGGACCCTAAACCCAGATGCCCTAGTTATTAATGTTTTTTACGTTTGCTTTATCATTTTCTCTCTATGTACCCATGGTATTCTTTCTGAATCATTTGAGAGCAAGTTGGAGATGTAATGCCCCTTTACCCCTGAATACATCAGTATGTATTACCATAAAATTGACAATTAGCCAGTTTTGTAGCAAAAAAGAAAAAAAAAAATCTGGTCCACGGGACATCTCAGAATTACATCCTATGTTTAGTTGTTATGTCCCTTTACTCTTTAATCTGGAACAGTCCTCATCCTGTCTTTGTCTTTTGTGTTCTTGACATTCTGAAGAGTATGTTAGTTACTTTATAGAAGATGGTACTTATTTTAGTCATGTGGTAAAATTAAAGATTTTGAAGGAAGCATTCGATGAAAATAATTTGTACTTCCCTTGTTTTTTTTTGGTATAACCTGTTAAAGATTTTTATTATGAGAACGCAGAGAGAATAATAAAAGGAGCCCCTATTACCCAGAATTCATCCTTCACATTTTTGCTCCCCTTCCTTATTCTTATTCTATTCCCCGAAAAACTAAATACTTTTAAGCATTTTGCAGCAATTTCTAGACATCGTAATATTCCATATTTAAGTAAGGTCTAAAAAGTAACAACGTTTGCTTATATAAACATATTACTTTAACCTAACAAAATTATTTAGAATTCCTTAATATTATATACTACCAAAACTATATTCAAATTTCTCTTCTATTCATTTTTTCTCTTTGAAAAAGCCCTTTACATTTGGTATTGCATTTGGTTGTGATATCTCTTAAGTTTCTCTGTCTCTCTTTTTTTTTTTTTTTTTTTTTTTTTTTGGCGGTACACGGGCCTCTCACTGCTGTGGCCTCTCCCATTGTGGAGCACAGGCTCCGGACGCGCAGGCTCAGCGGCCATGGCTCACGGGCCCAGCCGCTCTGCGGCATGTGAGATCTTCCCAGACCGGGGCACGAACCCGTGTCCCCTGCATTGGCAGGCGGACTCTCAACCACTGCGCCACCAGGGAAGCCCTCTCTCTCTCTTTTTAATTAGACACTCCTTGCTCCCTTTTGGTAGAATACTTTAATATTTTTTTATGGTATAGTGAATATGCCTGGATTAGCTTGCTCATTGTCTTTTCCAGGGTCCTCAGTGTATATCCACATAAAGCAGAGGTTGGAAAGCTGGATGCTGTCTTTCTTAAAGTCCCTCGCATCCGGAGTGCTGCCTGTGATTTAGGTTCTTGTATGGTGCTTGAGTTCAGTGTGAGCCGAGGCAGTAGCATATGAGATGCCCATTTTGCTGGTCCATTTCTACAGACTCAACAGGGCCCTGCAGGTTACAGTGTTCAGACAACTTCCTGATCTCTAGACTCTGCTGAAATGACGTAATGACTTCCTGATTCCCAGCATCCTGAATGTGGCAGAGGAAGCAGTCTTCATGGTAGACCAGTCCTTACGTGTTGTTCCAGGAGCCTGTTCCTGGACGCGAAGTCTGGATCTGCCCTTCTGGCCCTTTCAGAAATTTCACAAACACCTAGGTCTGTATACTAAATCTTTTCCTGCCCCAAACAGCTGGAGAGCTTTCTATTATCTGTAAGTGAAACTTGACTGACAGAACTGGTAATCAAAAGAACGTTAACTTTTATCTTTGACTTCAAATGTATATGTATAAAGCAACGTACCTGAATCTGAAACATTCAGATTTGAACTGGGATGTGGTTTAAGGGAAAGGAAGCAGCTCTGTGCCCATGTGTGTGTGTGTGTTTATGAAACCCTGACAATCTTTTCATGCAGATTTCTGGTATAACCTGTTCTTTGCTGGTGACTTTCTCACCAAAAGCCATCTCTTACTAGGACTTCTTGTAGGTCTGTTGACACTACCCTCCCCTGTGCTCCTGGGATATGAATGTGGCCCCGTGTATCCCATTCCTGTCTTCCCATATGACTTGGGATGTGCGGCTGACTGGTGAGAGATGGAGACCAGCAGCCGTGTGACCTCCACCTGCCTCTCCCTCTCAGTCCCCTGTGAATCCATTCCTGAATTTCTGCTTCCACCCCTGATGTAACAGCAGTATGGGAAATGTGTTGGGGACTGCACTTACCATTTTTTAAAATTTATTACAGAAAATTTCAAACATACGTGAATGCAGAGAGAATAATAGAATGACTACCACACACCCATCACCTTATCAGCATTTTGTCAAACACACAAACTTCAAATAATTTGACAATTGGATCCCTAATGGTACACTTTTTTTTCTTTCTCTTTTCCATTTTACTATTTGCTTTCTAAATTCTTCATGGCCAAGACCTACAGTATCTCTCAGCCCTGCCCCTGCCTTCAGTTGACCGGCCTCTCTGTGGCTCTCTCCCCCTGGGGTCTCTCCCTCCTCCCAGGGTCTCCCCTCCCTGGGTCTCTGGGGACCTGAGTGCATGGGTTCAGGCACCATCATAGGCCCCGTCTCAGGTAGAGCCCTTACCTTGTGTTGGGACTCACAACAGGGACTGCATTGAATTATAATATATGATAGACCAATAATATTGTTTGCATTGATTTTTTTTAAACCCTAACACAGGCAGTAACCCCATATATTTTCACTACGTATTAAAAAAAAAAAAAAGCAGATGTTTCACTGTAGGACTTAAGGGGAAAATTGTGGAACTGAAGCCGTAAGAACACATCAAAATGTTACTTTTTTTAGAGTAGGATTAAAACCTTTTGCAGCCTTAGTGTAGTTTCATTCTGACACACTTTTTTTCTTCTCAACCTGCATGGGAAAAATCATTCTTACAAGATATGGGAAGAGAAATAAATGTTCTCACACTCTGAGAAAACTGTTAAAAGCCCATCAAAAGTTACTTGAGTTCTTGGTTCAGATCCATTGCGGTAGGTACCACGTGAGACGGAAGGTGGTGTGGTTCCTGCCCAGGAGTGACTTGCAGTTCACTCAAGTAGGCAAGACAGCTGAAGATCACTGTGAACAACAAGAAGCAACGTAGTAAGTGTGCAAATAGAGAAAGCAGGTCTTTACAATTTGTGGGGAAGATAAACTATTGAAACATCATAGCAGGTATTTTCCCATGTACAGACCCTCTTATACAGTTTCTTCCTTCTAACAATTACAGTGCTGCAGAGATTTCTCCACGTTTGAAGAGTCTGGATGTGCATTATCTGGGATAAATTAAACAAATGAGAGTAGTCCTCGGTAGCTTCCTTGTATGTGGAGGAAGAAGGAAAGCTAGTGGCACTCCTCTTATACTTTCAACAGAAAACTTTCTTTTTGAGAAAGAAATCTTCGCTAATTTAAATGTCATTCCAGTTTCTGATTTCATGCATTTTCCAGGGTTAGTATTTCAGAACTGAGCATGTATTAGTTATCTGTTGCTGCCTAACAAACTACAACACACAAAAATAAAACCTCTCATCCACATACTTGAATAGTACTAATCATAAAGTGTCCTCAGCTAACATTTGATGACCTGTAGTCAACATATATTTTTTTGAGCATTATCTCTATGCAAGGTGCTGTGCTCGGAGCTACCCAGAATAGGAAGAAGTAAAAGTCAGGGTCTCTGCCCTGATGGAGTTTATGTTTCAGCTGAGGGACATAAGAGTGATGCACGGGAAATAACAGATCATAGGCTGTTTGACGGTTAGCAGAGAGCATACATATTCTGTACTGCCGTTATTTTGTTGATAAGATAACAGAAATCTAGAAAGGCTGGAAGTCTGGACAGAGGTGATGTAGCTGACATGCAGTCAAACCAGAACCAGGTTTCCAGGCCAGTGTATTTTTCCTCTCCCTTTGTTTTCAAGATAATGTTTGTTTAAAGTTAAAACTATGTGGCATAGACTGTATAAAAGCCAAGTAAGTTGAGGAAAGGGAAGATGCGTGGCTTTGAGTAGTCAAAGGAGAATTAAAGGAGGAGGTATGATTAGACTATGAGTGTAAAGAATAAATGGCAGAAGCAGAATAATCCAACCAGGAGAACCAAATATTTGTTATATTCACAGCACAGACCAACTATACTATCTTGAAAGGTACATGTTGGGCAGTGGAGGGAAATGAGGTTGCAGAGGCTTGAAAGTGTGGGAGAAGAATGTGGACTTCATGTGCTAGACCGTGGGGAAATACTCTCAGTCCTAGAGCGTGAAATGACACGATGAAACTGCGATTAAGGAAGATTATGTTTGTTTGCCAGGAGAACTGCACCGTGTGTGCATTTTTCTTTTCTTACGCTCATTGTATTGGTCAGTTGCATTCTAAGTAGGTTAAACACTGTGTTGATCAGAGGCCAGCCTGTGTTGTGGCCACAGTTAACCCTGAAATCTCAGTGGCTGAATACATAAATGCATTTCTTATTTGCGCTACTTGGCCAACACAGGTGGATAGGGTACAGGGGTGGGGAGTTCTCCATTTACTCATTCAGGGACCCAGGCTGACAAAAGGTCACACCATTTAGAACCTCGCTGGTCGCTGTGGCAGGAGAGAAGAACAGTATGGAAGATCCCTCACTGCTCTCCAGAGCTCCAGCCTGGAAGTGAGCGACCGATACCATTTTTGTCCCCAACCCATTGGCCAGAGGTAGTCATGTGCACCCCCAGAGGGAAGTTGAGGATATTCGAGCAGTAAGTGTCTCTTCCAAGGCTCTCTGAGGACCTGGGCATATAATTCTACTTGCTTAAGAGAGACAATGTAGTGATTAAGAGTGACAGACCCTGGAGCCGGACTGCCAGAGTCTAGAGCCTGTCTCTCCACTTACTAGCTGTGTGGATCTGGGCAATTTACTGAACTTCTCTGGAGCATAATTTCCTCATCTGTAAAACAAGGATAATAATGGGACAAGCCTCACAGAATTATTGTGAGGCTTGATTATATATAGAGTGCTTAGAGCATTATACTATGTAATTGTTAGGAATTATTTAGTATTGCTGTTATTATTAATCTGCTGGCTTCCACTATAGCACCTGAAAGGAAGGCTAAAGTTTCTGACTCCAATTGAGGGGACCAGTGGGAAAGAAGTTGTAGTAATTTAGGTGTGTGATGCCAGCATCCGGACTAGGATGATGATTTGGGACAGAGAAAAGACGGGCAAGAGTGAGTGCAAGAGGAGAAAACCCAAGCAGGGTTCACTGGTCAAATACCGTGGATGAGAGAGGATGATCAGGTGTGGGTGACTGAGAGAATGGAGCTTGAGTTTGCAAAGAAATTAGGGGGCCCCTGCGGAGAAGGACGATAAGCGGAAAGTCCTATGTGGTGATGGGAAGTGTCTGAGGCCTGGGAAGCCACAGGAAGCGGAGGAATGGAGCCATCTCTTAATGAACATGTTTCTGTAGGAGGTGACATCCTCGTGCTCCAGGTCAGGCTGCAGGCACTGGGGCCAGTGCCTGTAGTGCACTGGATTGAGTCCCCAGCTCTACGTCTCCATGGCCTGGCACTCCACTTTCCTCATCAGCAAAATGGAGAAAAAGTTTTACCTACCTCTTAAAGTAATGAGGATTAAATGAGATAATGCCTGTCAGGTGCTCGAAAAAGTGGCACATAGTAAACAGTCAGTAGTCATTCCTTCTCAGCTAATTGAGCTTTTAGTTGAGTAGAAATTTGAGGATTATTTTTTAAGTGACCAGTTCTTCAGAGTTTAACGTAAAACAAACTTCCAGTGACATCGGTTCTCATGAGTGCGTTTAGTCTTCCCTGGATTCAAAAGAGTGGGCTGTGTTGTCACCAGATCCGCTCTTCATTTTTTCACTCTTACCTGAATAGTCAATGAGCAAATGTTTTTAGCTTTGCAAAGAATAACAAATTACAGTGGGCTAAGAGTGACCGAAATAGACCATTTTAAAGGCTAATTTAAGGTCAGTGCTTCCTGTTTTAAAATTGCCTGGTACTTTTTACTAATCGGTAGGAGTCTCTGCCCTCGCCTCTTGAAATATAAAATTGTTTTCAAGCAGAACATATTTCTGTATCTAGATTTAAATTGGCTTCTTGGGAAATTAGTTCTATTCTTTAATATGTCTAGTTTATATTGCAGGGTCTTAGAGCGTCTTTGTCTTCAATTACACAATTACATATTCTCTAGCATATGTAATTAAGCATTCAATTACACAATTACATATTCTCTAGCATATGTAATTAAGCATTTAGAGTGTTTCTTTTCATTTCATTGAAAAATTAAGAACACAGATATTTCAGTAGGGCTTTAGTATTTTGTTAGTAATAGTACAAAACAGGTGCTATTCAATTAGATGGATATCTGAGAGCCTTCTGTGAGTGAGGCTCTGTACCACGTGCTGTGTATATAACCTACAACATTCTCATCCTCAGGGAACTCATAGCCTGAGTTTGTAATCTACCTGCTCTTGGTTATTTGTCCTACATAAGGGTTAGCTAACCTGCTGGCCTATAACGAAACAAGCCTTGTAATACTTTTTTCAGGGTCTGTGTGATTCAGTTCTGTCTCTTTTATGGCTGGGATATGAAGTTAGGGTTACATTCCTGATGCTGCCTCTAGCTTACCAGGTGCCTTTTCTGAATTTAGGTTTCTTTATAAAGTGTGGGTGATACAATCTGCTCATCCTGTTTCACAGGATTGTGAAAAGGAAGACATTACATAATGCATGGACTATTTTTGTGAATTATTGCACCCTTCATATATACATGATGTCATTTCTAAAATCTAACCTTTACTATTCTATACTATCTATTCTGTACTATCACTGAAGGGTCTACATGTTTATACTGACTCAAATTAAGTAGCTTTGAGAGGTTTTTTAAAATTAATCAAATGATCCTTTTAGAAATAAAAATAAAATTATGGAAGAGGTAAATATGGTTAGCTGCCATATAACTATCAGCTTTTCTAGATGATTTTTCCTAGCTACCTGTTATTATTTAGAATTGTTAATAACATATCACCTGACTGATGGAGAAAATATTTATAGGTTGTGATTTTCAAATAATGTATTATATATAAGGCCACCTCCTTATTTCTGTAACAGAACACAAAATTATACAGCATTGTCCCTGTTCTCCAAGTTTACCTACTCCTGAGGGAAATGCATGGGAGATAAACCTAAAGCCAACTAATACTACAAGACACTGGGAGCGTGCCCCAAGGCCTTGTGTGAACAGTGGCTGCATGAATGAAATAGGAAGTAAGGTCCTTTTGAAGGAGAGCGAATAGCTGAGTTGACTAGAGTACAGACCTTTTTTTTAAAAAAGATTAATTGGAAGTAGGTTTAAAGTTTACCTTTTTGGCAGTATGGCTACTGATGATTGGATAAAATCATTTGCACAGACTTGTGGTGTAGTGGAAGAAGGAGGGAGAAAACTACTCAGAAAGAAGCGTGTGTCATTCCTTTGTCAAGTGACATAGGTATTTACTGCCTTGTTTGGAGGATCTTAAGAACTGACCGTCAGCACTGAAAGGACTCTCTCATCTGCTATGAAACAACAGCATGTTGGCTTATACGTACAACAGTCTATGCTGGAACATAGTCATAGAGCTAGGGTGCCATAAAGATGATCTGAAATTCAGGAGGCTTTGTTTCTGGTTTTCCTTTAGCAACTTTCACAGTGGTTTCTCTTTTGGGATCCAACTCAAATGACTACATAAGTGCCACCCTTTATAAAATTTAGTGTTTTGCCCTTTTTTCTCCTTCACTTGGAAAAGTTTATTAGATGGAGTGAAGGAGAGGCCCTAAGTTCCTGACTTACATCCTTGTGGTCTCACCTGTCTCCGTAAGGTGAAACAAGGACCAGTGCCTATTTTTGACAGTGGCTTTTTAAGGTCAGCTAGCTAGCTATGAAATTAACAAAATACAAATCAGAAAGCACTCAGTAAATGGTGCTGAATCAACCATTAAGATTAGTTTTCTTACAGGATAAAAGTTGAAAATGAGTAAGAGAAGACTTTAAAAGAAAATATTTCCAGGATATAAAGCCTAATAAAAATTTTAAGTATGACTCATGGCACAGCATTTCATTTCTTTAGTTCCATTATCAAACTTGGTGTCATTGCTAACATGGATACTGTATTGGGGTAATTTGGGTATTCAATAAAGCAAATTTGAGCTGGCAGATGGGTGACTGTACTTGCAGAGGTCATGCCACTCATAAAAAGGTATTTATTTGAGCAAATATATAATGTTGTAAAGAATCCTGGCTACTCTGAAGTTTATGATTTTGCATTTTACTCCCCATCTTCTTTAGGTAAGCGACAACTAAACCCCACTGCTCATCCTCCCTGCCCTTTCTGGTAACCCAGACCACTGACATACAGATACAGGGTACTGTCAACTTCTGTATAAATAAGAAACCATCCCCTAGGGACCCCCAAAAACCAAGGCTATTTGTATATTTTTTTATTCTCAGGAAGAATTTAGCAAGTGGTGCCTCCTTCCACATCAAGTCCTTGTCGTACTCCTGAGCAGTGGCCCTCGAATGCTATGCTGGCTGTTTGGGAAGAGCTTTCATTGCATTCGTCACCATCATCATTATAATGTTGTTGTCCAAAATCTGTCTACTGCTAACTTTATCCTCCCTGTAACTTTTGCTGAGAGTTGACAGTGAGCATTGAAGGACATACTCCTAATTTTGTGGCATCCAGCTGTTTATTCCAAAAGAGTTTTTTGAAACAAAAATTTATGACTCAGAACAAAACAAAACAAAAAAACTTATTATCGAGGAGATAAAGTCTAAGATTGAAAGAAACACGCACTGAAGAAATACGTTATCAAAAAAAAAGAAAAGAAATATGTTACAATATTAACATTTCTACACTGGCAATATACAATTTTAACAGTCTTTTTTTCTTTTGCCAAATTATTGGCAGGAAATATTAATGATTAAATTTTTCATTAACGCAAAACTTTTCTTTCTACACTGTGAGTTATCAAAATACGCTCCCTTTTGGTGTAGTATTTCATTTACAAATTAGAACTTTGCTTAATGTTGTTCTCGAGTGTAAAAAAATGCATATATATCAATTTACTTCCAAGTCGGAGGTGGGAAATAGTGCCCAATGAAAGGAATTTAAAAGAATCCTAATTAGAAGTTAAACAATCATTTTGATTTATAAGAAAAGTCCTGCAAAGTTTGTCATACAGTTTACTTTGCTATAAATCCAAGATTTAATTCCGTTTTACTTTCCGTTTAAAGACTTGGAATGTATCATCATTTGAGTTTCCGTCATTTCACGTGAGTTTTCTTCAGGGGCTGACTTCACGGCACTGGAAATTGATACACTGACTTGACGTTTCAGCATCTTCATGACCTTTCTCTTATACCCTTTACATGCAAAGAAATATATAAAAGGGTCCATGCAGCAATTGAAGTTCATCAGGCATACTGTAAAGTGCAGAGATATCTGGAATGAATATCTTGGGCTACATTCCAGGAGATCAGGAAAACGAAGCTTCTTAATCATGTGTTGAATAATTGCAACATGATAAGGTGTGAAACAGACAACAAACACAACAATTATAAAAATAATTGTGTTGAGAGCCTTTTTGTTTACACCAGATTTCTCAGTTAATGGGTTTTGTTTGGCAGTTTTAAAGAGCTTGCAACAGATTTGAGAATAGCAGATAAGAATGATTACGAGCGGAAGTACATATCCTACGAAACATGCACCAAGCAGAATCCAGGGGAGAGATTTGGTTTCTTCAAAGTTTGGATATTCCATGCACGTAGTCCTTCCAGCCTCCTGCTTTGACATAGGTTTTATGAGCAGTGGGAGTGTTTGAGCAAATACGAGAATCCAGACAAATATGCAAATGCATTTTGCATGTTCAATTCTTTTCATCTTGTTGTACCGCAGGGGGTGCACCACAGCAAAGAACCGGTCAATGCTCAGGCAGGTCATGAAGTTCACACCTGCGTACGTGTTGATGTAAAACACGAGAGCAGTTATCCTACACAAGGCCTCGCCAATTCTCCAGTCAAAGCCCAGTGCATAGTAGGCTATCCGTGTAGGCAGGGCAGTGGTGAAAAGTATGTCTGAAATCACCAAATTGGTTGAATATAGAGTGGTAGAGTTGATTTTTTTCCTGTTTTGAATAATGACAGTCAAGGCCAACAAGTTTCCCACGAGCCCAATTATGAAGACGATGCTGTAATGCAGAGGCATGAGGATCCTGGCTGTGCGGTGGTGGGCGTAGAGGTCACAGTCGCCTTCCAGAGGAGCTGTAGAGGGTGTAGTAAAGTTGTCCATTTTCATATCCATCAGCAGTTGTTCAAGGTCTCTAAAAAAACCAAGAAGGGGACATTTAATTCAAAGCATATTTAACTAAAAGCGATATAAACTGCCTCCTATAGATCTAACTTTTAAAATTTCAAGATTGATACAATTTTTTAAAATCTGTGGTACGTAATGTGGTTACATACTATATAGTAACAGAAAGAACAGAGAATAAAATTTATGTTTTTACTCTCACAATTTGGTGGTTTTGGCAAAGCTCTGGCAAAGGAAATAGAACCATTTAAATAGGGCAAATGTATTTTTGTGGGAAGAGGGAATGCACTAACTTCTTCGGCAGAAATTTCCCCTTCCTTTTTCTGAATCATCGTCTGGTTAAGAGTAAAATCATGTAAAGCACCCCACATTTCAGGAAGCGTAAAACTTTGCTTTTAAATTGAATATCAGTTGGACTTTTTTTTTCCACCAAATGCATATCACTGCCAGGAAATGAAATCAGTCACACATTTATGTAGTGAAATATGAACTTACCACAGTGATCTGATTTGTGTTAACCCAAAAATTATGAGAAACAAGCTAAGGCCTTTGTTAGGTTTTCTTTAAAAAAAAGAAAGAAAGAAAGAAAGAAAGAAAAGAAGACGATGACCACAGCAACCCCGACAAAAAAGAAGAAAAAGAAACAAAAAGGGAAAAAACGTAAGAGCTTCAAGGGGAAACTTTAAAATTAATGCAGATACCCCACTGATGCATGCAGTATGTGTTCCTGCATGTACACACTGTAGGAAGCATTACACATGTGGTGTTCTGTGTTCTGCTTTATTCATTTACCACGTTCATGGATCAGTGTAATCTATATTTTTGTCATATGTGTAGATCTTATATAGACATTTGATAGATATTCTACAGTATTACAGTGTGTTAATGCATAATTTGCTTACCTACTCCCTTTATGAATATCTGGATTATTTCCAACTCTTTTCTTGTTATAAATAATGTCTAAGATGAAATTTCAAGTCCTCAGTTGAAAAGTGGAAAACTCCTACAATAAAACTCCGTATATGAGGTTGAACTTTGATAAAACTAAGGAAGAGAAGAGCAACAAATTCTGTGAAGTTATTTTTAGAAGAAAAATAATTTTCTGATAGGTCTGTCTCTGTGCACAAATCTGAAAGGCACCAAAGCTGAGGGAGAAGTTCAGTATATCTAGTGATGATGGTCCTATATGTTAAAGGAAAGAACTCTATCCCTAGCCTTATCAAAGCAGTGACTACAGATCTACTTCTCCGACTGCTGTATTAAATGAATTGGAGCTCTGCTAACTTAGTTCTAACTGTCTTAAAACAGTGATGCTGACGGACAAGGAGGGTTCTGAGAGGACTGCACTAATGTCATAGGTGTGCATTATCTACAGTGTTGATAGGTTAATCATGAAAAATGGGAATACAACCTAAAGCAAAAGGAAGCAACAAAGGAAGGAGAACTTTTTATTAATCAAGGGAATATAAGAAAGGAGCTGGGAAAAAGCAAAGGATGAGGATGATAGGTAGAAAACACAAAATAAGAGGGTAGGGGGCTTCCCTGGTGGCGCCGTGGTTGGGAGTCCGCCTGCCGATGCAGGGGGCAGGGGTTCGTGCCCCGGTCCGGGAAGATCCCACATGCCGCGGAGCGGCTGGGCCCGTGAGCCATGGCCGCTGAGCCTGCGCGTCTGGAGCCTGTGCTCCGCAACGGGAGAGGCCACAACAGTGAGAGGCCCGCGTGCCGCAAAAAAAAAAAAGAGGGTAGGAAATGCGTCACAACAAATTTAAATGGCTTGAACTCACCGATTAGAAGACAGAGACTGGCAGTTTGGATTTTTAAAAATCCAGCTGTATGCTGCTTAGAAAAGAGGGAACTCAAAGCGATTTGGAAAGTTTGAAAACACAGGCACGGGAAAACACATACCAGGCAAACCCCAACCAGTGGAAAGCCAGAGTAGCAATATTAACATCAGAAAAAAAATAGAATTCAAGGCACAATCAATATTAATAGGGGTAAAGAAGGTCGCTACACAAGTTAAAAAGAACAGTTCACCAAGGACATAAAAAAGAATCATGAATTGTATGTGTAACAGCAAAATTTGACAGAATGTAAAGGAGAAATGGTCAAATCCACAGCCATAATGGGAGATTTTAACATATTTTTATTAGAATATGACAGGTAAAAAAAAAGATTGACCCAACATGACTTAAAAGCTAACAGAATTTGTGCTGAAAGCACATTAGAATTATTTGCAAATTTAACCATGTACTAGATCATGAGAGGTGTCTCGGATTTCTCAGAAAATCATTAGCTAGCAGCTCACATTCCTTGTGAGTAGTACAGTGCAACTAAGTTAGAAATCAAAAATAAAAAGATAAAGGATGCACTTGGAATCTAAAAATATATTTTTCTGAGGAACTCGTGGGTTAAGAAATCACAATGCAAAATTTGAAGTACTTAGAACCAAAGGACAAAAATACTACAAAACTGTGGAATGCATCTAAAGAGTTAATCTGAGATTGGTGCAAAGCCTTGAATGCATTTATTTCTTAAAAAATTGAAAATAGGTAAGTTAAATATACAGCTCAAGAAGCTAGTAAAGAACTGAGTTTGCCCCAAAAGAGTAGAATAATAAAATTAATTGGAGATATTAATGAAATAGAAAACAAAACAAACAAAACCCAATAAATATGGACTTTATATTTTGTGCGGGGGTGGGGGGATGGAGTGATTCTTGAAAGGGAAATTGTGTAAATTGCAGTTGTGGAATAAAAGTAGGAAAACTTTATGCAGTTGGTAGGGAAAGGCTTCACTCGTGTGAGAAGTGGCTTTCAGGAGCCGAGACTGGACATGAGGGAGAGGTGGAAATTCCAGGCACGGGTTGCAGTTTAGGAACAGGCATCTAGAGCTGCCTTTATTTTTCTAATTTTTGTGAAAAAAATTTTTTTCTGAAAATCTCAACATGTAAATTTTATTTCAAGGAGTCTTCCAAAGCAGGTTCCTGGGAACCGCCTTTAAAATACATGGTGGGGGAAAAAATACACTGTGGAGTCTGCTAATCCTCCATCTGAATAATAATTTTTGTAGAGATTAGGAGAGTTACACTAATGTATGAATCAGAGAATGTGCCATTGCCTACCAGTTGTAAATGCCTGCCCAGCTGCTTCACCGAATGAAATAAAGCATCCAGTAGAGTCACAAAAGGCAGTGTTTTCAGAACATTTTAAGTTAAGGAAAAGATGTTTAACACAGTGTTAGTTTTTTTTGTTTGTTTGTTTTTCGGTACGCGGGCTTCTCACTGTTGTGGCCTCTCCCGCTGCGGAGCACAGGCTCCAGACGCGCAGGCTCAGCGGCCATGGCTCACGGGCCCAGCCGCTCCGCGGCATGTGGGATCTTCCCGGACCGGGGCACGAACCCGTGTCCCCTGCATCGGCAGGCGGACTCTCAACCACTGCGCCACCAGGGAAGCCCCAGTGTTAGTTTGAAGTGCGAAAATTTGCAACCAAATCAAATGTCCATCATTAGGGAACTGGTTAAGTATTTTATGGCCATATAGTAGAATACGATGCAGACACTGAAGATGGCAATGTAGATGCCTATTTCCTGACAGAGAACGATGTTAAGTAAGATTCCACAACAGGCCACTTTGCGGGTAGGAAAAGCAACTATTCACACACTCATCCCTGCATGGATATATAGGCCAAAACATAATTCACAAGTACAAGTAATTTTTGAGTTTCATCATATATTCTAAATTTTTAACACCAAACATGAATTGACTATGAAATGAGTAAATAGGTAAATAATCTTTTTGAATCTGAAGAAATCTTTTTTGAAATTCAGCTCTTCTTGCAAAAGCCTTGTCCTCTGACATACTTTTCAAAGCTAGTGCTCTTTATTCAGATTTATGCCTTAGTTTTCGCTAGGTGCCTACCTTAAGTCATGTCTGGAAGAACCGTCCCAGCAGCCCTGCAAGCCAGGTGTTGCCATCACGCACGCACTCTCCACTCGAGGAAACCACTGTGAGAGAAGGTAAGGGTCATGCTGGATCCTTCTCTCTGCCGACCTGGCTTCAAGCCTCCTACTCTGTCCAGTCCTCGGCAGGGGCAGCTGCTTCACGCTGCCTTTCAAGAACTGAGAATTTGTGGTTTCAAAGTGGTCTGGACTTCAGGGCCATCCTCACCTGTACACAAACAGCCGGGGCACATGTGGCCTAGCCGTTCCAGAGCAGGGAGACGATTCTTCCAGAGGACAACGGGACTCCCACTCCAGGAGAGGTGCCTTCCCAAGTGGGAGGCTAGACTGGTGGACGCTGCGTCATAGAGCCCCGAGGGGGAGACTGGGGAAGGGCTGTTTGCTGCCTGGCCCTGCCCCGAGTCAGTCCAAGAAAGGCACTTGCACAACGTGGATGTGTAAATGGGCTGACCCAGAGGATCTCAAGTAAAGGAGAATCTGGGCTGTTTCGAAATGTGTTCTTTTGGATATTTAGTAACCTCTGGAAGGTTGATTCCATCCGTCAACAGCTCTAGTATACTACCTTTGGTGTTACTTATCCTGTGTTATTAATGCTATAGTTTTAGTCCATTTTATCTTTTCCAAATTGAGAGAAAGCCACTTCCACATACTTGACTGTTGTTATCCCGTTCTTATATCAACCAATCCCAATTTATTATCATCTTCCCTCAGAAATATTATTTTATCCCTTCCTTACTCATTTTAGGATTCAGGATTACTTTCCTGAACCTTGACTTACTCCGTTCTTTTATTCAGCAAAAATTGTTTTTAGTGCCTCCTCTATATGCTAGATCCTGGAAATTCAGAAATGATACCTTTTAATGTCTGAGGACCTCAAACTGAAGGTTGGATGTTGGGAATGTGCTGTTGTCCGAATGAGGTGTTATCTCAGTATTTGCTATGTGTCTTCTCACACACACACCCGGGTTCTGCTTGCTCTTTGTGTTACAGTGCTCCTTTACCAACCTTTCGATTGCAAATTCCCCTTTTAACTGTTTCTAGTCCTTCCTCTTTTAGTCATAACTAAAGCCTTTCTTTCTTTCTTTCTTTCTTTCTTTTCTTTCTTTCTTTCTTTCACTATATTTTAAATATTTGTCATAATTATTAGACAACAGCGTCTGACATGGTATTTAGGATAGATATACCGAGTTGTACTTGAAAGTTTTGATACTATGGCTCGTCATTTTATTGCCTTAAGAAAAGCATAAAGAAATGTTTGTTCTAATTTTTTTTCCTTAGAATACTTGTACGTGTAATAATTATCATTTCCTCATGATGCTTCCTAATGAAAAGATGTACAATGTTCCTAAGTCGTCCTTTAGTGCCCCACAGCTGAGAGACAAGAATGAGGATTGCAAGCTTTGCCTGAGGGCACAGATAGTACCTGGGCTGAGGGAAGTGTGGGTCCTTATTCAGGTTCCACCCAAGGAACTACGGGGCAGCCATCTGTGCCACTTCTCTTAACATTTTTGTTAATAAGCAAAGGAGCCTCTCTCAGGTTTGTCTCTGTAACGCAGTATTGATCCTTTTCACGTTACTAGTCTCCTAACATGTGTAAAACAGCAAGTTCTTCCACAGCAAAATATCCTCCGAAGTATTTTCACTTACATTCTTGAAAGTGGGCCTGTGTGTGCTTTTCTCTAGAATTGATTTCCTCACTAATAGAGTAGCTAGTGTTTCTTAAGACACTATCGTGTCATTTTTGCATAACCAGACATGTTGACATGAACTGTCAAGTTCTTTCTAGCCACAGAAAGGAAAAAATAAAAGGTCCCCTCAAAACTCATTTATTAGTATTAAAGAAAACTTAGAGCTAATGTGATTTGTACTCTAGAACTATTTACCCTGGATAGCAACTCGGAGGCATTTGTGATTTTTCACAGGGTACTTCTGCAATCCCAATTTACTTGCTTGGATAATGATTTTCTTAGCTTTTATTTGTGGCAGAAACAGAATAAAATCCTCATTATATTCAAAGATTTTAGTAAATGCTAGAATACCGGCTTTTGGTGTTTAGCTTTAAGATTCCTGAAATGTCTGTCACCTTTACCCCTAATATTTATTCGCTTAATAATCATCAACACTTAAAAGTGAGAAGGGGTTAAACTTCTAGTAATTTTGTTTAAATTCAGACCTTAGCAATGAATCGAATGGGTCAAATCATGCTGACATGATCATTAATAAGAGGTGACCTCTCTGTGAGGTGAAGTCTGCTCAGGACCATGTTTACACATTGAGATGATGTGACTCAAAGTGCCCACAGTGGCCTGCACCAAAGAGGAAGTTACAGGAGTGTGCTCTCAAAAACAACCCAAAGAATGGACGTGCAGATACAAATGATACTTGTCTGTTGTTAAATGATGAGTGGTGGTGTTTGATCCCATTGTTTGTCTGATTTCTGTTGCTACACTGTCCTTTGGTTATTTTGTTGAAGAGGGGTAAGATTGAGGGGAAATTCCTGGAGTGGGAAAATAAAGTCACTGGGGAAGGAGGGGGCAGAGAAGGGCTGCAGGCTCAAAGGTGCAGCAGGGATTTGGTCTCCCAGGAGGCAGACGAGCACCGATGGGTCAGGACAGCAGGCCGAGGCTGTTCACTGCCTTTGAGGACAAACATACCCCGTGGAAGAAAGAAATCATGGCTGCTTCCTCCTGTTACCTAGTTTTAGACGTATTTGTCAGTCGCTTGAAAAAGCCTCCTTGTTCTTGAAGCTGAGCAAACAGGGACATCTGAGTTTGGTCCAGTGTCACACATACCGGGGCCTAGCACCCAACCAGTCATGTTTCTCACCTGCTTCAAGGTGACTCAACAACCATCACCTGAGCCGCTGTGCGTCCCACTGGCCTGCAAAATAGGCAGGTGCGAAACAGGCATCCCTGAGGCACAGACGGGCAGTGACGAGCACAGGCCCAGCCTCGCGTCCCTCCCCTGGTGCAGTCTGATGGCCGTTCCAGACTACTACACTGCTCCGAACCGCTCTGACAGCAAGCACACACCCCGATAACCTAGTCAAAGAGATCTTCCTCCACTATCAGGTGATTCTTGTTTTTCACTAGCTTTGAGTCCTAAGTTGATAGCTGTGTCCAAGACTGATTTTTTGGGAGACTATATAGGGAAGATTGTCCAGAAAGGTGACCACTGACAGGTGCCCCCACTTTCTCAGACGGAACCTCCCACGTGCCAGAGCGTTTATGGCAGGAGTCGAGTCATCTGTGGTCCGTGTGTCTGAGGGCACCTCTCTTCCCTGTCTCCTAGGGAGCTCGCTTGCTTGCATCCTCCGGCTTGTGGAAGGGTGACCCTGCGGCTGACCCCAGGGCACAGCCTGGTCCTGCCCACCTCTCAGTAGGTCTGCACAGGGTCATGTGCAGGACAGTGCACAGGGAGCTTCCTCAGAACAGAGAAAAAACAACCCAGCATTGGCCCATCTGCACTTTCCTCTTTGTGCCTCAGTGGTGTCCTGAACCCAACGGGCACCCGCTAAAGACACTTCACCTTCTGTAAACATGTACATTGGAATTGATGGGAAAGTGAAAGGTGCCTGACATTTGTGTTATCTGCTTAAACACCCACTTGCACATTTGGGGTTTTACATAGTCTGGCTATTTTTCTTCCACCTTTCACTGATTATCTATTCCTTTTGTGGCTTTTGGCAGCTTTAATACTCACTAGGATGGTATGAAAGTCTTCAAAGATGAAGACAGAGGAGGTGGTAGCACTACGGACTTGAAATATATGGCATAATGTTTAGGAACTGGAAGAAAAAATAATCCCACCGTGATACTCATTTCAGTGTAAGGAAGACAACTGTGTTTCCCTGTGGCATGATTTGACCTGTATGTAGGATAACCAACTGCATAATATACAAAGACTCCTTATAATGAAGGGCTGAGTCAGTATAATCTTTATCCTCTGAATCCAAAATATTTCTAGAAACACTATGTACCCTGTCTCCTTAAAGTTCAAAGGAGTTTCAAATTTTGATTTTCGTCTCTATTACCTCATAGAAATTAGTCAGAAACATTAAATATCCTTATTTTATGGATAAGCAAAATTCGGGAGAGATTGGATCATTTGCTCAGGGTCCCCCCTCAGGACAGTTGCCAAGCCAGGGACCACGCAGCCGTGCAGGCCTCCGTGTCCTCGTCCCCCGCTGCCTCCTGCCTTCAGCCCACTGGCCCCCGGCCTCTCCTCTGCACGTCCCCTTCTGTCTGTCCGTCTGCCTGTGTGCGTGCTGCTCCCACTGCCCTGCCTGCCTCAGGCCACCCTCTCTTCTCCGTGGAGTTGCAGTTGCAACGCGCACAGTGCCGTTCAAATGGTGCCCAGGCAAACTGAAAGCCGTCTGTCACGCCACACGGTCTCCTTCGTGCTCGGGGTCTGCTTCCCTCTTCAGCTGGATCTCTAGCCGTCTTCCATCCTGTGACCCCCTGGCTCCGGCCCTACTAGATTGCTTGCTGTCTTTTGATGTCCTGTGTTCTCTCACAGCTTCGTTCCTTTCTGACCCTCTTCCTTCTCTCTGGAGCCTCCTCTCCCCGGTCCTGCATCCTCAGCTCCCGCTTTCCTTCAGGGCTTCGCTCAGAATCAGCTGCTCCTGGAAGCTTCTCTGGTTTTATCCTCTCGTGCTCCCCCGACAGCACCTCCCCCTGCCCCGCAGAAAGGCAGCGTGGGGTGTCCTCACCAGGGCACTGCCCTCTGTACTGGCATCTGTACTGTTTGTTTTGTTTCTCTTTCCTACTGGCCTGTGAAGTCCTGAGAGTGGGGGCTGTGTTGTTAATTCTGTGCATCTCCAGCTGGCCCATGATTAATGCTCAATAAATATCCATTGAGGAATAGCAGAATCCCAGCTTTCTTGATCCTCAAAGTTTCTTATCAGACTGCAGGATACGTTTGATTGATAATAGTAACCAGTATTATTCAGCATAGACTGTGTCCCAGGCACTGCCCTGGGCACCTTATGTATGTTCACTCACTGAATCTCACAAAACTTTCCCAAATCCATTGCCACTGGTGAAACTGAGGCACAGACTTATGAGTCTTGCCTAAAGACGCAGCTGTTAAGTGTCAGGATTTAATCCAGGCAGTTTGGCTCCAGAAATCACATTCAGTGTAGTATGTTTTAGCCCTAGCTCCTATTTCCAGCATGATCTGATGTTTTTGGTAGGAAACAAGTAAAACAGGAAGACATCTCAAAACTTCAACGCATACCAACTCATACACCTGTCTCAACCAGCGAGCGGAGAAGGGTTAGGGAGATGGGAAGAGGGAGGAGGAGGGATATGTTGATATAAATAAGGAATTCATTCACTTATTTGTAGCATATTTCAAGGGAAGTAAAAGTTTTATAAATAAATTTAGATTTTTACTATTTTTAACGAGATTTCTATAAAACAGTTTGGACTAAAATTTCCACTGAGAGAAGATGGTGAATACCTAGGATAGCTCTTATGCTGTTAATTTATTTTTATACTGCTATTTAAATATTTGCAGATATTTAGCAAAATATTTTTATTCTTCTCTTTGGGCTTTCCAGATACCACAAGGATCTTTGTTACCTCTGTCATTTTCAGAGGATTTCAACGTGTGTTATTTCATCTTACATTGAAGCCCACTATTTTACAAACTTCCTGGGAAGCTGGGAAGGATACAGACTGGAGGATACTGCACATCCTCAGCACATACACAACCAGGGCATTTTAACAACTCCAGGAGGCCCTTAACCATAGCAGAGAGAAAACTGTCACTAGTAAACTCCTTTACTGGATGGTGAGCTCTTTTTTTAGATGTAAACTTCTTAAGGATGATGGCTTTATCTCATTTTATCCCATAGAGTGTTTCAGGACTGGCCAGCAACAGATATCTAGTAAATGCCTACGGAAAGCATAAATGAATGAAAGTCATATAGTGACCTGAGTTAATATTTATTCCATTAAATGACTGGTCATGTTACTGAAAAGCTCTCAGAAGCTAGTTGAAAGTGATTTATAAAAGGAATTCCCACCACCACATGATAGGTGAACCTTGTGAGTGAGAATGCTTTCTGGAGCGGCGTGCTCTTTGCAGTATTATGTCCAAAAACTATGATTAACCCCCAAGAGAAAACATGCACTGAAATACTAGCAAATGCAAAGTCCAGACAGAAAACACAGTTAGATGTATAATCATCCATAGACTCAGTCTTTATGTAAAATATTTTCTAAAGATCTAGAAATAAGTTCAAGAAAAATAATTCCCATAGAAATGATAGGGCAAGGAAACTTTGCGTATTGGATTCATCCTTCCGTGGTTTAATGGGCAGAGGGAAGAGAGAATGGTAACAGGCAGTTTTCCAGCACTTACTGTGAGAGCCAGTGCTGTAAGACCTGGGCAGTATGATTACTCCCCATTTTACACATGAAGCAGTTGAAGCCTGAGAAGTAACTTGTCCAGGGTCACGCAGCTGGTAAATAATGGAGTCCCAGTTCAAGCCTGACTCCAGAGCCCATGCTCTTAACCACTACACTATATTGTACTTAAAGTGAGACCACCTCCCCCCCAAAATAAAAAAAAAACACACCCTCCTTTAGAGGAAGTCTCTGCACAGCTTATATTTTACCAAGTTTCTGTTACCTCCATTCCCTTCCCAACCTGGATGTAAATACTGGCAATTCACTGCATATAAGTCATTGTTTTGTGATATTTTCTAGGCACACAGAAGTTCTAGAAAAAAATACGGAGATGCGTTTAGTCTTTCTGATCATCAAATAAATATAAAGCAAACAAGAGATGTTCTTTTTTCACTTATTAGATTAATAGTTTATATTTAGAATTAAAATACTCATGTTGGCTGAGAAGCAGTGAGGCCCAGACTGTCACTGGTGGGAGAGTAAATTGGTAAAATGTTTTTGTAAACTGAAAAATATCAATTTATATCTGAAGTTGTTTTTTTTTTTTTTTTAATGTGTACCCTTTGCCCCAGGAATTCTACTACTGGGATTCTATCCTGAGAAATAATAGAAAGTATAAAAGTAGAGAAATAATAAAAGTATAGGAAAGACTTTTATGTACTTACATATGTGGTCAAGTAGCAACATGTACTAACTCTTTTATTTTAAATTGTGCCGTATAACTTGTTATAAGTACAGTACATTTAAGTGTAGGAATACTCCATTTTAAAATAACTTTACTCCTTTCCTTCATAAAGTATCCTGAAATACTGGCAGTATTTGATGATTAATATTTGATACTGTTTTGTGTAATTGTGAGTTCACACAGAGGTACAAAGTAAGCCCTGTTTTTTGGCAAAGATATTTCTGGCATGATCCATTGCTTTCACCCAGCTTACCATCAGCTTATTAGAACTGCCAGTCACCAGAGAGTCTCAACTATATTAATGATAAAATCTTTGTTAGAAATGTTTATAGCCTTTTGTTGAATAGATTCTTTACCTTTACCTTAAACCTTAATTAGGGTTTCAAAGTTCTTCTTAACTCACAAGACTTTGTTGAAAAAGCAAAATATCTGGTACTTACCTCTTAGTGCCTTGTTGGGACCTCTGTGTGGTAGCAGTCAGTATTCGCCCAAACTGAAGTGGGTTAACCTTGGCACGTTGTTTTAAGGGAGATTATGCAGACATCCTTTTATGGTGGTGGCTTTTTTTCCTGTCACCCTGTGACTGAGCACAGTAATGATCAGTTAGCCTCATGTGTGCGTGTGCACTTTTTTTTTTTAATGGGAAGTGAAATTTTTCTGTTAGTGATTTTTTTAAAAAGAGTTATCCAAAAACCCCTTGGAATTTATGAATTTTTGATATCTATGGAACTTTATAAATTTTTCTATAAAGATTTAAGTTTAAAAAAATCCTTTGGAAGAGACTGAAGCAATAAACCTTAACCAGGAAAAAAAAACAATCATAGTTATTGATGATTTTGTATCCATATTATGTGTAAAGTGTGAATTTTTAAAGGTTTTAAGGGAAAAAATGTCAATTTTGACAATTCTGTCTGCCTGGAAACTTGGTGCAGGGAGTAGTTCACTCATTCTGTATCTTATCAACAGCTTAATGAGAAAGAAACAAATTTCTGTGGTGAGTGGAGAAAAATGCTCTTTTGCCTGTGTACAGTGATTAGTCAGTATTTTCAGGCGGGAGACCAACTGACTGGATCGCTGATTGCATGGACACATGCGTGACAAGGGAAGAGTTGAAGGGGGCATCCTACAGCTAGAATTGCCTCTCGTGCACAGGATGAAGGAGACCTGTGCTGTTCACCTTCAGGTCTTAATGGACTCAGTTTAAACCAACAGTGTCACATGGCTATCAAAATGCAAATTGATTTGCAGGCTAAAATAATGGAAATATAGCGCTCAGAACAAGAGAGATGATCTGGCCATTCCCAGTGAGCTCAGGAGGCTGCGTTTTACCAGGGCACGGATGACCTTAGAGCATGGGTGGTGAGAGGTCTGGATGCCAGGTCTTAGGAGAAATGATGGAATAAACTGAGCATGTCTGGGCTTGGCCGGGATGTGATCATTATCCTCACGTGTTAGGAAGCTCTCCTGGTAAAGGGTTTAAATTGTATGTGTCAGTCTTCCTAACTCCAGAGAGTAGAAGGAAGGCCTTGTAAGAGAAGGTTACCAGACAGCTTTCAAATCAAAATGTGAAAGTAGATCTCAAAAGTTGAGATCATAAAAAAGTGGCATGTTGTCTCTTATTTAGGTACTTGCATAAACAGGATGACTATTTTGAGGGATGGTGTAGAGAGAATTGAATCATTGGGTAGGAATTTGTAACCCTGTGACCTCAGAGGCCCTTCCACTCCAGGATTCTGTCAAAGTGGCTGAGAACCTTTAGCCTCTCAGTGGTGTTATTCCATTGAGAGGCTTGTTAGGTTCTTATAAGCTCTAAAGTGCTGAAGATCTGTAGAGAAACCTTGTCAAACGGAAGAGCTACAAGTCACCTAAATTCTTTGGGTCTCCACCCCATTATATAAAATAAAAGTATTGAACTAAATGATCACCAAGATAATTCCTAGTCCAATAATTCTGTGAGGGGGAAATATAGAGATTTTATGATTTGGTGGATCGATATGATAAAATCTTCTAGAACTAGTTCCTTTAAAACTTGGATTGAAGAATCCTTGAAGAAGACACTGTTGAGAAGAAGTCTTTCAATTTGTTGAAAAGCCATCCTGGTGGGGTTTTGGTTTTTAGTTTTTGAAATAGTTTTTATTAAGTAAAACATCGTTATATGATGAAATCTAGGTAAAGTAAATGTTCTAGCAAACTGGATCTCCCCTTTTTTTTTGGTATTAGAGTAGTCAGGTGTATAAAGAAGAGGTGATAGGGTAATTGTCCTCTGAGATGCCATTGAGGTTTATTGTGAGATCATTTCATGAGCTCACAAACCTTATTTTTATTGTTGAAAGTTACCAGGATTTCTTCAGTTGTACTGTAAAAGTGGAGTCCATGTCCTTTTCTGTAGAAGAGATGGACGTTTGTGACCTGAACTGAGAGTTTCTACTATTTTATTTGTTCTGTCAAAGCACAGTTGTGAGTATAGAGTAGATACTCAATAAATATTAGTGACATTAGTGAGTGAATTCCTTATAAACCGTGTTCCTCTTTTCTGAACTTCAGCCCTGTATGCTTAAGCCAGACAGGACTTCCAGAAGTTAGCTGTTCACCATACAAAAAGGTCAAAATGAGTTATTGTTGCCAATATAAGGAACAAATGTCATAAAATAAGGAAAAGAGAAAAACTGGTCAGTGACTAAAAACACTCAGTGTGTATAGAAATAGCAATGGAAATTTTCTACAAAACAACCTGTATAACCGTGGTCTGAACTATATGCTTTTGTGTTATGGGTAGATGTGGTTTAGTGTTTAGTCATCATTTAAAACTACACAGTGATGAATAACTTCTAAGGAATTTTGAAACTTCTTCTATTGGTATATAAGATACGAGCTGGGGTCATTAAAATTCCTATCAATATTTCTTACTTTACATTGGAATGTAACCTCAAGCAAGAACTCTGCTTCAGATTTTTTATTATAGCTTCACTCTTTACACTTTATTGCTAAATGTAAACAGAAGACCTTCTATAAGTTAAGTACCTAAAGACATGTTCTGTAGTGAGAAACTCAAGTGCAACCAAAATAGAGTTTTCTTATTATTACCAAGAGAACAACAGGCCCTATTTTGAGTATATCTATGAAACTGTGTGTTTTAATCCCATTAAAAACAACAAAACAAGAAAAGGGGCTCTTTAAAACAAAAGACAAATTCTGCTGTATGGTTTTACCATTTTAAAGAGAAATTCTTTGATTCAGCAAGTACTCACTGAGCAACTACCCTGTGCCAGGCGTGCTTCTAGAGAGTGGAGGTAAAGCAGCAAACAGACTGACAGAGATCCCTGCCTTCGTGGAGCTTCCATCCTAGTCGTGGAGACAGATGATAAGTAAGCCGCGTAGTAAATTAGGAGGTTATTGGTGCTATGGGGAGAGGAGAGAGAGAAGGCAGAGTAGGGGTGGGGCTGTGATGAGGTGGGCGCGGGCTACAGTTTGGAGTGGGGTGGTCAGGGAGGGCTTCTTGGAGAAGGTGCCATTTGAGTGAAGACCTGAAGGGTGTAAGGGAGTGAGTGATGCACTTGTCTGTGGGAAGATGGCCAGGAGAGGGGGAAGCAGCGGCACGCACCCTGGGGCACAGAGTGCCCGGTCCTGTGTCCGGGAAGCGGTGAGAGCGAGGAGGGGGAGTCTACGGAGTAGAAGGCAGGTCGGGGTGGGGGACGCAGGGTCTTGTGTGTGTTTGTCATGACTTTGGCTTTTACTCTTGGCTGGCGGTGGGTCTTTGCAGGATTTTAAGCCCAGGAGCGATTAATTTGTTCTTTTTAGTGAGAAGAATGCACAGCTGCTTCATCAGCTGTGTTTGTATGTAGTATTGATATTTAGAATGACAATTTAAATAACGCTCTGTTAAAATTGCTTTCGTTAATGTTGCCGGTCGGTTACGGGTAAGTGTCCACATTAGGCACTAGGGGATGCAGCCCTAGATAGAACGTGGTGCTTTCTCATAAAGTGAATGATCTAATGGGAGATTTTTTTTAAAAACCCTATGTAGGGCTTCCCTGGTGGTGCAGTGGTTGAGGGTCCGCCTGCCGATGCAGGGGACGCGGGTTCGTTTCCTGGTCTGGGAAGATCCCACACGCCGCGGAGCGGCTGGGCCCGTGAGCCATGGCCGCTGAGCCTGCGCGTCCGGAGCCTGTGCTCCACAACGGGAGAGACCGCAGCGGTGAGAGGCCCGCGTACCACCAGAAAAAGAAAAAAAGAACAAAAAACCCTATGTAGTTAGTTAAGATGTAGATCATACAGCTGTTCAAGAATTAGAATTGTTTCATTGCCCCACATTTAATGAGCTTTTCTCCTGTGCCAAGCACCGAGTCCAATGCTGGGATAACCACGAGGATGTATCTCCTTCCCCGCCTTGGGATGTATTCAGCCCAGGAGGAGGGCTAGAGGGGCATTCCAGACCCCTCCGCCGAGCTGTCTGCAGACCTCTGCTGCCCTGTCCCTGCCGTCTCCTTACGAGACCGCAGGAGGCTGCATCTTACCCGTCTTCGGGTCTCCAGTCCTGACCAGGGCCTGGCGCTCAGCTGTTCGCTGGTTGGGGTTTTCCCTCTTCTAGCATTTACTACATTCTTATAGCTGCCTGTAGATGATGCTGCCATTTATCACATCTTCAACATGTGTTTGGTTTGGTTTGGTTTTTAATAGAATCGAGAGGACAGTGAATGATTTTTTTAATAATACATTCTCTATCGAAAATGGGAAAATGCACGAGAGGGACCTGTTGTTTCCACAGAGATGATAATGAGAACATTTCTTTATGGAAGTGAAAAATATTTCTTGCATTTTTCTTATGGTAAAAGCAGTCGTTCTTTGTACGATGCCACTTATCCAAAACATGAGAAAATAAAAGACTAGTTAAATTAAGCCGTGAGTTTAATGAAGAATGGGTGTAAGTGTGTGTCCAGACCGCATGCCTCATTCACGTCTCCCGCCTCGCCCTCGTAGGAATGTGAGTTCGCCGTCCTGGAGCTCTAGTTCCTTGAGGTTCGGGGCTGCTTCTTACTTAGAGATGTGGACGGAGCTGCTGTGGCTGGCCCACTGCCTCTCACACAGATTCACTCAGACAGTGAAACTGGGGTAGCTGTGAGGGTGAAGGAGGGCGGCTAACCAGCAGGGGGGTGGAGGCATCTCTGGGCAGAGGAGCTGAGCTCTGTCATACACCGTAAGTGTGAGTTTCCTAAGCAGAAAAGTGCACGGACACTCTTGTGTTGAAACAATAGCCTGTGTCAGTGAATAGTTATCAGAGCCTAAGGTGCCCAGGGAGCATCTGGGCGGGGACGGAGCGAGAGGGGATGGGCCAGATCAGGGGAAGGGAGAGGAGGACGGTTGCAGGGAACCACACTGGTAAGAAAGGCTCGCAGGACTTTGCTCTTTCGTGCTGTTTGAATTTCCTCTTTGAATACTGGCAGCCTGTGGAAGGAAGGGTTTTAAACAAGAGTGTGACATGATCAGAGTTGTATTTGGGGAAGACAATACTGTTGGCAGTGTTAGCAGATGGATTAGAGAGAAACAAGACTTTAAGCAGACAGACGTTTGTGACTTTGGAATATGTCAGGTCGAAGGTATCAAATCGAGTTTCATAGCCAAGGTGAGGGACAGCCGGACAGTTTGGGGACTCACTTCATTTTTTTAGTTGAAGCCATAGAAGGGCTTAGGATTATACCAGGAGAGACTGGAGCCAGAAGAAAAGCCTGTAATGGAACCCTGGAGAGGGTAGGAGAAGAGTGGTGGGAGACCCACGGGCAGACCAACAAGAACACAGGGTTTAAGACAAAAGCAGGAAGGAATTTGAGGAAGGGAGGACAGGAGCAGCGAGCCGTGTCGAGTGCTGACGTGAGATGTAATTGGACAGAGTCTGAGATGAAGATTTTGGATTTGACTGTGTGATGAATTGTAATGTTTCTTGCTTTTGGTTCATCTAGTCTCTTTCATCAGATTTCAGGTCATTCGTGAGAAGAAAACATAGCATCAACTTTAAATTTTCTCACAGTGCTGACAGTTCATTTGTAGATGCTGAACCACCTCTTTGCAATAGTTTTTTTTTTTTGCGGTACGTGGGCCTCTCACTGTCGCGGCCTCTCCCGTTGCGGAGCACAGGCTCTGGACGCGCAGGCTCAGTGGCCATGCCTCACGGGCCCAGCCGCTCCTCGGCATGTGGGATCTTCCCGGACCGGGGCACGAACCCGTGTCCCCTGCGTCGGCAGGCGGACTCTCAACCTGCGCCACCAGGGAAGCCCCCTTTGCAATAGCTTTGAGAGGGTCGACAAGGGTTAGATAATTAGAGGTCTCATAAAATGTTATATATATGTACAAATTATTTTGGATGTGATGTACGTCTAGAAACCAACTTGTGTATCTAAGACCATGCTTTCAGACTGAAATAAAATGATAAGCAGTGTTCCTTCAAATATACATTTACCATTGGTGTTTTAAGTTGAGTGTTACACCATAGTGACTTTGTCTGTTTGTTTGTTTGCACAGCCTGGCACCTGTGTTTGCTCTGTTTGTACCATTTTACTGCTCCATCCCGAGAGTCCAAGTGGCACATATTCTGGGCCCGTTGTCCATCACAAACAAGACACTGATTTATATATTGGGACTACAGGTACAGTATGCATTTTTATGTTCATGTTTCTTTAACCAGATCTCTCTCTCTCTCTTTTTTTTTTTTTTCTCGGTCTTTTTCTCATTTGATCTCCTTGAAAACAATGTGTTTTTTTCCCATAAGTTTGGCTTCGTGATCTCTATCAAACGTTCAAAGGAAGTGTTACAGAACAAGAACGTCAAGGCATATAAGATACTAGAATACTTTCATAGCCTTTAGAAATCTGATAAGAGCTTTCACTGTAATTTGTATCGGTGGAAAATATTTTAATTTCATTGTACAATTGCGTTTAAGTATCTTTTAAAAATCATAGTATGAAATGGAAACAAATGAGAACAGTCAAAAGGTGGAAAGTGGAGAACCACTGTCAAAATTAATTTATTGAATAGAGTGTCACAAATAAAGCTCTGCAGCAGGAACCAGATATGCTCCGCCAGCTTCATAACTCCTGAGCTGCACGGGCTTGATTGCACTGTCACCATCCACTAGATGGTTTGACACGAAGGCCATTAGAGGACTGACCGTTTGACTTAAATTGAAAAAGATTATCTTCACCAGTATTCAACGAATGTTGATTGCTCTCTGCTGGGTTCCAGGCGCAATAATAGAAGATACATGTGATTTTCAGTTTTCCACCTGTCGTACCTGTCACTTTTCTTTCACTCTCACACCTTTTGATGTAAACTTTTATTCTGCTGTTTCCTGTGGTACCGTGTGTAGCTCGGCCTTTTGATCCACCATTATGCTCATAACATTCCTTACCCCACGCACGTGGAACCGGATACCAGTGTCACTGTAGAATACCCCGCTCCCTCCCCTTTTAACCTTCAGCATTTCCTCTAACTTCTCTAGTCTGCTGTCCCGTGTTAGCAGTGGCTCATCAGGGGTGGGTGTTTCCTAACCACTTTACAGCCGTTTCTCATGAAATGTGTTTATTCTTCATCTCTCAACCTATATAGCGTTACACTCTCCCTTATTCTCCTTAATACTCCTATAACCTAATAGCCCATTTCCGCATTTTACTCCTATTACTAGGATTTGCTGTGGCATGTTTAATTTTTTTTTAAGATGTTACAACAGAAGGCAGAATGCAACGGTAGAAGAGCACCCTGGATGGGGGGGGCAGGAGACCCAAGTTCCAGTTCTGACATGGCCCACACTACCTTGAGACTTGGGTCAAGTTATGGAAGCCTCTGAGCCTCATTGTTGACTCTAGTTATAGAGCATCTTTTGAGGGTGAAAAACATTGTTTTATTCATTATGGAAGATATAACAATTGTAAATATTCATTATGGAGTAGGAATTCAGTGGAGCATTGTGGAAAGTCTTTGGAGCCACGTAGACTTTGGTTTAATTAGTTGCTCTGGTAATTATTTTCTTTCTCTGTCACTTTTTCTGAGCCCCCATTTGCCCATCTGTAAAGTGGGGACAACGATATCTATCTTACAGGGTCATTGGAAGGATTAGAGATGTAGCATTGAGTTTTTAGGGTAATCTGAACAGATAATAAGAACTAAGTCAGTTGGTTCCTATTATTAATTAATCATTTATGTCTCTATGGCTGCCACCTTTGGTTTTTCTGAGATTGTGAGTGGGTTGTTTTCTTTTGTTGTGTTTTGTTTTGTTGGTGAGGTAGAAGTTGGTGTCAGGAAGCAGAGGTGGAAATGCCCCTGGCTTCTTGATAAACTCTGCAGTCCTCAGCATGAAGGGCATCCAGGGTTTCTTCTTGCCTGTCCCGTGTCAGCCCCCACCCCTCCCCACCTTGACATGAGCGTGAACCCTTTGTTCCCCAAACTTCTGTTCTCTCCTTCCATCCCTCCCCTCTGGACCTTCGCACACGTTTCTGTGCCTCTGTCTCTTACTCAACAACTTCTTAAAACCAGGGACGTTTGACGCATGAATGGATGAGTGAATGAATGACTTAAATCATTATCAGAAGAGCAAAAATATTTGTGAAGGGTCATTTAAGTGCACATGGCCCAAGGGCCAGTCCTGTAATGCCCGGTGCTGGGGGCCGTGGAGGATGAGATGAGGCATGAGATGTGGCCCCTGCCCTCAAGAAGCCCCGCTGTGAGAGGAAGCATACAGTAAGTGCTGTGAAAGTATTAGCTGTTTTATTGTTCTCTATACTTTTAGAAAAAGACCACAGAAAAATATTTTTCCACATAATTCTCATCCTTGTTATTATCAGTCATTCACACTGAACAAGCATCCATGCTAGATCAAAGGATTAAATTTTAGATCAAGGGATTAAATTTGAAGTTGTAGCCAGTGCTCATTTCCACGTTAGCTGACACAAGAGCACAGCTTGTCAGATTCTTTTTTTACCTGTGCTTTGTCATCTCTTACCTTTGTCTTCTTTCTGTGTATTTCTATGTATCCTTGATAAATGGGCACCACTTTGAGGTTTTCATGTAGCACAGTGTCAGCAATGAACCCGCTTCTTTCTCCACAAGCAGAAGTGCTTAAACTCCCCATCTAAAGATCTAAATGTGAACAAATGCTAAGCTACAAGCCTTTTTTTAATCTATATATGTGACTTTATTTTATTCCCTAAATATTTCAGTGTATATTTCCTATAAACAAGGGCATTCTCTTATGTAACCATTGTTCAGTTAACAAAATTGGGAAATTAACATTGATACAATCTTATTCAAATTTTTATCTTATTCAAATTTCACCAATCGTCCCAATAATATCCTGTTATTAGGCTACAAGTCTTTTCTTTCTTGCAGGAATGCTTTGAGATGTCTTGTGACTTTTTTTTTTTTTTTTTAAACCCTGAGCATACCCTTGGATGTAAATGATTTGGAAAACAAAGGGAGAGGTTTCGTGAGACCCAATTCTAACTGCTTTTGCCATTAATGAACTTTGATACCATTACTTAGTTTGCTCTTTCTTGGGTAAACTGGAATGAGAGTATCAGCAGTTAAGCAGAGCAGCATTGGACATGGACCTGTATGCTGGCAGATGTCTTCCATCTAAAACTAGAGTAGCAATAACAAGAAATTGAAATGAGAGAATTATATAAACTAATATTACATGTCATTACTTAACACCAAGCATTGGGTGGTGACTACATATTTTGTATGTTGTTAATGCTAATAATTTCTTTCTATATAGTATTTTACTTTGTTTAAGCCAATTAATGTCCATTTGTAATTAAGAATGTGCTTGAATTTCACTTACTTTTCTTTGCACGGGAGTGGGCTGGGTTCAACCAATCTGTTTTAGGCTATTGAAAAGCTGAGTTAGGTCTTGGTATAAAAAAAAAGAAAGAAAGGAAAAGAAAAATTAGTATGTTGTTTTCTTTTATATAACAGAATTGATATTTATTAATTTTCTATTTGTTTATATTAAGATATGTATAATGAAGACTTAATATAAATGGTTATGGCTGTAGTTATGTAAAAATAAATATGCTGTGACTGGCAGTTGAATTTCATTTTTAGTTGCCTTTTTTTTTCTTTTATAGCTTTTCACCTCTGGTTCCTACATCTGGATTGTAGCCATAAGTGGACTTGTAAGTGTGATTCCCCCCACCCCCAATTCCCCCTCTTTTCTGAACAAACTTTAGGAAAAATGTCATATTTAGATTATGGGTCATATTCAGGTGTCAGATTGCATCTCAAAGCTACTTCCTTAGTGAGGAAAAAGCCAGTTGCATGGATAATTGAGATGAAAGAAGCCAGTTTGTCTCAGTTTTCAAGGTAATTTTAAAGAAAGTTTTAGCTGAGTTTGTCAGTGTTATTTTTAAATTACTTAGTAGTTGAACTCATAGTAGGACAAAATGGCAGAAGAAGAAAATGAAGAAGTTGGATTTACCAAAGTTAGTGAGAGATATTCTGCTTGTTTTGGAAAGAGACATGGTCATGCAAGGGGAAAAATAAGGTTAAGTGGAAAGTCAGGTGGATTGGAACTGATGGAAGATTCATCAGGGTGTGTGGCCAGGGAAGGAAGAGGGTGCATCTCCTCTGTGTGGCAGACCGCCTTCATCTCCCCCATCCCCACCCTGCTGTATTTTATTTTATTTTATTTTATTATTTTATTTTATTTTATTTTAATAAGCATATAAGTTTATTTTAATAAACTCTATGAGGTATTGAAAATGAATCTAAAGCATGAAATTGAGCTTTATTTTTCATCCATGGCTTAAATTTGAACTCCCAAATTTATCTAAAAATAAGTTTATAACTAGAATATGTGAAATATAGTTTTCAATTTCTTTCTTGGAAAAGACTAAGAAAATTACAGACTGGATTTATAGTAACATGTATAACATCAAAGGGAAAGGATTTGGAAATAACTGCATTCCACTACAGACATTTTAAGTAAGTTATCACTACTTATTCTTGTTTCCTGGGTGAATGGTATTTTGAGACACTGGGTCATTACTTTAAGCCTGCTCACTTCTTTCCTTCCTTTATGCTCTCTGTTTTATTCCTTTTCTATGTTTATTCTTTTCATATACAACTTAATCCTTCACTCCTCACAACATCCAGCCAGAATTCTGGGGATTGAAGTCACTTTGTTTCCCCCTCCCTAAACATTTTTCTCAGATGCCCAGATTTGCTTCAGGACCACAGAGCTGAACTCCATTGTGGGGCCTTCAAGCCATCTGAGCCACCTGGTATTCTTAAGACTTGTAGTGATTTAAAGGACAGCCTGGGGTCATACTAATCCTGTGGGGCACAGTGGCCAGGCTCTGCCCAGTCTAATCTCATCCCCACTTGAACTGCCAGCTTGATTGGCAGGTACTTAACCAGCCTGCAGACAATAGATAGTTCATTGCTTTCATAATGAAAGAGCATGAGAATTCACTCTTTTGTTCATGATAACGTTCTGTTTCTCTTAGCAGTGATAATCTTGAGCCCTTTTTTGGATATTTTCCTAAAGCGTTCAAAAATTTGAGAAGTACCTTATTGTGTTACATTTCATTGTGTTAGTTTACTGTTAATTGATTTGCTCACATTATCTGAACCCCTCTTTAATAACTCATTATGTGACTCATTTGTTTTAAGGCATCCCATTTTCTTACTTTATTCTGTTTTCAGATTCCTGGTTTTAAAATAAGTTCTTGCTGTCACCTCAGAAAGTTTCACTTTGTGACATTCAGTGCTCTAGAATTGGAGGTTGCATTTTTCATCTCTTTCTAGTCTTTTTAAAATCTAAAGTATGTGTGTTGTGATCAGTCTTTTCTCATACAGATGCTTAACAGGTGGTAAGGTGCTTGATTTAATTTTTTAAAGGAATCAGAAGTTTAACAAATTTTTAACATTAAAATTCCTAGTTTCAGAAGAGTGAATAGAATTGCTCAGCATTTGAAATATAATCCCCAGATGAATGTAGCTAGCATTTGAATAATCCCACTATTAGTAAACACCTTTGAGACAATGGAATCTTCACTTTATAGTAACTAATTCAACTAATATTACTGACCTCCTACCATTACACAAATCTGATAAATCTTCATATCAGCCTTGTTCTTTATTATTATTCCACCATAGTTAGATGATACTATGTTTACTTAAGATGATTAATATCAGGGATAATTACACGAGTTTTCCTTCATGCTATACCATTGATGTTAGTGCTTGTTTTGAATTTAATGAATATTTTGTTTCTGACTTTTTCCAGAAAAATCATACTTTTGTTATGAAATATTTAATATAATATGGTATACTTTAGATAAGGATAATTACAAAGGAGGATATTCAAATTATTTGTGAATGTTTGGTTTACCCACACCACTGATTGAGGGATCGAGATCTGAGATTTCATGAAGCCACAGCTTGTCCCAGATGTCTCTTGCTCAACCTGACTTCTCCTCTCCCCGTATTTATCAGGCAACTTCCCTTTTTTGTTTTTGTATGGAGGGGGTTGTTTTTATGCTAAATAAAATACTAAAAAGAAAATAAAACTTTTATTACCAGAAAGAAATGCACAGATGGTTTCCAGTGTTTTGGAGGAATGTTAGAAAACCTGTTGATAAAATAATCACCTTTCAGCTCTGAAACCAATAGTTCTCCTAACATACTATATGTAGTAAGGAAGTAATTTTATTTCAATCTGTGTTTTTAAGAGAAAGAGCTTTTTTTAAAATAAAAAGACATTTGTATAAACCTAAGTCATGTGTTATCTGCTGTCATAGAAACCAAAGCCTTTACTCATGCCCTTCTGAAAAGCTGCCAGCTTTGGGTTTATTTTGTTTAGTTATTGGTGGATTTATTTTGCTTAGGCTGCTTTTTGTCTCTCCTTGTGTCACCCATTCTTTCATGATTAGAAATGTTTCTGAGTACATAGCTTAAAAATGTCCTGCTGACTAAAAGAGGAGGAGGAGATAAATTACATCAGTACAGTATTTTGCTAGGTGGGAGTGCACTTTCTGTCTTCAGTGATGTCACAGAAAAGAATAAGGACTAAATATTTTTCCTGGGTGGAGGCGGGGTTGGGGAAGTGCGTTTGGCTTATGAGGAGCAATAATGAGTTAATCTGACCAGGACAGCTGTCTCCCCACAGTTCTGTTTTGTGATCCCTCAGGGATTCCAGCTGCTGCCAGAAAGGATAAGGGTCATTCGGTTTTACGTAAAGATTAAGATTACAGTAAGTCCCCTACATACGAACCTTCAAGTTGCGAACTTTCAAAGATGGCAGTGCGCGTTCACATGTCCAGTCAAGTTAGTTCACGTGTCTGGTGTACATTGTCACGTGCGTGCATCCTCTACAAGTGGTTGTGCTTTTGTGTACTTTACGGTACTGTATAGAGTACAGTACCGTACTCTATACAGTATCTGTACAGTAGTACAGAATCTTTATCTCAAGCCCAGGATGTCAGGAAGCAAAAGCGTAAAAGCAGCGGTGATGTACCTGGTACTTGCCTGTTCACTCGATGCCAGCGCCTGGAGGCCAGCTGTGGTACTGTACTACTGTACTTTTCAAGGTACTGTACTGTAAGACTAAAAATGTTTTCTTTATTTTTTGTGTTTGTTTTTCATATATTATTTGTGTGAAGAGTATTATAAACCTATTACAGTACAGTACTGTATAGCCGATTGTGTTAGTTGGGTACCTAGGCTAATTTTGTTGGACCTACAAACAAATTGGATTTATGAACGTGCTCTCGGAACAGAACTCGTTTGTATGTAGGGGACTTAACTGTATTCACACGTACCATTGATACATGTTTTAATGTTGTGTTGTTCTTCCTTTGACAATTCTGGCTTTTAACACCAACATTTTTTTTTTTTTTTTTGGCTGCGTTGGGTCTTCGTTGCTGCACACAGGCTTTCTCTAGTGTGGCAAGCGGGGGCTGCTCTTCGTTGCAGTGGCTTCTCTTGTTGCAGAGCACAGGCTCTAGGCACGTGGGCTTCAGTAGTTGTGGCTCGTGGGCTCTAGAGCTCAGGCTCAGTAGTTGTGGTGCACGGGCTTAGTTGCTCCGCGGCATGTGGGATCTTCCCGGACCAGGGCTCGAACCCGTGTCCCCTGCATTGGCAGGCGGATTCTTAACCACTGCACCACCAGGGAAGTCCCAACACCAACATTTAATATCTAAAATACGACTGTTTTCATGAAAGTTTGCAAAATTGTAATTGGAAAGCTTGGCTATAGTAGCCAAGTGAAATATTTCAGTGTTAAGTGAGTGCTTCAGAATGTTAGTATACACCTACTTTCATCATATTCGCACCTCATGTCTAACTACTCTTCTTCATGTCTTTGGTGAGAGACCTTCAAAAATTGAGGCCACTCTGTATGTTCACAGTTCCTCCAGTCTTGTTACACATTAGTACTTTTTTTTCCTTAAAGAAAACGTTGCTTTCTTATCGAACTTTATTTAAGTTCTTTTGTGGTTCTACAGAAAGTCTTTGGGCCCTCCGTATCCTTGCACTTCTTCATTTTCTGCCATCTTATGAATCATAGTTATGAGTCATTACCCCTGGGATGTACCCTGATTCTCAAAAGCTGATGTCTCGGGCCTGAGCTGATTCTAGCATGATTAAAATAGCCTGCTTTTGCCAGTTTTTCTCTTTTTACAGTTCAAATCTTTATCATCATCTGGTCCTCTTTCAGGGTGTTTCGCAGCAGATGAACAGACAGGCCTGTACTTCTCAGACTCCAGGCTTCTCCCCTTCAACCTGTCCATTTACGATCTAGTCATTTCCTGCGTCTGTTACCTGTTCTGTACAGTATGTCAGACTTTGATTATCTTGTGATCAAGCAACCTTAGTGTGAGAGAAAATCTGTCCTACCCAGTAACAAGATTAGAAACGTAGATTCACACCAGATTCGTTAGGACTTTGGTTGTGGTCTGAGTTTGTATTTTTATCTGTAGGCAGGGAGGATCTTTAAAGCTTTTCAAACAAAAAACTTCACAATGGTGCAAGATTATAGAAGTCTTATTAGGGTTTGTAAGTCAAAGAAGGGGGGAAGGAGAGAGTTGAGCAACCTTGAAGGAGTCAGGATGGCTCATTTGTGGGCTGTGATTTGTCTGTCTCTCTTCCCCCAACAAGAGTTTTGAAGACAAAAAAGTAAAACGTTGTCTTATGGTAACTGTAAAAGAAAAAGTATCAGACAGAACCTTATGTTGATGGGCTTTCCAAGTCATGGTATATCATTAAGGAGAAAGCTTATGGAACTAGCATAATCTACTATGGAAATCAGAACTTCTTTGGAGTAAGTTTTCGAGCCCTGACCTGCGTCTCGGGTGAATGAGGATGGGGAGTTGGGTCCTCTGAGCCTTGCCCTGCTTTTCCTGTCTTTCTCTGCTCTTCATGCTTCCTTTTCTTCTTCCTTATTCTTGCTTCCCTTAGATTTCTTTTCCCAATTCACCAAAAGAAGGGTACAGTGTCGCAGGTCAGGTAACTCATCTGATGCCCAGGGTTTTCAGTTGAACTTTAGGGACTGAGATGATTTTCTAGCAGTTCACTGAAAATGAGGGCAGGGCTTCCCTGGTGGCGCAGTGGTTAAGAATCCGCCTGCCAACACAGGGGACACGGGTTCGAGCCCTGGTCCAGGAAGATCCCACATGCCGCGGAGCAACTAAGCCCGTGCACCACAACTACGGAGCCTGTGCTCTAGAGCCCGTGGGCCACAACTACTGAGCCCACGCGCCACAACTACTGAAGCCCGCGCACCTAGAGCCCGTGCTCTGCAACAAGAGAAGCCACCGCAATGAGAAGCCTACGCACTGCAACAAAGAGTAGCCCTCGCTCGCCACAACTCGACAAAGCCCGCATGCAGCAACAAAGACCCAACGCAGCCAAAAATAAATAAATTTATAAAAAGAAAAAGAAAATGAGGACAGAAGCTGCCGAGGGAGGTCAAGGCTGGTTAGAGCTGTGAGGTGGGTTGGGCTTGTGAAAGAACCTAGTGTAGAAGTAGAAGATGGCAGTGGATCCTTAAGAAACAGCCATATTTAGAGGGTGCTTTCACCTTCTTGCATAACACAGTATTTACAATCCCAACACCAAATTGAGTGCTTATGAGTCCATTGTACAATTCTCTCTCTCTCTCGTTCATTGATTCATTCATACCTTCTCTCTCCCCCCATTTTCCCTCCCTTCCTCTCTGTGCCCCCTTCCCCTGTCCCAAAACCCTCTGTCCTCTGCCTTGTCATGACAATCACAACTCAGTCCAGGGCTGACAGAATGTCTTACTAGACAAGTGTTACACAGGGAGTGACTAGTAGACTTTTAAATGTTCAGTGCAGAACAGATGAAATCATGCCAATGTCTTGATAAAACTGTCAGAGAAGTGCCTCATAAAATATAGCTATAAAATTTTCATTACTGTAACTTACCTTTTACTAACTTACCTTTTTTTAGGCAAAAACCTTTCAGAGGCTTTCAAAATTAGGCCTCCTCAGGTCCCTCTCTCAGCCCTGTGGACCCTGTGCTCCAGGGACACTGAGCATCTTATTCTTCCCGACATCTCATGCTGTCTCAGGATTCTGTGCCATCACTTATTTTTCTTTAACAAACACATGGCACTTACTATGTACCAGGCACTTGTGGTAGATTATATTGTTTGTTCAACTGTTTTGTGTGTTGAGAATATTTGCTGCCCGTCTCTACGGGCCCCTCCCTGCAGGGCCTGCCTCTACATGCCCTGTTAACATCAGACTCTACTCTGTGACTTACATGAGCCACTGGACCATGAGCAGAAGTGATGAATGCTTCACAAGCAGAAGTTTTCAGAACCATTGTGTGGTTCTGCCATTGCACTGTTCCTTTTGTCGTGAGAAAAGCATGTGACGTATAGAAGCTGCTCCTTCAGCCCAGACCCCAGAATGAAGAAGACACACGGATCAGGGCTGTGGCCAACATGTAAGATGAGTGAGGAATAAACCTTTGTTATAAGCTACTGAAATTTGGGATAATTTGTTACCACAGTATAACCTAGAGAAAGCAGACTAATACAGCTCTTTTCTAAGCAGTTTGCAAATATTATTTAATTAGTCCTCCTGAAAACCTGATGATGTAGGAACTGTTGTCCCCGTTTTATAGATGAAGAAACTGAGGCACAGAGAACTTAAGTTATTTGCCAAGAATAACTGATAAGTAGTGGAGACAACATTCAAATGCAGGTACTGGAGCTTTGGCGTCTGTGCTCTTAAGAGGTGGCTTTGCATAACCATATGCAGTATCTTCCAACTATATCCATTCCTTCACCATTAGATGCCTTCTTTTCCTAGAAAAAACTTATTCATTTAAGTTCTCACTCTGAAGCCTTTTCTGAGTCTGCCCTTTCAGTTTAGAAACTATACATTATTCTTTATTTTATAATCCCCAGTGCCTAGCAAAATGTCTGGCATTTTATCTTTATTCTATAACTAATTGTTGAGTTTCAAAATTCAGTATTATCAAAATAATTATTTCTGTACAATAAAACACTAACTCTTCGTGATTGTTAGGATGCTGTCAATGTGTACTGCCTTACTAGGTTTGTTTTTTTTGTTTTTTTTTTGTTTTTTGTGGTACGCAGGCCTCTCACTGTTGTGGCCTCTCCTGTCGCGGAGCACAGGCTCCGAATGCGCAGGCTCAGCGGCCATGGCTCACGGGCCCAGCCGCTCCGCGGCATGTGGGATCTTCCCGGACCGGGGCACGAACCCGTGTCCCCTGCATCGGCAGGCAGACTCTCAACCACTGCGCCACCAGGGAAACCCTCCTTACTAGGTTCTTGACATGCTCTGTGTGGTGGTGGAGAACCTGGGCTTACCATTTGAAAGATGAGGAGGCTGAAATTCAGGTTGCACAGCTGATGGATGATAGAGCCAGGACCAAAGGCCAGGTGTTCTGGCGGTCCAGTGGGTTCAGTGCCTTCCACTGCACATTTCAAGGCTCTCATCCATGTCTGTTTCAACCCCAGGACACTTAGGTACAAAGCTGTTCTTAGATCTTCCCTTGACTACACCACTAAGATGAGGCCCTGATCATCGTCAACGGAGACACGATTCTGGAGGGAGATCTTGGTCATGAAGAAGTTTTAAAAGTACCCAGAGGTGCCGAAAGACACATATCCACAGCAACTTCCTGCAGCCTTCATTAAAAATTTTGTGGGCCGACCAATATCCAAGAAAACTTGATCCCGTTGGCAGCCTCTGCTTTCTCCCTATTATGAAGAATTCTGTCTATAGCTGTACTGTACTTTCTTTTCTAATATCATCAAAGATATTTAACTGGTCCTCCATATGATGGATTAAAAATGCAGCTCAAACCTCACCTTCAACAAACTCTTTGTCTTGTGTTTCTGGCATTGTCATGTACAAGAAAACGAAGTAAAGGATGGCTTTGAGAAAGCATAAAGGATAGTATAAAACATATTGAGCCGGGTCAGTACTGCTGCTGGTCAAAGGAAAAAGAAATGGAGATAAGGAAGAGGTTAGCAAGAAAAACACGCATACATTTTCATTTTAGATGATTACTGGTAGATTACATGGCTGTTGCCCCACAGAGCATTTTCTCACAGGGTCTTTACATTGTTTTCCTATCAGGAGATGGAAAGTCTTGAATCAGTTTTGATTATCTCTTTAAACTGATTTTTTAAAATAGAAATGTCCAGTGTTCCTTCCTCTTTGCAGCTGATTGTGTTGATATTTTTCCTATATCTTGACTTTAACCTCTGGTAAAGAACTATGGTAAAAATCAGTGCATGAGATTTTGAATATATTAATTATAAACAACAACATATTATCAGAAAGTCTTATGTTAGTTTATGTTAGCTTGGAATATTTTTAAGATATCAGAAGTTTTTTATTGCTAAAGATTGGTTTTAGTCTCTGAAAATCCCACCTCTTTTATAAAGTTTAAGAGGAGAATTATATATCCAGAAATGTCTTAATCTTTCTAGATCTTCACATTTACTTTTTTATGAAAAATTTTTTTCTTTTTTGTTCATTAAAGTGTTACATGCAATAAAATTTACCAATTTGAAGTATACAGTTTGGTGAATTTTGGTCATTGTATACAGTTTTGTAACCACCACAGTCGGGATAGAAAACAGTCCCATCACCCTAAACATGTTTTTCACGCTGCTGTGAAGATCTGCGTACACATTTATGTGTGGACATATGTTTTTACTTCTCTTGGGTAAATGCCTAGGAGTAGAATTGCTAGAATTTATCATATGAAAAATATATGGTACCATATTATCTTACAAAGTGACTGTGCCATTTTGCATTTCCACCATCAGTACGCGAGCATTCCAGTTCCTCCGCCTCCTTGCCAGAACTTCGCATTGTCAGTCATTTTAAGTTCAGTCATTCTAGGTGGCATGTAATTATATCTTGCGGTGTTAATTTGCGTTTCTCTAATGACTAGTGATTTGGGCATCTTTTCCTGTGACTACTAGCCATTCGTATATCTTCCTTTGTGTTGTGTCTGTTCAAATCTTTCACCCACTTTTTCGTTGGGTTACATTTGTATTATAATTAAATCAAAAGGGTTCTTTTTATATTCTGGATATAAGCCCTTTGTTGGATATATTTTGTAAAAATTTTATACCAGTCTGTGGTTTGCCTCTTTGTTTCCTTAACTATGACTTTGAATAAGCAAAAGTTTTAACTTGATTAATTCAGTGTTTCAAGTTTTAAAATAGTTTGTGCTTTGGTATCTTAAGAAATATTTGTTAATCTGATGTCACAAACATTTTGTCCTATGTTTTCATCTAGAATTTAATAGTTTTTGCTGTTACATTTAGGTCTAAGATCCACTTTGAGTATAATATTTGTGAAGTTAAGGGTTGAGGTGTATTTTTTTCCATACAGATATCTAGCATTGTTCCATCAACGCTGAAAAGACTCTTTTCTCTTTTGCGTATTACCCTAGCAGCTTTGTTGAAAGTCCGTTGACCAGTGTGGGTCTGTTTCTTGACTTTCTTTTCTATCTCAGTGATTTATGTTTGTTCTCATGCCGGTACCATACTGTTTGAGTACTTTTGAGTATGGTAAGTCTTGAAATCAGGTAACATAAGTATTCCAACTTTGTTCATCTTTTTCAAAACTGGTTAAGCTATTTTAGGAACATTGACTTCCCATACGCCTTTTTAAATCAGCTTATAATTTCCTTCAAAAAAGAAAAAATACAGTTAATATTTTGCTTGAGATTGCACTGAAAGTATAGATCAGTTAGGAAGGATTGCCATTTTGATATTTTAAAATATGGCCACAAATTATTTTATACTTCAAGAGATGGAGCTTAATTCCCCTCTTCTAGAGTGTGGGCTATACTTAGTGATTCACTTATAGTGAATAGAATATGGCAGGATGGAGTGTGACTCCAAAAGGCTGATTGTAAGAGACAAGTTACTTCTATCCTGCTCCGTCTCAGGTCATTCATTCTGGGAGAAGCCAGCTGCCATGTCACAGGGGTACTGAAGCAGCCCCGTGGAGAGGTCTGCATGGCAGAGAATGATGGCATCCTGCCAGCAGTCAGCACTGACTTGCCAGGTGTGTTTCTGAGGCACATTAGAAGCTGGTCCTTCAGCCCCAGTCAGGAGTCCCAGATGCAGGCGGTTAGGCCGACATCTCGACTGCAGCCTCATGAGACACCTTGAGCTACAGCCACCCAACTAAGCAGTCCCTAGATTTCTGACCCACATAAACTGTACATATAATAAATGCTTATGGTTTTAAGCCCCTGAGCTTTGGGTAATTTGTTATTCAGTAATAGATAACTAGTACAACTATTTTAACAATATTGGGTCTTCCAATTCATAAACATAATATGTGTCTACATTTTTCTAGTAATTCTTTAATTCCCCTTTTTAATTTTTAAATTTTTGACGTACAGGCCCTACACATCTTTCATTAAATGTATTCCTAAGTTTTTGTGGGGCTTTGATGCTATTTTAAATGGAGTTATTTTGTTCCAAATGTTTGTTGCTTGTATGTAGAAACGCAGTTGATTTCTGTATATTGCTATTGTATCCTATAGTTTTGCTGAATTTGTTGTTTCTGGTAGCTTTTCTGTGGATTCCTTTTGGTTTCCTACACATATGATCAAGTCATCAGGAAATATGTTTGGTTTATATGTTTTACTTCTTCATTTCTAATCTGTGCCTTTTATTTTTCTTGCCTATTGCACTAGCTAAGACCTCTAGTCCAATGTTAAATAAGAGTGGTGAATAGACATCCTTGCCTTGTTCCTGGTCTTAACAAAGGCTTTCGGTTTTCCCTGTTGAGTCTCTATCTGTAAATGCCTAAGTTGTTCTTGATCTGTACATTCATTTTTAATTTATTATTTTTAGTCCAATATAAGAAGCAGATTTTAACATAAGCCTGTTTTCCCCTCAATTTTAGTTTGTTGAATCAGTTTATGAAAGTGAATATAAGTTTAAAGGGGGGTGGTCTCCTTGTTGAAAGGGAAATTCAAAGGTATTTACATTTTAGCATTTGATTAAGGCTTTTTTCCATGTGCTAGAGACTCTAGCTGCCTCCCAATGTATTTTTTTCCTTCGTAACAGAACCTTCATCTTATTTGAGGCAGCAGGGCCTCCAACTAAAAGATCACATTTTCCAGTCTCCTTTGCATCTAGGTATGGCTATCAAACTAAATCCTGGCATCCTGGCTAATGAGCTATAAGCATACATATTGGTGGGACTTCTAGGAAGGCTCCTTAAAGTAGCCTTTTGTCCTCTTGTTCTTCCTCATTTTCTTCTCCCCGCTGCCTGGAATGCAGTTAAGATGGTTGGAGCTTTTCTAACATGAGGGAGAAATAAATTTGTGTTGTATTTAAGCCACTGTTGTTTGCAGCTTTCTGCTTTATGCAGTTAACCTAATCCTGTTGACGCATGATTTTCTGAAAGAAAAAGCTTAGAGCAGCTTTCTAAGACAATTGGTTAGAAACAAATAATCTGTTATTAGTTTAATTAATTCTGTTCCTATTCTAATTCAACTTTTCAAGAATCAGAAGGATACCCAGTGTTTAAATAGATACTTTAAAATAATATTGAAAAAGAAAAGAGGGCTATGGGAAATTCATGTGAATCACTTTTGTACTTGACAGAGAACAAGATAGCAAGACTCTTTCAATAAGTGCTTAAAGCCACATGATTCTGTCATGAAAACAACAGTCATTTCATAATTAATCACAAATGGCACAAATAACTTCGGGCATTTCTAACTTGTGTACATACTCTTTGCATAATAAAATGAGTAATTTCCAAAGTTCCTTCCTTCTTTCTTTAGCGTTTTTCAGTGAAGGAGAAGGAACAGGAAAATGTAAGTTTCGTTAGAGCAGGGATTTTCTTTGTTTTGCCTCCTGCTGTATCCCAGTGTTTAGAACACAGCCTGGCACCTTATAGAAGTTCAGTAAATACGTGTTGAATGAATACGTGAGGCCTCAGTGGGCCTGGTTTCCTCAGGACTTGAGTGAATATAAAGTCTGCATGAAGGGGTCCAGACACAAGGGAACGTTTGTTCCCTCAGCTCCTCTTTATCTTGGGACGGCAATGCTCTCCCCCCAGGAAAGCAGCCCCTTGTGTTTGTCCTACTGTCCCATTAGATGACAAGTTTCTTGAATGTTGGGACTGTGGTTCACCAGGACCCTGGCAGTGTAGTTTGCCAGGTAGGTTTTTGTTCAGCCACAGTTGACTGGAGAAAGAGATCAACAGAAAGCTGAGTGATGGTGCCAGGTCATGGTTTCTCACCTTTGCTGGCTGTGGTTTCATGCTAACACTAAACAAGACCAGAGGACAGTTGAGGTTTACTCTCTGTAATCAAGGGAGTTTCACATGTTTCCACCCAGCAAATTAAATTCTTTTTTCCCTTTGGCCTGGACTTTCAGCTGCACAAGGTCTGGAATGCTCTCTGGTTGCTTGACCTCTGGGCCCTTTACCTGGCCAGGATTCCCAGCTCCTGCCGCTTGAATGCTCTGGTTCCAGCTCTCCCTGCCCTTCACAGACACAGCCCGCTTGTTCATTTCCACTGTATCTGAGCATCCTGGCCCTGACTCCTGGCCTGCCCGAGATCACTGCCACGGCTTCATCCCTTGTCATTGGGCCTCTCAGCTTGATCTTGGGCTTCTGGGCTCTGAGGGCCTGCCAGACCTCTCCCTTAGAATTTCCCCTGGCCTCTTGACGTTGCAAATCCCAGCAGGTGGTCTATTTTTAAAGCCTCTTTTTTCACAAACTCTGTGGGTTTCAAGAAGACTCTCATTCAGAAGTCCCAGTATAAGAAGGGTTTATGAGTTAATGAAAATTAAAGTTAAAAGTAATGTGTAAATGTAAAGTAGTATAATAAATAAGTGATACTCTCTCAAGGCTTTTGGGAGTAATGAGGTATAACTTAGGTAAAATGTAATGTGTTTATCTTATCCCCCATCTTCTCATAGAATAGGGTGATGTGATTATCAAATATTTTTAGGAAACTAAATTCTTAAAGCTCTTTATATTTTAATCCTTTGTGTGAATACCTGTGTTGACCAAAAAATTAATCAAGAGTCAATCTAAGAAAGCATGGAAAATTTTATCCGAGCCAACCCAAGGATTATAACCCAGGAGACAGCCTTTCAGAGAGCTCTGAGGACTGTTCCGCAGGGAGAAGGGGGAGGCCGATACACATGTGATTTTGACGAAGGAGTACATGCAGTCAAGCACACATCTTAGTAGAAGGTTACTGCTATTTGCAAGGAACAGATACCTTAGTTCATGGTTTTAGTGCTTTTCTAAGTATGCAGAGATGCAAGAAACTAAGTTTATAACATTTTCTCCTGAAATATCTGTCTTAAGAGCCAGTTCTGTCCGTTTTCCCAGAGCACAAAGTGCTGCATCCTGAGCTTCACCTTGAAGTCCTTTCAGAGTGTGCTGCTGCTGTAGGTCAGCGACTGCAGCGGCTAATGGCTTGCTTCTTGGAGAACTGGATGGTGGGCAACTTTGTTTATTCTACAGTCCCTTCCCTTTCGGTCTTAGTATTGACTAAGGTTTGGGAGGCATTTCGTGACCAGTTTTTCCCACTGTGCTTAGGAATGCTCATTCCCAGGTCAGAGGAGGATTTCACTGATAGGCTACTCAGTGCTATTACTGGACTAGGCCCTGTTAACAGTAGCCAGAAGCCTCTGGACCTCCTGTCTTACTAGTCTATTATGGTCTAGGAAATGGTTCCCTCTTGTTGCTTCTTCCCGTATCTAGAGTCACACTGTTACAATCATTGATCTTATAGGACTGTATATTTGGTCAGTTGTTTCAAGTCACCTAATCATCATTTATTTTACCACACATTTGGTAATGCAAAAAAACAATAATCTTGTAAAATAGGCAGAATACAAGTAACATAGCCAGTAAAATTAATAAGGTGATAAGTCAGTATCTAAGCTAAGAGCTAAGGTGCAGCCCAGTACCTCCCCAGGTTGTCTGACCAGTCTATTCTGCACCAATCTCTAAGGAAAATGATATGTTGGCATTGTACCTAAAGTTCACCTAAGGTGTCCGCGTGTACAAGGCAAGTGGTGGGTCACTGTGACCATTTACAGGATTGAGTAAGGAGTGTTATCATCTGAGGAGTTACATAGTGGCGCCAGAAGGAGAAAGATTCACCTTTGTGGTTGGGCAGGTATTTCTGCCATAGGGGACATCTGGCTAACACATAGTGCAGATGCACAGTGCACACCAGAGGAGGCGGAGGAGGACAACATGGGCAGCGAAAGTTTTGTGTTTAAATTTTTCTTCTCTTGCCTTAAAATATGAATTTTAATTTCACCACCTGAAACATTTTACAGTAGCACTTTATTTGTTTGACAGCTTGAGGTCAGGCTGATGTATCAGAGGCGTGGACAGGTGAATTCTACCTTTTTTGTCACATGGGAAATACGAACTTAGGACCAAAAAAGTGTGTCTACTGGCACCTTTCCAATTTTCTTTAAAAGAATGTAAGATGACATTTTTGGGGTTTTTTGGACCCTTCATTCACGATTCTCCCAGCAGGTGCTCTTCTATGTGCTACTAGGTGCAAACAGTGATCAAAACCAACCAAAATTCTTCCCCTTCCAGAGCATACATTCAAATAAGTAACCCTTAGAATAGAACTTTAAGCCAGTGAGCACAAAAGCCCTACTTTATCCCTGCCAGAATTTGCAGTCGTGCATTTGTTTATTACTGGGTAGGATGTCCTAATTCTTCATAGGATGTTCCTACCGATATTGAACACATAATTTCATAGCTGTATATGTGATGGTGAGGGGATAGATATGGGCAAGAGAATGAAAATCTTCGGCCTTCTTCAATTCCCTGAAGGAATCTATGACCAACCCCACCCCCCCATTAAGAACCCGCCCCCTTACTAAATTGTGAGCTCCTTAAGTACAGGCAACAATTATACATTGTCGTTATTTTTTTCTGTATTTCTTTAAAAAGTATATGATTTCATAAAGCATAAATAACACTGTATTAATGGGTTTATAACATATATAGGTATAATATAATTAATACAGAAAAAATAGCACAGTGAATGGGGGTGATGTTAAATGGAATTATACCCTTGAAGTTTCCTATATTTTAATTGAAGTAATTCAGTATTAACTCTAAGCACCTTATGTGTGTATTGTAATCCCTAGAGCAAACACAAGAAAAAAATATGAGCTATTGCTAACAAAATTCCATTAAACAAATTAAAATGAAATACTAAAAAATATTTGCTTAACACAAAAGGAAGTAAGAAAGGAGGAACAAAAAGCAAATGAGATAGAACCAAACAGCAAAATTCAACTATGTCAAGGTAAGTACATTAAGTGTGAATAGGTAAACACATTCATCAAAAGGCAGAGATTGTCAGACTGGATTTAAAAGTAAGAAAGTGCCATATGGCGTCTACAAGACACACTTTAAACACAGACACAAAAAGGGATGAAAGAAAATGAAGAAAGATTAATCATGGAAATAGAAATCTGAAATGGCCATATTAATATAAGACAAAATAGATTTCTATGTGAGTATTACTCAGAACAAAGAGGGATTCTTTATTATGACAAAAGGGTCAGTGTACGTGTGCCTGATGACAGCTTCCAAATACACCACCGTTTTCCAAATACATGAAGTTAAAACAACTGTGGACAAATGGACAAATTCACAATCGCTTTGAGACTAAAAAATACAAGTGTTTAATTTTTCACTTAATTCAAATCTCACAGTTCTGATTTGATCAATTTTTTTCATATTTTGTTATATTTATAACAACATTTTGCTATCTTCAGCTAAATCAGCGTGATTTTGCTGTTATACAGCTCCATTTTCTATCTTCCTTTTTATCCAGATCTTCAGAAAAGGAATCCTTACTTCCTCGCCTCCAATTCATTATATATTTTGGCCATATTTACTTCCTGTCTCTTTCTTTATTACATATATATATGTTTGTTACAGAGAGTGCTGCCCCGGACGCCTCCCCTTCCTTCTCCCCTCATCATCCTGCTGCAGAAGAAACCACACTCCGTGGTTCTGTACTTACCCTATGAGTATGTGTCCATAAGCAGTAAATACTAGTATGTTGTGTTTTGAAGTTATACAAAAAGATGAATACAATATGTAATACCTTTTTAGAAACATATTAATACATGTACACCGAGTTTATTTAACTGCTGTTTAGTATTTTGTGGGATGAATAAACCACTCTTTAACCATTCCTCTCCTGGGACACTGTTCCCTAGCTGTTACACAGAGCGTTGCAATTGAGAATTTCCTGAAATACACCTTTGGCAGCTCTGCTGGGTATTGTCAAATTGCTCTCCCCAATGGTCGGGCCACTTTGCCTTCCCTCAGGACTGTGGGAGAATTCTCAGTTCCCCCTCATCCTCACGAAAACTTGAAACCAAATTTTTCAATTTTTGCTAATTTTTATTATATTTAACATTGTTCAGTTAAGATTTGCAATTCTCTAAAGGCAAGTGAGGATAAACATCCTTTCATGTGTTTGTTGGATATTTGAATTTCCTTTTTTTTTTTTTTTTTTTTTGCGGTACATGGGCCTCTCACTGTTGTGGCCTCTCCCGTTGTGGAGCACAGGCCCCAGACGCGCAGGCTCAGTGACCATGGCTCACGGGCCCAGCCGCTCCGCGGCATGTGGTATCCTCCCGGACCGGGGCACGAACCCGCGTTCCCTGCACTGACAGGCGGACTCTCAACCACTGCGCCACCAGGGAAGCCTGAATTTCCTTTTCTGAAATTGCCTTTTCATCTGCTTTATAAATTGGGTTGACTGTCTTTTTCTTACAAATGGATAGTTTCTTTATGTTCTGACGCTACCTTTGTTGAGGACAAGAATCCTAAGGACCTTCTCCCAGGCTCTTGTTGTGTTTCCCTTCATTTATGGTAACTTTTGGCCCCCTGTAGCTTTTATTTATTTGTTTGTTTTTGGCTGCATTGGGTCTTTGTTGCTGTGCACGGGCTTTCTCTAGTTGCGTCGAGCGGGGGCTATTCTTTGTTGTGGTGTGCGGGCATGCAGTAGCTTCTCTGGTTGAGGAGCACGGGCTCTAGGCGTGTGGGCTTCAGTAGTTGTGGCTCGCGGGCTCTAGAGTGCAGGCTCAGTAGTTGTGGCACACGGGCTGAGCTGCTCCACGGCATGTGGGATCTTCCCTGACCAGGGCTCAAACCCGTGTCCCCTGCATTGGCAGGTGGATTCTTAACTACTGCACCACCAGGGAAGTCCCCACTGTAGCTTTTAAATTGTAAAGTAGATGAATGTGTGTTTTCTTTTATAGTTTGGGCTTTATGTTTCTTATTTAAAAATCCGTCCTCATCCCAGTGCCAAAAAGATGTTCCTCCTGTATTTTGTGCAGAAAGATTTACAGTGTTATAAATTATATTTGTGTCCTTAATCCATTGGGAATTTATGTGTGGTGTCAGGAAGGGAGAGCTGTTTTGTCTTTATCCTTATGTGTGGCCCGTGTATTTTTTTTCCCGTTTAACGCACCCATTTCTGCTGGTAACCAGGTGCCTTGTACTGGAGTCTTTTTCTCTGCTCTTGCTCTTTACATCGATTTGAGTAGCTCTACATAAAGACCACACTGTTTTAACTACTCAGACTTTATAGCATACTTTGAAATCTGATAGGCCTTATTATGTTTCCCAAAAATTATCTTGACTCTTCTGGATCATTTATTCTTTATTTTTAAATCTTTTTATTGTGATGCATAACACACACCAAAATGTTCATAAACTATAAATGTCATGAAGCCAAACAACTCACTATGAAGTGGACACACCCGTAAAACCCTATGCAGGTCAGAGCACTGCCGGCCCCTGGAGCCCTCGGTGCCCCTGCCTTCTGTGACTGCTCTCCTGGCGCAGATGGTCACCACCGCCATGCTTCGCTTTATGGTTTTCCCACTTGACTGATCCATTTACAAAGTGGAATCATAATGTGTGCAATCTTTTGGGTCCAGCTTCTTTTTCCCAACATTATGTTTCTAAGAATTTAAACCTTAATATTCCATACAAATTTTAGGATTGTTATTTAAGTTCCAACCAAAAAGCCCCGAGTCTCTTTTGTATTATATTGAATATATATATTAATATGGTGAAAATTGATGTCTTAACAATTTTGCATCTTCCCATTTGCAGATGTGATGTTATGATATCTTTATTTATTACTAGAGGTTTTTTTTTTTTTTGCAGTACGCAGGCCTCTCACTGCTGTGGCCTCTCCCATTGCGGAGCACAGGCTCCGGACGTGCAGGCCCAGCAACCATGGCGCATGGGCCCTGCCACTCTGCGGCATGTGGGATCCTCCCGGACTGGGGCATGAACCCGTGTCCCCTGCATCGGCAGGCGGACTCCCAACCACTGCGCCACCAGGGAAGCCCTAGAGGTTTTTTTAATGTCCCTTATTATAGTTTTTTAGTTTGCTATAAAAGCCTTATATATTTTTTATTAAATTTATTCCTAAGTATCTCATTGTTTTTGTTGCTGTTGTCTGCTCACAACTCATTGTTTTTCCTTCCTCTAGGCAGTCAGTATTTGATCTCTGGTTACTTTTGTTGACTTAAAGAAAAACACACAACATAAGAGTTGTGAGTTTAAGGTTTATTCAGGGTCTTACTGAGGACTGTAGCCTGGGCCGTAGCTCTGAGGAACTGCTCCAAAGAAGTAGGGGAGGCGCCAGTATAATAAATTATGAATTTTTTGGCTGTGAAATACATCTAGTCAAGTATACGTCTCAGTCAAAGATTACTACCAGTCAGAAAGAGCAGAATCTCAAGTTAATTTTAGTGCTTTTCTTTGTATGTGAAGGTGCAAGGATCCGGGGTCATTGAAATTCTTCCTGAGATATGCATCTAGCCCTCTAGGGGCCTGTTTATCTAAAGCGCAGAGTGCCTCCTCTGGATTTTTCACCCTGAATTCTCCTCAGGGTGCGCTGTCAGCGGGTGACTGCTGTGGGTTGTGCCTTACCCTTGTATGATGAGCTATGCTCTTTTGTTCTTTTTTGTTCACACTTTTAAGGATTTCTTTCTCTGTTTCACTGTAATGGATCTAGATATAAATTTCATTATGTTATCCACCTTGGGACTATTGCACTTTCAATCTGAGTATCTATATTCTAATTCTGGAAAACTCAGCTATTACCTCTTGAAGTATAGTCCCCTTCTTCCTATATTTCTTCTGTTGTCTTCTTCTGGAAGTTCTGTGAGACACACACGGAAGGCCTCTCTGTCTGTATGAAGTCCACATGTGAAGAGCCCCCGGCCTCCCCTGTTGGCCTGCTCTACCCACTCCAGAGCCTCTTTGATGCAGGCCCAGCAGCGCTTTTACCTTCTCCCTGTAGAGAAGGGAGAGGGTAGACGGGGGCTCTGCTGGGTGTGGGGAGGAACTGGGGTTGCTTCTTGCACGGAGTCCAGTGATCCTCCACTTCACTCCCACCTTCACAGTACCTGGTGCCTCTAATCCCTGAGTCTGTCGGGGGGACCCTCTCCCTCGTTTGGATTTACGCTTCTCATATGCTAAGTATTTCTAACTACTCAATGTGTTTTCCATTTTGTTAGTGTGGTTGAGGATTACAGATGCTTTCTAGTTTCAGTGAATGTGAAGTTTGTTTCTGTTTTTGTTTTCTTTGTCGTTTCGTACCATTTTTGAGAGAAGTAGCATAGAAATTATTTGAAACCAAAAGTCCTTTTCCATCCACTCTTCAACCTCCTCCAGCGTGTCTTTGGCTCCTACCACTGCACCAAAACTGTTCTTAATTTTGCCACATCCAACAGTCATCTGTCTTCCTCTCTCTGTCTTACTTGAACTCCGGGCTACGTTAGACATAGCTGACTATTGCCATGTTAAAACACTGTTCTCTTAGCTTCAGTGGTACTAGACTCCCCTAGTTTTCCTTCTTCTCACTGGCGGTCCCTCCTCAGATTTCTTTACTGGCTTCTCCGACTCTGTCCATCCACAAGATGCTGGTGCACCCTGGGTTCCGTCCTAAGTCCTCTTCTTTCCTCTGTAATACGTCCCCCGCCCTCATTATCTCCTGTAGTCCTGTTGCTTTAAACACGGCCTTATACCACTGACTCCCAAATCTTTATCTCTGCACACTTTTCTCTTGAGTTCCAGATTTTTATATCCAACAACCCTCTTGATAGCTCCACTAAGATTTCTAATGGATACGCCCAAGCTCATTCCGGCATTGCACTTGCTGTTTTCTCTGCCTGAAACATTCTTCCTCCAGTTCGTCAAATCACTGGCACCTCGCTATCCTTAAGAACTCTGCCCAAGTGTCACTTCCACCCGACCTAAAGAAGGTCCTTGCTCCAAGTCACCTTATTTTATTTCCTTCATAGATCTTGTCTGCAATTGTTTTGTGTGTTGGCTTGTTTACTGTCCAATCTCCGTGTTGATCACGATTACCTCTGTAAGAGTAGGGCTTTATTTATCTTGTCTTCTGCTATACTTTAAGTGCCTAGAACAGCACCTGGTATATAGCAGATGCTCAATAAAATTTTGCCTAATTAGTTAATTTAACTTTTATTAGTAAAACATTAAAGTGTACTTTTCTCTTATTAGACAGAAATTTGTCAAATATGTTCTAATTTGGTATGAATAACTTATCCTAAGAATCAAATTCACAAAATTAAAGATCTCTCTTTAACAAAGGAATAGCCATTCTCATTTTTACCTAGGAAACCATAGAGACTCCTTAGACTTCTCTTACCGTATAAATTGCCTTAAAGATGAAAAATAGCCTTATTCGTAAACAGAATTTTTAATTGCTAACTATTGGCAAGGATTTTAAAATCTAGGAAAAATACTTGCAAATTTTATTAAAACACTGTATACATTTTAGGTAGTCTTTATTTTCTGATAAATGTATTGTATTTACATATTTGATATTGATGCTGGGTCACATCATCGAATATCAAAGTTGTTTTCTCTCAGTATCTCTCTCTAATGGCCATCTGCCAATAAGAATAACCACAGAGTTAGTACCGTGTGAAAGTGTTTTGATAATCAAATATTTCATGGCTTTTTTTTTAAAGACAACATTGTTCTTTTAAATATTGTACCAGTACTTTGCATGTTAAATAGTTAGGATTTTGCTGTCTCTTCTAACTTAATAAAAACACATTTGTTTACTGAGTAAATTCAATTTTTTGTTGGTTTGTGCTGCTTAGTATCCTGCAACCTGATAGGAGTTCTGGTTATCACCTGACACTACAACAGTGAAGGAAAACACCACCTGAAGTGTTTCGCGGTTATTGGTTTCTACGTTAAGTATGTTCTTTAACATTTTATGACATTTCAGCAATCCAGCTGGACTCTTTTTCTTGTAGATTTCCGGGCTCTGCTACAACAGCAAAATGTTACAAGTTCATGAGGTGCTCCGCGTCCCCAGCTGGATGGCACAGTTCTGTTCTTGGACACTGGAGCCCATCTTCTCATCTTCAGAACCCACCAGCGAGGCCAGAATCGGGATGGGGGCCACGGTAGACATTCAGAGACAGCAGAGGATGGAGCTGCTGGACCGGCAGCTGATGCTGTCACAGTTTGCACAAGTGAGGCGGCAAAGACAGCAGCAGGTAAACGATAATAATCACAATGGGAAATTCAGGAATCCTCAGGGGCCTGCGTCATTTTCTCCTCTGAGACTGTATGTGTGCATTGTATCATAGATACTTCGACATGTTTCCAAGTGGAATGTAGGTCTCTGATAGTGGCTATTCTTAGTGTTTTCTTTTTAAGGTAAAAAAAAGTAACTTGCAGCTGAAAGACTGGTCAAGCTGGACATTCTTGCTCCACTTCTATTAGATAAGCATGATTTCTTAGAGAAACACCAACCTAGTTAACAAGACGGGATATTTATCTGTTCTTATCATCTTGTAAAAGCCACAGTGTCTTCCTGTTAAAATGCTTATTATTGTGTGCTCTGGACTGAAGAGCAAATGTCAGACTTCTTGATTTTCCTTGGTTGAAACGGAGAGAATATGAAGGTAAGAAAATTTTCAAGGGAACAACCAACAAGTAGATCAGATAAATACTGTGTTTTCTTAGCCTTGTCATTAATCGTCAGGAAGTACTGAGCATTTATCCACAAAAACTGCTCTATCCAAACAATCCAACACCACACTGGTCTTTCCAGGGTTACTCTGTCAGGCTGAAACCTCATACCTGGCCCTTCTTTGGCACTTCTGTGATCCAGTGCATTGGGTTCCTCGTTTCTTGTCTCCGTCCCCTTTACCCTCTGGGGTATGAGAGAGAGTTCTGTTCTCTCCTGCCATCTCCCCATCTCCTGCCTGCATTGCGTGTGAGAAGTAGGTCTTCATCGTGTGTGGTCTGGAAAGTGAAATCAGGCGTGATGTCCCTGGACGTCAGTGGAGAGGTGGGTCCCAGAGTTTCTGTCTGGCGTGGGAAGAAGGGGGCCCCTTATCAATGGGCCGAGTCTGCAGGTAAAAGAGAGAAGTGAAGGCTGTTCCCTACGGGTGTATTTGAATTTGAGGTGACCCTGGAACATACAGTAAAGGTGCCCCTGGTGTAGTTGAACATGGAGGACAGGCATCACTCTTGGAGAGGTCAGAGCTGCAGATGCAGATCGTGGATTAAGTGTGTAGGGTTGGGAGGTGAGTCCTGTAGGAGCATCACATCCAGGATGAATGTAGGCTATAGGCTAAGCCTGTATTTAGCGGGAGGAAGTGGTAGATCCTTTGAGGAAACAGAGGGAAGAATGAAAAGTATGAGAACCCAGAACAACCAGTGTCCAAACAACTGAGTAATAATGAGTGTAACTATTTTCTGATACAATGGACAGAGCTATGAGGGAGAGAAAGAGGTAGTGTCTGATTCTGAGGTTCCTGGCTTAGCTAAGGAGAGAGATCAATGACAGCACCCTCCCACCACCATCAGAAGAGCAGGCGATGGGAAATACACTGACTGGGGTACCTTCAGGCTACCTGGGGGGAGATTCCCTGGTAGATAGCTGTGGTCTTGTGCTCATGAGCAAAATGAGAGGTTGTGGTTCTGAGGTTGGTGTCCCCAGGCACACTCTCGTGTGTGAAGTGGATCGGAGAACGCCGTCAGCATGAGCATCTTTGGGGGAGTGGTGGTGAAGCGCAGAGGGAGACTTCGAGCCCCAGTCACAAAGAAGGCCCGAGCCAAGCTTACGGTGCCCAAGCCCTGGGGTTGCGAGAGACCTTCCGAGTCGTCCCAGATTCAGAAAGGTGTTGGCGCAGATTGCAGGCGCCTCTCCCCAGATGCACGCCATCCACAGAGCAGGTGTTACTTGAGAACCATCAGGTGCCCGCCCCCCGGCAGCAGGAGGATGGAGGGGGAGAATCTGGGTCGCAGACCCGATGCAGATCCGTCCAGAGCATCCGCCCCTCATGCTGCTTGGATCTTCTTGTTTTACTTAAGTTCTCGGAGCAACAACTCCAAGATTGCAGTGGTGCTCTTTTCCCAGGAGAAACCTTCAAGAGGAAGGTTAGCAGGACAGACTGCATCCCCTTCTGCTGAAGCTGGTCTCGAGGATACACTGATGACCATCTCCCTCGTCTGTTGTCCACTTGAGAGTCCCCACCCTTGGCTGGAAGGCTTACATGATGAAGTGACACATGCTGTCATCCCTGTGGGGTCTGGGTCCCTGGTCCCCAAGCCCTTCCCGGCTGTGTCTGCTGCACTTGTCTGTTTACTGTAGAAACTGGGTGAGGAAGTTCAAGAGGTGCCCTCGCCGATCACCCGAGGCCGCCCGTGATCTTCCCTCCCCTGTTTGTGCCCGTGGCTGTAGCTTTTCCTGATGATCAGGATTAATTACTCCTGCCGGGATAATGACTCCTTTCCTTCCCTGCTGGTCTTTTGGCACAAGAGCCCAACCTGAATGGGCAACAGCTGTAACTTAAGATGTAACGGTATTCTTGCTTTGTCCCCGATGGAAGCGTTCCCTTCCTGTGAGCCGAGCTCTGTAAACTGCGGAATCCAGAGTTGTGGGACGGCAAGCCCAGATTCCCCAGGTGGGTCCCCTTGAGGGAGGATAATCAGGGCCACTTCTCCTTCCATCCCTTGTTTCCAAGGGCTGTGTGTTCCGCCTGCTGGGGACACAGCACCCGTGTGAAGGTTGTTGATTTAGGGTCTGTACTGCACACTAGAGCCTCAAGCGCTGTCCTTGGCGGGTACCATCTCCAGGTTGGCGTCTCACTCCCACCTTCACCTGGCTACCCATTGGTCTGGCGAGCTGGTAGCGCCTGGGTCGTGCTGTGTGAGCGTCAGTGTATCCCGTGGTCTTGGTACTGCCGCGCCCTCTTTGCTGGAAGCGGGCCTTGTGGTCTGATGTGATGTCATCTGGAACCCTGGTCAGTACCTCATGCCCTCTGCCAACCCACAGAGGTGGTGCTTAGCGACAGAAAAGGCAGGCAGCCCCATAACCAGAAAATGTGTCAGTTCCAGGTAAAATGAATTGCTGCCTGTAATAGTCAACTCAGGTTGCCCTAACAGAATAGCACAGACTGGGCAGCTTAAATAACAAATTTTTCCTCGTTGTTCTAGAGGCTAGAAGTCCAAGATCAAGATGCCGTCCGGGTTGGTTTCTCGTGAGGACTCTCCTTGGCTTGCAGGCAACCACCTTCTTGCTGTGTCCTCACATGGCCTTGTCTTGGTGCCTGCGTGTTCCTGGTGTCTCTTCTTATAAGGACACCCGTCCCATTGGATTAGGGCCCCATCTTTATGACCTCATCTAACCTTAATTACCTCTTTAAAGTCCCTGTCTCCAAATACAGTCACATTGGGGGTTAGGGACTTCAGCCTATGAGTTTTCGGGGGCCATGTTTCAGTCCATAACGGTGCCCCTTCCAGATTGAAAAGGGCCCAGTATAGTCTACCTGGCTCTGTGGCTGTTGGTTCTCCCTGGTGGATGGTGGCGTACGTATCAGGGCTCAGCACGGCTCTCTGTTACTCAGGAAGCTAAGTCCACCTTAGTGAGTGGGGCCCATGCAAGTGGGGCTCCTTCCCGGCCATCTTGGCTGCTCTGTTCACCTGCCAGCCCTGGGATGGCCGGTGACAGAGGCTGGCTGACGTCAGTCTGCTGAGTCATTCTGTCTCTCTCTTCTGTGCTGGATGTTCACAGCAAACACTGGAACCTAGATGTCACGCTTCATACCTGTTCCTTGGTTGGACCCACATGACTCTTCCCAGGCCTCCTTGTCCCCTACCTTCCCATCCCCTGACCACCTAACCAAGTCCTTCACCACGTCCAGTGACTCCCTAGGTGTTATTACCTCCCGCCACCTCTCTTTCCATGCAAAGCGGACGACCAAATGCACTGCCCAAGCTCAACCCATTGGGAGCGTTTGTCCCCGTCACTGTCCTTCAAGGTGACCCCTGAGTGGAGCTGTAGTGCAGCCATGGTCTCTTTTCAGCTTTCAATTGTGTACCAAGCCAACCCATCTATGAACCGAATTTGGCCATTTTCCTCCTTGTCACTTGGTGGTTAGGGACCCACCCCCATGTAGCAGGAGGTGTGAACTGGAGAAGAGGTTTTTATGCAACAGAGGTTATCGACATGGTGGTCTTGGCGAACCTGCTTGTGCAGCTCGCCTGTGCCCCCCGCCCTGCTCGTGCTGACCCTGGATACACCACTTACATCGGACGATGGCTTTCTTTGGTCCCACCTGACCACAGAACTTGGTAGGTCTCACACTTCTGACCACGCGCTCACTCTGTACCCGTGGTCAGGCGCTTCCTGTCCCCCAGGGTCCAGCAGCAGTGTTTCAAAAGTGTGTAATTCTCTGCTGTGTATGCGTGCCCTTGCTCCAGTGACCTGGACATCCACATCATGGTGGTCCTCTGTGGCTCGCTGCAGACTCCACCCGGTGTCTTCCCCACCACAGATACTTTGAATATCATAGTATCTGCCGGGTTGCACAGCCCAAGCATCCGTGACTGAAACAGACCAAAATCCCCGCCCTCTTGGAGAGGGCCTTCCAGCCGGGCGACTGTGAAGTGACGTCCTTTGGTCTGGCTCTCCCCGCTGCGTGGCAGGCTCTTCCACTTTCCGAGGTCAGTCTTGCCCACAGTTCAGAATCCCAGCCCCTGGGCTCTTGCCGCAGACTTCTAATTGTGCTGGAGAGAAGAGCGTGAGGTTCTTTAGTCCGGGGCTTACTCAGTGCCCTCCTCATTTCTTCCCAGCGTCGGCCTCGAGAAACACAGCTGTTTCCTCTGTGTCCCCTGAGGCTCGGGGATGCCCGTCTGCCCAGAGACACACAGCTGCCGGCAGGGCTGCAGACTAGGGGCCCAGATGTGTCCGATTCCAGGACCTCTGTGTGTGTGTGTTGTTGTTGGTTTTTTTCCTTTCCTTTTTTGCTTCGGCTGTCAGGAAACTCGATGCTAAGTTTAATGTTCAATCAAAGTTAGAACTTGTGCTTCCATCTTCTATGTTTTTAAAATATCTTTTTTGATTGTTTTAGTGTCCTTGTGTCTTACTGTAGGCCTTCTCAAATTCTGTTGTTGCATTTAAGATAAGTCTCTCACTTGTTTACAAACTGTGGGTTTTCACATGTTTTTCATAGAACCCAGAATTTATTCGGTCAAAAAACCAATCAGTTCCTAATTACCGTACATTAGATTGATCTGTTGGCAGTTTTTAATTTCAAGCACTCCAAAATAATGCCAAAGTCTTGTCTGAGTGTAATTCCTTTGTACGTCTTTTGCCTGCCTCTGTCGGATTTTGTCTCGCCGCCTGGCAGCTGCTGCTTTGTGCTCGCTGTCGCCTGCCCGCCTGTGGTCCGCACTTGGCTCTGCAGTCGCAGTCAGCCAGTGGTCGTTATTGAGACAGTGACCAAGACTGGGGGGGACTCGGTGGGCACCTAAGAAGTGAAAAACATGTCTTTTCCCTTAATGAGTTTGTGATCAACGTCAGGGAGCTCAGCAGATACACTTGAATTAGAGAAACATCAAAGAACGATGAAATACAGACCAGAGTGCTCGGGGCAGGCGCCACTGGGGTCCTGTTACAGTGAGAGGAGGTTTCGGGGGCTAGAAGGATGGGCAGGATGTGGGCGGGTGGAGAGGATGAGTCAGGTCATCCCAGGGGAGAGGACCAGCCAGAGGGAGGGAGGTGTGGAGGCGATAAGGAGGCCTGAAAGGGGAAGGCCTCGAGGAGACATGGGCGGCTGAAGTGGTAGGGTACCTAGTGACAGAGAGAAGTATAACACAGCGACTGTAATCGAGGGAGGTGTTTGTTTTTCAACCCGACGGCAGAGTTGGATTTTGACATTGGAGGCTGTCAAAAGTGGTTTAGTCAGTTGTAAAGGTAGGACAGGTATCTCAGAGAACTTCCCCTCATTGCAGCATGTGAGATGGGTGGAGAAAGGAGAGACCACGGAGGAAAAGACCAACAGGAGATTTTAGAAATCCAGCGCTCGGCTCTGTGAGTGCCTGACCGGGACAATGGCCCGCTCCTCACTGAGCTCCTAACCAACATTGTCCCCTGAGGTCCAGCCCACTGATCTCTCCCCCTGCACACTCGCAGTCCATGGCTCTCCCCTCTGTGCTAAGCTCATGGCTCCCAGACTTAGACCTATGGCCTAGACCTCCTCTCTCCTGGGCTCCAGACCTAAATATCCTACTGCCTGCCGGGCATCTCCACTTGAATGCTCCACAAGCACCGGAAATTTACCCTTGCTTTGCTAAATTGGCTTCTCTTTCTCACTCCCTCCCTGATGGAAAGCACCATCGTCCACTCAGAGGCCCAACCCAGAGCACTGTGGCTTCCCCTTGGACTCCTCCCTCGTGCATCCATGTCCCTCGTGTCCCCTCCCTCACCTGCACCCCAGAGAGTCTACCTTCTCGCCCTAAACCCACCACTCCCTCTCTCTTCATCCCCCTGCCTTAGTTCAGGCCACCGTGGTCACTCACCTAATACAGTCGTGTCACAACTGCCTCCCTCTCCCCGCCCTGCCCCACACTCCAGCCCCCAGTGCGAGCTCTGTGAAGACGCAAACCTGATTGTCTCACTCCCACCAAAGTCCTTCAGAGGCCCTCCTGAGCCTACAAGGCAGTTCACGCTCGCTACACAAGGCCCCTGCCTGCTTTTTAGCCCGTCCCTTCCCCCGGCCCCCAGCAGCCTCGGGCTAATCATGCTGAACTGTTCACAGTTCATCTCAGCCCCGTGTTGTTTCTCACTTCTTGCCTCTTCATCTACCCTTCCCTCTGCCAACAACAAACTTCCCCTGTACCAACTTCCCCACCGCACCCCATCTCCTCACCCCACACACAGTCTCTGCTTGCCTAACTCTTGCTCACTCTTGAGTAAACTGTCTGAAATCCCCTCCTCTGGGCAGCCCTCTCCAGCCTCCCGGGCAGAACTGACCCTCTGTCTGTCCTTAGAGCCCCTGGCGTCTTTCCTGACCTCGCCACTCCCGCCCCTCACCATTGACTCACGTCCCATCTGTGCCAGTGGTGTGTCTTGGGGTGGGGGTGGCTTTTCCATTGTGTCTCTAATGTGTGAATAATGCCTGGCATGTGGTAGGCACCCATACATTTGGAGAATTAGTGACTCGATATGTATATAATAAATATTTACAGAGTTTCTTAATGTACTGAGGCCAGCTGAATACAGGTGAGTAGTCCTGGCTGGAAAGTATACAGCTATCCTCTGAGAGGACAAAGCACTAAAGACAGCCCGAGACCCATGTTTAGGGAGCGCAGAGAGGAGGAAGAAAGGAATTCCAGGGGGCGGGGAGGAATCCGGGAGAGTTCAGTGGCACAGCAGCCCGGAGAGGAGTGTTTCAGGAAGAATGGGAGGGGGGTGTTCAACAGATTCAGAGGCTACCCTCCCACCCCCCAAAAAAGGCCAGGCAGAGACAATGACGAGGAGAAGATAACAAGAGTCAGCAAGCATTGGCTCGCTCTTGAAAGGAGTTTCAGTGGGAACGCACCACGTCAAGAAGTAGTGCAGGGTCTGGAAGCAGAGGAAGGGCAAGCATCGCTTGTGCCCTGAGCAGCCAGCCTCATCCTAGGACATTGCCACGGGAGTCACATCCTGGTTCTTGGAAGTGAACTCTGACGTTGCACTTCTGAAGCAGTTGTAACATGCTCTGCAGCAAATACACCTCCATGGCTCTAAAGGGCAGTGAGCAGTGTGATGGCTCTGCAGACCTTGCCTCATCTGGAGCTTACAGGGTCAGTGCACAGTGTCCTGAAGTTCATCATCAGGCACAGTGACACGACCTTTCTGGACACGTCCACGGTGGTCACTACGCAGAAGCTTTTGGCTGATTGGCTTATGGACTCGTGATGAGGGCTGAGTAGACGACATAATAACGCCCGGTCCCTTTCTTCCAACTCTCATCTCCCCCCACGGCAGACCTTTCCCACTCTTCTGTACGTTGATGTAGCGGCAGCGTGTCAGTCACACATTGAGTCTACTCCCACCAGCTTCTTGCTCTCAGGTTCACTCCCCGCCCCCAACAGGGGTGCTGGCTCCATGGTCGGCGACGTTGCCGAGTCATTTTGGTACTAGCAGCTGCGGATCATTTTCCACTGCTGGGACCGTTACGTAACTTTTCACGGGTCTGTGCTTTATTCATTCACCAAGTAGCATTTGAATTCTTGAAGGACAGGAGCTGTGTGCTCCACTTATTTATGCCTCTTTTGGTTCCACCGCAGTGTGCAGCCCTGAGGGAGAAAATGGCACTGCCCTGGCCTTCAGGAAGCTTGCAGCCCCTGGGGGAAGAGAGATGAGTCAATACGAAGTGCTAGGTTTCTATTGGAGTTTGCACCAGCAAAAGAGTCCTGGTTCTCCCTGAGGGACTCAGCAAAGCCCTATGTGGTTGAGGGCAATCTGGAAGAGACCAGCACTCAGGCAGGCATTTCAGGCCTAGAGAACCGTGTGAGAAAAAGCACAAGGGCTTGAGACAGCTGTGGGAACACAAGTGATTGCATTTGCCTAAGTTCAGGGCTTCCCTAAGGAGGAAGCAGTGAAAAAGAGGCTGGGGAGAAAGCTGAGGTCAGGACATCGGGGGTCTTGTGCTACACTGAGGAGTGTTTTTTCTTTCGTCCTGCTAGAAGTAGTGAGTCAGTGAAGGCTTTAGGCAGAAGAGTAAGTTAGATTTGTCTTTAATAAAGATTACTTCGGGGACTTCCCTGGTGGCGCCCGGTTTCCATCCCTGGTCAGGGAACTAGATCCCACATGCATGCCACAACTAAGAGTTCGCATGCCACAGCTAAGGAGCCCGCGAGCCGCAACTCAGGAGCCCACCTGCCGCAACTAAGAGCCAATGCAACCAAATAAATAAATAAGACTACTTTGGCCATGACATGAATACCCTTGAGAAAGCTGATACTGGAGGAAGAAGACCAGTCGAGAGATGGTGAGGATTCTCTGAGTTCTGGTGGTGAGGCAGCATGTCCTCAATGCGTGAGACTACATGGCCACAGTCAAGCTCTGCGAGCCTCTGTGCGTTCACACCTCCAGAACAGTCACTGAAATGCCCTGTAGTGATGAACATTTGAACAGCAGGGTTGCTGCAGGAGTCTCTGCAGCTTCTTAGCATGGATTCCCCTCTTTGCTGGTCATGATGCCATCACGATAGAAAAGCAGAATATAAATGAAAAGGGGAAGAAATTTGCAGTTAAGGAATCAACACTGGGTTGATGGGGAGATCTGTGCACAGTCTATCTAATAGGGTTGTCATGAGGATAAAATAACTTATGCAGAATTACTTGATATACCAGAAAGATCTGTCAAATATTAGTTATTCTGATTGCACTGGGGATCTGTTTTTGGGCTCTAGGAAGTTTGAGGGAGAGTCCTGATTTCGGAGCTAACCGGATAGTTACTACTCTTTAAAACTTGTAACCTTTAGAACGAGGGTCAGTAGGCTATGGCCCATGGGCCAAACCCAATGCTAAGAATGGTTTTTACATTTTCAGTGGCTCTGTAAGCACCTACAATAATATCTTTGATTTTGCCTATTGGTCTTCAAAACCTAAAACATTTCCTACCTGACCTTTTACAGAAGAACTTTGCCCACCCCCGCTCTAGAAGATTATGCAGCCAGCAGCATTCCAGGCAGCTCTGTTTCCCGGGAAGTCTGTATTCTCTGAGTTGTGATCGTCTGTTACTTGTGTGACCACCATTCTCTCTGTTGGCTGATGGTGATAATGCCATCATGTACCACAACGTAAACTTGGTGATAAGACTTTCTAAGGTATTTCTGGAAAATCTCCATTTACTCTAGAAGTAGAATTACGGGGAAGCCCACTAAGAACGCATCATGCTTGGTATAAGCCAAGTGGGAATTTTGCCAACAAAGCAGTGAAGTCATTTGGTGCTCATTTTTCTCATTACCTCTTCACTTCCTCCGGCTGCCTGTGTTTCCTGATTGATGATCACCTCTGTTAACAGGAACGAGCAGCTCATTTGACCTGCAAGGAGAGAAGATGTTGATGCCGACAGCAGCTCACCATCATTCACACGGGCATTTCAGTTATTTTCTCAGCATTTGGTTGAATTGTTAGCTAAGTTTCTAAGCGAGGGTGAGGTGTATTCTCTCACCCTCACTTAGAAACATTCTGTGGCTGTGAAAATTTTCTCTTTATCCACCCCAGCAATCGTTGTTAGGTGACATCTAACATATACATTATTATGAGTCACATCTGCCTTGCAAATCATGCGAGTTCCTTTTATTAATCAAGGATTTTTAATTTAGTAAAATATTTTTAGTGTATTAAAAGTGCTCCCAGGTTCTCTTTTTTTTTTAAGTTTTTTAATAACTTTATTGAGATCGAATTCATATACCATACAGTTCACCTCCTTAAAGAGTACAGCTCAGGGAATTCCCTGGTGGTCCAGCAGTTAGGACTCCACACTGTCACTGCCAGGGCCTAGGTTCGATCCCTGGTCGGGGAACTAAGATCCTGCAAGCTGCGCGGCGTGGCCAAAAAAGAGAGTACAATTCAGGGGATTGTAGTGTACTCACAGAGTTATCCCACCATCACCACACTGAATTTTAGAACACTGGTATTACCTCAGAAAGAGACTCTTCCCATTAGCAGTCACTCCCCAGGCCTACCACCCACCTCGCCCTGAGCAACCGCCCATCTATCTTCTGACTCTCTAGATTGGCCTGTTCTGGACATTGAATCTAATCATATACTTTTGGGTCCTTTGTGACGGGTGTCTTTCACATGGCCTCATGTTTTTGAGGTTTGTCCATGTGGCAGCATGTCTGATTGTCCTTCCTCCTGGTGAGTGCCACCCCACGGAGCCGGTGTCTGTCAGTGCCCCTGCATCTGGTCTCTGAGGAAGCTGCTTACTCACCTCTTAGTTTCCATGAGCATCCTTTCCACAAGATTTATTTAGTGTTCAGCCAGGCTCTGGGGAGCACCACAGCAGACAAGACAGCACAATCTTTCCTCTCCCTGAGCTGAGAGTAGGAAGAGGCGGTTACAGCAAAATGTCACGAGTCCTCTTCTAGGAGAAGCCACTTGCCCAGCCACGGAGGGTCAAGGAAGTGTGTCTGGAGTGGAGCCCTGAAAACTGTATACCTAAACCTGTGTGTGTGTGTGTGTGTGTGTGTGTGTAGCAAAGGAGTCCACCTTGAATCCAAAGGGAGCGCGTGTGTGTGTGTGTGTGAAGCAAAGGAGTCCACCTTGAATCCAAAGGGAGCATGTGTGTGTGTGCGTGTCTGTGTGTGTGTGTGTGTGTGTGTGTAGCAAAGGAGTCCACCTTGAATCCAAAGGGAGCACGTGTGTGTGTGCATGTGTGTGTGTCTGTGTGTGTGTATAGCAAAGGAGTCCACCTTGAATCCAAAGGGAGCACGTGTGTGTGTGCGTGTGTGCGTGTCTGTGTGTGTGTGTGTATAGCAAAGGAGTCCACCTTGAATCCAAAGGGAGCATGTGTGTGTGTGTGTGTGTGTGTGTGTGTAGCAAAGGAGTCCACCTTGAATCCAAAGGGAGCATGTGTGTGTGTGTGTCTGTGTGTGTGTGTTTGTGTGTGTGCGTAGCAAAGGAGTCCACCTTGAATCCAAAGGGAGCACGTTCTCAGCCAACATGAACCCAAGCAGCCTTGAAGACAGCACACGGGCACGTGGCATGCTTCTCAGCACTTTTCCTTTTTAGCTTTGCTCTTTCACGTTTTGGTGCAATTTGATTTAAAAACCATCCTTTTCAAGTTGCTGTGCTGCCTTGTCAACAAAGCAATCTAATCAGTTAGAGTTAGTTCTTTTATGACTTTTTTCTTTTATGAGTATGAAGTGTATAGTATCAGGTGCGGAATAAGTTACTAGTGCTTGGTTGATAAAAATCTGCAAATTAAATGAAAATTAGGTGCAAGAACTCTATTTTCAAGTGAAATTAAAGCTAAGCTGTTTATCTCCACCTGCACCTCCTTTGCAGAAACTACTGTTATGTTTTTGGTGCTCTTGTAGTTGGTCATACTGACCTTTTTGACAAAATTCAGAACAGAAAGATAGGATCAATATAAATTCTAATCCCTGTCCAAGGCTGACTCATTAAGTGACCTCGAGAAAATCATTTCTATTTTCCATTCTGCCTTGGTCTTCATGAGAAAGAAGAGTGTGGTACAGTCCCATGGTGCTTAAGGAAACAAGTAAACGATGATGACATACTTGGTGTTTTGGAGAGATAGAAGTTATCAGCAATCCTAATTCTTTTCATAATTTTTATCTGCTCACTTATTAATCACTTTTTAAAACCATGAATGAATTTAGAGATGTACCTTGAAGCAGACATAATGTCAAACAGGGGAACATTAGAAAGATTGTCCCTATAATCATTTTGTAAATTTTTCCTCCTCAAAAAAAGCCATCGCTGTGGGTTTTAAAACCAGAATACGGGGCTTCCCTGGTGGCGCAGTGGTTGAGAGTCCGCCTGCCGATGGAGGGGACACAGGTTCGTGCCCCGGACCGGGAAGATCCCACATACTGCGGAGCGGCTGGGCCCGTGAGCCATGGCCGCTGAGCCTACGCGTCCGGAGCCTGTGCTCCGCAGCGGGAGAGGCCACAACAGTGAGAGGCCCGCGTACCACAAAAACCAGAATACGATTCTAGTGCAGGACAGACCCCTGGACCACCTGTGAGTGTCTCAGCAAGAATCCTTCTGATCATCTCAAGAAGGCTTGAATTTCATGGAATCCACCCCAGCTTCAGACCCTGCAGTCTTTCGCTGTGGGTGACAGATGTGGCTTTGTGAAGAAAGCAGCAGGAGTACAGGAATTTCCAGACTCATGAGTCATGATCTCCTGTCCGAGATTAGAGCACAGATTAGCGATACCAAGATTTTTTTTTAAATCATACTTTTTTAAGTGATGGTGGTGTATGCACCCTGGTTGCGCCTGGATTCCCAGGGTGGGGTGAGGGGTGCAGGTGCAGGTTTCATTGGTAGTTCAGAACGTGGGCTTTGGGCTGTGAGAGACCACTGTGAGAGTCAGCACTTCACTTCCACAAATCCACATTCCTCATTCGTGGACTGTCCATCGCTGCCGTCTAATAGGGGTGGTTGCTCAAGGATCCTTGATCATTAGAGATGCGCGTTAGAGCTCCTTGATCAGTGCAGGGAACACTCATAAGCAGTACTGGAGGTTATAAAATGGAGGGTGTCTAGACCAGTGTCTGTCCGGGCATCCCTCCTGCAACAGCTCTGGCAGGAGGCCACTGGGCTTCTGCTGCAACAGTGAAGGTCTCTTTTTGAGAGAGAACTGCTTGGCTTTCAAGACATCCTTTAATATACTGATTAGGAAGAAGCAACTAATAATTATTAATTTAAGGATCATCTAGTCCAGTTTTCTGCTTTACAGATGAGGAAACCTAGACTCAGTGTTACATTCTCTTCGATTGGCAACCTGACCTAGTTCTGTAGAAGTTCAGCGGACAGGGAGACCAGTAAGGATTTGGATTGTCAAGAAAGAAGCCAGTTAGAGGCACAAAACAAGAACGGGGCCCTGTACAAACTTGTAGGGTGGCAGATGGTCGTAGGGGACGGGAGGGCATTTTAGGTAATAGACACAATTGGAGCAAATGTGGTCTGAATAAGCGAGGGACACAGTCAGTGGAAGGACTACGCAGGGAAGAGGTAAGAGGTAGTTAGGATGAGGCTGGTTTTGGAGGACGTTCAAAACAGGACAGAATAATCGAGATGTGAGGCAGTAAGATTTTCAGTTGAGGCAGTGGTGTTGTGAAGGGGCTTGGTGGGGTAACTCATGCACAACTCACCCGCCATGGCGTGCAGGTTGGATGGAGGCAATACAGGCACACCTTGGAGACAGTGCAGGTTCGGTTCCAGACCACTGCATTAAAGCAAGTATTGCGATGAAGTGAGTCCCACGAATTTTTGGTTTCCCAGTGCATATAAAAGTTAGGTTTACGCTACACTGTAGTCTGTTAAGTGTGCAGTAGCATTATGTCTTTAAAAATGTGTATACCTTAATCAAAAAATACATTATTGCTAAAAAATGCTAACCATCCTCTGAACCTTCAAAGAGTCATAATCTTTATGCTGGTGGAGGGTCTCGCCTCGATGCTGACGGCCGCCGACTGATCAGAGCGGTGGGTGCTGAAGGTTGAGGTGGCCGTGCAATTTCTTAAAATAAGGCCCCAGTGTTGCTGTCACCCCCAAACAATTACAGCAGTAACGTCAGAGATCACTGATCGCAGATCACCCTAACAAATGCAATAGAAATGAAGAAGCTTGAAGTATTGCGAGAATTACCAGAATGTGACACAGAGACACAAAGTGAGCAAATGCTGTTAGAAAAATGTCACCAACAGACCTGCTCAGTGCAGCGTTGCCAGAAACCTTCCGTTTGTAACAAATGCGGTATCTGGGAATCACCATAAACCAAGGCCTGTATTAGTGGCAGTGAGGTCATCTATGAGGCTGTTGGCTTAATCTCAGAGGGGGGCGACAAAGACTTAAACAGTGGCAGACCCCCCTGAAGGGAAAAATCAGTGGTACTTGAGAATTGGCCGGATTTGATTTATCGCGGAGAGAGTTGAGTCCAAAAGGGTCCCCGGGCTTTCAGGCGATGCTGTCCACCCTGGCCCAGTGTTGGCTGAAGGACGAGTAAGGGAGTGAGAGGTGATCGCTGGAGGGCGAAAATGAGTGACCACTCTGAGGGAGGAGATGTGAAGAGAGGGGAAACCCTGAGTGGTCCCCAGTCTCCTCTTTAATAACAAGTTTCACCTCTTCTTCTCTCCAAACATGTACTGGTCACAAGTACCAGAACTAATTTTAATTTGGACTTTTATTTAGTAATTGCTGTGTAGAGCTAAGGTTAAGGAGCAGAAGAAGTGACCAGAAAATTGGCCGACAGAGAAGGGAGGAAACAAAAGATGTAACGCAGACGTCGGTCACCCCTGTGCCAAAAGGTGCCCTTCCCTTCATACTTTCAAGGAAGCTGCATCTTATCCCGTGCAGTTCTTACTAACTTGTGTTCAGTGTTCACAAGCACGTAAATGAAATTAAGAGAGTAAAAAGGCCTTACAGCAAGAGAGAGGTGTCCTCTTCCTACAGCAGATGTCCCCAACCTGGGGAGCTCACTGCCCCTCCCCAGCACTTCCTCCTCACAGGAGACTGAGCGTTCCCATTCTGTACCAAAATCAAAACCAAACCTCCCCCCAGAAGGTGGGGACACCTTTGATCCTGGCTGTCCATGGAGGAGAAGGTCCCCTTCAGAGGAGAGTCCGCCAGCCTTTGGGAAACATGGCAGACACAGGCACTGTCTGGCTCAGCGTGTTCCCAACACCACCCTCCTTCCTCGCCCCCCAGAGGCGGGGAGCCCATTGCCAGGGAGAATCTGAAGCCTGCTGCTCTTTCTCCAGAGTCCTTTCCTCTGCCTGTTGTGAAAACCGTACCCATGTCTTGGGAGAAGTAGGATCAGCTGTGGTGGGAGGCCCCAGCCTCTCAAGAGACAAGTCATCACTCGACACAGAGGACGCAGGGTGCACGGCTGGTGGCGTGCACAGCTGGAGTGTCCCTTGCAGGGAGCAGCAGTGGCCGAGCCTTCGAGTCGCGTGCTGGGCTGTGGCACAGGTTCCTGATAGATGCCTCCTCATGCCTCCCCGGTTCAATCCCTAGACCAGCACCTGTGGCCACAGCCCTCTGAACCCAACAATGGGGAGGACGGACAGTGCCGTGGTCCCCAGAGCTCTGGCATTCGGAGCGAGGAGGAGGAGCCGTGGCAGAGAGCCGCAGTGTCTTCTGTTTCCTCACCTCGCCACGCACAAACTGCTTTGTGTTTTGCTGCGAAGGATAATACGATACAAAGTGTCTGAGACCCCCAAGCTGGCCGATAAACCACAAAGAAGAAGTGGAACTGAGAGCTGTAAAGCTAGCCTGGGATTGTGTTCAAGTCACCATCTAGTTTCCCTCTGGCTGATTATTTTCTCCCCACACCTACTAAGACAGCTCACTGCCCAACAGCCCAGAAGGATACTCTAATGACTGTTTCCATGGCGTCTGTGCAAACGTGAGGATGTGGCACTTCACACGACGTGGCCAGCTTCCGTCTCCTGCGTGCTTCTGCTGTTCGTATTCCTACGGCGTGACCCTTGAGTTGCTTTCCACATATGTGATAGGATTTATTCCCGGCCTTGTGATCGTCCCTCCATCTTTCATCCGTGTGATGAATGTATTGCTAGTTTGCGTGAGTGGTGGTGGTAATGGGGTTTGTTCTGTTTTTCTTTCTTTTCCTTTGTTTTCGGGTTTTGCCATGAAGCTATCGCTGATGACAGCAGCCTCTGGCAATGTTTCTCTCCTCTTGTTGGTAGTGCTTATTGTTAGTTCTAAGTCTAATAAGATACCTCTCACGTAGCCCTTAGTCTAATCACATGCTGCATCTTCAGTGCCTCTTGTTTACTTTCTTATGCGCCTTTGTTTTGTCAACTCAGCTAAGCTCTTCCAGGGCCGTAGGAAATTAGTCACTTCTCTGTGTGTCACAGCGCTCTTTACCTGGCCCCAGTACAGTGCACTGCACGTAAAAGATAAAGGAATGAAGCCAAGCATACCCATAGTCACACTGCGAGCTGTAGCCGCCAAGGGGCACTCAGCAGCAGTCCAGTGCGTTACAGATGCCCCCTTCTGCGAGGAGTCCCCATTTGCAGTCTCCCAGCAGTGTTCCTTTGAAACTACTGGCTCCTGTGTTAGAGGGAGAAGGTGCCTCATGCCCTTAAAGATCCCGTCAGCCACGTGGTGTTCTCTGCTCTCTGAGCCTCCTTGCGTCCTCCCCTCCCACCCTGTCCATCCTGACACTGGGGCCTGTATTACAACGAACTGTGAGGTCTTTGTTGAAGAAAATCCCATAGAAGTTATCTCAGCAATATGCTTTGCTGTGTATTTGTCCACGATTTAGTCACTCAGCAGATATTTCTTACGTACTTGAATGTGCCAGGCGGCAGGCAAGGCTGGGTCTACAGAGAGAAGATGAATAATCTCAGCCTTCGTGGGGCTCGTCACCTGCTGTGAGATTCCTACCAGGGAGCATGTCACTGAAGTGTAACGTACCAAGTGCCGTCCTTGCAAAGTGAGATGTGAGGGTACATGGGAGGAGCCGCTCACCTCGGACTCGGGCGAGTAGAGAAGCCTTCCGGGCAGGAGTCGAGAACGTGAGGCCGGAGGGGTGAGGAAAACCATTGGAACGGTAAACAGGAGGCTGGCAAGCCCTGGTGAGAAACCTGAACGGCATCCTAAAACCAGTAGGGACTTGAGTAGTATCAAAGAAGAATATCTACGATTATCTGAAAAGGCTCTTAATGTACTCCCATTTGTTTTCTAACTATATATCTATACGTGGCTAGATTTTTTTATATACTTCAGAAGCCAGAGTAGCGTGTAACAGAATTGACCGCAGAAGCAGATACGAGAATCCAACTATATTCCGTTAAGTCACACAAAAGAGGTTTACAAAAATAGAAAATAATGACATTCTTCTCATTAATTATTTTTCTGTTTTGGAAAACGTTTTTTTATAAAAGTATGTTACCAAGTAGTGATTTTTGCGATTGCTGTTAATGAAGAAAAAAAGTATTTTAAGATTAATGACAAGGCAACGGGGAACCATTGAAGAGCTTTTAAGTAGAGAGGTGACATGATGAGATTTGTATCTCAGGAAAAATCACTCTGAAGCCATGCCCGCCCTTGATGGCGATCTAAAATAGGACAGTGAGAGTCAGGGTGGAGAGAAATGGATGGACTCCAAAGGTATTTAGGAGTTATAATTACCAGAGCCTGGTGAGCTGGCTTGTGCTGTGGAAGGACATTGATGTCATTGGGGACAGAGGAAGAGGTACGGGGTTGACAATGAGTGTTGTCTGGGATGCGCTCCATTTGACACGTCTCTGGACCACCTAAGGGGAAGCGTCAGGAGAGCTGGTCGTGTGGCTCTGAGGGGCAGCACCTGGAGGGGGAAAGCGGGTAGGAGTCTCCACCACATGCAGGGAGACTAAAACCATGGGGACAGACGTGGAGAGAGAAGAGGAATAATCCTAACAGAACCTTAAGGGACGCCAGCATATAAAGGACACGAACCGGAGAAGGCATCTCTGAGGGGCGCTCAGGGTGTGACCAGATGGCTTGAAAGACCAAGAAAGTGTGATTCCACAGAAGCTAGAGAGGGGTGTCGGGAGGGATGCGGTAGGGCCCAGTGCAGCCAGGGGTCAGGGCGGGCGGACAGCGGATGAGGCACCACTGATCAAGCAGAGGGTGTTACGAGTAACCTGGAAGAAAAAGAAAAAGCAATTTAATGGTTAGGATACCAGACTGGGAGCTTCGAGAAGGCACAGACATTGTCTTAGTTCTCTTTTTAGCTTCATGGCTTCAGGTACTACCAGGTACTTGAGCAGACACTCAGTAATTCCGTTGATTTTACCTTAACTGATGCACCTGAAACAGTCTGGTCTCCTCTGCGTCTGAACTCCATGGTAGCCCGTACCCAGTGTAAATTGCTCACATTAAATGTACAAGTATTTCCTTAGGGTCTGTGGCAGAACTTCCCGAACACTGTGTCACGGTCACAGATGGCCTGATGAGGTACTGACCCCCTCAGCCTTTGGGGCAGCTGGGAAGGGCCTGAAGCTGCCAGGCTGGTTGCATGCAGCTTTCTCTGTCCTGTGTGTCACACAAATGTATCTTTCTGTGTGTGCCATGATGTGGAAAATACTGGACAGCCATGGTCTATAGCAGGATTAGTAGTTCCTGTACAGGTGCCACCTCGCCTCCTCCGTGCCCAAGGCAGGTATCACTAAGCAGTCATGTCACTGTTTCCTGATGAACCCATACCCTCCCCCAGAATCTTCCCGACATGGTCCGCAGGCAGCCACAGACAGTGCCGTGGAGGTGGCCCCGCCTGCTTTACAGTTCAAAACCTAGCACTCTGATAAAGGGTTTCAGATCACCAAAGATGGAGAATAAAGGATGCATTTCTTTTCCCCCAGTGACTGACCTTTTAAAAATAAGATGAGGATGCTTTGGAAAGAATTTTAATTGTCCTAAACCATCACATTCATTGTGCCTGCTCTGTAATCATTCTATGCTGGGGAGGCAGCTCAGGCTGCTCTGAGCTGAGAGCTGTGCTGGCCACCTGGGGAGTTTCATGCAAATCTGACCCCCAATGCAGCTCTCCAGGGTGCTATAGGCCAGCTGGGAAGACAAGAAATACCACTGTAAGATACAATGCAAATATTAGATAGTAATAATAGCTAATATATATGTAATAAGCTTTTAGAAGTTTTCAAGCTCTGTTTTAAATGCTTTACATATATTAACTCCTTTATTTCTCATATCCTTATGAGGTGAGCGTAGTTATTATTCCCATAATACAGATGAGAAAACTGAGGTTCAGAGAAGTCAAAAAAAAATGAAGCCTAAGTTCACATAATAAGTGGCAGAGCTGGGATTTGAACCCAGGTATTTTGGCTCTGGAGAGTCCTCTCAGTCACTCAGCATCCTCTATTTTTCATTCCTCTGTTATTTCTCCTTAGCATTGCTTTGGCCCTTGAAGTAGGAATAAACCCATTCTCAGTCCCCTGTCTTTGAACAGGCTGACAAAAATGCCTGGTTCTCCTCTCCATTGTTGAAATCATCCTCATCCTCTAAAACTCCGCTAAGCCCCCATCCTCTTTGAAGTTCTACCCCGAGCTTTGGCTGTGCCCTTTAACTGATGCCTTCTGGCTTCCTTCCTGGTTATACACCATCTTGCCTGCTTCTGGCTTTTCCCTTTCTGGATGTCATGCCTTCCCCGAGGAGATCAGGCGCTCCACGGGAGCAAGGACCAGACCGTGTACCTTGCTCCTCTCTCCCGTGGGAGCTGCAAGTGCCCCCAGAGGACCCTGGGGGGCTCTTCTGACCAGGCTTCTCGGTATAGACACTGCCTGACCTGATCGTCCCTTCAGAAACCCACCGAGGCCTTTAGAGGTGGAGTTCTACTCCATGTGAGTTCCACTTGATGAACCGTTAACAAAAGTTTACTGCTCTCAGTTGGAAAATTAGTTGTTTATTGATTTTCACAAGAAATTTTACTTCATTTGTGAATCTCCTTACAACTAATAACATAAAATGGCTGTTCAGAATGCAAGCTGTTTCCTTCTTCCTCTTTTGAATATGTGGTTATTGCTTTTGAAGAAGACAAAGTGAAGGAAGCGTTTCCTGTTTGCAGAGGCTCACGCTGAACCTACAGAAAGAGCAGATTAGTGTCAAAACATCCCAGAACCTAGAGCTCCTGTAACTTTCTGCTTTTTAAGCACTTTTTTACTATCACAGCTTGGGGTTTAGTTTTGTTTTGCCTACTCTTTCACTCTCACTGCCTTTGAAGAATAAAATGTTAACAGAATCAGCCAAAGGTTCATTCCTCTTCCCACCGTTCCGTAGCAGGTGTGTCGGGTCTGATGCTTTTGTATGGTATCCACTCCCGGTGCGTGTTTGTATCTTCACCACCTGTGAGTGTATATCAAGGCTTCTCAGCCTGGACACTGTGGGCATTTTGGTCCAGGCCATCCTTTGTCGCGGGGTCTGTCCTGTGCCTTATAGGATGTTTAGCAGCATCCGTGGCCTCTACTCGCTAAATACCAACAGCACCACGATCCTGTCCCCAACCTCCCACCCCCAACCCAAGACAACCAAAAATGCCTCGACATAGCCAAATAGCCCCTGGGAAGCAGAATCACCACTAATATATATATATATATATATATATTTATATTTATATTTATATTTATATACTATGTATATGTAAACTATCCATAAAATAGTTTAAATAGTATACTATTCTAAATATTTTTTTAATTTATGTAAATGGCATTGTATATACATATTCTTATATAACATTCTTTGTTCATTGTATTTTTGAGATTTATCCATTAGGTCCTAGTTCATTTATTCTAGCTGCACATATATAATAGAACCACTTAATAATTTATTTCCCTCTTTAGGGACAGTTGAATTTTTTACATTTGCTTACTTAATATTACAATCAGTGCTTCACAGAATATCCTCATAAATGCCCCATTAGGCACTCATAGCTCCCTGGAGATGAAATTCCTAGATCATAGAACATCCTCAGTTTTACTAGATTTTGACACATTGTTCTCTAAAATGTTTGTGCCAATTTAAACTCTCATCAACAATATGTGGAGTTCCTATTTCCTTCACATCATCCGTATCCTTGGTATTGTTAGACGTTTTATTTTTGCCAGTCTTACAGGTATGAAATGACTTATTGCTGTTTTAATTTGCATTTCCTAATGCTAGTGGGGTTGAACATCTTTTCTTATGTTTATTGACTCAGGGTTTCCTCTTCTGTAAATTATTTATTCATATACATTTATTCATATACATCTGCTTTTCTCTTGTATTATTTATTTTTTCTCATTGATTCTTTACATATTCTGGATACTGTTTTGTCAGTTATATGTTACAAACATTTTCTCTTAATCTGTACTTTGCCTTCTAGCTTTATTTTTTTTAATCATACAAAAATTCTTGTTTGTAGTAATTGTTAGCAATCCTTTTTTATGATTGATCCTTTATATTTTTGTTTTAGAAATCCTTTCCTATCCCAGCAACATAAAGAATGTCTCTTATTTCTTCTAAAATTTTTAACAGTTTAGCTTTCCAGATTTAAATCTTTAATCTATGGGGTTTATTTTATTTTATTTTTATATTTAGTCATCTTGGCTGGTTTAATCACATTGTTGTTGTTGTTTATTTTTTGGCTGCATGACGTGGCGTGTGGGATCTTAGTTCCCCTACCAGGGATCGAACCTTGCACCTCCTGCATTGGAAGAACGGAGTCGTAACCACTGGACCACCAGGGAAGTCCCTGTGGGGTTTATTATAAAATAAATTTGTTTTTGTATACGATATGAAGTAAAAGTCAAATTTTATCTCTTTTTTTAAATTAATTTATTTATTTGGCCATGCCGCACAGCATGTGGGATCCTGGTTCCCCAGGGATCCTAGTTCCCCAGTCAGGGATCGAACCCATGCCCCCTGCATTGGAAGTACAGAGTCCCAACCACTGGACCGCCAGGGAGGTCCTCTCTTTTTCCGTCTCTATAACCATTTGTCCTAGTACTGTTCATTAAGTGGTGTGTCTTTTTCCTGCTGACTTACAATGTTTCCTCCATCATACACCAAGTGCCCGTGTTTACTTTTGATTTGTTGACTGTCTCTCCTGTTTCTTTGACCTATTTACCTATCATGTGCTAATACCGTCCTGCTTTAATTCTTGTAGTCTAACAGTAAGTCCTAATAACTAGTAGAATAAAAACCCCTCCCTTATACTTCTTGAAAATATTCAGGTCTAGTTTTGACCCTTGAGGTTGTCTCGTTCAACCAAACACACACACACACACACACACACACGCACGCACGCACACACTTGTGAGTTTTGAATATATACCCATTAGGAATAGGTTTAGCTCCATATGACAGAAAACAAAATCACAGAAACCTAAACAAGGCAGAAGTTTGTCTCGTGTAAAAGAAGTCAGATGTTGATAGCCCCGAGCTGGTGGGGCCCCTGCACGAAGTTGTGCCCCGAGGCTCCTTCTCTCTGGCTCTTGCCCTGTCCTCAGCCCGCCTGGGCTCCTGGAAGGAGGAGGAAACAATGAAGAAGGGTGCATCCCTCCCTTTAAGATCTCTCTGGAGCAGGGTGGGGGAAGGATGGATTGGGAGTTTGAGATTAGCGGATGCAAACTAATTTATATAAGATGGATAAACAACAAGGTCCTACTGTAGAGCACAGGGAACTATATTCAATATCCTGTAATAAACCATAATGGAAAAGAATATGAAAAAGTGTATATGTGTAACTGAATCACTTTACTGTACAGCAGAAATTAACACAACATTGTAAATCAACCACACTTCAATAAGATAAATTTTTTTAAGATTTTTTTAACTCATTTAGAAGAAATAAAGAGATCTCTTCTGGAGGTCCCAGATGCCCTTTTTGCTTGCATACCAATGGCAGAACTGAGTCCTCGTGGGGGAAGCTGAGAAATGTACTAACTGTGCGTCACCGCCCCCCCCAAAAAAAGTCCTATTTTTAAAGGAAAGGGAATGTGGATATTGAAAGTCAACCAGCAGTCTCTGCTACAGCCTGGAATTGGCAGAGTGTGAAAAGATGACAGTATTGAGTCTTCCAGGCAGGAATGTGCTGTCTTTCCACTTATTTCGGTCTTCTGATATCCTTCAATCAAGTTTACCATTTTTCGGGCCTCCCTGGTGGCGCAGTGGTTGAGAGTCCGCCTGCCGATGCAGGGGATACGGGTTCGTGCCCCGGTCTGGGAGGATCCCATATGCCGCGGAGCGGCTGGGCCCGTGAGCCATGGCTGCTGAGCCTGCGCATCCGGAGCCTGTGCTCCGCAATGGGAGAGGCCACAACAGTGAGAGGCCCGCATACCACAAAAAAAAAAAAAAAAAAAAAAAAAAAAAAAAAAAAAGTTTACCATTTTTCATAGAGATCTTGCAAATTTTTTGTTAGATTTAATTCCTAAGTACCTAATGGTTTTTATTTCTCTTTGTAAATAGGAATTTTTTGCACTTATACTTTCTCAGTGATCACAGGCAAGGAATGTTACCGTTTTTTTTTTATTTTGTACTCATTGGTTCTCATTTTCTAGGTAGACAGTCGTCACGTGTGATGACAGTTTCTCCCTTTCCATCCTCCTGCCTTTTCTTTCACAAGTGGTTGGTTTCATCCTCATTATGCCATGACTCGTGTTGAATGCAAGTGGTGATAAGACGCATTCTTGTCTCTTCATCAAGTTTTATTAAACTATTTTTATATCTGTTGAGTGTGAGCCTTTGGTTTTCCTCCTTTAATGTGTTAATGTGTGAATTACATGACTATATTTTCTAAGATTCCTGAGATAAATCCTAATGTAGTACATCATAATGGATAAGATGATGATCTTTTTTGAACATGGTTGGATTGAGTTTGCTAATCTTTTATTTAGGATTATTGCATCTGTCCATAAATGAAAAATAGATTGTTTTATAATTCTTCTTTCTCATAATAGCCTTCTCTGATTTTTGGAAACAGCGTTATATGGCCTCAAAAAATTAGGTGGGGAGCACTTCTTCTTTTCTATTCTCTAAAACAACTTGTGTAAGATGGCAGGTCCTCAAATTTTTCATAGACTTCACCTGTAGATTTTTGGTAGGTAGATTTTTAAGTATTATTCCAATTACATTAATGGCTAAAAGTCTAATCAGGTTTTCTATTTCTTTGTGTAACTTTCTATTGAAGTATAACATACAGAAAAGTTAGCATTATATAAAAGTAATCATACAAATGTACTTTTTGGTGTTTATTTTATTTAACATTTTATTTGAGAGATTTAGCCATATTGTTGCATACAATTGTAGTTTGTTCATTTGAACTGCTATTTAATACTATATCATGTGAATATACTATAATGTATCCATTCTACTTAATGGGCATTTGGGTAGTTTCCAGTCTTTGAGGTTTACAAACAACACTGCTGAGAACGTTCTGGTCCCTGCCCTTGGTGAACGTGTGTTTGCATTTATGTTGTCCAGGAGTGGAACTTGCTGAGGTATCCATGTATGTGCAGCTTTAGTCAATGTTCCTGAACAATTTTTAAAACTGATTACCAATTTCTATTCCTTCTTGAGTTTTGGCGAGTTATATTTTTCTAGAAAATTGTCTATTTCATCAAAGTTATTAGCACAAATAAAGTATTCTTATTTAATATCTGTCATTATCTTCCTTGTGTTATTCCTAATATAATTTGTGCTTCTTTCTTTGTCTTTTCACTAAGCATCAGGTTTATTCATTTTATTTGACTTTTTCAACAGTCAGCATTGGGTTTTCATTGATTCCTTCTGTTGTGTCTCTGTTTCCCACTTTATTAACATTTGCTCTGTACTTCGTTCTTACCAATTTCTTTAGACCATTGTTACCTTCTCTAACTTCTTAAATTGTATTTAACTGTTTAATTTTCAGTCTTCATTTTCTTTAAGCTCAATATTTTAAAATTCCATCAACTACTTAATTATATCCCACAAACTTTGATTGGTAGTAGTCTCGATTTTATTCACTTTTAGATATCTTCTAACTTCCATTATGATTTTTCATTTTTGATCTCAAATATGTGCATTTTTGTTTGTTTTATATTAATTATAATTTTGATATTTATTTTTAGTTGCATTGTAGTCAGAGAATATAGTCTGTATAATATTTATATTTTGGTATTTGCAGACATTTCATATAGGACTTAGTGCACTGTCACTTTTTTAATAAATAATTTACTTATAACAGAAAAGAATGTATATTCTCTAAAAATTGAGTGCAGGCTATATATGTCCGTCTAGACAAACTTGTTATTTATGTTCTATATTGTTATTAATTGTCTGTCTGCTTGATCTGTCAGTATATGCTAAAAATTAAATGTATGTCTAGATGTTTCCACTTCACTTGTAATTTTGTTAAATTTTACTTTCTGTATTTTGATGCTGTCATGTTATATATAAATAATATCAATGTATCTTAGTGGTTTTATCCCTAATAATGCCTCTTTTGCCCTTGAGGTCTATTTATATGACATGAATATAGCAACATCAGTTTGCTTTAATATTTCTTTTTCCATCTGTGTACATCAACTTGTCTATGTCTTTATATTTTCAGTTTGTCTGTTGTTGGGTTGGGGGCAATGGGAGAGATTTCAAAATTGACAGTCTCAGCCTTTCAGCTTGTGAGTTTGTCAATGTATATTTAGTGTGATCATTAATATATTTGAATTTATTTCTACCAGTATCTCTCCAGAACAGTTTTGCATAATATCTCTATTTTTAGTTTCCCTATTTTTTAAAAAAACTATCTTTTTTTATAGTGTCCTATTCTTTTTTTTTAACTCCTTCTGTATCTCAGTCATCTTAAAACTTCTAATTTTATAGTTTTTTTCAGAATGTTGTAAATTTAAGTCCTTGGGGATCTAATCCTCCTATTTATTGTACACACTGACTCTTGCTCATGATGGGCTTTTTTCCTCGTGGGTTTTGTAGTTTGGGGTCCGAGTCTTCCCCCACTGGAGCTGTATCTATGAATCCCATCTAATTCATCTATTTCCAGGATGAGAGAGTGTCTCTCCAGAATAACTTTAGATTTGCTTCTGCTTGGCTCCTCAGGTGTATCCATCTCCAATCCCAGGACGAATTTTATGTACTTTTCGATGGGTTCTTAGAGCAGATATGTGGTGTAACTTGAACCCCAAATCTCCCTGCAGTTCTCACCTCTCAGGCAGACCGAGATTCCTGCTCCCTCCCTCAGGAAGACCTGCTCTTTGGTTGGTTTTTCTCTCATCCTCTCTCACTGGTGGTGCTGCCATTTGAGGCTGTGCCTTTAAGGAGGTAATGAGCTTAAAGTCACTGCCTCTTTCAGACCCAAGGCCTCCTCTCCTGAACCCAAATAGGTGATAAAGCCCAAGTAGCTCTGGATTAGCAGGTTGTGCTCCCCCTTGCACCCCATCCTCTCTTCTTTACTGCCCTGGTTTTCCAGAGCTTGTTTCTGGCACCTTGGGGCCTCCATCTTCCCTTTATGTTCAGCTGTGCGTATGAAATATTTTTAAATTTTGTCTAGCATGTTTAGGTATTATAATTTTCCTATATTATAATAGGAAAAATTTTAGGTTTTCTCAGTCTCTAAATCTTCCAGAACTAGAAGACATCCAGAAACAGATTTAAGTTGATAAATTTAAAAGGTGGCATATAGGTAAAAAACGTCAATTTTTTAAAAGCATCATGCAGCGCACATTTTTTCTTCACATAGTGGCTTTTTTTCATTGATGACATAGAAAAGGCAACGGATGACATCGCCACCAATGTGAAGTTATCCATAAAGCCACACAGAGGACAGGTGTGAACCTCTTGTCCCTGCGTGTAAGGTTTACCTTTACATTCCCGAGCCTGTCCCCCAACCTGGGTTTTATCTCCACCTGCAGTCTCTGTCCGTGGACCTTGCTCAGAATTTACTCAAATTTTAAAAAAGAACAAGAACAGGGAGAAGAGCTGGAGGAGAAGGGGAGGGAGCAACCTTTTAAAGAGCTGCTGAAGGAAGCTCCAGGTTTCTGGTTGCCTGCCCTGAATTAGCCTCCACTCGTGTCTTCCTGAGTCCAGCGGAGTTGGGACAGTGTCGGTGGGGACACCACGGGGCTGAGGTTAGGAGTGACTGCGTGTGTCTTCCACTGCCTTCTGGAGTCAAATTGCACAAATCCCTTTGGCAGTACCTGCTACCTTCTTTTCTCTCTGTGCACCTACTGCAGGCTGCCGATTTTAGCCTATTGATTCAGCTCGCACACAGCAGGTCCATCTGACATTTTATTTCCCGTCTGCAGCCGTGACTGCATTGCAGGAGAAAGCTCTTTAGTGCGTTACCATGTTTCTGCTCCTCCCCTGTCTGATCGCTGTGCATTGAATCTCTTTTTAGGGAGGAATGATCAACTGGAACCGTCTTTTCCCTCCTCTACGTCAGCGACGAAACGTAAACTATCAGGATGGTCGGCAGTCTGAGCAGCAAGCATCCCCTCCTCTAGAGGTTTCGGAGGAGCAGGTAATCAGTAACACCTGGTACTTACCCTAAACCCATGCTTCACACTCCAAGCAGTTTTGGTGAACGAGACTTGAAAGAAATCAAGCATATAAATACAAAGATTTTGATATCAGCTCAACCACCACCTACACCAGTGATAGATACATGGGCCCTTTATTGGCTACTGTGGTTCTTATGAGTTTGAGGAAGGCATAATTTGAAAAAAAAATGCATTGTGATCACTTATTTTTAAATCTGTGATATTTCATGTTTACTGAAGTTGGTTCACTACGCAGGCTGGGAGAGAAGGAGGCAGGAGGACAGGGAGCTTCTCTGTTTTTATGGTTTTCACTTAGGAACCAAGTGAATGTTCTACCTACTGAAAAAGCAAATCAGCAATGGGGACAATCATAAAACTAAAAGGAAACTGAAATAAATGTTCTAGCTGTATCTTAAGTGAATAAGATAATCAAAAGGGAGAGGGAAAATTAATTTTGGTAACTTTTGAACATAATATGCCCTCTTAGAAAAAAAAAAAGAACTGCAAACCTCAAACTCTTCATGGGTTTATTTTTCATGGTGGTATGAGTACAGCAATTCTGAAGTTATATTGTATGTATTGTAGATTAGAGGAAACGGGGAAATAGGATGATCTAAAGGGACAGGATGTATGCAGCTTAATCTCCGGTGGCTCAGGAAAAATAAATGGGAGTGTGTGTGTGTGTGTGTGTGTGTGTGTGTGTGTGTGTGTAGACAGAAAGCAACTGTGGCAAAGTAATAATTGGTGAATGTGGATGAAGAGTAATTGGGTTCTTTGTGCTCTTCTTGAAATTTTTCTAGAAGTTTGTAATTATTTCACACTGGAAAGTTTCTGAAAATCTAAGCTAGTAGGTTGAGAGCACTTCAGTAACAACTCTTTTAAATTTCATACTGCAAATGTTGCTTTCTTCTCATAAAAGCAAATCAAGGTCAGTGTTTCATAGCGAGTCACTCCATGCACTTTCCCTGTTCCCAGAGCCAACAAAAGCCAGTCCTACCCAAGGTACTCGGTCTCTATGTATCCTGACTTTTTCTGGAACTCAGGAGGGGCTTCTGGGCAGGGCCCCCACTGGCACCTCTGGGTTAGGCCACCACAAGTGAGAGAAACCAATGGAATATGCCTGACGAGCTGACCCAACCCCTCGCCCTTAACTTCTCAGCTCAGACTCATCCTTTGAGCAACTCGTTAGGGTTGAGAGATAGATTAAGGAACCATAGTTCTCTTCCACCTCCATTAGTGAATTTCCAAAACGCTGTTAGCCCCATGATTAGAAAATAAAGCCGAGTAACTCAGCATTTGTAAGGCATTTATAATAACAGATTAAAAAATAAACTAGGGCTTCCCTGGTGGCGCAGTGGTTGAGAGTCCGCCTGCCGATGCAGGGGACACGGGTTCGTGCCCCAATCCGGGAAGATCCCACATGCCGCGGAGCGTCTGGGCCCGTGAGCCATGGCCACTGAGCCTGTGCGTCCGGAGCCTGTGCTCCCCAACGGGAGAGGCCACAACAGTGAGGGGCCCGCGTAAAGCAAAAAAAAAAAAAAAAAATAAACTAATACTCTCAAATTCAGGTGAAAAGAAATAAAGTTCTGTTATATTACTGTTTCCTTGATAGAACCCAGGTCACATCCCTAACAACAGAGCAGCCGTTAACGATAGAAAGTATTTAAAGGTGAAATAGTTCTTAGTTTTGACACTTGAGAGAAAAAAACTGTCAAAAAATGATAACAAGGTGAATGTGTGTAACTGAAGTCTTTAGCGTTTTTGTTTTTAATGAATCATTCTCCTTGATCCTCCCAGAATGATGAGAGCGAGGTTAACACGATGTCGGTATCAGTTCTAAATATCATTTACTTCTTCTTGGCTCTGTTATGAAAAGATGTAAATACATGAGAGGTTGTTTTTAACATGCTTCCTTATTCATTGACCTTTCTGAATCTTGTCTTTCCTATTTCTTGCTTATCCGGAAATGGCCTTACAGACTGCCCCGCAGTAAGATACGGAGGCCCCCTCAACATTACTTCTGTAGACTCTCAGTAGTTTTTGTGGTAGGTGCTCGAGAGACTGTAAAAGAGAAGAAAGATGTTGTTCTTAGCTCAAGACATTTACAGTAACATTTACAAGTGTATAGTTACATATAATCCCTTGGTTAGTTGGAGGCTAGACACTGTCTAAAATATTATTTCGGGCTTCCCTGGTGGCACAGTGGTTGGGAATCCGCCTGCCAATGCAGGGGACGCGGGTTCGGGCCCTGATCCGGGAGGATCCCACGTACCATAGAGCAGCTGGGCCCGTTCGCCACAACTGCTGAGGCTGCACTCTGGAGCCCACACTCCATGGCGGGAGGGGCCCCCCCAGTGAGAGGCCCCGCGCACCGCGACGAGGGGTGACCCCCGCTCATGGCAACTGGAGAAAGCCCACGCGCGGCGATGAGGACCCAATCGGCCAAAAATAATTAAATAAATTAATTAATTAAAGAAAATTATTTGTTAGTAACATTAAGATAGTTTGAATTAACAAAACCTTTTTATGCTTATTTTTCAATTAGATGTGCTGTACTTTATTTAAACATCAGTCATGTGATTTTAATGCATTTAAGAAACTTAGTAATTTTCTAAACCAAGGAAAAGAGAAATGATTATTTGAGTTTTTTCTGATGTGAGCAAATACTTCAGGAATTTTAGTGAGAGTTATTTAAGATAGGAAATGTAGTCCATCTATTTTGAAAACAACATTCTAAGAAAGAATGCAGCATCCCCCATTAAGTCTAGTAAGACTCTAGCATACGGCCATAGAAATGTTTGCCACTTTTTCTACTATTGCTATTAAGTTTCTGGATTTTTAGTTCTTCACGATCCACTCCTACTATTTTTCAACAAGCACCTTTGCCAGTTCATCACCCCTTGCAGATGCCACCCCAAACCCTACTTGTATCTTAAAAATAAGTGTATGCATTATTGCGTTTCTGTCTCTTTTTATTTTTTTCTTCTTAACCAGGGATTTTCATATTACACCCATACACAAAATTAACAAATAATGAAATTTTGTCATATTGGCCTCAATTTTTTTTGTTTTAACTCAAAAGGGAAAAAAGCTTCCCAAGTTTGTCTCTCTTGAGCCCTCCCCAAGCTTAGAAGGTGTCCCTTCAGTTTATGCTTAATGGGACGCACAGGTGAAATCAGACAAGGAAGTTAGACAGGACTCACTGAGCCAATGCTGGCATTTAACGAAAGGAGGACAAGCATGGACTTCACAAATGTTGACTTCCTCGCTTCCAGTCACGTCTCCCCTTCCTTGTAGTCAGCCAGCAGTTATCAGCTGTCTGCTCTGCCCAGTCTAACCCCTGGGCTAGGTTCTTGAACTGCAGAGATAGGTAAGGCAAGCGATTCCTGCCTGCACGTGGTGCAGAGCCCAGTGTGGAGCCAGGCTCAGGGGCAGCTCTTGCCAACCGTAATCAAATCTTGCGATGCTGCTGAAGGATTGCCAGTGTGGGAGGGCGGGGGGCAGTGCTCTTTGTAAAGATGGGGCCTGGTGAAAAGCACATCAGATCGGGGGAAGCGCAGGTGGGTGAGGTGGGAGCAGAGAGTGACTGCGGGGGCAGGGGCCTCACGTGGGGAAGAGGTAGGGAGGCTTCCCAGTGGTCCTCAGCGGGGCATGGACCTCTGCTTCCGTGCTGTGGGCATTAGGAACAATGCAGGATTTTAAACAGGGAATCCCATTGTTGGATTTCCCTGGAGGACGGACTCGACGTGAAAGAAGGGGCATGTTATGCTCATAACCACGTGTGTAATGTCTTCCATCCCTGTCCAGGGAACATGTTACAGTGCAGGTGCTTATGAGACTCTTGCCCACTTGAGGTATGGTACCACTTCGTACGTTTATAATACGTGAGACCCGTCGTGTGGATTCCATTCATGTCCTCTGAAATATCCATCGGCCCAAGAGAGATGGCACACAGACACTCTCAGTCATGGTGGATACGTAGCGAAATGTATTCAGTATGAGGGAATCTAAATCTCAGTGAGTCTCTCTTCTCATCTCCGGAGTCCTCACCACTGCCTCTGACAAACCTATCTAAACTCCAAAATGCTCACCTTATGAAAACTTAGTGCTTCTGCTCTGAGTATCTGGACCACAGTGAGTTGGGTGTTGGTATAGAGTCGCCCATGTCATCTGGTTCCCTGGCGGACGGTGTGCTCCATGAGGGCCAGTACCATCTCTTCCGCGTTTCCCTCCTGACACAGAGCCTGACACACAGCAGGTGCCCCAGTGGTGGTTAGAGCAGGGCTGAACGTGAAGGTGTGGTTGGAGGGCTTCTTTTTCAAAAGAACACTTTTTTTCACTTAAAAATGTGTTAGAGGGTGGTCCTTCGTCAGACCTTTCCACCTCTAATCTCTAGTGCTAGTGTTAGAACGTGTTATCCATTAGAACGAAATATTGGGTGGCAGTCAAATAAACCAGCTTTCAGGGGTGCCTAATTCTGCTGAGTACTGAAAGATGTAAGCAAAGGAGCCCCCCCAGCCTGCAGCCAGGGCCTTCTCCTGCCTGAAGCAAGCAGGAGAATACAAAGATGAGGGGCCGCTGAGCCACCTGCGGCCGGGCGGGAGCGTAAGATAAGCAGGTACAGTCCACTCAGCCAACCGTGTGATCACAGGGGTTCAGCAGTTCCAAGGAGGAGAGAGGGAGTCAGCTGATAGGGAATGAGGGTGGCACTGACCCACAGGTGTCTGGCATTGAGCTTGCCCTGATTGGTGACAAATGACAGCTATAATGAGGGCAGGGAAGGGCAAGCCTACCTCCCAGGGCCTCTCTGGGGTCACTCCTCCCGGCAGGGTGTGCACATGGCCTGGGAAGCGGCCAGCCACCATGGGCAGCCCACAGGGGACTGGTCGGGACTACCTTTCAGGTGGGTGTTGTTTTCTGCAAGAGTCAGAATTTGGGAAGTAAGAACCCCAAAAACGATTTGTTTTTGACACCCTTAGCTAAAGGGAAGTAAAGAAAACCACAGTCTTCTTTGAACAAAACAAGCAAAGGAGTGTTTCAAACTGAGAGGAATTGCTCTAAATCTCATTGGAATGAATGTCCTACTTCACTTGTGTCAAAGAGTAGTAGAATGTTAAAGTGGGGTTTTATTCACTTTCTTGAGTAAGAATTACCTTGAGGTAGTAGGGGCACAAGTTCCAACCATAGAGGATTAAAAAAAAAAAAGAAAAAGGAAAGGAAAACCAGTCCAGATTTGTCTCCTTTATAGGTTTCTTTTCTTGTTTGGTGAGCTCTCTCCTTGGGAAGCATATTTCCACCTCGTCCTCCTTTGCAGCACTGCCAGGTGACAGTGACAGGGCTCTCCCACAGCGCCCGCTCCTGTCCCAGCTCCCAGACCTCGGGCCGGCCTCAGGGGTCGCTGACGAAGAGCAGCTGTTAAGAGTCGGAGGTCACCGCAGAGGGACCTTGTGCAAGTGTGTTTCCCTCCCGGTGAGGAGGCTGAGCTACAGTTTCAGTGCCGGCCGCTCCCTGCCATCCTGTCCCTCTGATCTTGCTGCTGGGAAGTTGCATTTTCAATCGTAAGAAACAGGCCTTGGAGATGTGATATTTGAGTCACTTGAGATTTTATGAGTAAGTGATGGGGAAAATGGGAAAAGCATCACATCCTCTTTGGAAAATAACCCAGCTACACCTGGTTTCTAAAAGAAGTTAGAGAAAAGGATCGTTCAAGTTTTTAGGCTAGAAACCAAGATGAACCCTGTTCTGATGTTTTATGGTGAGTATTTTTAGACAGAAACTTTCCTGCGATGCACAGGCAGGAGGAGGAAGGTACCTACGGGGCTGGAATAGAGAAGGAATGTTGAAGGAGATGCGTTTCAGAAGGTTCTCCAGACTGCCGCAGACCCACCAGCGCGGCACTGACTGACGTGCTCTTGACTCTGCTGTCTTCCTATCCGCCTTCTTTCGGGCTGTGGCCACCTTAGTTTTGTTAGGCCAATTCTTGTTTACGCAATTTAAACGCTAGAAACAGGTAGCAAAGGTCCCTTGCTTTGTTGTTCAGCGTGGCTGTCTTCAGCCATGGCGGGAGGTGTGCGTGTGGGTGTGCTTGGCTGTGGACCGGCGTGGAATCAGGTCCCTGTCATCTGGGGACACGGGCCTCTCCCTGGATGCCAGTGACCCTGGTCCTAGGAGACGGGGTGGTGGTGGCCCTTCTGCTCCAGGACTCCCTCCAGCCACTCTGAAAACAAGCCTGTGTTTGATCTTGTGAAAGACACGTCAGTTCTTTGACCAATGAAGGGTATAAAACTAGCAAAGTAGAAACAGTTCAAGTGAGTGCTGAAAACAAAACCCGAGGGCAGTTTTGTCACGTCGGAGGCTCTGAGGGAGTGATCCTCCACACCCGGCCCAATGGCTTCTCAGATCATTCTCAGGACAGAATGGTCACAAGAGGTAACCCTTACTGAGCACCTGTTATGTGCCGGTCACCATTCTAGGCCTTTCACACCTGTCTCTCCTACCCTCAAAGCTGTGAGGAAGCTGGGAGCCCGAGGCTCTAGTCCCCGGCCTGGGACCACACAGTGACTCCGCAGAGCCCCCTCTGCCACCTGGTGGGGTCCCCACCTCCCAGCAGCTGAGGCTGGGGCGCTTCTCTAACAGCTGCCAGCTCCCCTGTGGTTTTATTTTAAGGAATTGTGAACCTCTAGAACCTATCCATGTCTTGCTTACGCGACCGCAGGTCTGCGTGGCCTCAGTCTTCTCTTGCTACTGTTGAGCACGGGAGTTCCCACATCATGTGCTAAATAAAGCTTCACACTCAGACGGTTACGAAACGCACAAGGGTTGTGCAAGTCAACACGGAGGACCACGACGGTGATTCTCAGTGTCCACCACGGGGGCTGCAGCTCTCTGCTGCGGCCCTTACCGTCCTGGCCGTGAGCTGCTGAGCCCCCGAGGAGGGGCAACAGTGGGAGGCACAGCCCCCTGCCTGGCTGCGGCCGCCCCAGCCAGCGCTGTCCTCTGCAGGATGTCGGGGCAGCCAGGAAACCCCGTCGGAGCCCCTCTCTCTGTCCTTCTTCTGGTTTTCTGATCGTTATCCTCATACCCACGCCCGAGCATGCCATTTCATTTTTTGTAGATGTTTACAGTTTTGGACACTAAAGGAAACTTACAGATGCCCTCTCTTCCTGTGCTTGTTCAGTTTTTAAATAGCGTTAACACTGTTTCTACTTTGTGAGCTTTGTCATCTGGTCAAAGTACCAGGTCATTCAGCAGTGAAAATCCTCTAATCACACTCGTCTTCTCACCCCTGAAGAAATGCAAAAGGCTCCAAAGTCAGCTTTAGGCAAAGGGCTGTGATGGCCACTCAGCCACTGCCTGCACAGAACAGCAAACATCCTTTTCAGCGGAGACCTGTGAAAAACCCAGCTCAGCTGTCAAAGCCAGTGACGGAATGTGTGGTTGTGTGTCTGAAGAGAGAATGAACCCGGAGGAAGCCTTGTGTGCAGAGAACGCGTTTCTCCTCACGCCAGACATCACCCCCTCAGGCGTGGCTCGGCCAGCGCTTTTTCCTCGGGGCTGCAGTGCCATGGCTGCCCTGCTCTGTGTGTGCAGCAACCCGTGCTCAGCATCTCCTGGATTTCGGACCAGACTCGGAGTCGGTGGAGAGAGAACTCCAGTACAGTTGGAAGCTGTGGCCGGCAGCCCCGCCCGGGACCAGCGCCGGGGTGAGGCTCACACGGCATCAGCTCCAGGTTATGAATCGTGAACTGCCAAACAGGTGGATTTGTTCCTCTCGGCTGGGCGCAAAGGAGCAGCCAGGCGTTAGCTGTGCTTGAAGTACTAGAGGTGACAGCGAGTGTAGCATTTGCCACATTGCTCACCGTCCTTGAGAGCAGCCACATCGTTGGCCCGTGGCGTCACGTCCGTGGGTGACAGAGACAAGGCAGGCAGAGCTGCCCACCCCCTCACTGGCCACGTTCACTCCAATAAAGATAGTGGTCCTTAACTGGAAGTGACTGGAATAAACATCGTAAAAGGCCATTTCAGTCCAGGAGTGTATGAAGTAGCCTGGCCAGAGTACCCAGACCAGTGAGTTGGTCTCTCCCTGTTGACGCACATCCAGCGGGTCCCCGAGTGCCACTCAGTGTGAAATGACCCCAAGGAAAGGCAAGAGTGTGGATTCCGATCATTGAACGGCAAAACTGATGTGTCACGTGTGGCAGGAGCCTGAAATAGATTATCGAGGAGATACTTGTGAGAGGTAAAGAGCCTTGTGGTCTGAAGGCACCAAACTGATCCTGTTGACACAGGATGCCACCAAGACATTTGCACTTCTCGCCACGTCGGGAGAGATGTTAGTGACATTGCAACAGATAATAATATGAAGTTTGAAACTGGTTAAAATTCAAAAAACCTGTTGATGAGCCCCTTGGATAGAAAGGGGAGGGCTCTGGTGAGTTCTGGGCCCTGTCTTTGACCTTGTCTGCTTGGTATTTTAACTTCAGTGACGTTGTAGAGCTTAGCAAGTGTGCTAATCAGATGTGGGGATGATAGAGTTTGAGGGAGCTAACACAGGAAACAACAGAATTTAAGCCAACAATAGTTTTGGTTGGCTAGAAAACGATCAGAGGATGTTCGACAGAGATGCTCCCAATCCCTGGAAGAACAGATACAAACTTACTCGGAGGCCCAGCTTGAGCGCCTTTCACTCAGGGTTTATAGCAGGCCCACTAACTCACCACCCCAGGATGCTGTAGCTACACACTCGGGACATGTGTACACGCACACACATGCATGCACACCCACTGTGCCAAGGGCTGGGATGGCACCGTCTAGCCGCCCTCTGCCCTGGGCAGACCATGCCAGCAGTACCATATTCTGCAGCAGCACAAATGGACGAGGGCTGGAAGGGGAGAGGCAGGCTGGAAAGTGCTGGATTCTGAAACACAGGGGTGAACGGAGGCCGCCAGGGCCCTTACAGTGTGGTGGTAAGGAGAAGCTGTCGGCCCTACGTCACAGCCGGGAGAAGCACAGGACAGAGGCCGGTGGGACCGCGAGACCCCTACTCTGGGTTTCTCCTCGGCTGGGAAACACGGGAAAGGGCCAGGGGCCGCGAGGTCAGCGGGTGAAGACGCGTTATCAGGCCAAGGGCAAAGGGGAGAGCCTCCCAGCCGAGGACACACCGGCAGCAAAGGGGGGAGACACGGGGCCACACGGCCTGGGACCGACCAGGAGCTGCGTGCCTGCAGAGGTGGGCAGGCCACTCGAGCGCCTCGTGCAGAGAAAGGATTGGGGCTGTTTCCTGTGGCTTCAAAAGGCAAATTAGGGCCTTTGAAGTCCCACGGCGGTAACTAGTTAGACTCAGATTCGGCTCCCTTGAGGAGGAGCTTTCCATCCCGGCCAGTGAGTGAAGAAGTGTTCCTGAGACTCCTGAAAGGGCCACTTTTGCCCAGAGCAGGAGGTGGAAGCAGGGATCCCTGCCGTGCTGCCCACGCCGGCAGTCAGTCAGTCAGTCCACGACCCCGGAAGTTGAGCTGGAAGTCGGCGGTCTCCTCCCCCAGGCCGGCCCTGAGGAGGCGTGTGTGGAGGTGGAGAACTGGCATGAGTTCCTTAGAGGGAGGACCCTCACTGGGTGCTTTTTTGTTAATCCTAGTCTTAACGACCCGCTGATGAGCGATCAGAGCGTCAGTTTCAAAAACAGCAGCTAGAACCCCAGCTTCTGAAAAGTGGGCCGTCTGCTCCCAGCCGGTTAGCCTCTCCCTAAGGCCCCCTGAGGGACGAGGAGTCGGGGTCTCAGTCACCCCTGCGGCCACCCGCTCGCTCCGCCTGCCCTCGCGCCCCCGCGCACACCCCCCTCAGCTGGGGGGAAGGAGAGGCAGCGGCGCTCTGACCACTGGGGAGCCCCAGGGCATCGCGTTCTACCGGAAGGACGGTTAGAAGTGGTGAGAAGTCCCCAGCCCCTTGTCAACTCACACCTCGTTGGAGATCTCAACATTTGTAAGAGTATCACTTTTCACTATATATTATTGCAAATGTAGTATATTTCAAAATAAGTAAAAAAAAAAAAAAAAAAAAAAACACCTGCGGCTAGTCCAGGGTCATAAATGTTTTTATAATACATTTTAAAAGTGGGAAAACAGGTTACGAATAAACTGTAGTAACACTGCCTGTTTTGACCTTGGAGACTGCCTGTATGTAAAAGTACAGGAAACCTCTACATTCACAGATTCGGGATTTGTGGTCAGAAAGATGGAGGCCTCGACCTCCCTGCCCTCGGCGGCTTGAGCTGCCTCCTCCGCGCGGTTCTGCCCGGGCTTCGCCCGCTCTGCGCGGCTGCTGCCCGCAGGCCAGCGGGGACGCCGGGGACGCTGCACCTGCCGTGAGACGCCGGGGGTGGGGGGCTCCCCAAGGCCGTGCTCTGCCTGAGCCAAGCCAGGAACGCAACGGCGCGTGTACCCTCGGAGCCCGCCAGCCTCAGGACGCCTGCGGCTTGGATAAGCTCTTCCTCGGGAGTCAGATTCGACCCTGAAGGAGTGTGGCTGGTGCAGACCTGCTTCCCAGGCCCCGCGCCGCAGCTCGGCCGCCCTCTGCTCATCCTGGCAGGTCACTGACCCTCGGAAGCCCCCTTCCTCGTCTCTAAAGTGAGGACTCAGTGAGGAAATGCGTACTTATCGGCTGTATATAGTGAGCACCGTAAAAGGTGAGCCGGTTGTAATTTTATAAGCATCAGATTCCACACTGAAATGAAAACCAGTTGTGGTGTTGTTGTTCTTTAATCTGTCCTACAGAACTCACACGAGGAACATTTGGGGGCTGGTGGGTCCGTGGCAGTATCGTCAGCCTCATCAGGCTTTTCTGGTTTTGTTTCTGTTTTCAGGTTGCCCGGCTCATGGAGATGGGATTTTCCAGAGGTGACGCTTTGGAAGCCCTGAGAGCTTCAAATAATGACCTTAACGTGGCCACCAACTTCCTGCTGCAGCACTGACGGTCCCAGCGGACAGCACAGGGGCTGGCGGGCTGCTGACCCCAGCGGTGCCGTCCCGCCACCGGCTCAGCCCCGGGACCCGGCACTCTCTGGCGAGACGTCCTCGCTGTCCTCCTGAGCAAAGGGTGGTCCCTGCTGCTCCCTCCCTTAATTCCAAGATCATTACCTTTAAGTGTCCAAAATAAGTTTGCCATTAAGGTAGCATGTATTTTCTATCTTTATTTTTTTATGGAGTATTTTCCTTGGTTTGGAGAATTAATCTCCCATTCCTAATGTGTTTAAATTGCATTAAAATTGCAGATTTCTGCAAGCAGTTGAATAGCACTCCGGATGGGAAATTACTGCTATTGTCATATTCTTTTTACTATAATGCATCTTCCTACATTATATCTGATCATAAGTGCCGGAGAGGGGACTGTTACTCAGAAAGGAACTGTCAAATTTTCTTTATGGACTTTTTTCATTGCTTTTTTTTTTTTCCCCCTCAAATTTGCTTTCAAACCCCAGGTGGCTGTTCAGGGTCCCCACTCCCTAGGGATGAGCAGTTCATATCTGCCGCACGCAGAGTTGGCCAGACCCAGCCAATGAGGGAGAGACAGGGAACTGAACCCTCTTCCGCCTGTTCCAGCCCGCTCCAGTCTAGGGGGTTTTTCCCAACTACTCCCTGCTTCCATTAAAAAACAACGATAATAATCAGGTACCGATTCGAGGTTCTGGAATACTCCATGAAACTTAACTGGAGTTAATTTTGCTTAGAATATCCACAGTTAGCCACTGAGGCTAGGAGTAAAAATGGGACAAAGAGAAGAGCGGGCTCCGTGGAGCAGTATGGGGCGTCCTAGCTACAGGGCCAGCCCCTCTGGAGTCAGGTTCCACCTGGCCCTGGGGTGATCCGATACCAGCCTGAGGCAGGGTAGACTGACCCCACCGTGGGGAGGAGGGGCGTGGCCGGAGCGGATGAGCCTGAAAAGATCTAAAGCAAAGATTTAAGGAAACTTGCGACTCTTGTGTTCTGCAAAGCCAGCAGAAGCGTTGCAAACTGATGCAAATTTAGACATGCGTGGTACTTACAATAAAGTTTTTAATGTGTTTTACTTTTTGGTGTTTCTTTATTAGACTTACCTAAATAAAACTTCGTTGTAGTCTGTACTATTCTTTACCATCCAAACAAACAAAAAAATTTTTTTATCAGACTGCTCATCTTTCTTCAGAAGATTTGGGTGCTTTCTTTGAAGTGAGAGGCGCCCTTTGATTCCTTTAAGTAGGACTGGCCCTGTGAGTGAGTGCAAGTGAGGCCCCATTCCGAGGCTTGTTGGGGCCGTCAGGCTGCTCAGAATGGGGCCTGAGGTGAGTTTCTGGGAGCCTAGCTGGTCCCAAGCACAGGCCCTGACTTGCTCTGAGTGTCCCCATCTCAGGTGTAAGGACAGTTGACAGTGATGGGACGTCCTTGACCACGGTCACTGGCAGGGCATGACTAGAGGGCCGAAGAGTGCGGATTTGTGTATGACCTCTGCAGCAAATCTAAAGCCACCCTCTGGGCTTCCAGTGCGAAAAAGAGCAACCATATCGAAAAACACACCATCTCCTGAGTTCCTTCTCACCTCCAGAGAGCACCTAGTGAAGCGAAATCAAACCAGAGGCAAAACTCTCACTCGAGACTTTTCACTGCTTCTCTCCCAGAGGATGGGGAGCGGAGGGCCCCCTGTTGGGATCACAGGGTGAGGCGTAAAGAGGATTCACCACCCCAAGTTCTTGTTTGTTTTCTTGTCAGGATTCCCTCCTAAATGAGAGAGCCTTGTCCAGCTGAAAGGAGCCTCGGTGACCCTTGACTTCAGTCCTTTACTAGAAATCGAGGTCCATACAGGTGGCGTGACCATTGGACATGCACCGACGGTGGCAGAGCCAGGACCCCTCAGGTTTGTCCTGGCTGCTTTCAACCTCTTTTCCAGTTCCCTGCGGCTGCCAAGGTCTCACCTTCCCAGTGGTGACCCGTTATTTTAATTCCTTTTCCTGCAGCTTCCAGGCCGTTGTCCCCCTTCGTCTGTCACCACCTTCTAGGGCGTCCCTGACCCCACCCACACCCCTGCACACCCTCCACGTCTGACTTCACTCTCGGACCAGTTGCTGCAGTTCCCACCCCTTGCTTCCTGCACATTTGACACAAATGGCACCCGCTGCCGGAGTGTGAGTTCCTGAAGACACCCACACCTCTTGTCAAGACACCCGGAAGTCCTTCAGGCTGATGGGACCCCTAAAGGACCCCATTTGCGTTCATGCATGGGCACGCATGCCGTAGGGGGGGCATCAGCGAGCCACTCGGTTTGGTTCCTAAGAAAAGATCATTTAGGCTTTTGATCTTGTGCAAAAGTTATCAGATAGGGCCTAATTTGCAAGTGAGCAGATTCCAGATTGTAAAGTAAGAAAGAAGAAATTGTCCACAGCGAGCCACCCCTCCCCTTCCCAAATAAAGGAAACCCTGCCTTCCAAGTCCTGATTCATAAACCTAGACTGAGTTCGGGATTCAAAAGTGAACACTTTAGGGAACTTGAGCACCTGTGCTCCAGTCCCTCAGGCCCTGCCCAGGGCTGCTCCTGGAATCGGGTCACCGGTCCCCACAGTTAGCATCTGTCCCTCTGGCTGCCCTAGAGCTGGGCTCTGATGCCCTGCTGGGAAATTCCAGCCCCCCATGCAACCTGCAGGGGCAGTGGGAGGAGAGAAGGAAAGTTTCACGTGTTCCACCTCCAGACTTTTCCCTGGGGACTGGCCTGCCTCCTGTCCCTCTCCCCCCAGCTCCGACCATGTCGCAGGGCCCCGGGGCTGCTCCCCTGTGGTGGCCGCCCTCCTGTCAGTGCAGAGAAGGGAGGGCCCCCCAGGGATGCTGCGGGGAAACCCTCTCTTACTGTGCGAGCCCAGGATTCCTCCCATGGGGCCAGAATTGTCTTTCCAAACTACTAAATGGGCCCGAAGCCAGGTCCACCCAGCTCTCCCCAGGCTGCTCCCAGCTACCCGGGGCTCCTGGGAAACCGCAGCTGCTCTCCTAACACTGTCAACGTTCAAGGTAAGGATGTTGACCCCCCAGACTTCACAGGAGCCTTGGTGGTGATGCAGTGTCTCCCCCTGAGATTAAATTGGCATTAAGGTCAAATCTCCTTTTCAAAAGTGGCCCGGTGGACCGGCCTTGCTGGCTAAACAGCGGACTGGACTTGATGTCTTTCGGGGTCTTTAACCGGAGGCCCTGGGTTCCTGTGGTGCCGCCTCACCGCCTTTGTAAACCCCTTATCCTGAATTTAGCACTTGAGTTCAGTACAAGATTGTGGCTGTCAGGTAATCCCTGTGACGCTTCCCCCTCACTTCCAGGCCAAAGGTAAAGGGGAGGAGTTATCAGAAGGCCGCAGGGAACCCAGGGGCGAAGGCCTGTGTTGTGGTGGGAAACGGGGTCCCAACTCCATGCTCCTCGGCCTCTCTGGTCCCCCTGCTCCTGCGGAGATGCACTGGACCCCCTGGGTGGGCAGTGGAGGACCCGAGCCCAAGTGGCTGACTTTTCTGTCCTACAAGATTTCCATTTCAGTTCTTCACAGGGGACCGTGGTCAGTTCTGCTCTTTTGCTATTCTAAGAGCTGTGTGTGTGGAGTTTTTATTGTAAGATTATGCAGTGACATTCCACGGAAGTACTGCGTTGTGTCTGAACATTGCTCAGCCTAGTACTTTCTGTGCAAAGTCTGTGAAACCCTTATTTCGGTAGCCTGTACCTGACCCCAGCCTTTCCTGTGCATCAAGCCGCCAGGGTCAGAGGTCCTTTCAAAACCCCCCAGTGGGCATGGAGAGTCAGGGCTCCCTCCTCAGCAGGCTGGGTCCTGTCCAGTTTAAGTCTACACAGACATAAATGTGACACCTAAATCAAGTGTCCATAAATCGACACCTGCTGGTGCCTTAAGGACCTGTTTAAAGGGGGAAAGCTCACTTGTTTTGTTCAAGCAAATAATTGGAAAAGCCAGCCCCTCAGCAGAGTGGACAGAGACAGCCCCAGTGTCAGCAAAACAGCAAGTAAAGCCCAACACCCACTCCCAGCCTGTCTTGTTTCTGAGTGTTTGTATGAGGGGCCATTTTAAACATTTGTGAAATTTCTAAATTCGGAGCTCAAAACCACTCCAAATTTGAGGATACTGTTGCTTTGGGCAGAGGAGGGAAGGAAGTGGATATATGGGAAGAGGGCATGGGGCCTGTTTCACTCTTGTTTTTGATATTTTACATAGACGCTGTACGTAGTATAGGGGTTCAGAATGAGCTATAATGAGGGTTATTTTGAGCTAAAGACAGTTGAGATCCTGTGGGTTCAAGGGACGCCACTGCCCTTCCCCTTACTACCTAGAAGAGTTGAAACTGGGGATTTTTCCCAGGAAAGAATTATTACCGGAGATAAATTTCACCAAAGTGGCCCCATCTGCGTGTCAGGAAAAACATCTAATTACCCAGCATCTGCTCTTCTCGTCCTGTGAGTGACCCTCCCATCCTCAGAAGCCCCGACCCCGTTCCTCAGCTCAGGATGGCGTCTAGACCTCATTTTACCTTTCTGTCTCTGACCCTCTCGTGTATGTGGGCTTCCTGTACATATGAAAAACTAAATTGTATTTTCTCTGTCTCGTGTCAATTTCATTCTTAGACCAGCCGGAAGAACCTAGAAGGTTAGAGGAAACCTAACCAACAGTACTCTTCTGTATTACAAAATATTCAACAAAAAGTTGAAACTCTCCAAAGAAATCTCGCATCCCCCCTTAAGGGCTTGCAGACTTCTTCCAGAGGTTCAGACTGAGAGGGCCTAGTGCATCCCCTACATTGGGAGGGCCCCAGGGCCCAGGCTGGCAGAATGTGGCTGCAGCCCCAGGGCATTAGAATGGGGGGGAAGACAGCATCTTTGGGGAACTTCTGCGCCCCTCATTTCACAGTGAGGACACTTCCAGCCGAGCTCCTGGTAGAGATTTGGGGAGGGCACAGCATGTCCTCAGGACTTTGCATGGATTCAGACACTTTCCAGGAGATTCCTTACATGGTCCAAACCTTATCCCACCTGTCCAAAGCTGGTGGATATCCTCAGAGTGCCAGACCCAGGCCTCCCCTGGACTGTAATGTCTGGTGGGGCTTGTGGCTTGGGTGGGAATTAATCCACTTCGGTCCCATCTATGCTCCCAGCCTAACCATGTTGGGTCCAGTTGAAACAGGAGGGAAGGGGGCAAGGCACAACCTTTAAAAGAATGACATGGCAATAGGACTTGACAAAAACTGGTTAGAACCAAGTAGGTCCAAAATGGCGGAAGATTCAACTTCCAGTAGACCTTGAGCCTCATTATACGCTCATTGTAATACATTAGCTGCTAAATGACACACCCACCAGCACCATGACAGTTCTGAGGCTAACCATATAAAAGGCCAAAAGGTGGGCAGTGGCCCAACACCTGGAAATCTCCCACCCCTTCCCCGAAATAAGTGAAATAATCCTCCCACTCATTAGCCTGTGAAATTACCCAGCCCATAAAAACTAACCACGCCATATTTCGGATCTCTCCCACCTTCTGAGATGGACCACACTCTGTGGGGTGTGTTTCTCTCTGAATAAATCTACTTCTTACCTATCACTTTGTCTCCTACTGAATTCTTTCTGCGAAGCAAGACATCAAGAACCTCAACTTCACCGGGAACACAAAAGCGCCTCAGGTGCAGGACAAAGACCTGCTGGGACTGAGGAAGGGGCTGGGACCCAGGGCCTGGGGCCAGCACCCCACAGAGCAGGATGCCGCGTTCCAGAGCCAGCTGCAGCGCTCCAGGGGACCCTCCCAGACCTGAGCTGAGTGATGCTTCTGGTGAACCTGACAGGTAACCAGCGATTCTGTGAGTGCCGGTCATTCACCACTGGCTGCCTCGTGCACCAAGGGATGAAATAACCGTCCTAAAGCCCCTGTGGGGAAGCCTTCGCCACCAGCTCTGCCCCAGCTTCGCCCACTTCCCCGGGGGTCCGACGAGTGAGTGAGTGAGGATGCGAAAAATTAACAAAATACAGTCTCCACCATCTGGGGGAGTGGCCACTCTAAAGCGTTCCTGGAGAGAGAGAGAGAGAGAGAGAGAGAGAGAGAGAGAGAGTGTGTGTGTGTGTGTGTGTATATGTCCGTGTCCCCACAGCGACAGGAAATTCTCACATGCCAGCAGGGTGTCCAAGAATTCAACTCAATTCTAACAGAATCTCCTGGAGATAGAATCAGATTCCACAGGTGAAGGGCTCGGTCCCACGAGATGCCTCCACTTCAGGTGCGAGTCACGAGCCCAGGTTGTTACCTGTACTTCTGACCACCTGGCTATAAATCAGAGGTTCCCACAACCTCCTCCTCGGGTTCAGCTAATTTGCAAGCACAGCTCACAGAACTAGGAAAACTCATTTGCTCACTAGATTACCGATTTGTTTTAAAAGGATGTTAAAAGATAGGAATCCACAGACAGATGAAGAGATGCATAGGGTGAGGTAAGGGGAAAGGGTGCGGAGCTTCTGTGCTCTGTCTGAGCCCCACTCTCCCCAGATCTCTACGTGTTCACCAACCCAGAAGCCTCTGAACCCTGTCCTTGGGGTTTTTATGGAGGCTTCATTCCATAGGCACAATTGATTAAATCACCGGCAATTGGCCGTTGATTCGACCTCCAGCCCCTCTTCCCTCCCTGCAAGTCGGGATGAGACAGAACGTTCCAGCCCTCTAATCAGATGGTTAGTTCTCCTGGCAATCAGCCCCCATCCTTAGAGGCTTCCAAAAATTACCTCATTCTCATAACAAAAGACACCTTACATCATTCTCTACACTTAGGATATTCCAAGGGTTTTGGAGCTGTGAGCCAGGAAATGCGGATGGAGACCAAATATATATGAGAAATAATTTTGGTCATCATGTCATCATTGTCATGACTGACAATATTCCTCCACTATTTTTAATACAAACGGCACCTTCCCTCTCATCCTAGGCTGGGAACTGGTAGTTAGGCAGTTAATCTTAAAAAGTTGGGTAAAATGCAGAACATATATACACACACAAACGGGCCCTGATTTACAGTAGTTTGACTTATAATTTTCCGACTTTAAGATCATATGAAACTGATACGTATTCAGTAGAGACCGTCCTTTGAATTCTGGATTTTGATCTTTTCCTAGGTTGGCAATGTTCTTTTCAGTCCGATCCTCTTGCATGACGCTGGGAGTGGCAGCCGCAGCTCCCTGTCAGCCTTGTGATCACAGGGTCAACAACCGTTCTGCACCCAGACAGCCATTCTGCTTTGCACCGTCAGTACAGTATTCAGTACATTATATGAGGTACTCAACACTTTTTTTAAAAAGTAGGTTTTGTGTTAGATGATCCTGCCCAGCTGTAGGCTAGTGTAAGTGTTCTGAGAACGTTTAAGGTAGGCTGGGCTAAGCTGTGATGTTTGGTAGGTTAGGTGTATTGATGCATTTCGACTTAGGATATTTTCAACTTACAGTGGGAAGACCTGTATATATACATACATACATGCATACATACATATATGCTTATGTACTGTGTATATATACACAGAAGCCCATATATTAAATATTTTAAGTTAAAACATGTCAATGTAATTAATTCACCAGTCTTCTGGTGTTGATGTCGCCAAGGCCTTTTTAATTTTTTTTAATCATAGTTATACTAATTAGAAACTTGTATCTTTCATAATCCACACCCATATTGCATCATTTATGAGTTCCAGTTTGGATTTTTTAATTAACGTTAGCCCCAGAACTCAGCAAAGCAATCAGATTGTGCATCATCTCGGATTTTTACATTTTTTCCAATGTCCTATAAATGTTACACTCACATCTGTTTTGACAGCACATTTGGTTTTGTAAGCAATTCACCTTTATCAAACTTTCCAAAGCGTTCAACTGAGTTCTTGTAACAACAACTCTTTCTTTTTGCCTTTATACTTTATTGGTTTATGTAATACTTATTTAATTTTGATAGCAGCTGATGTGAAAAGGTTTGGGAACAAACACAGCTGTCTCTTGGGGTGTACAGGGCCCCAGTTGTGGGCACAGAAGAACAGGGGCTGGGGAGAGGCCACCAGCCACAAGCAGACTGTGAGTGGTGGGCGACCCTCACACCCACACAACTCCTGAGATGGCTAAGTGGGGTCTGCTAAGAGAATTTCTATCGTAGCATCAATCAAGGATAGCGAGAAAGGCATTCATATTAGGAGAACCGCCAAAGAGGTCTCCCAAAGGGCGGCAGTAAGAAAGTTTAGGGGCCTCTGCCCCTGATTTCTTATTCTGCTGCCTAGATGGCCCCCAAAACCTCACTGAGCTGGAACAAATGAGTAACAGGGTGTCACCAGTTCCAGCGCCATGATTAGGGGACAGGGTTTCTTGCTCAGCATCCCAGGCGCAGCAAGCCTGTCTCCCAGCTCCCAGCTTCCCTGCCTCCCACCATGAGGTCCTAGGAGGAGCACTGTTTGGGAGGGGGTTTCCCCTCTGACCCTTCTTGAGCTCTTGTGGCTGGACTAATAATAAAATTGACCCAAGACAGACTAACAGGAGAGAAAGAAACAAATATGAATTCTACTCAGGGAGGTCTCATAGAAACAGGACCTAAGAAGTGGCCAAAGCAGGCGGCTTCTATACTTTTTAGACAAAGAAACAAATTTGTGAGGAAATGACAGGACAAAGAAACTTTGGCTTTGGTGCTTAATTAGTGAAGAATCTAAACAGAATTTGGGCGTGGGGTAGTCAATGAAATAAGTAACAAGGTTTGCTTATACAGGCTTTTTGCCCGAACTCCCCCTCTGTGGGGATTAGGGTGTCCTATTTCCAGGTGCAGGGAGTGGACCTTTCATAGGAGAGATTTATTTCCTGCCTTCAGGGGAACAGAGACGAGGGTCAGAGTGTCCCTCTTACATCAGCTGTTTCTTAAGTAACTTTAATTCAAAATAACCAATATGCCATTGGTGCACATTTGGGGGCCCCCTGCCCTGGGCCCCGACAGCATCGACCAGACGTTCGGCGCAGTTGACGCTGAGCGGGGCGTCCCCGGCCTCACCCTCCCTGGCTGTGCCCTCCTCTCTCCTCCTCCCCTCTCTTTTCAGGTTTCTCTCCAACACTGTTTGATACCAGCCCCACGCCAGCCATTGTTTTCCCAGATGAGGGCGGACACCAGCCAGAGGCTAAACCTCTGAATTGAATCAAGTCCCCCCACCGAAGTCAAAACGAAAGCTGCCAAAGATACACCAAGACAGGTAGCGGGCAAACCCCGCAGACTCACAGGAAACCAGGCTGCGCTTGCTGGTCTTGCCCGTCTCGCCCGCAGAAATCCCGGTGCTCAGAGCTGAAATGACATCAGCCGGCATCCTGATGAAGGAACGCGAAAGCCCTTGAGGCCAGGTTCTGGAGCTGCCAGCGACTCGCCGAGGCTGCCTGGGGCCCAGTAGGCCTCTTACAGGTGCCTAAGGAAACCGGTGGGAATAATAGCCTTCACTGTCTTGGCTTCTCTTATTCTTTCAACAGGTGATAGGAGGTGTGAAGTTTGAAAGAAGAGGGCAGGATCCACTTATTTCCCTGAAATCGGGTGGAGAGATGAAGACTACTGTATCATCTGGTGGGGGCTGCCACGAAGTCCTGCAGACTGGGGGGCTTCAAGAACAGAAGCGAATTTCCTCACCGTTCTGGAGGCTGGACGTCTGAGGTCAGGGCGTCGGCAGGGTTGGTTTCCTCGGAGGTCTCTCTCCTTGGCTTGTAGACAGCCGTCCTCTCTCAGTCTTCACACGGTCGTCCCTCTGTGTGTGTCTGTGTCCTAATCTCCTCTTCTTATAAAGACACCAGTCGTCTTGGATTAGGACCTAACGACCTCATTTTAAAGACTCTGCCTTCAAGTACAGTCACATTTGGAGGTACTGGGGCTTGGGACCTCAGCATATGCATTTGGGGGGGGGAACCCAATTCATCAGTAACAAATCCCTGGGGGATGGAATTAAAGGACACGACGCTGACAAAATGCCCCTCCTCACCCCACTCCACAGGGATGACGATCGCTGGGGCAGGTAAGCTGCCTCATCACACCTGAATAATAATAAAAGCTACATTTTAAAGCAGACCCTCAACTCCCCCTGGAAATAACATCCACTTCACGCTCCCAAGCCTGTGCCCACACCCTGGACTTCTCTTCTAGGCTTCAGGCCTTAGATGTCCTGCTTTGTACTGTACACATCCATACGCCCATGCCAGGGGCACCCAAGCCCACCTTCTCCCTATAGCTTCTCCTGTGTTCCCAACCTTGGGAGTGATACCACTATCAATCCAACTGTCTATCCCCAAACCTGGGAGTCCTCCTAGTCTCCCCACCCTCTCCTCCTGTACTTCATCAATCTCCACTGAACACTTAGCACATTGTGTGTCCTTGTCTGGTTACAATTGTGTGTGTCACCTTCTGGTCTGTGATCCATGAGTTTCAGGGGCCGTGGCTCCGTTATCCCCACTGTATCCTCAGAGCCTAGGCGAATACTTGATAAGTGTATGAATTAATGAAGAAGTGAATGTTGAGGAGGAAACCAGCCCCGAGACAGAATTGTAAGTTACAAGCGAAGCGGCGTGTCGCCAGCCTGTCCTTTCTGCAGGGCTCTCCCCCATCCCGCTGAGCTGCCACCTACTGGCAGGGGCAGCAGCAGGTTGAGCTGATGAGTGTTCCTGGGACTGAATGTCTGGCAATGTCCTACCTCAGTCAGTTTCTAGGACTTTACCCTTTATGTGCAGCCGGCCAAAGGGAATACTGTGAGGCATTAGCATTAAGCACACAAACAGACACACAGGAGGGCGCCTCGCTGGCCTGGGATGGGCCACCTCCCCTGCCTGTCCCACTGCAGAGCTACTAGGGCAACAGAGCACATGTCAGGGCTTCTTGGAATCAAAGAATGTGAGCACTGGAAGGTGGTGTAGACCTCAAGATTTTCACAATTACAGAGGAAACAGGGCATCCCTGTCATGAGGGATTCATGTGGCCTGAGGTGTGACCTGACCTTCAGGGTTGGAGTCCCCACGGGGGGGCACAGCCCATCCCTGACCCTGGCTGCCCACAACCCACACACACGCCAGAGGGACTTTGCCTCTGTGTCTACCACTATGCAGTCACTTGGCGAAGAGAGAAAACTGTAGTGAAAGCTGGACCGTGGTTAACTTGTGGTGTGTGGCGATGCCAGGGGAGCAGGGATTCTCAGTGAAAATGAGCTTTCTGGAGAATGCCGAGAGCCCATAGGGACATTTGGGTATCTACCAGCTCAGTTTATGAAACTCCATTCTTCCTCCTTAAAATGTCAAGCAATCACGAGACCCTCCACCCAAGGGGAGAATCTCCCCAACACCTCCTCTGGTTGTCCGTGCCCTGGAATGGGACTCGGGGGTCCTCATTAGGTCCTGTAGGTATAGGTAGAGCCCATACCTACAGGGCTGCCCTGGACCCTACACATTCCTCTGAACTAAGCTCCCACACGCAGAGTGAGGGGACCCTCCGAGGGGGTCACTATGATGCTTCCGTTTTGACATGAGGTTGTCTTGATTGGACCTGAAAAACAAACCATGGCAGTTCAACTTTTTTTGGACCAACTAGTGTTTAAAACAGACCCCTTTTACTCCTTCCACCAAGTCTCATCTTGGACATGGGGCTCTGATGTGGTATAATAGGGGCTTAGAGCTGGGAAGGGGTCAGGGGTGGGATGAGACTCAAAGAAGAGTGTCTGGAAAGAGGGGTGCTCAGAAATGGGTGGTGTTATAAGTTGGATTTTGCCCCCCAAAATAAGATTAAGTCCTAACCCCCAGGACCTGTGAATATGACCTTAATTGGAAATAGGTGTAATCAAGTTAAGCTGAGGTCTTGGCAGGTGTAATCAAGTTAAGATGAGGTCATAAGGGTTGGCCTAATCCAAAATGACTAGCCATAAAAAGAAGCAAAATTGAGTTATTTGTAGTGAGGTGGATGGACCTAGAGTCTGTCATACAGAGTGAAGGAAGTCAGAAAGAGAAAAACAAATACCGTATGCTAACACATATATATGGAATCTAAAAAAAAATGGTTCTGAAGAACCTAGGGGCAGGACAGGAATAAAGACGCAGACGTAGAGAATGGACTTGAGGACACAGGGAAGGGGAAGGGGAAGCTGGGACGAAGGAGAGAGTGGCATGGACATATATACACTACCAAACGTAAAACAGATAGCTAGTGGGAAGGAGCCACATAGCACAGGGAGATCAGCTCAGTGCTTTGTGACCACCTAGAGGGGTGGGATAGGGAGGGTGGGAGGGAGATGCAAGAGGGAGGAGATATGGGGATATATGTATACATATAGCTGATTCACTTTGTTATAAAGCAGAAACTAGCACAACATTGTAAAGCAATTATACTTTCTTTCAATAAAGATGTTGAAAAAAAAATGACTGGTGTCCTTAGGAAAAGAAGAAAATGCCTCATGAAGACGGAGGCACATGGGGAGAAGACCATGTGAAGATGGAGGCGGAGATGGGGTGATGCTTTATAAGCCAAGGAACGCCAACAACTGCCAGCAAATTGCCAGAAGCTGGGAGTGACCTGGAACAGTCTCCCTCGCAGCCTCAGAAAGAACCAGCCCTCCTGACACCTTGATTTTGAACTTTTAGCCTCCAGAACTGCAAGAGAAGGTTTTTGTTGTTTTAAGTCACCCGGTTGATGGTACTTTATTACAGCAGCCCCAGCAAACTCATACCGTGGGTGAGAGAGATGCTGGCGTCTCCAAGGACCCCTCAGGCCAGGTTTCTCAAGCCCGAGTTGCAGCAGGATGACCTGAGGGCTTGTTAAGACACTGAGCGCTGGGCCCCTCCCCCAGACCAGCGGTTCAGCAGGTCTGCGGTGTGGCCCAAGAATGTGCATTTCTAACAAGTCTCCAGGTGGTGGTGATGCTGCTCTTCCGGGGACCACACTTCGAGAACCCCTGCTCTAGGGGCCTGGGTGCGGCCTGGGCATTGGGACCTTCTGGTCCCGGTAATGATGAGATGTCTATCCCTGCTGATATGAGTTGTGCCAGCCCACTCGGCAAACTTCCGTGGCCACAGCCAGTTTTCATTTAAATGCTTTCTGTAGTTTTGAGTGGTTTACACAGGTGCTGGTTCATAAAACACCACCTCCACCACACACACACTGACCCCATGTGATAGATGTTATAGCCCCTATTGTTACAGACAAGGAAAACGAGGCTCAGGCACGGGTGTGAATCCTCAGCAGGACGCTTCTCCCTCCTGAGTCCCTGAGCTCAGGAGTCTGCGCTCTGAGCCCGGCTTTGGAACATCCCTGGCTGGTTCAGTCCTCAGAATTCAGATTTCCCTCTTTGTACGTCACACGCATCATCGCCTTGTCTGAATCGAGAGCCGTCACCCTCCTCCTGCGGCAGTGATTGTTGCTGCTTCCGGCCGGAGCTCACGATCTCGTCCTCTTTCCTGATCCTGTTTTGTTCCCAAATGCCCTCCGGATGTGACTTCCTCCTTCCCGTTTCCAGGTGCTCAGCGCAAACCAGCCCCAAGCAGCTTCCGATGTGAGGAGCCTGGTGTGCAGCAAGGACAGGTGATGAGAAATGTTTGGGAGGATGGCCAAGAGGGACTTGGAACGTCCAGAGTCAGACAGGTCTGCAGCCCTGCTGGCCTGGCCGCTCTCCACGGAGGCAGCCCCTGGTTGTGAGGGCAGCAAACTGCAGGCTGGCCAGGCCCTCTCTTGCCACCTCCATGCCCTTTGATGAGGGCGGGGTTAGTGCAAACAGGGTGTGAGTGTGAGCTTTTCACCCCAGCCAGGTGTGGACACGAGCTGTGGGCTCCTGTGAGAGGTACTCAGGGTGCAGAGATGGACCTTTCAGCTGAGGTTCTTCACCTTCAGTCCACGGGCCCCAAGAGCAGACTTGCAAATTCTTCCAGCCTTTAAACACCATTCCTGCCCCAGCCGCAGGCAGGAAGCACCCTCCACCGTGAGCACCACGTCCCCAGGATCGACGTTCAGTGCTGGGACCTGTCTGGCCACAGGGGCCACAGCCCTGTGTCTGTGGGTCACTCTGGAGCTGAGTGTCCTCCCTGCCCCAAGCCCAGCGGAGCCAGAGTCGGGGGCAGGATGGAAGAAAAGCATGCCCAGAACCTCGACGTGAGCCCCTGAGAGCTTCTCCTGGGACACAGCAGCGTCTGAGGAAGGATGCTCATCAGCTCAAACCAGCGAGGGCGGGCTGAGCACCAACTCCCGTCCCAGGTGTAACGTGGACTGTGATGCAGGGGGCTGAGAGGAGGAGGCTGTGCCCCGGACGTCTCAGGAGCTGACAGTCTGGTGCCCCGTGAGACAGCCCCCACTCAAGAGAGCCACCGTGAAGCTCTGCGCACAAGAGCCAAGTGCCCCAAACTTGGAACTTGGGAGGTGGAAGCAGCTGATCGTCTGGAGCAGAAGGAGGCCACTGTTGGTCAGGGACCAGGGACAACCTCAGGGGGGACCCGTCTGGAGCTGGAGCTTTGGGGTAGGGGGCCAGGGGGCGCCGCGGAGGCCGTGAGCATGTTGCTTTGGGCCCGTGCCACGGAGACAGACGTCACGCTGGCCCTGGTGCTCCCCACACGTTGGCAGGGAAATGTGTGTTTTATTTTACAGAACTCAAAATCGCCCAAGTGGAAATGCTCTGTGCCTTGTTTTAAACTCAAGAAAGCGCCGGAAAGGTTTGTTTTGACCGAATGGAAACAACACTCCCATGGATAAGCGCTTTCTGACACACACAAAACAAATGAAAAGCTTGTGCCCACTTTCCTGACTTTCTCCCCCAGCGATGTCCCCAGTCACACACGTCATACAGGAATGTGTACCCCCTGCACCAGATTCAGACTCTTCCTACAAAAGTGCACAACACCCAGTCCCTCACCCCACTCCCCCGACGCCAGAGGCGGCTGGGCCAATAACTTGGAGTCAGTGCGTCCTCCCCATGTTTTCTGACTTTCTCAGGAAAACCTTGGCATTTTTGTAAACGTTAGCGCCAAGCTTTTAGAAATGTTTTTTGGGGGGGGAGTATTTTTGCTCTTTACAACAACTTGCCACCCCAATTTGGAAACCTTGTCTAAATTGTGGATCTAGTACTCAGCCAATGATTCTTCTGGTCGTGACTGCATTTGCTGTGAAAATACTCTTTTCCTGGAAGAAACCACACACCCTTCAGAGGCCAAGGACACAGTGGCGTTTATTAGGATACATCAGAGGTAGGTTCACCGTAAAGCTAATGAGTGCAAGCTTCAGGGCTCCTCACTTACCATCCAAGACCTTGTACCTAATTTTGCATCTATTGTTTTGTATTCTTTTTCTTAAAGAACCCACACCCGCCCAAATCGTATAAGCTTTGGGCCCGCAACCCTGGACCCCCTACCCCCAGATGCAATCTTAAAGCCCATGACCTATTTAGACCTCATTCTCCTCTAAGGGCAAGGAGCCTCCAGCCTGGTGGATATTTTGTGCTTCTGAGGAACTTTTTCCCGGAGGGGAGGAGGAGGAGGATGCTGACGCTTTGAGCTTCCAAATGCTGAGGAGCCGTTTCCTGTAACATGTAGATGTGAAGAAGTAAATGACGGGGTCGATGCTGCAGTTCAAGTTCATGAGGCACACCGTGAGCTGAAGGCACAGTTTGAAAGCCCTCTTCTCGGGGCAGGTTGGCTGGTGGAGCACCTTTCTCACCATGAACTGGATGACACTGAAGTGGTAGGGGATGAAGCACACAAGCACGGCCACCAGCACCACCAGGGTGAGCGGGCAGGCCTCGCGGTGGTGCCCCTTCCTGCTTGTCAGAGGGTTGTCCCGGGCCGTCCTGCACAGCTTCATGGTGACCTTCACATAGCAGAAGAGAATGATGCCCACCGGCCCGCAGAAGCTCAGAGTGGAGATCACTAGGGCTATGCCGGGCAGCGTGAGCACCGGCTGGACGCTGTCGTGCCCCATGCAGGTCAGCCTGCCGGCCACGAGCTTGTGCATGGAGAGCAGGAGCAGGCACGCCGTCTGCACAAACTCCAGGACCCACACAGCCACACAGATGAGCCTGGCCCGCCCAGGTCCACGGAGCCGGGAACGCTGGTGGGCGCGGACCACAGCCACGTAACGGTCCACGCTCACGCACGCCATCAGGTAGATCCCTGAATAGGTGTTCATGTAGAATATGAAGGCCGTCAGCCTGCGGAACCCTTCACCGAAAGGCCAGCTGAAGTCCAGCACATAGTAGGCGATCGTTGGGGGCAGGGCCAGGGTGAACAGGAGGTCGGACACTGCCAGGTGGACCAGGTAGACATTTGTTGAGTTGATCTTCTTGCCCTTTTGGTAAGCAAGGCGAAGGGCAAGGATGTTTCCCAGGCTGCCGAAGACCAAGAGGGCCGTGTAGAACAAAGAGAGCATCAGGCTGGCCACCCGGGGTGGGTGGTGAGGAAGGCAGGAGTTGGCGTGGTGGACGAGGCTGTTTGGGTCAGCCGTGCAGGAAGCCATGTCATAGAGGTCCTTGGGGAGACAAAAAATTAAAATGTAATATTGTATCCATGGGGTTACGCCTCTATCGAGTAATACTTAATAATTTGCTGAAGCCACATGCCCGTGAAAAGCATATATCTTTATTTTTTAACTTTATTGGATTATAGTTGATTTACAATGTTGTGTTAGTTTCAGGTGTGCAGCAAGATGATTCAGTTACATATACATATACATATATTCATTCTTTTTTAGATTCTTTTCTCATATAGGTTATCACAGATTAAGTTCCCTGTGCTTTACAGTAGGTCCTGTGGGTTATCTTATATATAGTGTGTGTATGTTCATCCCAAGCTCCTGATTTATCCCTTCCCCCAATGTTTCCCCTTTGGTAACCATCAGTTTGTTTTCAATATCTATAAGTCTGTTTCTGTTTTGTAAATGGATAAAGAAGATGTGGTACACAGAATCTACCTCTTTTTAAGTAAATTTATGTGGAAGTGTGACATACCGTTCCACTCACTGTTGCTATGTAACAAATTACCCCCAGAATTTAGCAACTTAAAACACTTTATTATTTTCACAGTCAGGTTTTGAACAGGACACTGTGGGATTGGCTTTTCTCTGCTCCCCACTGTTGGGAGCCCCAGCTGGGAAGAATCAGCAGCTGAGGGTTCCTCCGTGGCGGGGCTGGGACCATCTGGAGGTGATGCTACTCAAATGACGCTGACTTTTGGCTGGAGCCTCAACTGGACTGTCAGCTACAGCACCTGCACGTGGGCTCCTCGTGAGGCGGGGGCTTCCTCACAACATGGTGGCCTGCAAGTACCTCAGTGTCTTACACAGTAGGTTGAGGCTCCAAAAGAAAGTGTCCCGGAAACTAGGTAGAATCTCCATCTGTTAACCATGTCTTTTATTTTCTATATTCTGGTGCTCTGACATCCTGGGGCCTGGCTGACCCTGGAGGGGCTGCGCTTCCCTGGGTTAACCAGTCCCTTGAGCGTACTTTTCAAACGCAAACCAACCACTCCCACCACCTGCCCTAATCAACCCAGGGCCAGGTACCAGGGGCAGCCCCTCTGTCCCAGAGCCCCCTGAGATGATTCAAACAATCCTAAGCCTGCTGACCCTGCCTTGCCTGTTCCCTTCCACCAAAACCACAGTAAAGGCTCTTGCCCACATTTCTGCTCCGCTGGCTCTGTCTCCTGACCAACCCCAGCTCTCCCCCTGTGGCTCCCCGTGATGTGGCATGGCCCCTCTTCTTGGGGTCTGTAAGTAACAAGCTCTCTTTTTCAACAGCAATCATCCCCTGATCTGTTGGCCTTACTGACCCTCAGATTTTCTATGAACACACTGTACTCAAAAACACTGCATCACCTTTTCTAAGCTGGCCTGGGAAGTGTGTATCATCACGTCCGCCTTCTGCTGTTACAAGTGAGTCACAAGCCCACCCAGAATCAAGAAGAGGAGACATAGCTCCCACCTCTCAATAGGAGGAAGGTCAAAGAATTTGCAGCCACTTACAAATCACGACACGTGCAAAAATGTGCACAAATCATAAAAGTAGACCTTGATGATTTTCATAAAGTGAACACGTCTGTGTGATGAGCCCCCAGATTAGGAGACACCTCACCGGCACCCCCAGAAGCTCTCCTTTGCCCCCACAGCCTCTACCTCTACTCAAGGGTAATCAATATCCTAACTTCTAAAATCACAACTCAGTATGCCTGCTTCTGAACTTTAATGAAATCATACACTATGGGTGTGTGTATTCTCACACACAGAGCTTTGGGTCAGCATTAGTTTGTGAGATTCACCCACACTGTGGTGTGGTTGTGGTTTGTTCCTTCTCATTACTGTATGATAGTCCATTGTACGTATGCGTCACCACCTATTTACATCCATCCTACTGTTGGTGAACATTTCTGTTATATCAAGTTCAGCTATGCATGTTCTTTCACATGTCTTTGATGACACATAAATATCTATTTTGCTGAGTACTGTACATAGCTAGGAGTGGGGCTGGTGAATCACAGGTTCTGCACGTTTCGTTTTAGTAGGTCCTGGCCATCACGTTGCCAAAGCAGCCGCTCTGCATACTCCCAACAGTGTATGGGGTTCCCATGGCACCTCATCCTCACCAGCCCTGGGCATGGTCAGTCTTTTTCAGGTGAACCAGTCTGGTAGGTGTGCAGGGGTATCTTCTTGTGGTTTAAATTGGCATTTGCCTAATGACTACTGACAGTGAGCGCCTTTTCACAGGTTTATTGGCCATTTATATACCTTCTTTTTTTTAATGTGTTAGACATTATTACTATTATGATTACTGTTCTATTACTACTATCACTACTGCTATCATTATCTTTTTTATTATTTTTATTGGAGTATAGTTGCTTTACAATGTTGTGTTAGTTTCTGCTGTACAGCAAAGTGAATCAATTACACATATACATATATCCCCTCTTTTTTGGATTTCCTTCCCATTTAGGTCACCACAGAGTGTTGAGTAGAGTTCCCTGTGCTATACAGTCTGTTCTCATTAGTTATCTATTTTATACATAGTAGTGTATATACGTCAATCCCAATCTCCCAACGCATCCCACCCCCACTTCCCCCCTTGGTATCCATAAGTTTGTTATCTACATCTGTGTTTCTATTTCTGTTTTGCAGATAAGTTCATCCATACCATTTTTCTAGATTCCAGATGTGGAGAAAAGGGAGCCCTCCTACACTGTTGATGGAAATGTAAATTGGTGCAGCCGCTATGGAGAACGGTATGGAGCTTCCTCAAAAAACTAAAAATAGAGCTTCCATATGACCCGGCAACCCCACCACTGGGTATATACCTGGAGAAAACCAATGCTCTCTGTGCAGCAGGTGGAGCCTGAGTGACTGTCCCTGTGATGCACACGTGATCACTGTGAGTGCAGAGGGTGTGCAGTTTACCCGAGGGCTACAATAGCTCACGGGACCAGAGATCCAGGTGGAGGTGCTGAATTTCTGCAGTCACATGCTGGCTTGAAGGGCACCAGCTCCATGAGCCCCAAAACCTCACTTGAGTCAGGACACAGCTGTTCCCTCCTTTACCAGTTTGGGGCTAGCTAGTAGGGGTCCTGCAGTAGATTATGCCTCATTGCAACCTATGCATAGAGAGCTCTGTCTAGTCTCTACAGGTGGAGAAGGGGCCTCCATTCAAACGGAAAGTAAGAAAAGTCCATCTGAACGGTAGAGAGAGGAACACTGAAAAGTCCTTTGAACCTCAGGATGATGGATGGATGGATGGATAGATGGAAATGATATAGTGAGGATGATTAGATAGATAGATGGTTAGATAGGTGGGTAGGTAAATAGATGGTAGATAGATAATAGATTAGATAGATGTAGAGATGGTGACTAGATAGACAGATAGAGATAGATGAATAGATAGCTAGATAGAGATAGGTAGGTACGCTCTCCCAGGGGTCCTGCCAGCTCCGAATCCAGAGGGAAGGCTCTTCTTATTCATCCCTTCACTGAACAATCTGGTCCTCAGGTCGCACTGAGGTGGGAGCTGCAGGGATGGGCTCTGTGCCCCCAGCAGGGCGAGGAGGGTGTCTCAAGGGGCCAGTTTAGCTCAGGAGGGTCTCAATCACAGGTCGACTCAGCCGCTGAAATCACTGGCAATCAGTCACAGAGCAGCGGTTTGACGCCTGTTGGAACTTTCTGTGTCCCTTTTCCTGTCTGTCCAGGACTCACTGGGCACAGGGGTGGGACTGGCTCCTAAGGAAACCCCACCCTGAGCAAGCGTCCCCCCCTTCCTGACTTTCCTGGGCCTCTTCCCCAGGGCAAACCACACGCCGGCCCGCAACCCAGGGCGCCGGGTACACCGCACAGCCCCGAGGCCCCACCAAGCGCCACTTCCTCCCCGAAACCTCCGGTCTCTGCAGCAGCCCCCACACCTGGTGCTCGAGCATCTGAGGGCAACTCACAGGTACCCGCTCCCCATGACTCACCCCTCAGCGCCCTAGCAACCTCCGTAACCCCGTGCCCCTCGGGCCTCTCCGAATCTTCTTCCTGTTTTGGTATTTGGCACAAAACAAGCTGTCTGGATGGTGGGTGATGCTGGGAGCCCCGTGGTCCCCCCTCCCAGGGCACCCACGGAGAAGTCACATCCACGTCCCGAAGAGGGGCAGGCGGGTGCTGTCACAGCTGTGAGTCCGGGGAGATCAGACCCAAATGAGGAGCCGTCGACAGAGGGGCCCTGACGCCCCGGACCTGCCGCTCTGGCCTTCCTGCTGCTCCAGCCCAGCCCCCTGCTTGTCGCTGTGGGTGCAGACCTCCGCGTGAGCGTCCCTTCCCCAGCGGGAGCACTGACTGCCCAGTGCCTGGCCGCTCGGTGGGTCTGTGCACTGTGGGCTCTGGCCCACACCTGCTGAAGGCGTGCCCCTTGGCCCCTTTCTGCCCCGACCCCCGGGTTCTCCCCCCACGAGCGCAAAGTATCCCATTTCTCCAACTCCATGCCATCTGCTCTTAGGAAATGAGCCACTGTTGGCTGGTAGGGGAGCAGAAGCTTCCACCCCAAAATACACCTGTTTGGCCTAAGGATTCTTTTAAGCTGGTTATTTTTAAGAAAGCACAGGCACAGAAGAAGCTCTGAAAACCAAGTCGAAGTTACCCTTTGTAAAAGACACATATTTGTAAGAGTGTCTCCCTTGTCGTACCAAGAAGAGGGGTAATGACTCAATCTGTAGAAACTCTAGTCAATGCAGAAGGCAAGGACTGACATCTGCAGAGCTACCTTACCCTTGTTTACTGTGCTTCTCCCGCTCGCCTCTCATCTCTAGCTTCCCCACTCCTAACATCTTCTGTTGTCTTCAGCTGAGGAAAGCATTTGAGGCGATGGTTTCGCCCGTTTCGGCGAGTTACTCAGTTTTCCTGGGTCTCTCCCACGTATACACATTATTCAGCTTTTGTTTGTTTTTCTCCTGTTAATCCGTCTCTTGTCAATTTCGTGATTAGGCCAGCCAAAGCGGCCAGAAGGGAAGAAGGGACATGTCCCCTCCCCTACAGTCTTTTACGTCTTCATATGAAGCTACTGACGCATTTCCCACTCACAGGAGTATGTGCCTTTTGAGACTCACCCAGCTGTGACTGTGGAGGGCCAGGTGTGCCCCTGTTAGGGGTTATCAATTAGTGCAGCCATGTAGGGAAGAATGATCCAGAGAGCTTCCAGAAGGTTCTAAGGGTCTGCACCCCAGGGTGTGATCCAGGGAGAGCAGCCCAGTTCCGTCAGCCGGTTTTGCTCCGTGACATGAGACTGACACTGACCTTTGGTCCTTCTGCCCGGTCAGGCATGGCAGGGGTCCTGCTGGTTGCTGGGGTCCATAGGGATGCTCTCCCTGTTCCCAGCAGAAGCAGAAAGAGAGGGTGTGTGAAGAGCAGAACAATCTGAGCCCTTCTCTCTGAGCCCCAGTGAGGCACGTCCTTCCCGCGGTGCCTGAAAAGACTCACCTCTGGTCGACTTACCTCGCTCACCAAGGGTGAGGCCAGGGAGCCCAGCGGAGTCTCGTGTAGCGGCCAGCTGCCTTCCCAGGGGGCCCTGGAGCATCGAAGGCGCCCCGAGCACTCTCCCCTCTGCAGGAATTGAATCAGTGCACCGCACTAGACTCCACACTCTTCTTCCCTCCCCCACCCCTGCTGAAAAAAAAAAAAAGAAAAGAAAGAAAGAAAGGGAAAACAAAAAAAAACACCCAGGGTATCAGCCAAGGTGATCTTCCTGCCACAGGACAAGCTCGCTCAGACACATGGCCTCCCACGCAGGCCTGTCTCCCACGCCTCCCGAGAGGGAGGGAGTGGGGGGATGTTGCTCTAGGAACCGGTTTCCCTTCTGTTCCATTTCTATGCCCCCCACAGGCAGGGATTTAGGCCATAGATGCGACTCGCAAGCCACCAGAGTCAGGAACTTCAAAAGCAGCCAGTCTTCTCTCCCCCATCTCCCCTCCCCCCATGAGGGGGTGATGAGCGACGTAAAGCGAGAAGCGCCGTCTGGGGACCCTGCCAAGCTCAGGCTGCGGGTAGGGAAGCGAAGGGAGGCTCGGCCTGGCTCGGGATTCCCTGGGTTTGTGATCCAGGCGAGGTGTTCTAACGGAGCCCGAAAGCCCACGTGCAGCTCTGATGGGCCGCACTCCCAAGGGCTGCACTTGGCGGTGGCTGGACGGCAGATGAAACCAGGGTGTCCCCCAGCCACCCCTTCTCCCCGTGCCCCCCTCGTTTCCCTACCACACAGCTGGCGAATCAGTGAGGCATCGGACCCACCCCCAGATCAAGTTGCCCCCCCAGGCATGTGAGCGTGAGCTTCTTTCTGAGCGTTCTCTGCACGCGGAAGGAAGGCGCTTCAGTCAGCAGCCGGCTCTCCAGCCCGGCCTTGGACCCCAGCCCCACCCCCGAGCTCTGTGTCTCTGGCGTGACATCCCTCACGCCTTGGTTCCCCACCACCCCTCCTCTGTCTAGAATTTGGGTCAACACGCCCCCCTAACTGACCTCCCACTGATGAAGGCCATGGGACCCCATTTTTCCCTTGTGTAGACTGGTCCCTAAAAGATGTCCCCCAAAGCTCCAGATCAGTTGGAGAGAAGTTTGGTAAAGAAGCCCTGTCTTACCTGCACCTTTTACCATAAACTTCCCTCCCACGGCCCAGAAGGAACAACTAATGCAGTTTCCAGAGGTGCCTGACTTACACACAGATGGCAAACCCCAGGAGAACCTTCCTTCGTGTCCTCAAGACATTTAGGGCTCTCCCACTAAAAGGGCAGACTAGGAGGCGTACGAAGGGCAACAAACTGTGGAATGCCCTCACCCCACACCGTTCACTCATGGGTCGTTCAACAAGCGTTTACTGAGCGCCAGCTTCGAGCCAGGAACACGTACGTACCTGTGTGTGCTGGGAGGGGAAGCTTTTCCTCTGCCCTCCTGGGTTTAGTGGCTGCAGTTGTGTCCGCTAATTGGACAAAAGACTAACGAACAGGATGAACAAACAGGAGAAAGGCGCACACATTTTATCTGATGTTAACATTTTTACTCTGACTTGACCCACGAGGCTTCACAGAAAAGAAGTGAGGAACCAAAGTGGATAGGAATGAGTTTATACAGCATTTTAACAAAGAGCAGTAGGGCTTCCCTGGTGGCACAGTGGTTAAGAATCCGCCTGCCAATGCCGGGGACCAGGTTCGATCCCTGGTCCAGGAAGACCCCACATGCCACGGAGCAACGAAGTCTGTGTGCCACAACTACTGAGCCCATGAGCCACAACTTCTGAGCTCGCATGCCACAACTAGTGAAGCCCGTGCACCTAGAGCCCATGCCCTGCAGCAAGAGAAGCCACCGCAATGAGAAGCCCACACACTGCAATGAAGAGTAGCCCCTGCTCGCCACAACTAGAGAAAGCCTGTGTGCAGCAAGCAAGACCCAATGCAGCCAAAAATAAATAAATAAATAATTTGTTTTAAAAAAAACAAAACAAAGAGCGGTAAGTGGTGGAAACTAACAAGACAGAGGAAAGCAGGGAGGGGGTGTGGGGATGCCGTAATAGATGGGGAAAGGAATAGGAGATTGAGGGCTGTCTAGTAAGGTTAATCATGCACCTTCCTCTCTGTTGGCTCTGGACTAAGAGTCTAGAGTCCTCTCAGATGATTAAGAGTTGCTGTCTTCCTGGTGAGGAGGGTGAACTGCCTTTACAAATGGAAATTTCTATCCTGCTTTTAGCCAAATAGGAAGAAGGCAGAGAGATTTTTTTCCTTCTCTTTCTGCTATGTTTCTTAGTTGCCTTCAGCTCAAAATAATCCTTATGCCAAAGTGGCACCTGTGGGTGGCATGTTCTGGTCCCCTTCGTGTGTACACGTGACTGGGAAGTCCATGGTGGGCTCTCCTTGTGTTCATAGAAACACATCACTCAGTCCCCGAGCACGTGCTTGGCCTGGAGCCTAGCAGGTCCCTTACGAAGTTACCATCTCTCCTGCCCTTTTATGATCTTGTCCAGTGTAAGTAGCAGCCCTCACTGGCCACCATCCTGTGCTTACCACCTGTACTGTGCATGGGATTTCACGCTCTCAGGGGCTGTTCTCCAGTCATTTCTTGGGCAGGGGTGTTTCATTTCAACCAGCTGTTGAGTTCCTCAGCGGTAGGAACCTCAGCGGCATGTGGGATCTTCCCAGACTGGGGCACGAACCCGCGTCCCCTGCATCAGCAGGCAGACTCTCAACCACTGCGCCACCAGGGAAGCCCCCGTTTTTTGTTTTTTTTTAAATGATGGAGGAGGAGAAGGATTGGGAGTGGTTACAGATGTATTTGTTTCTTCCTCCTTTTTAAAATCCATTTAATCCTTGATAGACTTCTACACACTTGACTAACCTATTTATTCCCTCATGTGGAGTGAATGTCTACATTATGCTGAACTTCCAGAACCAGCTAGAGATACAACAGCGACAGAGTCCTTCCTTCTGGTGAAATGGACAGATGAGCAGGCAGGCGACCTCTATGGAGAGACAGACGCAGCTGAGAGAGTGAGTTCAGGGCACTAAGGGACCACCCGAGGGGATGCTTGTCCTGGTCCCGAGTAGTCAGGGAGGTTTCCCAGAGGTGAATGATGAGGATGTGGAAGAAAACATTCCTCTAACCTTCTAGGTTCTTCTGACTGGTCTAAGAATTAAATCAACATGAGACAGATTAACAGGAGAAAATCACATTTAGTTTCGTATATACAGGAACCCCACATACAGGAGAAGGTCAGAGACCCACACATACATGAGAGGGTCAGAGACAGAAAGGTAAGATGAGGTCTATACGCCATCCTGAGCTGAGGAATACAATCAGGACCTGGGGTTTCCAAGGACGGGAGGGTCAATCATGTGGGGATAAGAAGAAGAGCAGATGTTGGGTAATTAGATGTGCTTTCCCTGACATACAGATGGGGCCACTTTGGTAAAAGGTAACTCTGGTAACAACTCTTTTTCTGGGAAAAATCCACAATTGAAGTTCTTCTAGGTAGTTAGGAGAGGGGCAGTCATCTCTCTAGAACGCGCAGGGTATCGATTGCCTTTAGCTCACAATAATCCTCATGCAAAAGTGACACATCTGGGGCGGGGGCGGGGGGGTTCATTATGAACCCCTACAAAATGCACCCATGTACTAGCAACTAGATTAAAAGCCCAGAACAGTCTATGCACCCCAGCAGCCCCATCCAGTCACTACCTCCCAGGGTTACTATGTTAGTAACGACACTCGATTATTTTTGCCTGGTTTTGAACTTCATATAAATGGAATCACATGGTATGTGTTCTTCCAGCTCTGGCTTCTTCTGCTCAACAGTATTTTGGTGCAACTCATCCATACTGTTAATAGCTGTAGTTCATTCACTCCCACTGCTGTCTTTATTCCTTTGCTGGGATAGATCAGTACTTATTTATTCATTTTCCTGCTGATGAACATCTGAGTTGTATCCAGCTGAGGCTGTTACCAATAGTGCTGCTACAGACCTTCCTGAGCACATCTTTGGGTGAACATCTGCACTCATTTCCTTTGGGATATGCCCAGGGCAGAATTGCTGGGCCACAGAGTACACATGGGTGCAGTTTTAGTTGATGCCATACTTAGTTGATATTTAAAAGAGAAAAAGAGAGCCTCTAATCTGCTCTCTCTGCATATATTTTTGTCTTTTCTGGATGCTTCATGTAAATGGAATCATCCAATATATGGCCTTTGGCATCTGGCTTCTTTCACTGAGCATAATGATTTTGAGGTTCCTGTTGTGGCATGCATGTTTCAGCAGTTTGTTTCTTTTTGTTGCTGAATAGTCTTCCTGGGTCTTGGTTTCTTATTAACGAAGGGGAAAGATATTTTTAGTCCTACGGAAACCATGCCTTCCTCCAAGGACCCAAATGAATGAGAGGTTGGTCCGGGTGAGGCTTCTGTGCCTAGGAGACAGAGAGAATGTCCCATCATGGTGATGGAGATGCAGAAAGATTCACTGGATGGAAAAAGTTAAAACACATCTCAATGGGTTAGAGTGATGAGCAGAAACCAGTTAGGTCAAATGTCAAAAAAGCCTCTCCTTTGGTTTCAAATATCACTTGCATAAGTGAGAATTGCCAGACTAGATAACACCTTGAGGGCTGTAACAGGAGAACAGAGGAGGCCTGAATTCAGAGAGATGGGCTACGCATCAGCATGGCCCAAGGTCAGGGCCACTCCGGGACCAAAGAAATGGGAATCCCCTGGTGCAGATTAGGATCAGGAGCTTTTCAGTCCTCCCACGTGATTCCAATGTACAGCCAAGGTCAAAGTCAAGGATGACTGTGCTAAAGGTTACGGGACACCCAAAGTAGCCGACTGCTGTACCAGAAGGGAGGGTCTCAGGTGGAATCCTGGTCTTCCCCTAACAGCCCCACGCACACCTCCTCTTCTGCAAGGCCAGCAGGAGGCCTTGTAACTATTGTCCTCACCTCCTCCACCAATGCCCTAATGCTGGCTCCACAGAGAGGACCTGGTAGGTGCATGGACAAGACCAGCTTGTCACAGGACTGAGAAAACTGGTTCTTCCTACTTTATTAAAGAAAAAAAAAACCCAAGTATTACCTGAATACATTCTCATAGAAAATTCATAAAGGACAGTTCCCCTAGGACGAATCACAACAGTCTGATATGCGTACTCGTAGACACTTTTCCATGCATTTACCTCTCTAGGTAATATACAACTACATAGCTTTTATTTTGTCTATAAACAAATGAGATTGTGCTTGAGGAATTATGTGAAAACCTGCTTCTCAGTATATCACCAAGATCGTTGCATGTCAGAACGCACAGCTCTGATTCGTCTCTGAAACAGCTGCAAAATGGGAGGTGACTTTCCTCACTGAACCATGGGTTTTATCCTACCTCACTCTCAACATTGCTCACTTCTGCAAATGTCACTTCTGTGAGCCTCCTTGTACATATATACCCATGCACATGTCTACATTTTTTGTTACTAGGATAGATTCTTAGAAGTGGAATGTCTGGGAGTTCTGGACTCTGCATTCAGCTTTGTTCATTTATTTGCCTGTAGAGCTATAGTGACTGTAACAGGAAAGTCAGTGGTTTCATTCTTGGTTATATTATGGATTCTGTTGCTCTTGTGAGTAGGTTCCCTTTCCCCTTACCTTTTCTAATTAGTTAGAGTTAGTGATTAAGAAAACCATAGTTTTTTAATTGTGGTAAAATACACATAGCATAAAATTGACCTTTTTCACCCTTTTTAAGTGAGTGGTTCTGTGGCATTAAGTACATTCACATTGTTGGGCAACCATCATCACCATCCAGCTCAAGAATTTTCTCATCTTCCCAAACAGAAACTCTATACCCATTAGACACTTACACCCCAGTTCCCCCTACTTCCAGCCCTCAGCAACCACTGTTCTACTTTTTATCTTTATGAATTTGATCTAGGAACCTCACACAATATTTGTCCTTTTGTGTTTGGCTTCTTTCACTTAACATAATGTCTCCAAGTTTCGTCCACAATGTACCACTCCACTGCTTTTCATGGCTGAATAATAGTCCATTGTACATGTATGTCACATGTGTTTTATCCAGTCATCTGTCAGTGGACACTTGGGTTGCTTCACCCTTTTGGCTATTGTGAATACTGCTGCTGTGAAGAGTAGGAACACTCAGTGTACAAACATCTGTTTGAGTCTCTGCTTTCACTTCTTTGGATATATATCCAGAATTTGAATTTGAACTCCTTGTTTAATTTTTTGAGGAATCATCACACCATTTTCCACAGTGTCTGTACCATTTTACAGTCCCACCAGCAATGCACAGGGAGCCAATTTCTCCACATCCTCACCAATACTTGTTATATTCTATTGTTTTTTTAAAATAGCCACACAAATGGATGTGAAAGCCATTGATCTGTGTATGTTGGTCTTGTGTCCAGCCACCTCCCCAAATTCTCCCATTAGTTTTTCATTCGGGGTCTTGGATTCTCTAGGTAGTTCATCACATCACCTGCAGTAGTGACAATATTTTTCTTCTCATTTTAGATTCAGGCCCTTTTGTCTTATTTTCCTACATTGTCAAGGATCCACATTACAAGGTTGAAGAGAAGCAGTGATGGCAGGTACCCCTTCTTTCTAGTGTTTCACTATTACATGTCATGATTTGTGCAAGTTTCTGGTAGACCCTGGTTAGGGTTAGGAATGTGGCCTCTGTGCCTGCATTGCTAAGAGTTTGTCAACAATATCCAGCTTGTCAAATGTTTTTGGGGTGTCTACTGAAATAACTATGCCTCAATTCAGTGAATTACACTGATAGGTTCCCTAATAATAACCCATTCCTGTATTTTTTGGATAAACCTACTTGTCATGAAGTATTTGTGTTTAATGTAGAGACTGAGATATAGTAGATCACCCCCAAATGAACAGGAGGCCAAAGGCTAATGAAACAGAAGAGATAGTGATGGATACAGATCGTATCCTTGTTCCAAGAAGGGCATATCAGTGGGGGAAAATCCCAAAGGAGCAAGATTCTTCAAAGAACCTTGACCCTGTTGTAATAAGATGGAGAAAATTGTATTCAACCAAGTTAATATCGAGGAAAGTTCTAGCTGCATTTGGAAGAAACATTTTGATAAACAGTTTGCAATTGTTGAAATGTCAACCCAAGAAGAGCCTCATGTTGGGCTGAGAACCTGAGCTGCTGGGACGGGCAGGGCTGGGACAGAGGTGACTTGTCTCTGGCATGAAAAGGAGAGGAAGAAACCGTAGAAGGGGAAAGCCAAAGAGACTGGGCGGTGCTGGGGAGAAAGGAGAAAAAGAAAAGGAAGCAAACCCTGGCATTGGGGCGGCCAAGGAGGGCCACTGGGGAGAAGGGATTGTCTACTGGGCTATAGGTTGTTTGGGGTAATTACCTGCGACTGATGCTTTTGCACATCTGGGGCCCAGTGGGGGAGCAGGAAAAGGGCCAACTTCTGTCTGCAGCTGGAGGACGCCATGCAGGTGGAGCCTAGGAGCTGAGGGCATCTGACTTCTAGATCAACCCAAGGTTTGGGAGGTGACAGCACCTTGCACCCGAGCTGGCTTGGGGGTTACAAGGGGAAAAGGCTAAGTACGACTTGGGGGATGAAGCTTCTGGTCTGGAGGATCTTAATCATATGTATGTGGATCCTTCAAAGAATCTACCACTGGAACTCAGAGGGTTCATGAACTTAAATAGGAAAAATTTACATCTTTATTTTCCCTAACCTCTCACTGAAATTGAGCATTGCCTTCTATTATGAACACAGGCGACAATCCCTAAGGTTTAGCCGTGCCGAGAGAAATAACAGATTTTCACACCACACTTTAGCTGTTGCCAATATCTCAAAATGTTTTTTATATTCGTTGCTGCTTTGAAATCACGTGGTCATAGACCCACCATCTGGGCATCAGAAAGAGTAGGATGGTGCTGGACCCTAAGGACCAGACTAGAGGCAGGGTGGAGGTACTCCACCTGGTTTTCTGTTTTGTCATTTAATCCAGCACATTCTCTGTGCCAGACACTAGTAGCCCTAGGGCAGGTACATAGTAAGGCAGAGAGCCTGCCCGGTGGAACCCAGGGGCTGGGGGAGGCGTACAGCTCATCCAGACAAACAACCGCACCACAGGGTGACACTGCCCTCTTCCAGCTGCAAGAGCGCAGACGCAGGGCTTGTGGGCTCAGACAAGGTTTCTTACAGGAAGTGACACTTGAACTGAGATTTTCAGAATATATTAAGAAGTGCACACAGGACATAAAACTTTCCTCTGACCAGAAAAATCCCTCATCAAGTGTGTGCGTGTCTCAGCTTAGAGTTCAGAGGAGCAAAAAGCAGAAATTTCCCCTGGCTGTGGGGCTGAAACAGGAAACCACCCAGAAGCCCTCAGCAGAGGAGGCCGGGAGTCCCCAGTTCCCTGGGACGGAGTGGACATTTCACAGGAAACACTTCTGGGTGCAGCCCGAATCTGTTCCCATCCCTCTCTGTTGGAATAAAGGCTCCATGAGCTCACGGGTTGTCGTCTGTTTCGCTGGTGAATGAATCACAAGCACCTGTGCCCGGCGCAGATCTGGCCCCCGCAGATTTCAGTTGAATGAGTGAATAAATCCAGCTGCAGCCTTCTAGAGCTGATGGGGGGCAGCCGGATAGGGCGGCCCTGACTGCCTCTCTGCGTGGCATTTGTGTCTCCAAATCACCATGGTGCCCTGCACTCTGGATGACCTGTAAGACCCCCTCCTCCCCACCCCCAAACTCCCGTGGATACAGAATTGCTTCAAGGCAGTGGACAGGTGGAGCGCCCATCACCTGGCCTGCTCTGGTGTGAATGTCTGCCCTCTTCCAGGATGGCAAGGTGTTGTCGCAGAGATCTGCAGGGTCCTAGCGGACATCTGAGCTGCCTGGATTAGGGATCCCTTTCCTCAGAGCATGGTCTGAGCTGGAAGTATGAGTCCCAGTTAGTAGAAACAGAAGCTTGGGAGCATCCTCACCGGAACCTCCATCCTGAGCTCACAGTGGGTGGAGAAAGTCGCCTCCTCACGGGGCCTCCCATAGGCTGATCCCTGATCCATAAAGGATAAAGCAGAGCATTTCTATGGCATCTCTGTTCCTCCCAGCAATGTTATGGGCTGAACTGTGTCCCCCTCTCAAATTCATCTGTTGAAGCCCTAACCCCCAGCACCCCAGAATGTGACTGTATTTGGAGATAGGGTTTTTAAAGAGGTGATTAAGTGAAAATGAGGTCATATGGGTGGACCCTAATCTAATATAACTAGTGTCCTTATAGGAGATTAGAACACAGGCACACACAGAGGGAAGACCACGTGAGGACACAGAAGACGTCCGTCTACAAGCCAAGGAGAGAGACCTCAGAGGAAACCAGCCCTGCCGACACCTTGATCTCAGACTTCTAGCCTCCAGACTGGTGAGGAAATAAATTTCTGTTGTTTAAGCCCCCCAGTCCGTGGTGCTTTGTTACGACAACCCTGGCTGACTCATACAAATGACCTCACTCAGTGAAGTTTTTCAGTGGGCTCCCTGAGGTGACACCCACACTCTCCTGTCACCACAAAGGAGAAATAAACAGAAGTGCCTTCAAAGACTCATAGGTCAGAAAGGCCTCGGGACTCAGGGATGGGTTATTGGGTTATTTGGTGACCTTACTGTTTCTCTGTAAGAAAAACAGGGCTTCAGAGCTTGAATTTCCCAGAAGAACAAGCTGCTCTTTGCTGATGTCAGAAGACTCACGCTCAGCAGTAAGCTGATGTTTGCTCATGTAGATTTTACACACAGAGAAGGAGAACCACGGACCCTGAATCAGGTTAAAAGTCTGACATCTGCGGGGAGGTTAGTGGGTTTTATTGTTTAAAAAAAAGTCTTATGGGGCTTCCCTGGTGGTGCAGTGGTTGAGAGTCCGCCTGCCGATGCAGGGGGCACGGGTTCGTGCCCCGGTCCGGGAAGATCCCACATGCCATGGAGCGGCTGGGCCCGTGAGCCATGGCCGCTGAGCCTGCGCGTCCGGAGCCTGTGCTGCGCAACGGGAGAGGCCACAACAGTGAGAGGCCTGTGTATCGCAAAAAAAAAAAAAGTCTTATGCATGCCTTAGTCTTTTACCGGGTTCATTAGTACTGTGCCTGACTTTACAGCACAAAGAGAACAATAAAAGTAAGTACAACTTGGAATTCCGTTTCATAAGGTACTTGGCAGCCAGTCTTTAAGCTTTAAGTGCATTTCACTGATGACTTGGCAATGCCTCCAAGGGCTTTGGGAGCACGTGGCCATCCCACCTCTCACTGCCCCTCCCCCATCCCCAGCTCAGTTTGCCTTCAGTTGCAGGGCAGGTAACGGCCTCCAGCTGGGCTCTGCCTCCTGAGAAAGTCCAGGCGGCTTTGGTTGGTTTTGGTCGGTAAGTGACTGAAGGGCACGCTCCTGCAGGAAAGAGACCCGCGCTGGGTTGTGCCGCCTCCTGCTGTACCCTCTGCCCAAGGTGAGTGCACTCTCATGGGCCCGGAGTTGCCAGGGTGGGAGGTGCAGGGTTTGCTGCTACCTGGCCCAGTTGCTTCACTTTCTGGGCTTCCGTTTCCTCGTTGTAAAGTGAGAAAAATAACAGCCCACCCGGCGGATTTTTGCAGGGGTTAAGGGAGTAACATATGAACGGACTGTGTCTGGGATCTTGTAAATACTAAGAGTCCATTCCCTTTTTTTCCCCGTCCTGTCTCACCCAGCACCGTGCTGGGCACACGCTGAGGTTGGGATAAATAGTGTGGATGAATTGGTGTCCTGACCTCATCCACATCCCACCTGTCACCTGTGTCCATCTCAGATGGGATTGTCTTTGAAGAACGTGAACTTTAAAACTAATTTTCTGATAAAAGTAACTGATGCTCCTTGCATTCAGTTTGGAATATGTACTCAAGCATAAAGAAGAAAATAAATATTATAGCCAACTCTAACATACAGAGATAATCATTGGTTAATATTTTGCGGTCTTTCCTTCCAGTCTCTTTTCTATGCATATGTGTACCCAAGTCCCTTTTACTCAACTGCCTGAATGTTTACCCCGAGCATCTTAGAGAAACCCTTCAGCACCTAAGGCCTCAAAGACAAGACCTTACTTATATAGCAGAGCTACGTTTGACAGCTGTTTCTCTCTCCATAGTTGATGTGCCTGCATACACCAGGGCCTGTCGCACGCTTCTTACAGACGTAAAATCACTCTCCTATCAAAAACGCAACAGAGAAAGCTGCCGGGATACTTCCAGCCTCGCAGCTTGTGATGAGCGCCTTTTAAGTTAGGCAAATGATTTAGGGAAAAGAATTCCCCTGGGTTTCTTGACCTCTTGTTCTGTGCTCTGTTATTTAGATGAAGAAATACAGTCATCTTGGTTTTAGTCTTGTTGAGAAGAAAATAGCTGCTGGGACCTCTGGCCGGGTCCTTTCCCCAGATCAAAGTTTCACGGAGGAAATCGGAGGGCAGGCTGTTGGTGCCCGGCACCCCTGCACCACTCACCTGTGCAGGTCAACCAGGGTGCCCAGCCGGGAGGTGAAGTGGGCCTGCAAGGCTGGGCAAATTAATCTGATCCAAAGCATTTTTAGGAAATAACAATGCAAAGAGCATTTTGCTCAGGTGTAACACATTATGGAGAGCAGCAGGGCTGTCCCGCATCCTCCTGATTTGATACAGGGTCCACGATTTCACGCTGGAAGTGTAAACAGAACCATAGCTGTGATTCTCACATAACTGAAGCTTGACTTGGTGGGTGACTTTTTTTTTTAAAATAACTTTATTTGTTTATTTATTTATTTTTGGGTGTGTTGGGTCTTTGTTTCTGTGCAAGGGCTTTCTCTAGTTGCGGCGAGCGGGGGCTACTCTTCATCGCGGTGTGCGGGTCTCTCTTGTTGTGGAGCACAGGCTCCAGACGCGCAGGCTCAGTAGTTGTGGCTCACGGGCTTAGTTGCTCCGCGGCATGTGGGATCTTCCCAGACCAGGGCTCGAACCCGTGTCCCCTGCATTGGCAGGCAGATTCTCAACCACTGCGCCACCAGGGAAGCCCTGACTTTTTTTTTTTAATTGGAGTATAGTTGGTTTACAATATTGTGTTAGGTTCAGGTGGACAGCAAAGTGATTCATTATAGGTATATATATTTTTTCAGATTATTTTCCATTATAGGTTATTACAAGGTATTGCATAGAAGTCCCTGTGCTATACAGTAAATCCTTGTTGCTTATCTATTTTATGCATAGTAGTTTGTATCTGTTAATCCCATACTCCTAATCTGTCCCTCCCCCCTTCCTTTCCCCTTTGGTATCCATAAGTTTGTTTTTTATGTGTGAGTCTGTTTCTGTTTTGTATACAGATTAATTTGTATTATTTTTTAAAGATTCCACATATGAGTGATATGGTATAATATTTGTCTTTCTCTGTCTGACTTACTTCATGAAGTATGATATTCTCTAGGTCCATCCATGTTGCTGCAAATGGCACTATTTCATTCTTTTTATAGCTAATATTCCATGGTGTGTGCATATATATGGCATCTTCTTAAGTCAATTTCTGTTGATGGGTACTTGGGTTTCTTCCATGTCTTGGCTACTGTAAATAGCACTGCTATGAACACTGGGTTGAATGTGTGTTTTCAAATTAGTTTTTTTTTTTTTCTGGATATATACCCAGGAGTGGGACTGCTGGATCATATGGTAGCTCTATTTTTAGTTTTTTAAGGACCCTCCATACTGTTTTCCATAGTGGCTGCACCAATTTACATTCTGCTGGTAACTTTTGATTCCTGAAATCTGTCCTTGGTAATTGTGACCCTCCACCTGTGTGCTGATGAGCCCAACTACCCTTCAGATATATTTATGTGTGTGTGTGATTTTGTGAGAGTGTGTGTGTGTATAAAGGGAAACACTCCAAGGTCACAAACCTGAGTTACACGCGGACCCCTTTAAATGAAAAGGCTTCCTTGTGAACCAAAGAAAATTGAGACTTCTCTGAGAAACTGCATTACAAGTAAAACCCTGTAAGCACAGGTGATCTCGGGCGTCATCACAGCCATCCACATATCACCAAGACCCCCCTGCATGGGGTTTCCCCAGATGGAGTCATTCAGTTGGTCCTATCCATTTTTTTTTTTTTTAGATTATCACTGAAATGAAAACATAGCTACAGTTAATTCTTAAGGGGCATGTGCCCTCCTTCATCAACTCTGCCAACTATTTTTAATAAACTCCTAGTCCAAGAAATACCAGTTTAGAATGTGGGTAAAGAAGAAAATGGTTGGTGTCACACTGCCCATTTGATAGTGTTCATAAGACTGTTCCTGATTGGCTGATCCTTTAATCTCATATTTAAAAAATTCTGTAAGGCTTTTCTTTTTTTAAAAAAATTTTTTTTTTAACCCCACATTTGTTTATTTATTTATTTTTGGCTGTGTTGGGTCTTCGTTTCTGTGCAAGGGCTTTCTCTAGTTGTGGCGAGCGGGGGCCACTCTTCATCGCGGTGCGCGGGCCTCTCACTGTCGCGGCCTCTCTTGTTGCGGAGCACAGGCTCCAGACGCGCAGGCTCAGTAGTTGTGGCTCACGGGCCTAGTTGCTCCGTGGCATGTGGGATCTTCCCAGACCAGGGCTCAAACCCATGTCCCCTGCATTAGCAGGCAGATTCTCAACCACTGTGCCACCAGGGAAGCCCCTGTAAGGCTTTTCTTGGATTTCACTTGAATCCAAGTCTTGGAGGTACAGACTTGCCTTTGCCTTGGGGGGACTCTGCCTGAGCTGAGACAAAGGTTGTGTGCTGCAGGTAATTTGGTTGATGGGACGTGACCCCAGAAGGCAGCAGTGAAGGACAGGTGAAGGGAAAGAAGAAGAGGGAAAACCATACAAGGCGGGCGTGCGAGTTGCCCACCAGAAGCTCCTGCAGAGGGTATAGGATGATCTCAGAGTTGTCCACCTGCCCAGGGAGGACTGGGAGAGTGGCACCCCTTGCTTAGCTCATTATCTGGCCCCCCACTGGTTGAGGGGGCCCCTGGGGGCAGTAACCCATGCCTTCCTAGGCTGTCTGCTGAGTGCTGGCCTCTGGAGATGCCCTGGGTGATCCATTCATTTCCTGCTGCTGCTGCTGTAACAAAAGCACCACAAACTGGGTGCCTAACGGACACTTTTTCTCTCATACCTCTGGAGGCCAGAAGTCCACCATCAGTTTCGCTGGGCTGAAATCAAGGTGTCTTGGAGATTTGCTCCTTCTGGAGGCTCTAGGGAGAACTCTTCTCCTTGCCTCCAGCCTCTGGTGGCCACGGCGTTCCTGGGCTTGTGGTCGCGTCTCTCCAGCCTTTGCTTCCACCTTCACGTTGCCTTCTCCTCTGTGTGTCAAACCTCCCTCTGCCTCTTTCTTGTAAGGACATGTGATGGCAGTTAGGACCCACCTAGGTCATCCTCCTCATCTCAAGATCCTTAGTCACAACTGCAACGACTCTTTTCCCAAAGAAGGGGACATCTACAGACTCCGGGGACTGCAACATGGAGAGATCTTTGGGGGCCATTTTTCAGCCGACCACAGGTGAGAAGCCAGAGGCAAGCCTCGCTTGCTGCAGGTGAGACCCATCAGGGCCGAGCAGAGCGAAGCCTGTTGGAGCTGCTCACCCTCCCTGGGGCTGGAAGCAGAGGTGAGGCTGACATCACCAGGGCAAAAGGCATCTGATAGAACCAAGTGGACACCTCTGACCGACAGACCAGGCCTGGCAGGAGGACAGTGCAGGCGAGTCGCTGCAGGCCTGGGGAATTCTGCAGTTACGTTTCAGTGCTGGTGCATGTTTTCCAGGTGTTGTGGCATCTGCTTGATTGATTTCTGCGGGAGAGCAGTTTCACATAGCCCTGTCCAGGGATGCGTAATGAAGAGAACCTGGGCTAACACCTCGGTCATCTTTTTCTACACGTGCTTTCTTTTCACTCATGTGGAACGTCACTGGAAGAATTGCAGTAGGTGCCTCCCTCGTACCCCTGCCCTCACGTGCTCCACCCTAGAGAACTTTATCTCCAAAAAATCTGCTCACGCCCCACCCCGGTCAGGCCCTTCAGTGGTTCATGGTGCTGCACTGGGACAGCACTGGGATGGCTGTGCTTTTTTTAGTCCCCTGCTTATGGGGAGGGGACACTTGAAGACACGAGAGACTGACAGAGATAGAGGGATACAGAGACAGAGACACAGAGGAGACTGACAGCATCGTAACTCACTGAGGTTGCACTGTTGAGAGTTGGTCACCGTGAGTCAGGGAAGGGTTTCCAGTGGGACGTTGTCCACCCTGAGACGCCTGAAGCTCTAAAGACCTGTGAATTGGAAGCAACTCTCCCAGGAGGGCACGCGGCCTTCCCACTGCACTTCTGTTCCTGCATAACTACTGGCTGAATGAATAGAATGAATGGATAAGCAAAAGTAAGTTAATATCAACACTTGTCATTTGAAAATCTTACCAAAATGCAGGCTGCTTATTGCATAGGTCATGCACCCACAGAGTTGGAAATTCACAAGGTGCAGAGAGATGCACGCCCCCCACCCCCCAGTTGCTGTAGAGACAACCAGAGCTGTCTGCCCCGTGTGTATCCTTGCAGAATATTTTATGCATAGATGAGCCAAAATGTGCGTGCATCATTGCTTTTTCCATTTCACCGTATCTTGGAAGTCATTCCATAGTAGTTTTTAAGGAACTCTCATTCTTTTGTCTTACGAAGTTGCCTAGCATCTCATTGTATAGGTCTGTGCCAGAGGTTATTTAACGTGCTCTGTTAATGGACATTCCCATCATGTCCAATCTTTTGCAAACAATGGAGTAGTTAATAACCTTTCACAAAAGTAATTTCACAAAAATAATTTCTTGCAAATATATCTGTAAGATAAAGAAGTGGGACTTCTGGGTCAAAATGTAAGTGTGCTTACAGTGTTTATAAAATATTGCCTAATTGACCTCCACAAAGATTACACCAACTTACACTGGTATAAGATATTATACCAATATATTCTTATATTATAAGAATGTCTATCCCCCCACACTGTTACCAACAGAGCATTTTATCCAATGTTTTGATCTGGGTCAATCTGAGAGATGAAAATGGCATTTCAATATAACTTAATTTGAATGTTTCTTATAAGAGTGAGGTTGAACATCTTAGTATATGTTTAAGAGGCTTTTGTATTTTCTATCTGTGTACAGTTAAGTCTTCTTTGATCATTTTTCTTGTTCTTTTTTCTCATTGGCTTGTAGAGCTCTTTATAGATTAGGAAAATTAAGACGTTGCATGGGATATGTCAGTGATGAAATAGATATTGAAAATCATTTCAGCAGAAACTTTTTACTTAATTTTGTAAATAGTTCATTGTTAATCCACATGTAACTTATGGTCAGCCCTCTGTATCCGAGGTTCCGCTACATCCTTGGATTCAGCCAACCACAGATCATGTAGTACTGTAGTATTTACTATTGAAAAATATCTACATACAAGTGGACACATGCAGTTCAAACCTTAGCTGTTTAAGGGTCAACTCTAATTGATCACACCAGGCAATTTTATTTCTGGGAATTCAATTAATACTTTTGATTATAATGATAAGTTTTTATAATCGGTAAGCTTTTCTAAACTTAATTTTTAGGCTAGTTGACTATTAAATCTTTTTGGGGTATCTGACTTTCTTTCTTGAGGTTTTATTTTAGCTCATACCATTTCCATGGTCTGACACGTGTCCTGATGATTCACATCTTGCGGCCATCCTAAACCCACATCAAGTCCCAAGTCCTCAATAAAACTTGCCCAGCTGTCCCATCCATGTGACCTCTCCCAGTTCTCAGTCTCTGAGCCCATAAAGTATGAAATTCATCCCACAATGTTTCCCAGTGCCCTATATTGCTTTCTGGTTGCTCTACAGGTATAAGTCTTATCCCTTCTAGGAAGCTGGGACATCTTTCACGTTCTTCTCAAGACTTAAGACTCTCCTGGGAACAAAGTATGAACGTGATAAATACGTATTAACTGGAAATAACTTTTAGAGGTTCTTAACCTATGTTCCATGGATAGAATTCAGGGTGTCCTGAATTAGACTAATCTATTATATTATATCATATTATATTAATTATATTACTGATGTCCTTATACGAAGAGAAAGATTCACACGGCCACAGAGGGAAAATGGTCATGTGAAGACAGAGGCAGATGTTGGAGTGACATTGCCATCAACCAAAGAAAGGCTGGGACCACCACAAGCTGGGAGAGGCGAAGAAGGATCCTCTCCTAGAGGCTTCAGAAGGAACATGGCCCTGCTGACACCTTGATTTTGGATGTTTAGCCATCAGAACTGTGAGACAAAAAATTTCTGTTGCTTAAGCCACCCAGTGTGTGGTATTTCATTATGGCAGCCCTAGGAAGTGAATACACACACTACCTAAAACTTTGTCACCAATAGAAATCACAGATATTTTCATGCAAGGTTATGTTTGCTAAAAATATCTCAGAATATTGCTTAAGCTCATCACTATTTTGAAATTACAGTAATTAAACCCAAAGCTGTATATTTTTATTTAATTGAGTAATAAATAACATAAATTAATCTTAAGCTATTTTAATATTCTCACCACTATATTTCAATATAATTATTTTAAATTTAATTTCTTAATTGAATTATAGTTGATTTACTCAATATAATTATTTCCTTTGTTATTCCCTTTAGTTTATATTATGCATTTGAAAACATTATCCTGAGAAAGAGCTTGTAGGCATGAGCAGAATGCCAAAGGAGTCCATGGCCCAATAGTTCAGATTCACCTGCAGTACTCAACTGTGTCCAGCAGAAGACACTAGAGCACTTATGCAAAGCTGCACATACAATGCTGCCTGTTTTACTGTTATTTTCCCCCATTGGAGAAACAAAAATGTTCTTTAAATTCATATTATTTTTAGAATAGTAGTAATGTATGCACAGTGATCAGAATATGGAAATACTTACAGGCCAGCTATCCTATTTCTTTGTTGACTCTTAAAATTTCCATACCATTTTTTAAATGCTTAAATGAACAGTTGGTACTAAAGTTATTATTTTTTTTATTTTTTGCTTTATAACAAATTTAATCAGTTATACATATGCATATGTTCCCATATCCCCTCCCTTTTGCGTCTCCCTCCCACCCTCCCTATCCCACCCCTCCAGGCGGTCACAAAGCACCAAGCTGATCTCCCTGTGCTATGCGGCTGCTTCCCACTAGCTATCTACCTTACGTTTGGTAGTGTATATATGTGCATGCCGCTCTTTCACTTTGTCACAGCTTACCCTTCCCCCTCCCCATATCCTCAAGTCCATTCTCTAGTAGGTCTGTGTCTTTATTCCTGTCTTACCCCTATGTTCTTCATGACATTTTTTTTTCTTAAATTCCATATATATGTGTCAGCATACAGTATTTGTCTTTCTCTTTCTGACTTACTTCACTCTGTATGACAGACTCTAGGTCCATCCACCTCATTACAAATAGCTCAATTTCATTTCTTTTTATGGCTGAGTAATATTCCATTGTATATATGTGCCACATCTTCTTTACCCATTCATCCGATGATGGACACTTAGGTTGTTTCCATCTCCGGGCTATTGTAAATAGGGCTGCTATGAACATTTTGGTACATGTCTCTTTTTGAATTATGGTTTTCTCAGGGTATATGCCCAGTAGTGGGATTGCTGGGTCATATGGTAGTTCTATTTGTAGTTTTTTAAGGAACCTCCATACCGTTCTCCATAGTGGCTGTACCAATTCACATTCCCACCAGCAGTGCAAGAGTGTTCCCTTTTTTCCACACCCTCTCCAGCATTTGGTACTAAAGTTATTTTTAAACTGTATCTTATAGCTGGAGCTACTTTGAAATTTCTGTGTCCTATATGAAAGAATGTAATGAGCATAAAATGGAAATTAATATAAAGAATAACCTGACCACATTACAAATACAAATATATACAAAATACCAAATACTGTGATCCATAGTGACCATGGTATGGAGGGGCCTTCTAGGTCTTTGGCCAACCCAGCTAGAACATTATCTAAAGGCTTCCTAGTGTACATAATGTAGTCATTTTTTTCTTGGCAAAAGAAACCCTTTCCAACTGTCTTTTCTCGGAGAATCTGATCACCCTGATATTTGTTAAAGTATCCCAACAAACTGCATGCTGGGCTATTCAGTTGCCTATTTTACAGAACAGTTTTGACAGGGAGGTCAGTTGGAAGGCAAGACCTGTTTGCTCTTCTCTTCCTCCCATCAATAGTCTAACCCCCAACTCACGGCCCTTCACAGACAGCAAACTTCACAGACAGCTTTCTGCCTGGTTTTCCTGGTGAAGCAGGATCAGAGAATGAGGGAAATGCAGTAACAGGTGAACCCCACCTATTTCTCCTTTTGACGTTGGTAAGGCCTCTCCTCTGTTGAACAAATTAACAACGGTCTCCTCAGTATGCCAGACCCGTATCCTGAGTATCCCTGTGACCCAGGACATGGCAGAGAAATATTCCTCAAACCTAAAAACTCTACACATGGCAGGGCCACCTTCTCACACTGGATGGCAACCGTGTGGCATAATTTGGGGCTTAGACGGATATGCCTTCAAATCTTTTTTTTTTAAGTTATTTATTTATTTATTTTTGACTGTGTTGGGTCTTCATTGCTGCGCATGGGCTTTCTCTAGCTGTGGCATGCAGGCTCGGTAGTTGTGGCGCACGGGCTTAGTTGCTCTGCGGCATGTGGGATCTTCCCGGACCAGGGTTCGAACCCGTGTCCCCTGCATTGGCAGACAGATTCTTAACCACTGCACCACCAGGGAAGTCCTGACTTCAAATCTTAACTGCAAATCTTAAGTGATATTGGTCAAATTACTTATCTTTGAACATACTCTCTGAATAATAGTTATCTCCAATGATACTTATCTCTGAATAGTATTCACCTCTGAAATTATCTCTGAACATGAGTTGTCTTCTCCATAAAATGGAGTAGCAGTTGCTGTTTCCTGGGATAGTGCGTATTCAATTCAATTTTGTTTGTAAAGTAGCAGCTGCACAGAACATATTCAGTCAATGTGAGCCCCCATCCCTTCCTGCCTCCCCAAAACGCATGCTTTCCCCGTGGAGGAGCTGCACAAACCAACTTGAGTGTTACTTTATCATCCTAGAGAGACTTAGAAAGTGGAGGCTGGTAAAGATAAATTTCAGGAGAAGATAAACTCATGACTCATTCAAATATAAAAAAATGGACACGTGTCAAAGATACTATTTAGCTCCTCATTCAGTGAGGAAATCAGGCAGATTTTATGACTGTTTCAATGAAGAAGTCAAGAAGCACAAATATACATAGAGTAAAAGAAAAGTTGAAATGAATAGTAAAGGAAGCAAAGCTGTTTTTTTCCCCACCAGCTGAGAAGGGGGAGTCAGCTGGACCAATTCCAGTTAGGATGGAATTTACATGGCTACCAGTTATCTGCTGCTCTTAGAGTCATCAGATAGCTCAGAATCAGAATCAGAAGTAAAATTCCGGAATCCGCTAAGACAGAGGGTATGTTAATAGACAATGCATCGTTTTCCGTTAGAATACACTTTTTTTTCCCCCCTACCGCTGAAGGTCTGTGCAGAAGTAATGGGCTCCGTTTTTATTTCCTACTTCCTAGAACTAGATCATACAGAAAGTACCCTGCTATGGCCCAGGTTGTGAAATCACTAAAAATCAAAGTCCCGGGTCCTGGAACAAATCTACGGGCTCCAGAGGCAAACAAACCTGTTTGCTAAGAATCAGTGCGTTGCAACAAAGTCCCAGCAGCGCACAGCCCCTCAGGCCACCAGCGCCCTTCTCCCGCATCCGGGCTGCAGCCGGGGCAGGTGGGCTGCGCGCGGTATCGCCCTACGGGAAGCCGCAGCCCTCCGCCCGCTGGCAGGGAGGTTGACCTGTGTGGCCGGCTCCGAGTCAATTTCACGCCCAGCGGGCTGCTCAGGTAAGGCCCTCCGCCCAGCAGAGCGCCACCACTAGCTCCCAGTTTCTAGCTCCGGTGGTCTGCTTACTAATACAAAACCAATTTTTCCACAACGTCTTCGATTCTTGAGACTCACCAGAAGGCCACGCCACCTAATTTGGGACCCTCCCACTTCCATTCCTGAGCTCGGGAAAATGTTGGTCCTAAGGTGGCTCCTTAACGTTGCCAGTGGATGGGCATTTGGTCTGTGACTGTCATCGCCAGAGAGTGCCTTGCTTATCACTCGGGGTTAGTAATTAAGTACGCAAGGGAAGTGATCCGGAACCATGATTTTTATTGATTGAACCACCTGGCTTCTGTGTTGACTAGCAAGTGGATTCAGCTCCTGTTCCAGACTTCTTTTGCTCCAAATAGGTCCTCCCTTCGGACTTCCTACTTTGCAGGGTAGGTGAGTGAGGCATTCACTCCTACTGCAAAATTTAAGGGGTGCCAGGGTGCAAAAAATTCCATAATTCAGATAAGTAATATTTTAATACGATTTTAGGAAACCAAAATCAATGCAAAAAATCCATGATGAACAAAATGTAAAAATTTTAAGTAAAAAGAGGGTCCAACTTTACACGCAGGACCCTGAGGGTGAGTCCTGGCCTTGCCACCTAGCCTAAATAAAAGCAAATCAGGGCTTCCCTGGTGGCGCAGTGGTTGAGAGTCCGCCTGCTGATGCAGGAGACACGGGTTCGTGCCCCGGTCTGGGAAGATCCCACATGCCGCGGAGCGGCTGGGCCCGTGAGCCATGGCCGCTGAGCCTGCGCGTCCGGAGCCTGTGCTCCGCAACGGGAGAGGCCACAACAGTGAGAGGCCCACGTACCGCAAAAAAAAAAAAAAAAAAAAAAAAAAAAAAGCAAATCAGGCAAGTAGCACCTTAAACTTTGCCCCGCTGGTGCTTAAGAGTCTAGGCTCTCACAGGTAAACGTGCATTTTCTTTTTTTTTTTTAACATCTTTATTGGAGTATAATTGCTTTACAGTGGTGTGTTAGTTTCTGCTTTATAACAAAGTGAATCAGGTGAATCAGCTGTACATATACATACATCCCCATATCTCCTCCCTCTTACATCTCCCTCCCACCCTCCCTATCCCACCCCTAAATGTGCATCTTCAAAACAGTGTATGTACACTTAAGATTTGCATTTCATTGAAAGTAAATTTTACACTAAAATAAAAAACTAAACAGATATTGAACTCTGCTTAATTAAATACTTAAGGGAAAGTGTACTGATGTTTGAAATTTACTTTGTCCCCCCCAAAAAATAGAATAGGTTGTAGATGGGTGGAGGAAAGAATAAAGGGATAGATATTGATAAAATATAATAAAATCTTAGTAGTAGAAGCTAAGTGATAGGTATATAGGTGTTCACTGTAAAATTCTTTCAACTTTGCTATATTTTTGGAATTTTTCAAGATAGTTTTAGAAATTTAAAAATAATTAGAAAAAGTATATGAAGTAATATATACATTTCGTGTCTACCATAGTAAATGTGGGTCACCAGCTCCCAAGTTAGGGATCTTGTACTTACTATTTTCCCTTGTCCTTTAATGAGTAGAAAATGTTAAGGATTTGACTCTAAGTAAACAAAGTTTACTGTCCTCAATGACATGTATTAGACCACACCCCAGTCCTGTCTGGCAAAAGTCTCCAATGTTTATGTAAGGACAACTATGTGCTTTTATTTTTTTCTGAAGCCCTGACATCACCTAGGGTGTGATAATATGACACAGAAGAGTTTCTAAAGCAACTAAAGATCCCGTAGACCGCAACGAAGATCCTGCATGCCGCAACTAAGACCCAGCACAGCCAAATAAATAAATAAATATATTTTTTTTAAAAAAAAGGATGGACAGAGACAAACGGTGGAGTTTGAAAGAGCAATATTCTTATTGGAGGGTGGATGAGCAAGGTCTGGAAGTGGCAGCAAAGAACTCTGAAGATATATACTTCTCTCCCCGCATGCTGGACAAGGAGCCTGAGGCTGAAAGTTCTTACATCTGGGCAGTGCAGCAGACAGATTCCAGGGGATCCCCCAAGTTCAAGCCATGTGTAATCCCTTTCACTTGATGAATGGTGGGCAGGGTCTTTGACTTCTAACCAATACCACACTTGATTAGGTTATGTTATATGGTAAAAGGGGTCGGGCGTGACTCCCATGATTACTTTATGATATACATTGTACAATTATATCACTGTATATACAGATATATATATATATATATATATATATATATATATACACACACATACATAAGGTGTTACCTTGCCGGCATGAACTACAGAGGTTGTCCTTGATGGTTTGATGAACGGAGAAGCCCTGCTGAGGAAGTCCATGGGGCAGGGAACTGCAAGTAACCTCTAGGACCTGAGCTGACAGCCAGCAAAAGCCAGGGACCTCAGTCCCAAACCTGTAAGGAAATGAATTCTGCCAACAACCTGAATGAGTTGGAAGTGGATTCTCCTGCAGTGGAGGCTTTATGTGGAAACACAGCCCGGCAGACACCTTCAGCGTAGTCTTGTGAGTCCCTAAGCGAAGGACCCAGCTAAGCCAGCCTGGGCTCAGAAACTGTGAACTAGTAAGTGTGTGTGTTGTTTGAAGCCCTGATGTATATGGTAATTTGTTACCCAGCAACAGAACACTAATACAAGCAGTGATGAAGGATACAGAGACGTAAGACTAGGTAGGTTCAGCTGGATTTATTTATACCATCATAACATTTGCCTACATCAAAGCTGGCTTCTAAGCTGAAACTCTGATCATAGCTCTCCCCTAAATAAAGATCTTCAGTGGGTCCCCGGTACCCCTCAGATACAGGGCGTTCAGCTCTCCAGTCTCCTCTCTTCCTGCCACAGCTTCCTTCTCCCCATCGTCACCCCCCATCCCATCTCGCTCTTTTCTGTCAACCATTCTCAACCACTGCCTGAGCTCCCCCAAACCCACTGGGCTTCCTCTCTCCTCTGGCTGTGTTGCACCCCATGTAGCTCTCCAGCCTCCTCCCTCACCAGTTCCTACTCTTCAGTTCTGACACTTCCTCTTCAGAGCCTTCCTCCAGGCCTGTAGGGTGAGTCAGGGCCTAGGCTTTGCGCCCCAGAGCTCTATCATTGTATTTGTTACTTGTGTTGTAACCACCAGTCTGCTCCCTTTCTAGCCTGGAAGCTCTTTGCAGGAGACTGAGCAGTAGCCCAGCTGGTGGAGCTCTTCTGGGGCTCAGATTAGGAAAGGGAATCTCCTACCTGTGGCTGCAACAGATGCCAAAGTCAGAGGGGCTAGCAGACCCAAGAGCCAGGTGGGAAGTTGAAGATTAAAAAATGTAGGTATCGAAGGTTGGTTTTATGGCACGGGTTCCATCCCTGGTTGGGGACCTAAGATCCTGCATGGCATGCCGGTGCAGCCAAAAAAAAAAAAAAAAAGAGAGAGAGAGAGAGAAGGGCAGATTTCAGCTCAATATGTAGATAACATTTTTTTTTTTTTTTTTTGCGGTATGCGGGCCTCTCACTGTTGTGGCCTCTCCCATTGCGGAGCACAGGCTCCGCTCCGGACGTGCAGGCTCAGCGGCCATGGCTCACGGGCCCAGCTGCTCCATGAGATGTGGGATCCTCCCGGACCAGGGCACGAACCCGTGTCCCCTGCATCAGCAGGCGGACTCTCAACCACTGCGCCACCAGGGAAGCCCAGATAACGTTTTAATAAAAAACTGTCCAAATGGAATAGACTGTCTTTGGAAAAGGTGAGTTCCTCATCTTTTAAAATGTAATCACAGTTGAAGCGACCATTTGGTGGAATGTTAAAATAAACTTTTATGAACTGAATAGTTCCTCAAATTAGATGACCTTTGTATTTCCTTGCATGGTTTTTAGCTCACTCATATTCTCTTCTATACCCTGTTTTGTTATTTAAGTATATCAAACCATGGAAAATCTGTGCATATAGTCATCTAAAAATCAAAAATAGAGAAAAAATGTAGAGAAATTTAAAAAATAAAGAAGGTTGGTTTTCTGTTTTTTTTAACAATATAGTTAAATTCATCCTGAAAAATGGAATATGGAAATCTAGGATTATGATTAGCACATTTTATAGTAAGCTCTCCAGAGCTTGGAGATTATGTCTTTTTTTAAACTGAGATATAATTGGCATACAATCAACTGCACATATTTGAAGTGTACAGTTTAAGTTTGTGTGTGTGTGTGTGTGTGTGTGTGTGTGTCCCTGAAGCCATCACTGCGGTCAAGACGGTGCCCATCTCCATCACACCCAAGGTCTCCTCAGGATGCCCCTTTGTAATCTCTGCCTCTCGTCCTAACCCCCCTCCCTAGACAACCACGGATCAGCTGTCACTATAGATTAGTTTGCATTTTCTAGTTTTATATAAGTGGAATCATATCGTTGTACTTTTTCTTTGTCTAGCTTCTTCCATTCAGCATAATTTTTCTGAGATTCATCCATGTTGTTGTGGGTATCAGTAGTTCATTCCTTTTTATTCCCGGGTAGCATTCCACTGTATGGATGTACCAAGACTTGTTAACCCATTTGTTATCCACTGGGCTGTGTCTTAGTCAGTTCCAACTGCTGTAACAAAATACCATAGACTGGGTGGCTTAAACAACAAGCCCTTTATTTCTCATGGTTTTGGAGTCTGGGAGTCTGAGGTCAGGGTGCCAACATGGCCTGATTCTGGTGAGAGCTCTCTTCTTCTGGAGAGAGCTCCCTCTCTCCTCACAGGGCAGAGAGAGGAAGCTCTATTCTCTTTCTCTTCTTATAGGGTCACTAATCCCGTGATGGGGGCTCCGTACTCGTGCCCTTATCTAAACCTAATAACTTCCCAAAGGCCTCACCTCTTAACATTATCCCATTGGGATTGGGGTTTCAACATATGAATTTTGTGGGTACACAGACATGCAGTACATAAAATGTTATTTGCTGTTTGGGGCTCTTACAAAGGTGCTATGAACATTCATGTACAAATCTTTGTATAGACATATATTTCCTTTTCTCTTGAGTAAATAGCTGTGCATGGAATGGCTAGATAATATGACTGGTGTCCGTTTAACTTTTTAAGAAATTCCCAAAGTGCTTCCAAACTTGCTATACTGTATTACATTCCCACTAGCAGTGTATGAGTGCTGTAGTTCCTCCACATCCTTGTCAGCACTTGGTATGGTCAGTCTTTTAAATTTAGACATTTGAATAGGTGTGTAGTAATATCTCATTATGGTTTAAGCTGCATTTCAATAACAACTAATGATCTGAAACATCTTTTCATGTACTTATTTGCCATCTTATCTTGATGCCAGAAATCTGAGGGCCAAGATACAAAGGCATGTTTGTGAACGTAAGTGGAGGGTGACCTGGGAGATTTCCTAAATAACCACACTTCTTAGCATTTCTTAAAAAAAGTAAAAGCTTTATTGAGATATAATTCACATACTATAAGATTTATCCATTTAAAGTATACAATTCAATGTGAATTTACTATAGTCACACAGTTGTGCAACCATCGCCACAATCAATTTTAGAACATTCTCATCACCCCGCAAAGAAACACAATACCCTTTAGTTGGCATTTCCCAAACCCTCTATCTGCACTCCCTCTACCCTAGGCCACCATTAAGCTACTCTCTGTCTCTATAGATTTGCCCATTCTGGATATTTCATATAAATGGAACCATAAATATATGGCTTTTTCTGACTAGCTCCTTTCACTTAGTATACTGTTTCAAGGTTCATCCATTTGTACTTCCATGAATCAGTACTTTATTTTTTTTAATAGCTAATATTCCATTCTATGGATATAATACATTTCATTTGTCCATTTATCAGTTGATGGATATTTGGATTGTTTTCACTTTCTCACTATTATGAATAATGCTGCTATGAACATGCATGTACAAGTTTTTGTGTGGATATATGTTTTCATCTTTCTGGGGTTTGTACCTAGGATTGGAATTGTTGGGTCATATGGTAGTTCTATGCTGAATCTTTTCAGGAACTGTCAGACTGTTTTCCACAGTGGCTGCATCATTTTATATTCCCACAGGTATATACGGGCTCCAATTTCTCCACATCCTTGCCAACACTTGTTATTATCTGTTTTTTTATTATAGCTACCCTATACCAGTTGGCTATTATGTAACAGGGATGAATTGATGAAAGTAGCGAAATAGGAAGCTTGGGGTGGAACAGACATCTACCCTGGGCTCAATATATATTGAGCACATGGCGGGGAGTGTCTGAATTTGGGTTCCCTCAGAATCAGACACTGAGAGAAAGATCCCAGTGTAAGTAGTTTATTTTCAGGGAAAAGAAAACACTAGAAGGGGAGTAAGGGAGGGAGACTCAGAAGGCAAGGCAGCCAGTATGGGGTCAGCAATCAAGCCAGGCGCTACTGTGGACAAGGAGAACTTGGTCTCTCTAGGGAAACTCTTTTTTTTTAAGATGTTGGGGGTAGGAGTTTATTAATTAATTAATTTATTTTTGCTGTGTTGGGTCTTCGTTTCTGTGTAAGGGCTTTCTCTAATTGTGGCAAGCGGGGGCCACTCTTCATCGCGGTGCGCGGGCCTCTCACTGTCGCGGCCTCTCTTGTTGTGGAGCACAAGCTTCAGACGCGCAGGCTCAGTAGTTGTGGCTCACGGGCCTAGTTGCTCCGTGGCATGTGGGATCCTCCCAGACCAGGGCTCGAACCCGTATCCCCTGCATTAGCGGGCAGATTCTCAACCACTGCGCCACCAGGGAAGCCCTAGGGAAACTCTTTGAGAGTCAGTACAAAACACACACCTCCAAGGGCTCCTGAGAAGTGAGAGACTTGGGGTATTTATACACTGTGTCCAGTCAGCCATTGATTAGGGCTGCTCCCAGGGGAAGTTAATTCCTTGCCCCTGCCATAAAGATAGCCCAACAGCCCTCCACTTAAAAAGGAAACAGGAAGTTTCCAGCAGTTTGAACTTGGGCTGGCATGCACTGAAATGGTTTGAACAAGGAGAAAGAGACAGGACGCTGAGAGAGTGTACTACAGGGGCTATGAAATTGTGCCTACCTACCCCCAGGGAGCTTAAGTCTCAACAGGGCAAGATGTGACTATGTGGCCGAAAGAGAGAGCAGTCAGCGGAATACCTTGTCAAAATGATGATCTGAAAATTGTGAGGTCAGAAAGACAGAAACGATGACCACGTATTGTGAGAATCTATTTACATGAGGTGTCCAGGAAAGGCAAATCTATAGAGACCGAAGGCAGATTCGTGGTTGCCTGGGGCTGGTAATGGGGGCGGGGAACCAGAGAGTGACTATAAATGGGCTGGGCGACTTTTTTTGATGGATGTGTTCTCAGATTGGATTGTGGTGATGTCTGCACAACTCTGTAAAAGTTTTAAAGATCATCAAATCATACACTAAAAATTAGTGAATTTTGTGGTGTGTAAATTATACCTTAATAAAGCTGTTTTTAGTCAGTGGTGTAGAGAGGCTGAAAACTGCCTCGGGTGCCTGGATTCAGAGCCAGGCTCCATCCTTTGTCACTGCATAACAGGCATCGTGCTGCCCTGAACCAGAATCCAGGTGGTGCTGGGGTAAAATTACTTTGAAGTTGGAGATCCATCAGACATTGACTGCCATGAGCTGGATACGTTACCCAGTCTCGCTGGGCTTCCTTTCCTTCATGTGGACAGTGCTGGGTGTTTTCTAAAGATCACAGAAGTACCTAGCAGATAGTATTGGATTTGTTACCTGGTGCCATTAAGGATGATTTCTTGGCCTTATGAGGCCTAAATACGGTAATGGGATAGCCGTCCAAACAAAAATGGATTGGAGAAGCATCCTAGCCCCAGGACACTTCTAAAATGAATGGGACTTTTAAAATGAATAATGTAACAGTGCTAACAAGGAAGAGTACAGTGTAGGTCTAAGGAAAAGCGCATCAAGGAAGAAAATGGCAGTGAATAGCTTTCTGGGTGCGAGGCTTTCAACAATTTATACAGTTGGTAGAAAATCTGGCTTCAGGAAACCTCTAACTCAGCTTGATGAAGAATGAAAGGAATTTCCATTAGTTACTCCAGCTCCTATTCTGTCCTTCTGATGACAAAAGAAAATTGAAACCACTGAACCGTGCTTTATATAACCAAGATTATTGATTTGATTTAAGCAGGTAATAAACTTGGCAGGAATGCCGCACGTGATTGGTTGGATCAGGCTGTACAGTCATCAGTTTTAGTCAAACTATCTTTTAAATACCAGTCGAGAAATTTCTCTTGCGTTGGACATCTCTCAGCTCAGCCTTCTATCACAATGTTCCCTCAGTACTTTTGCAATCAGCTGTGGTTACTAGAAGTGTTTTGAGATGGGACTTTATTAGCTGCCAGCAAAATTAAGTCAACTGATTAAAGCTATCTGGAGGTGGGTTTCATGAAATATTATCTTATGGCTATCTGATTTTCAGAATGAAGCTTAGCAGAACAAGAGAATCCTGTATATGACCAATCTTTCAAATGAGTTTGCCTTTAGAGTCATTTTCAAATGACCCTAGTGGTGATTTTTATGATCTTTTTTACTTCTCTGAATTTTATGAATATTATAAAATAAATTGGTATTATTTTATTTTAATTGTAGGCATTTTAATTTGTTTAATTATGCTAAACAATACAGGAATATATTCTATTCATAAAAGATTCAAACAAACAAACAAACAAAAAAAGATTCAAACAACCCAAAAGTGTTTAGAGTAAAAAGTAAAGTCCTACACCGCTACTGTCACCACTGATCGCAACAAATTTTGCTGCGGCTGTAAGAACTGTGACAATTTAATGAGCATCCTGCTAAGACTTTTTTTTACAATTATATGTAGTCTCCACGGTATTATGTTATGCGTTTTGATTATATGTTGTGACTTGCCTTTTGTGCTTAAAAATGTTTGGATGATCTTTAAATGTGTATATGTATATATATGTGTGTGTATATATATATACATACATATATCTATGCACACATATATGTATACATACAGATATATACATACATACCTATGTAATATACACATATATATACATATATACATTTAATGTATATATATATCTTTATGTGTATATATATCTTTTAATTGTTGCATAGTATTCCAGTGCTATACCTTATTTTACAGTTCGCACCATGATGGACATACATTTGGCTCTCCAGTTCATTGAGCATCCTTTGTACATATATGTTTGTGCACATGAACAAATATTTTTATAGGAGAGATTCCTAGAAGTGGAATCAGTGGATCAAAAGGTATTTGCGTGTATTGTAAAGCAACTATACTCCAATAAAAATTAATTTTAAAAAAGATATTTGCATTTTTATTTTCAGTAGATACTGCGATATTGCTGTTCACACAAGCTAAACCATATATACTCCCGCCAGCAGTTTATAAGTGAATAGCACTTCCACAAATCCTGAATATTATCAATTTAAAAAATTTTTGGCAGTCTGATAGGCAAAAAATATCTTGTTTCGTGAAAGATAGTAACATGGAGATGAGGCATTTTTCATATATTTATTGCTTCCAAATATTCCTGCCTTAGCATCTGCTTCACCCCTGCCTAGAACCATCCTTGAAAATCCAACTCAAGTCTTACTTTCTCTTTGAAACTTTTCTAAGCAGAACGGAGTGGAAAGAGTATATCTTAGAGACTCTGAAAAACTGTATGAATAGTATTGTTCCTAATTATTCACTCCCCTTATCACTGAGAGTCCCTTTCCAGTTGCCCTGCGATTTGCAGTGGCCTCCCTGTAGGAAGAGTATACTCTGCCTGTCTCATTATCATCCAACTTGGCTGTAAGGCTTGCTTTGACCAATGGACTGTGAGCAGTAGCCACAAACGCCTATTTCAAATGGAAGCTCTCGGGGATTCCCTGGTGGTGCAGTGGTTAAGAACCCTCCTGCCAATGCAGGGGACATGGGTTCAAGCCCTGGTCCAGGAAGATCCCACATGCCATGGAGCAACTAAGCCCGTGAGCCACAACTACTGAGCCTGCATGCCACACTACTGAAGCCTGCGCACCTAGAGCCTGTGCTCCACAACAAGAGAAGACACCGCAATGAGAAGCCCACGCACTGCAACGAAGAGTAGCCCCCACTTGCTGCAACTAGAGAAATCCCATGTGCATTAATGAAGACCCAACACAGCCAAATGGGAAATGCTCAGTGCAACCCGGCTTTGCAAGGCTGTGTTAACCTGCCACCATCTGGCTCGCTCTGTAATTATGGGAGCTGCTTGTTGGAGCGGCCTCCGTGGTGTATAATACCAGTTATTCAATAGTTTTAATGTCACTCTGCCTTTCTTTTTCTTTTTGTACCAACTACAGCAAGATTAAAGCAAACCCGACTCAAAGATCTTTTAAAAATCTCCCCAGAAACCAGATGTTTTTCATTTTGTCCTGCTGTCTTGGAGACCATGTTCATATGTATCCATAACTATTACACAGTCGTAATCACAGCAAAGTTTTTTTTTTTAAACATCTTTTTTGGAGTATAATTGCTTTTCAGTGGTGTGTAGCAAAGTTCATTTTTGTGTCTTGCTTCTTTTGTGTAATATGATGTCATAAGCATTTCCCCAAATTTATACATAGTTTTCAAAATTATGATTTTAATGATTTATGAGCTCTTACTTTGATTTAAGTCAGATGACTATGCTATAAGTGGTGGGTGCAGGAGGGAGAGAGAAAAGAACGATACAGTGTCCTGTCTCCCCACTTACTGGGACCTCCTGCAGCCTGTAGATTTCCCCAACAGGCATGAGATAGCTAGACAAAGTATGTATCAATAGCTCAAAGTTCTCCTACTGGGCTGAATTCATAGCCCTGGAGAAGGAACTCCTGTAGAAATCACAAACAGCTGTAATTGCAACTTTGCCAAGATACCCAGTTCTCCGGTCCCTTACTTGCATTATGGCCCTTTTGTTGAGGAAGTTCAATCCCCGTGATGCCTCAAAGCCTTTCGTAATGCCCTAATGAAAGTAGGGCAACTAGAGCAAATGGTTAGTTTTGAAAACAGTCTGTCCATTAAGTTCTAGAAAAAGATCACTAATTTCTCAGCAATATCACTTGATCTCAAAGTGACTAACTTGCTTATTTTCAAACATTTTTTAAAACAGGGTCATCCACCACCATGCCCTGAATCGGTTGTCTATATATAATTCCCCATGTCTTCTTTCAAGTTGGAAAAGTAAGAAAGAAAAATAAGAGAGAACTTGATAACACTAGATATTTGACACATTTTCCTGTTGCTAAGGCTTAAAAAAATTTTTTTTTTCATCCAACACAGTATTATCCTGTGCTTCGCTTGCTGCAAGCAATTTAGCAACAGGATTTACCTAATAGGGCAGTTTTTGCTTGATCTAATTTTAGGTAATTACCTCTCTTTTCAAAGCTTGTTTCCGTAGTACTCCTACTGGTCCTGATTTGTCACACAGCAATGTTTACCCCAGGATCTCCTGCTCATAAGGGAATAGAAAGAACAGCTCAATTTCCTTCATCAAATATCTAGCATGAAATGTAAGTAAATGTGTAAAATAAGGAATTCCACACCACTCATAAAAATCTATCCACAAACAGGTGGAGAATGAAAAAACAAAACCTGAACCAGAATGCCTAAGTCAATAAAAGATTTCATAAAACCAAGCAAACGCTAAAATTACTGACAGCTGGATATCTAATCTGAGTCATTACCCAAATAGGGAGCCCTTCTTGATGTTCACCGAATACTGGGTATTTTCAATCAAAAGGCTATGCCTTCCTGGGACTGGGTGTGCTAGCGCCTTAATAAAGCTAGTAGCCCCTGGAAATAAAGAAGGAAGTCTCCCAGCTCCTTAGCATCCTGTCTCAGTTTTGGGAAAAACTTTTTCCTTTTAGAGCCTCAGTCTTTTTGTTTGAGCATGTTTTAAAATGCTTTACCTCAAAGAGGTACCTTTTCCAATGAAAAGAGGTACCTTTTCCAAATAAAGAGGAAAAAAAGAGGTACCTTTTCCAATAAAAAGAGGTACCTTTTCCAAATAAAGAGGTACCTTTTCCAATAGAGAGGGAAAATATTATTTCTTTAGGACCTCTGTGCCAGGCACTGAATAGGTGCCTTTTGGGTGTTTTCTCATGGAAACCAAACTCTGAAAACTGCCTCACTGACTCCAGGCGGGAACTATAATAGCTTCCCTGCTGTCACACACAAGAAAAGACTTTGTGAGGACTAAAATAATGAGGGTAGTTGGGGGGAGATTTCAAACTCCTAAGAGAAGTCACCTGGGTGGGGTAGGAAGCTACCTTTTTTTTTTTTTTTTTTTGCAATACGCGGGCCTCTCACTGTTGTGGCCTCTCCCGTTGCAGAGCACAGGCTCCAGACGCACAGGCCTAGCGGCCATGGCTCACGGGCCCAGCCTCTCCGCGGCATGTGGGATCTTCCCGGACCGGGGCACAAACCCGTGTCCCCTGCATCGGCAGGCGGACTCCCAACCACTGTGCCACCAGGGAAGCCCAGAAGCTACTTTTTACTTTAAACATTTTTTACATTATGCAATACTTTTGAAGCAATCAACTTTTCAGTCGTAACTTTTCCTTTACACATAACGTGCTAAAGTTATCTTCAAGTCTGTAACATATTATATTAAAATAACAACTAACGTTATTCACTTCAAATTTAATGATTCCACTCAAATCTAATGAAAAAACCTGAAAATTCCATTTTAAAATAAATAGACTATTTTAGGGCAGTTTTAGTTTTACAGAAAAAAATTAGCAGAAAGTACAGAGTCCGCATATACCCCCCTCTTCACCATAAATATTTTCCCTATTATTAACATCCTGCATTAATGTGCCATACCTGTTACAATGGATGAGCACATGTTGATACATTATTATTAACAAAAGTCCATAGTTTACATTAGGGTTCACTCTTTTTTTTTTTTAATTAATTAATTTTATTTTTGGCTGCATTGGGTCTTCGTTGCTGCGCGCAGCCTTTCTCTAGTTGCGGCGAGCAGGGGCTACTCTTCGTTGCGGTGCATGGGCTTCTCATTGCGGTGGCTTCTCTTGTTGTGGAGCATCGGCTCTAGGTGTGCGGTCTTCAGTAGTTGTGGCACACGGCCTCAGTAGTTGTGGCTCACAGGCTCTAGAGCTCAGGCTCAGTAGTTGTGGCTTGCAGGCTTATTTGCTCCACGGCATGTGGGAAATTCCCGGACCAGGGCTCAAACCCGTGTCCCTGCATTGGCAGGAGGATTCTTTTTTTGGCTGCCTTGGGTCTTTGTTGCTGCCTGCAGGCTTTCTCTAGTTATGGCGAGCGGGGGCTACTCTTTGTTGCGGTGTGCGGGCTTCTCATTACAGTGGCTTCTCTTGTTGCGGAGCACAGGCTCTAGGTGTACAGGCTTCAGTAGTTGTGGCACAAAGGCTCAGTAGTTGTGACTCGCAGGCTCTAGAGCACAAGCTCAGTAGTTGTGGCGCACGGGCTTAGTTGCTCTGCGGCATGTGGGATCTTCCCGGACCAGGGCTCGAATCTGTGTCCCCTGCATTGGCAGGCGGATTCTTAACCATTGCGCCAACAGGTTTCACTCTTGGTGTTGTACATTCTGTGGGTTTTGACAAAGTATAATGACAGCTATCCACCATGACAGTATCATACAGAATAATTTCACTACCCCTGAAGTCCCCTGTGCTCCACCAAGCTTCTGGTCACCACTGACCTGAATTCTCTCCAAATTCTACCCAGGCCCCTCTGAGCCCTCTTCTTTCCCAGGCCTCAACCTTGGCCCACGAAGACTTGGTCAAACACTATCATGGTTTCTAACATCTCAAGTTCGTATCGCTAGGATGATCCTACCCCCTCTTAAAGTGCCTGCCTGAGAAAACTCAAGGCTGCCCAAAGAGGTGACAGTTCCAGCCAGTGCCTGAAGATAGGGGTCCCTTCTCCCAGCCTCTGTGGGAGGGAAGGAGCCTAACTTAGCAAACCCAGATGGTTTCACGTGGACCCACCCCATTCCCCACTTTTTTAACTGTTCACTTCCCTGACTCTTCGCAAGTCCCCTCTTCCCGTCCTCCCACCTTCATGCTCCCTGTAAACACCCAGTCACCTCAGCATGGATCAAGGTTGAATTCAGTCCACGCTGGGTTCTTTTCCCTTTTGCAGCTGATCAAAATCCTTATCACTTGAACTAGCATCAGGCTTTGTTTATCTTTCACGTCACTCATCTTTTTACCATCTCCATAGTTTTGCCTTTTCCACTGTGTCATACAGCTGGAACACACGGTATGCAACCTTTTCAGGCTGGCATCCTTCACTTAGCAATACGCATTTGAGTACATCCCTCCATGTCCTTTCATGGCCCGACAGCTCATTTCGTTTTAGTACCAAATGATATTCCATTGTCTGGGTGGACCACAGTTTGTGTATCCTTTCACCCGTTGTAGGATATTTTGGCTGCTTCCAAGTTTTGGCAACTGTGACTAAAGCTGCTGTAGACATTTGTGTGCAGGTTTTTGTGTGAACAGAAGTTTTCTGGAAATGTAGTGTTCGGTTTTTTCTTTTACCTGACACGTGATCTCTAGTCACCAGAACACTTCAGAATAAGTAAAACATGGTAAAACCTGAATGAACTGGAGAATTTTACATGTGCAGTGCTCAATTAACTAGGATATTTTCCTCTGCATTTGACTTTAAGTAGAGAGCGCAAATATATAAGAAAACGACTTATAAACTGGCTTTATAAAATTCACCTATATGATGGGCTTTCTTGCTACATTGTGCAATTTTGAGATATCTTAGAATGCTTGCCTTGGGACTTCCCTGGTGGTCCAGTGGCTAAGACGCCATGCTCCCAATGCAGGGAGCCCAGGTTCGATCCCTGGTCAGGGAACTAGATCCCACATGCTGCAACTAAAGAGTTCGCATGCTGCAACTAAAAATCCTGCACGTGGCAGCAAAGATCCTGCGTACCGCAACTAGAACCCGGCTAAGCCAAAAAAAAAGCTTACATTGTCCATATATCCCTACCAAAGAGATCCCTGTATGTAGGATGCCATGCTTGGTACCAGGTGATTTCACAGCGTACCATGACCATAGCCACACTGATTAGGTGATGATTAGGGGCCTGGTGCAATGGCAGGAAGCAGTTTTGGAGGCAGTCTTTTATGAGAACTCTACCCACCAGGGACGAGGTAATAGGTATCTTTTGTTTATTCCACCAAGAAAAATATCCTCCTCCTTTTGAGAAACATTCCTTCTGACCATGTGGCACGTATTTGGGAAGAACTGTGACCACAGCAGTTAGTCGAGGGGTGAGCTCTGAAACCACATCAGAGCAACACAGCCCTTATCCGGAAATGTTTTAATTTGCAGCCAGAGAATCTATTATTCATCTCTTCTCTGATGATGGAAATGTGGATCTCTGGAGCTGTCAATCATCACACCCCCTGCCCTGTGGATGTTAACTGTATGAAAGAGAAGTAAATGAAGCTGTTACAGGGAAGTAAAGACAAGAGTCAAGGTGGTCCTCCAGGCTCTGGTTTCCACTGTTCCTGAGCCCCTGTCCTTCCTGAAGATCTGCAGTAATAGCCCCTTTTAACTTAAACTGTTTTGATCTGGGTTTGTATTATCAGTTGAATTGTGTCCACCCAAAATTCATATTTTGAAGTCCTAGGCTCCAGTACCTCAGAATGTGACTTTATTTAGAAATCAGATCACTGCAGATGTAATTCGTTAAGATGAGGTCCTTAGGGTGGGCTCTAATCCATTAGGACTGGTGTCTTTATAAAAGGGGGAAATTCAGTCACAGACACATATAAGAAGAGTGCCATGTGAACATGAATATGGCCATCTGCAAGACAAGGAGAGAGGCTTGGAATAGATCCTTCCCTGGCAGCCCTCAGAAGGAACCACCCCTGACGATACCTTGATCTCAGACTTCTAGTCTCCAGAACTGTGAGATAATGCATTTCTGTTATTTAAGCCACCTAGGTTGTAGTACTTTGCTAGGGCAGCCCTAGAAAATGACGCAGTTTATTACATGCAACCGAGAACTCTGACTACCACAAGAGCCCTCTACTGGACAGCGATGGCTAAATCAGTTCAGTCCTCTCAAGGGAGTTAGAATGACAAGGCTCAATGAGTTGACTGATCAATAGTGACGGGAGATTAATCCTTTGTCCGTTGCTTCATTTGCAAATATTTTCTCCCATTCTGAGGGTTGTCTTTTGGTGTTGTTTATGGTTTCCTTTGCTGTGCAAAAGCTTTGAAGTTTCATTAGGTCCCATTTGTTTATTTTTATTTCCACTTCTCTAGGAGGTGGATCAAAAAGGATCTTGCTGGATTTATGTCATAGAGTGTTCTGCCTATGTTTTCCTCTAAGAGTTTGATAGTGTCTGGCCTTACATTTAGGTCTTTAATCCATTTTGAGTTTATTTTTGTGTATGGTGTTAGGGAGTGTTCTAATTTCATTCTTTTACATGTAGCTATCCAGCTCAGTAACAAAAAAACAAACAACCCAATCCAAAAATGGGCAGAAGACCTAAATAGACATTTCTCCAAAGAAGATATACAGATGGCCAACAAACACAGGGAAGGATGCTCAACATCACTAATCATTAGAGAAATGCAAATCAAAACTACAATGAGATATCATCTCACACCAGTCAGAACAGTCATCATCAAAAAATCTAGAAACAATAAATGCTGGAGAGGGTGTGGAGAAAAGGGAACCCTCTTGCACTGTTGGTGGGAATGTGAATTGATACAGCCACTATGGAGAACAGTATGGAGGTTCCTTAAAAAACTAAACATAGAACTACCATACGACCCAGCAATCCCACTACTGGGCATATGCCCTGAGAAAACCATAATTCAAAAAGAGTCATGTACCAAAATGTTCATTGCAGCTCTATTTACAATAGCCAGGACATGGAAGCAACCTAAGTGTCTATCGACAGATGAATGGATAAAGAAGATGTGGCACATATATACAATGGAATATTACTCAGCCATAAAAAGAAACGAAATTGAGTTATTTGTAGTGAAGTGGATGGACCTAGAGTCTGTCATACAGAGTGAAGTAAGTCAGAAAGAGAAAAACAAATACTGTATGCTAACACATATATATGGAATCTAAGAAAAAAAAAAAAGGTCATGAAGAACCTAGGGGTAAGACGGGAATAAAGACACAGACCTACTTGAGAATGGACTTGAGGATATGGGGAGGGGGAATGGTAAGCTGTGACAAAGTGAGAGAGTGGCATGGACATATATACACTACCAAATGTAAAACAGATAGCTAGTGGGAAGCAGCCGCATAGCACAGGGAGATCAGCCTGGTGGTTTGTGACCACCTAGAGGGGTGGGATAGGGAGGGTGGGAGGGAGGGAGACGCAAGAGGGAAGAGATATGGGGAACATATGTGTACGTATAACTGATTCACTTTGTTGTAAAGCAGAAACTAACACACCATTGTAAAGCAGTTATACTCCAATAAAGATGTTAAAAAAAAAAAGTTACGGGAGCAATGGATGAGGAGACGCTGATGAGTATCCATGGGGACAGGGCCCTAACCTAGGGGACAACAGACTCTCAACTTCCGTGTCTTCTGAGCTCCTATCAAATGATTTTCGTACTGCTTTGATTTCCTTTGAAACCTACTGGCTTTGCTATTGAGACATTTCCCTCATCCTAGTTTTGCATTCCCTAGCACTCGAGCTACACTGAGTGTGCCCTTGCTCCTTGCAACCTGAAAGATCTTGAATCTGCAAAATGAACAATATTTATGCCAATGCAACTAGCAAGAAAATATGGTGGTGGACAGTTCGGCACCTACCCCCTGCGCCTCGTCCCCAGCTTGCCTTCCTGCCTCCATGGACTGTCCAGTGTATGTCCACCCTTCCAGATGTCATCTCTTTCCTTCAGTCATGTGGTCACTCTTTGTTCTGGATCTTTTTCCACTTCTCATTCACTCAGCAGTTAGAAATAATCCAATGTGAGAACTGTTGGATCAGTAGACCGTCAAACCCCATTTCTCGAAGCTTCTTTCCCCAACTACGAAGCTACCTTCCCTATTCAGATTTACTCAGAGCCTAATTCCTTCTTCAGGTGCTGTGTTCGCTTCCAGATTTCCATAGTTAAGGAGAGAATGCAAGACCCTCACTTCTCTCAAATTCTCCTGCCCTTAACTCCTTCAGAAAAACTGCTCTTTTTTTTTTTTTTTTTTTTTTTTGCGGTACGCGGGCCTCTCACTGTTGTGGCCTCTCCCGTTGCGGAGCACAAGCTCCGGACGCGCAGGCTCAGCGGCCATGGCTCACGGGCCCAGCCGCTCCATGGCGTGTGGGATCTTCCCGGACCGGGGCACGAACCCGTGTCCCCTGCATCGGCAGGCGGACTCTCAACCACTGCACCACCAGGGAAGCCCAACAACTGCTCTTATAAAATGACAAAGTGGTGAATTTATCAATCTTTCCCCACCCCACCCGCCCCAGAAGAATTCTAAGACTTAAATTACTTTAAATTACATAGATAATATAAGTTATAAAAACTTCGATAGTTACAAAGTTAAATTCCCCCCACCCCCCTCAAGCTTACTATTGTTGCTTCTAGATCATTTTCTACGCATGTACCTATATATTTGAGTAGCAGTGGAAATATACAGAATTTTTGGTCCTGGTTTGAGCTCTAGAACTGTTAATGGGAATCAAGACCAAACCCCTAAAAAGTTATAACCTGTCTGTCCTAGCCTTTTGGAATATCCTTGCCCTGCATGGTATAGCTCTCAAGACAGCCAATTGCTCACGGTCAAGCTGTCAAACAGAGGCTCAGTGTCTGATAACAGCTGTGGATTTTTGAGAAACAAGTTGGCCTGTGGGATGACTGTGGCCTCACTTCCTGCTGGTGGCCATGGTAGGAATAGATGAGGGAGACTGGGATCCCTCAAGGAGTGATTACAGTGTTGATTGCCACAGCCCTGTAGGGGCCTGCTGCTCAGTCTGCGGTCAGAATCTCGGGCTTCTGTCCTGGATGAGGTAAATAATGACTAAGGAGTCCTCATGCACTTGGTTTAAGTTCTTCTCTCTAGGTTTTTGGATAAAGCCATTTAAAAACTTCACCTAGCATAACTTGGTTACTTTTGTAGAGCAAAATCAAATAAGCCAAGTGCTATTGGAATGCCTGGCAGCTTCCTAATGCTTAATTCTTGATGAGAACTCTGATCCATTTGTAAGACACACTAGAATGATGTGAAAGGGAAACAAATACAGTACTTAGTCTATGATCACATCATCATACCAACATTTTTCCATTTCAGAAGGAATTCTGACCTCATACCACAAAGTGGAAGTTGTTGGTTAATGGATGCTAATGACAAACCTAATGGTGCAGCAGAGGCCAGTATACTGTGCTATAGCCCAGGGCAGAGCACAAGATTTATGGGAAGATGAGAGCACTGCCAGTTCTTTCATAAGTAAAAGAAACATCTTATCTAAAAGATATTTTTCCAATAGCACCGTGAAGTTTCTTTGCCCCCAAAAGGCTGAACCAAAAAGAAATAATGGCAGGTATCACTCAAGTTTTCCTATAAAAAATATCTTTCTACATATATATGTAAATATATATAATATATATATATTTATGTGTTTAAATACATATAACCTGTCTATATAAAATATTTTTACAGATGAAACATATGTTCATTATTTTTTTAAATGGAAATACTGCAGAACTGAGAGGGAGGAGATCAGCTGCATCTGACTGCATAGAAATAACCCACTCTAAGAATTTTCACATGTGTCCTTCCATTCTTTTTTTCTGTTTATATATTTTTCTCCATTTTTATTTAGTTATTTAATTTTGATTGGAGTATAGTTGATTTACAATGCTGTACTAGTTTCTGCTGTACAGCAAAGTGAATCAGTTATACATAAACATATAGCCACTCTTTTTTAGATTCTTTCCCCATATAGGTGATTACAGAGTATTAAGTAGAGTTCCCTGTGCTATACAGTAAGTTTTTATTAGTTATCTCTCTTATATATAGTACTGTGTATATGTCAGTCCCAATCTCCCAATTTATCCCTCCCCACCCCTTACCCCCTTGGGAAACATAAGTTTGTTTTCTACATCTGTGACTACTTCTGTTTTGTAAAAAAGTTCACTTGTACCACTTTTTTAGATTCCACATACAAACGATTTTTTCCCCATTTTTGAACACCTATTTCTATGAGTTTTAACACATGCTTATATTGTGTTACCCCCACCAAAATCAGGGTACACAATATTATCACTCCCCAAATTCCCTCATTATCCCTGTGTAGTCATACCTTCCCTCACCACTAATCCCTGGAGCTAGCAAGCACTTGTCTGTCACTATAGCTTTGGGTTTGGGGAAATGTCATATAAATGGAATCATAGAGTCTGTAACCTTTTGAGATTGACTTCTTTCACTCAGTGTGTATAAGATCTATCCAAGATGTTGTATGTATCAACAACTCATTACTTTTTATTCCTAAGTAGTATTCCACTGTATGAATGTACCATGGTTTGTTTATTTACAGATTGAAAGACATCTGGTTGTTTCTAATTCTGGTGATTGTGAATAGAGCTGTTATAAATATTTGTGTACAAATTTTTATGTGAACAAAAGTTTTCATTTCTCTAGACCTTAAATACCTAGGAGTGGGATTCCTGAGTCATATGGTAAGTGTATGTTTACTTTGTAAGAAACTGCCAAACTGTTTTCCATAGTGGCTGTATCATTTTGCATTCCCAACAGCAATATATGAGGTTTCCAGATGTTCTACATCCTTGCCAACAGTTGGTATTACCAGTGAATTTAATTTTAGCCATTCTGATAGGTGCATAGTGGTATCTCATCATGGTTTTAATTTGCATTTTCCTATTGGATACTGATGTTGAACACATGTGCTTATTTGCAAGCCACACACCCTCTTTGATAAAGTGTCTGTTCAAGCCTTTCATCATTTTTTAATTGTGTTGTTTGTTTTCTTCCTGTTGAGTTTGGAGAGTTCTTTATATTGAAATCAAGTCCTTTGTTGGCCAGGTGATTTACAAATATTTTCTCCCAGTCGATAGTCTGTCTTTTCATTCTGTTAACAGGGTGTATATATTTTCTAAAAACAAAACTGAAATCAGAAGGTGCATGCTGTTTTATAATATACTTTTTTCATTTAGCAATGTATCTTAAACATCTTTCCATGTTATTACTTCTTCTCAATATAACTTTTATGGCTGTACAGTATTGCCTTGCATGGGTGTACTACTGTAATTTATTTAACAAACTCTTCTGTTGAACATTTAGGTTGTTTTTAAATTTTTTACTTTTAAAAACATTACACTGGTGAACATACTTAGAGCTAAATCTTTTCACATTCTAAGTATTTCTCTAGGACAGATCCTGAGAAGCAGAATTGTTCTTTCATATTATATACATTTTAAAGGCTTTAAAAAAATACACAATGCAAACTGTCCTCCAAAAAGGATATTTAAGTCTCATGATCAGATATGAAGTCACATGGGGTACTCTCATTGCTTTTTAACTTTGCTTCCTTGGTAGCTTAAAAAAAAAGTATGTCTTTTTTTCTAATATGTTATTCTTTCATTACAAATAATGCTGAATATTTATTTAAATGCTTTTTGCTGTTTGTATATCTTTGTGTGTGTGTGTGAAGTGTCTCTTCATGTATACTTTTATATAGGGGTAGTTCATCTTTTTCTTATTGTTCTATAATAACTATATTTTATTGCAAATGTTTTCCCCTGGTTTTATTTCAATGTACCTTAATTGTGCAGGCCCCTTTTGAGTCCTTGTTCAAATCCTTGTAAATCAAAGATCCATCAGTGTTAAGGTCGCTGGATTTGGCAAATAAAAACAAACAACAAATACTTTTTAAATAAATATGCTCCAGATAGACATGGGACATACGTACTTATACTAAAAACTATCTGAAGTGTAAAGGTAACTGGGCACCCTGTATCTTACCTGCAACCCTAGCTAAGAGTCAAAACTGCATGGAACATGGCTGAATTGCATGTTGGGTTCTAAAGTCAGCACAATTGGCAAAAATTGTATAAGGCTGAAAGTGCCTTTAAAAGTCCTTTAAGTAGGGCTTCCCTGGTGGCGCAGTGGTTGAGAGTCCCCCTGCCGATGCAGGGGATGCAGGTTCGTGCCCTGGTCTGGGAAGATCCCACATGCCGTGGAGCGGCTGGGCCCGTGAGCCGTGGCCGCTGAGCCTGCGCGTCCGGAGCCTGTGCTCCACAACGGTTGAGGCCACAACAGTGAGAGACCCGCGTACCCCCCACCAAAAAAAAAAAAAGTCCTTTAAGTAGCTTTCAAAGTCAGAATGCGTGGAGTCTGCCTTCTACCTTATACGGTAATTCTTATGCTCCATGACTTTAAGAACCTCTCAGGAATAGGAGAAAAGTCCCTGGGCAGATGGCTGGTCATTAAAACCATTTCCCTCTTGTGTCAGTAGGTATGGGGAGGAAAAAGGGGAGGATGTTAAAGTGTTCCTGTCTGCCTACAGGCTTTTTCTGTTTTGTATCAACCTTCTAAGATGTTTAAACAAGTGGTTATTGGTAGTTGTGGTGGTTCAACAAGATTCAATAGTGAGGTTCATCCCACATGGGTATTATGTTCTAAAGTTAGTGCTCAAGAAAACATGACCACACTGTGACTCCACTGAATTGTTTTTATACAGTTACCCTTCAATCCACACGCCCCAACTCCCTCAGTCCACATTTTATTTTCAGTAAACATTCTAACCCCAAGTTACTCAAATATTTTTCTTGTGGGGGAACTTGTATATTTTGGATCATTCAGCAGCTACTTAAGAGTAATCATGGTGACAGGCCTCATATGGTTTGTTGAGCAATCATGTCCTGTTTCCTGCACCCTTTCTCTTTATTTCCCTTTCTGGACATTTTTTCTGAAAACTTTGTCCAACATTTTACTTTAGGGAACTATACCTAGTGATACTCAGAAGTTTCAAACCAATCATTAATCAGGAGCCCAAAGCAAAATGAACAGAATGATGTATTTATTTCTCTCAAACACAATTCACAAATGACATTCAAATCTCATTTATTTCTAGCATATTTAAAACATTCTGATGAAATAAAAAATGTGTAATCCTTGCCAAAGTTCATTTTAATAGGATTTGACCTGTAGTAAAAGACATTGTCATATTGTCTCCTGTTCTCTTCATTTATATGTATATCTATAATATACATATATATTCAACATATTTCCATTAATATGTGTATAAAAATGTTCACTCAGGTTGTTTCACATATTAGATATATTGCTTTCATTGGTTAATACTGTCTAAATATGCTGAACTTCTTTAATGCCAATTTCTAAATCCAACATGGTATAAAAGAATTACATGGCTCTTCTCAAATTGCTATGGTTTCTGGAAAATCTTATTTACTTTTGAAGAGATTGGCAAGTCAAGGAGCAACTCAAACATTTACAAATAAATATATATACATATATACACATACATAAATATATAGGTACACAAATATACATACACAGAAACATATGTATATGTATACATATATATTTAACTTTTTATCATGGAAAATTTGAAATGCATAAAATAGAGAGAAGGGTACCCTCCTGTGCCCAACACCCAACTTCAATGATAACCAACTTTTTCACAATATTATTCACAATAATGATATTATTCACAATAATGATATCTTCCAATTTTAGTATATGTGCTGCTGAAGCGAGCACACAATAACGATATCTCTTTTTTTTTTTTTTGCCGCATTGGGTCTTTGTTGCTGCACATGGGCTTTCTCTAGTTGTGGCGAGTGGGGGCTCCTCTTCACTGAGGTGTGCGGGCTTCTCATTGCGGTGGCTTCTCTTGTCACAGAGCACGGGCTCTAGGCATGCGGCTTCAGTAGTTGTGGCATGCGGGCTCAGCAGTGGTGGCTCGCGCGCTCTAGAGCACAGGATCAGTAGTTGTGGCGCACGGGCTTAGTTGCTCTGTGGCATGTGGGATCTTCCCGGACCAGGGATCAAACCCGTGTCCCCTGTATTGGCAGGCAGATTCTTAATCACTGTGCCACCAGGGAAGTCCACAATAATTATATCTTTTAATAAGCTTTTTTTCAAGTATAACATACAGAAAAGTGCACAGATCATAAGTGTGTAGCTCTATGAACTATTAAAAGGTGACTGCACCCAGGTAACCACCACCCAGGTGAGGCTATAGAACGTTACCAGCACTGCAGCAGCCCTACCACATGCCCACCTAATCACTACCTCTTTATAGATCCCAAAAGGTAACCACTACCCTGACTTCTAGCATCATAGATTAGTTTTGCCTGTTTTTGAACTTTATGTAAATGGAATCATACAAGTATTCTCATTGTCTTTCTTTTACTTAATATGTTTCTGAGATTAAAACACCTTGTTGTGTTTAACAGTGATTTGTCTTCATTGCTGTGTAGTATTCTATGGTAGAACTATACTACAATGTGTTTATCCATTCTACTGTAGATGGACATTAGAGCTCTATCTTGGTGAATACATCTTTTGGTGAATGTAAATAGGCATTTAGATCTAGGAGTGAAATTTCTGGGTTATAGAATATGTGTGCAAAACAACTTTCCACCAATTTGCATGCCCACTGGCAGTGGATGAGCATTTCAGTTGTTCCACAGCCCTGTCAACACTTGATATTGTCGGTTTTTAAATTTTAGCTCTTCTGCTGTGGGTGTAGCTGTATCTCATTGAGGTTTAATTTGCAATTTCCTCATGATTAATGAGGTTGAACATGTTTTCATTTTTGTTGACCATTGGCTATCTATTCTTCTGATGTATCTGTTTTATCTCTTGCCCATTTTTCTACTTAGTTGTCTTTCATAAGAGTTCTTATGTACTGGATAGGAAACTTTTGTTGGTTATATGCATAGCAACTATTGCTAAATTGCATTTAAAAAATGCAGGGTCATGAAAGAAAGCAAACAACTAGAGTACTAATATTGTTCACTTGCCTCACTTACGAGATGAAGGTGAACTATTTAAAAATCCATAAAAATTATCACAATCTGAGTTTGAGGTTGGGGTTTACCCAGTGGCCTAATATTTTTCACAGAAGTTTCAGGAAAAAGGCAAGTATATCTAATGACACAGAGGAGTGAATGGGTGGCTAGTTTATCCAGACAAAGTGCCCACTAGATGGCATTATCTTGGTGAAAAAGTGCAAAGAAGCCCCTGACAGGAGTTGGCCTGGTAATCACAGGTAGGCCTTGTTGAGTATAAACAATTTCACAGAACATGAACATCAGCAAGGACTCTCTGATCATGTTCAAGACAAAACAGGAGCCCTCTGTAATTATGTCTAAACAACAGGCAAAACCCTGAACATTGTCCAAACCACAAAATGACCAGACACCCCCCTACTCTGGCTAAGAGTAATGCCTGCTGTTTCTTTACCAGTTATATAACTTTAGCCTCAGTCTAGTCTGCCCTCCTCTAGATAAGACTTATTAAGATATCCAGTCTTAAGAATTACCACTGCTTCCTGGCAGCATCCAACCCAGAGCCAAGCTCCACTTCTTTAAACACTCCCCCAGATCATGCAGCACAAGCCCCAAATCCTATGAGTCTCCTTCTAACACCCTCTTACTGAGACACCCCATGGTTCCCCATGGTGTGCATCCTCCCTCACTGTATCGAGCAATAAAGTCGACCATTAAATAGAATGGCTTAAATATAAGCCATTAAATATATGCATGTCCCATGGAATATTTGGGACGTACAAAGACTAAAAAATTATTAATTGTTCATATGAAATTAAAATTTAACTGAGCATCGTATATTTCATTTGCGAGTAAAGACACAGAAGACGTGGGAAATGCAGAAAAGCACACTGTCCAAATAACTTTGGCGTAAAGGGGTGGAAGAAACAAAGGCCAGATTGTTAACAGGCTTAAATCGGAGCCGGCAAATGCTACCTGTAGCAGAGGAAAGGAGAAAATCTTATCCCTCAAGTTTTACAGCCGAGTCAGAAGTATTAATATTGGAAGAAAGGGAGCGTCACAGTCAAGGGGAGGATGGAAGCAAAACTTCATTTCTTCCTAGTTTGGAACTAGAATCCCCACTCAGCCTTTCTGCGTGGCAGCGCCCAGGGTAAAAGCGCCCACAAGGAAGGGATTCCATTTTGCGGCCTGGCTGAGGAGCCCGGCGATTTTCCCACGCCAGTCCCGGGATACCTGGCAGACAGCAACGCCAGGTAACGGAGAGAACCCGGGACCAGGCCGGATCCGGAAGTACGGAGTTCGCTCCGCCTCGCGGCCAAGCCCCGCCCCTCGGCCCTTCCCACTAGGCCCGGCCTTGCGGGATGACGTGTCTGAACTCTGGAGGCGGAAGCGGGGAAGAGGTCGCCGGGGTAGGAGCGGCGAGGTGCGGCTGGTTGGCCGTGCGCACGCGCGATTCGCGCAGTGGGCGGACCGGATTGCGCCTGGAGTCCGGTGACCATTTTTGTTGAGGAAGACTCCACTTCTCCGGGTTTTTGCTGATGCTGAGCTCGGCCGATAGAGGCGGCGGCTTGGTTTGGAAGGAAGAAGGTCAGGGACCCCCCCGCCCTTAGACATCCCCACTGCAGCGGGCTCGGTCTCAATGAGTGGCCGTTTGACTGCGGGCAGTCAGTCCCCCTTCTTTCCTCTGTGAACAGAGGCGGTTAAACGCGTGTGGAAAACCTCAGGTTTATTTCGGCGCTGAAAGTCCGCGATTCTAAATTCAGATCTAGAATTTATGGGGTCCGGCCAGTACCAGTCCTGTAGTGCTTTGCGGTTACTTGCCCTTCCTTTATGTGCTAGACGCTGCTCTAGGCTTGGGGCTGTAGAGAAGAGGTCCTTAACTCCCATGGGGTTTACGTGTAAACAGGGAGTGAGACAGTAAACAAATAACCACGTTAATTCCAGGTAGTGATAAGTACTGTGGGATACCAGGGTTAAGCAGAAGAGTGGAATTGAGGGATTTAAAGATTTTATGAGATCGCTGTTGTCAAGAGTGGAACCTGAGAGGCTATAGCAGTAAGTACTAGTGCAAGAGAACTAAGATTTTGGCTTGGGCTAGGGGGTAGCTGTGGACATGGAAAGTATTCAAAGGATTTAGTCTAGTTTAGCGGCCCGGCGAGCACAACTTGTTGAAGGACTGTATGTGGGGAGCGAGGGAAAGAGAAGTTTAGGTTACCTCCCAGGTTTTTGGCCTGAGAAGCAGGCGGGCAGCGGTGCCCATTTTCTGCTTTGTGGAACACTGGAGGAGGAAAAGGTTGGGATGGGAGCGGTGAGATAGTGAAGATAAGTATTTAGTGGCACCAGGTAACTAGAAGATAGCGAACAAAAAATGTTAATTGTCTTGCCCCCTTCCTTTCTAAATGGAGAGAACATTGCTTCCTCTTGTTATGTTGGAAATCTCTATGACTTCAAGTCTAGGATATTATAAATTCTTTTCCCTGGCCCAAGGAAGTTCAACAAATATGCTAGTTGATTTGCTCGAGGGAGAAGTGACCTAGACACGACCCCACTGCTCAGGCCCGCCTCACCTGCCTACCCACCGTCACCCCCGTTTGGGTTATAAAAGTGGCTGCCTTTCCTCTGCCCAGCACTTCATGTGCATTCCCCCCCCACCCTTAAACTTCACAACAAACTAAAGAAGATGGACATCCTTTTCTCTCTACTTCCCAGTTCTCCCCTATTATCTGGGACTTGGTGTTTTAACTTGCTCAAGGTCCACATAACTAGATAGTAGTGTTCCAAAGCTGGAGTTCATAGTGCAAACTACCTTTGCAAGGAAGAATTCCTTCATTGTTCTGGTTACGCCACAGTATAGAACAGTGGGTCTTAGCCTTTTTTTTGCAGGGTCATAGATTCCTTTGAAAACTTAATAAATGTTATAAACTTTCCAGGGGGGAAATGTGCACATCCCCACAAGAATTTAGATAGGATTGCACGGGTCTCCACATTTTTCTGAATTGTCCACTTAGCAAACTTGCCAATTCTTTTTTTAAAAAATAACTTTATGAAAGTTTAGTTTTATTTATTAAATTTATTTATTTATTTTGGCTGCATTGGGTCTTCGTTGCTGCGTGCAGGCTTTCTCTAGTTGTGGTGAGCGGGAGCTAGTCTTCATTGTGGTGCGCAGGCTTCTCATTGTGGTGGCTTCTCGTGGCCAAGCACAGGCTCTAGGCGCGCGGGCTTCAGTAGTTGTGGCACACGGGCTCAGTAGTTGTGGATCGCGGTCTCTAGAGCACAGGCTCAGTAGTTGTGGTGCTTCGGCTTAGTTGCTCTGTGGCATGTGGGATCTTCCCGGACCAGGGATCGACCCCCGTGTCCCCTGCACTGGAAAGCGGATTCTTAACCAGTGCATCACCAAGGAAGTCCTGACTTGCCAATTCTTGAATTCTGAGCGGGAGGTAGTTCTGGGTTATGATTCCTTGCTTATGTACTCTAAGTTGGTGCCCTCTTCTGCAGATTCGATTGAACTCTAAAGCTCAGAGGAATTGACTTTATAAAGACTGTTGCCCACCAGTCCAGTTCTACAAGGATCAAGCTATTCGCTACTGCAGTCGTGCACCAACAGTGCACCCTGAGGGGAATTCAGGACGGAGGAAAAAACAGGAATGTTCTGTGCTTTATATACTGGCCCTGGATAGTTAAGATGCGTATCTAAGGAATAATTGCAGTGAACTCAGATTCTTGCATCTTCTCATACATACAAAAGCACTAAAACCTTTAACTTGAGACGTCTGTTCTCTGTGTTTAGCAGTAACCTTTTGATGTTGGCCTACCTGTTTTTTTCCAGCCAAAAAACAACTATATATCCTGGCTCCTCCCTTACCTCTTCAGAACAGTTCCTCAGAGCTATCTGAGAGGCGGTCTCCTGTGCTATGGTCCTCAGTAAAGTCCCCGAATAAAATTTAACTCACATCTCTTATGTTGTGTGTTTTCCTTTGTCACGAAAAGCAAGTTTCTCCTTGAAAAATACTCAAAATGCACCACACAAACACACACAAGTACGTCTGTGCATATACAAACGGACATCGCATCACTTCAATAGGAAAAGTGACAGAAACTTGCCCAGGGATGATCATAGCAGATTTCTATTTTGCTGGAACTACATTTCTCACTGGGCTCTCAGGTGTGCTCCTGTCTTCCTTTGCAAAGAAATGTCAACACTCCCTTCTCCTATTTGTCTACTCCCATTTTCCCCCCACCTCATTTCCACTCACCTCTTTAAAGAGATCTTGTTTAGTCTATGCAAACAATCACTGTCCCACGCAAGAATGAGTCACTGCATCCAATGCTGGGAACCTGTCCGTGCACACACCTCTGAGTAGCTGTCTATTTGAAGATTTGTGGCTAGTTCCTCCCCATTGGTTTCCTTATCCTGCACCCAACCGTCTCCCAAACTTCTCCTTCCCTCCACCAACTCAGCCTTCATCAGCAAGTACTTTTTGGAGCACCACCTCTGTAACAGGGGCTGGTGTGCCTTGGGCACTGTAGTGAGGAAACCGTGGAAAACCAGGGCAAGGCAGCAAGCACGGGGCGCTGGACAAGTGAGACGCTCTACGACGCCCCACGGGGCCTCTAGATCGGAATTTGGAACAGGACGGGAGCGCTGGACCCTCTCCCGCTGCAAACACCCAGCCGACCTGCTGAAAACCTGGCAAGTGGATTTCCGCCACTCTCCCTCCCGGAAACTCCTCGGGGCGCTTGCGGCCGCTCTCACTGAGCATGTGCAGGCGGCGCTGCGCATGCTCCGTCGAAGTCCGCTTCGGCGTCTGTTGCGGAACCCGCGGTGGCTCCTAGCGCAACCGGAACTATCCGTCGCGGGGCCGGCCTGCTTCAGCTCCGGCGGACTGGTTGTCGTCGCCGAGCCTCCCCGTCCCTCCTTCCCTCTTCACCCCCCGCGGCTCTGCTGCCCTTTCCCCGAAACAGCCGTTATGAGCGCGAGGCTGCCGGCGCCGTCTCCACCTCGGTGGCAGTTGCTGCTGTCGCTGCTCCTGCTGGGGGCGGCCCCGGGCCCGCGTCGGAGCGCCGCCTTCTACTTGCCCGGCCTGGCGCCCGTCAACTTCTGCGAGGAAGAAAAAAAGAGCGACGAGTGCAAGGTGGGTGCGGCCTGGCGGACCCCCCGGTGCACAGTCGGAAGAGGAAGCCTCCCCCTGCCAGGGGGAGCCGGCGTCTCAGGGGAAGGGGGCGTAGCAGTGGGTGCGGTCGGGTGTCCCCAGAAGTGCGTGGGGTTGGCCGTGCTGTGGGGCGCAGGCTCTGGAACGGCCTCCGTACCGGGGTAGATTCTGGCGGACTCGGCGGGCCAGCTAGCACGAGCAGGTGGGCTGAGTTTTCCCGGAACAGGGACTGTGTGTGTACGGCGCTCGCTTTGGCGTTGGAGGCGTGCGGGTCAGCGAGCGTTCCACGGGCGAGTGTCCGCTCACAGCCCCGTGTCCTGCTTCCAAGGAAGGGGACGGCCAGGTCTTCTAGTAACGTGTAATTTTATTGCTTCCCGTTTTCTACTTTTCTGGAACCCTGGTTGGTTATGAGGACTTGTTCTTTCTAGGACTTAGGTGTTTTAACCTCACGGTTAGCAGTCGCTTCCTTGTTTGTGGGATTTAACACCCAGAACCGCGTAAACCGCATTAATAAGGAGTCGCTGTGATGGTTGAGACAGTTAATGTCTACCATTTAAGTGTAAAAAAAAAAAAAATTAATATGCAAAAAATATGTAAGACCCCACTAGTTTCTCTGAGATCGTTTTAAACACTTAAAAGGAGCGGACAACAGGAGAAACCGGCGTTTTCTTCCTAGGGCAGATCTTGAAAACTTTGATCTCTTACCACTTTAAACTCAAGGTTTTCAGTTTAACCACTAGTAAAAGAGACGTAGGTAGAGTAACCTGCTTTTAGGTTATTAGGTAGAGGGCAGGAAAGTATACATACACAGTTACTTTAGTTGCTAAAACTTACCCTTTGGGGCGCAAGAAACTTTGAAACCGTCAATACTTTTAACAGTTCAAATAATCGTTCAGCAAACTTTTACAATCTATAAGTAGGTTTATTTACTAAGCTTGGTTTTTTTAAGTTGGTGTTTATTTTATTACTGCTAGCTTTACTATAGTTGTGAATTTTGAGCTTATTTTAGGGCACTAAAGAAGCTATTAAACTTTTCATGGCATTTTACAGTTTCTGTTTAAAAACTTGGATCTCTAAAAATGTCTAAGAATCTTTCAGGTGTACTCACATCAACAGTTAGTGCTTGAATACTGTAACTCTCGTACCTTGCAGTGCAAGAAATTTTCACTCTTTGAGAGTTCTGACTGAAAGAAAATAGTGCTTCCAAGTGGAAGAGAGCTAGTCTCACAAGCACACAGGTTTTTCCATTAAATATTTTAGTAATCAGCCTTTAAAACTTAGTATTTGGTCTTTAAATTTAAATTTAACAGCAATCGTGTATTGTCTAACTAGTGCCTTAGACACAAAAAAGATATTCCTGTCTCCTAGGAACCTCAAAGGTCATAAGCTTATGACAGATTATCAAAATCTGATATGTTATAAAAGATGGCTGTCCAAAGTGCTCTAAAACACAAATAAGGAAACATCTGCGGATTGGAGTCTTCAGGGAAAGCTACAGAGAGGAAGTGACATTTGAGATGGACTTCAGACATGAGTATGAGTGGAATTTACAGGTGGTCTGCTGGTTAGATAATTTTGTTTCCTCAACAGGTCCTTCTTTAGGTAGTTACCTTTTAGTTAACTTTCGATTAATTTCAGGGAATCCTTTTGGATTTTTAGTTTTCACAGGTATAGGGATAAAACAGGCAAGACAGATCATTTTTCTGAAGTGTTTGGATTTCATCTTTGTTGCCAGCTACTTTCACATCTTGGTCAGTGGAAACAGATCTTAGACCAGTAGAAAGAGGCACTTTTAGCAGTCTTTCCCTAGAATTTGACTAACTGGTGTAGGGAATTTGAAGTACACTTTAATATTTCTTCTCTTTGCTTCTCAAAGGAGAAAAACAGTAAACTTAAATTTCCATTACTTCAATCAGGGTATTGATATTTTTTTTCTCATCCATTTCATATTTGTTAAGGAAGACAGTCTTGTCTACACTGTCAGAAAAGTTGAAAGGACTTATTTTAAAAATTGGAAATGGGAGTTGTGAAATGGGAATAATTATTTCCAGAGGTGCTTTTAGGTTAGGGAATCAGGAGTTGGATGAATTGGGTAGGTCATTGATACTATTTCTATCAGTTTTTCCAACTGTAAGATAGAGATAATCATATTTGCTTACTATATATTCCCCTTGAAAGATATTTTGCCTTTCCTGGAGGGAAAGTACAATATTTATCATTGTTGCAATATTATACAATATTCATAAGTGTAAAGATGAACCAAGTTTATCTTCAGCATAAGTAATTTATGGAGTATAATCTTTACATATCTTGTGAAGTCCATGTCCTGTATTTAGCTCACCATGTATATTGAGAGACAATCAAAAGAACCGTGAGGATTTGGTCATTTTCTCCTCTCAAAATTATTTTATGTTCAATTTACTGACATAGAAACAGAAGTCCAGTGAACATACAGTCATATTCATATTCCTTTAACTTCTGATTTATGATCTTCATTAGCCTTAATAAACAGTGTGACTGTGTTCTGTGCCTTTTTTTTTTTTTTTAGCTTGCTATCATTACAGGTACATTTGAGTATCAACATAGTGCACATTTTCATTGACTGTACAGTATTTCATTGTAGTGTTACAATACTATGGTTTGCTTAGCTGTTTCTTGCTTGTAGGGCATTTAGATTGGTCCCGGTTTTTCTATACTGTAAATAATTTTGCTAGAATGTATTTAGCAGGAATTCATTGCATATTCACAAATTACTAGGTCAAAGGGAAGAAGCAATTTTATAGCTCTATTTAATATTACCAGGTTTCTTCGAAGAAAAGTAGGTTTGATTTACAGTGCCATTAGCTGAATGATTCCATGTGTCTTCACAGTATTTTATAGTTTTTATTTATCAATTTAATAGCTATGTGATGGTACCTAAACATTTTTTAATGCTGCATTGCTTTTGTTGCTGTTGAGGTTTCTCCATCTTTCAATTCTCTTATTTGTCTTATTTTGTTAGTTTTTCAAACCACAGTATTAAAGAATTGAACCATGGTATTCCTTTCTGCTAGCATTTTACTTTCTTAAGCTCAGGGGATAATATGTTGACTGCAGTAAGTAGAGTAAGCCCTGGTCAGAAGTGAATAGATAAATGTGAAGTTACCTTTAGATTGAGTCTTAAGTGTGCTAAGTGGCATTCTAATGGCTGATAACTGAAGATTAGTGAGCAGTTCACCCTTGCTGCTTTTAACTTTCAAGCAATTATTTAATGGCTTGTCAACATGAACAACTAGCTCTGGAAAACATTTGCCACTTTTTTACTGTTTGATGATGTGTGTGCACGGACAGGTCATGTTCTTAGATGAAAGAGTAAGATTTTCTTTCCTGTCCAGTAAGGAAAAATGACCAAATATACCCCCCTGGTGTTAAAAAAAAAGTTTAAATGGATTAGTTCAACAACTTTTTTATTAAAAAAATCAGAATCACAATTTTAAATTTCCTTTCTCAGTAGTTACTTTTAGAAGCTTTTAATAAATTCTGTGTCTATTATTTTGGGAGCAGTTGCCTATAAATATGGAATTAGTCAAATTTAAGAAAACAGTTCTAAACGTTGCTCTGCACAAACACAAGAATGAATGTATTATTTACCTGCTTTAACTTGACCATAGAGATTTTGAAGATTTTGAAATATTTGAACAAAAAATATAATTTACATGTGTACCTAACAATATAATTGGTATATATTTATCGATATTTAGTTTCATGTTTTCATAGGCTTTTTATGTTTGTTTGTTTTGCGGTACGCGGGCCTCTGACTGTTGTGGCCTCTCCCGTTGCGGAGCACAGGCTCCGGACGCGCAGGCTCAGCGGCCATGGCTCACGGGCCCAGCCGCTCCGCGGCATGTGGGATCTTCCCAGACTGGGGAACGAACCCGTGCGCCACCACTGCGCCACCAGGGAAGCCCCATAGTTTTTTTTCTGGAAGAAGAGTATTGACTCTTAGCTACTGGAAAGTAATCAGTGTGTGAGGGTTACTGATATTGTTTCAGGCATGAAATCTGTCATTGGAAAGAACGACTTTGGATAAATCCACATTCCAACGATTGTTCTCTGTTCCTGTGAAAAAGTACATGGAACTGAGTTAGAAGGTTTGCGTTCAGAAATTAAATTTTCGAATAAAACTATTTTAAAACTGTGATCGTTCATTATAGTGGATGTGAGAGCTAGGATTAGGAAAGCAAGCGTTGTTGATACAGATAAAATACTGTCTTACTGCTGTCTACAAAGGGAAGCCCTTTTCAAGAGGTGTGTTCTTGAACATCTGAAACAAAACCACAGACAGGTGCTCCACATGCAGACACACATAAGTTCTAGAAACTGGTCTGAGCTCAGTCAGCCTTAGAGCCCAGTTTCCCAAACCCCTACTTCTGTTCTTCCTTGCAGTTTTCTATTGCAGTGTCCTCGTAGTAAGTGTTGTACTGTAGTTAGTTGTAGCTGCCTAAATATATGCACTCTACAAGGCCATTGGCTATTGCCATGAAAATTAACTAAGTGTTGATGAAAGGCTTTGTAAGAAATTTGTGAAATATATTTTTCTTTGTTCTTCTTACTCTCACCTTTTCATACCTCTTTAGTGCCCTTTGCTAATTACAGTGATAGAAACTACAATTTGTGTACTTTATGTGTGCCAGTTATATATTAATCTTAGTTAATCCTCCAAACAATCCTGTGGTTTTTAGATAGGGAAACTGAAGCTGGGTAGGATGCGGTACCCTCTCAACCAAACATACCTCCATAAGTAGCGAAGCTAAGATGCAACTCCAGGAGTGTCTGAGTCCGAAGTCTAGGCTCTTCACCACGTTGGGGTACTCCTGGATCTTCTAGACTGAGCGCCGTACCTCTTCTCCTGCCCTGCCCTGCCGATCCTGGGCTGCTTGTAATCCTGGACTTCCACAGTTATTGCAGTTACAACAGAAAGCTCTTTATCTATGTCATCAGTTTTTAACCAGTTACATTTTATGTTTATTCCTTTCTTTGATACAGTTTAAAGTTGAAATTTTATTTTTTGATGGGAAGTGGAGGAAGAACCTTAGTATCTAGGAGATCAGCTTCTGGGCATTGTTGGTCAGGTAACTCAAAGCTCATGAACATCCATTTGTGAGTTCCAGCATTTCTATTGGGATTTTAAAATTGTATCTGAGCTAAGGTTTTCCTTCTTTGGACTTTTTCCCACTGTGGGCTTCTCCAATATTAAAGTAATTGAAGCTTCCATAGTTTTCCTTTTCTATGGCTGTACCTTGGTATCTCAGACACTTTTGTGACTAGTCACTTGCTTTGATCATTGTACAAAGTCACATTTCTTCACTGAGATTTCTTTCTACCTTGAAAAACAGTTGTAGGTGTCGGGTGGGACATACATGACGGCAGTTGTAAAAGCAGAATCAAAACAAAGGAACAGGGCTTCCCTGGTGGCGCAGTGGTTGCGAGTCCGCCTGCCGATGCAGGGAACACGGGTTCGTGCCCCGGTCCGGGAAGATCCCACATGCCGCGGAGCGGCTGGGCCCGTGAGCCATGGCCGCTGAGCCTGCGCGTCCGGAGCCTGTGCTCCGCAACGGGAGAGGTCACAACAATGAGAGGCCACCGTACCGCAAAAAAAAAAAACAAAGCAACAAGGAAATGGGGGGAAATGCAGTCCTATAGCATGGCATGCTTTGAAGTAATAAAATAGGGTGTAGTTGTGACCAAAGTTGGGATCAGAAGTAGAGTGGGCAGATGGGGACTAGAAATAAAATTGTACATTTGGGAGAAGGATTTAGAAGGAAGATGATAGAACTCTAAATTAATTAAAAGCATTTCCATAAAAGGTTTCTTAGGGTGGTATTGTAATCAGTCTTGTTTTGTCTATGTCTTGCTTTAGAATTTACAGTCTTGCTTTAGGATTAATCTGTACATTTCTTAAAATGGTTAATGTTGTCACAACTTTTCATGCTTGTAATAACTCATTTTGGGACAGTTGAAAGTGGGAATGTGAAGAAAGTAACCTTTAAGGAAGGCTCTTTTGAGTCATGTAAGTGATATCTTGGAGTTGGCTATCTCCAGAAGGAGATGCACGTAATTAACTCTTGGATGGGGAATAAAGAAGATGTTTAGAATGGAAAATGACCTTAAAATGAATCAAGTATTGCTCTCTTACAGCGATTGCTATTTTAATAAGAAAACTAAATCCCACTAGCTACCCTAAGAACACATAAATAGCTTTGCCACTTTTCTCTTTTACTTCCTTGAATGTGTGCCCTATCTCCCCATCTGGATTATAAATTCTTTGAAAGGCAACCATTCATGGGTTTTATATTATTATGGCATTCACGGTCTCTAGTACAGGACATTATGGGCTTTGAATAAATGTGTTGATTGAATGAATTTCCCATGGTTTTTCAGGGTTTGTTGTTGTGAATGTTCCTGGGTTTTCACATATATTGCAAATTCTGCTATTTCCCCCTATTTATTACTTCTTTTGAAGTCATCTTTCCTGCTTCTGACATCTTCCCACACTAAACTTACTCTTTAGTCTTTATTTCTTATTGCTTTGATTTGGCTTCTGTCACTTCATAATATGACTAAAGTCTACTCTCATCTTTCAAGCCTTTTCTTTTTCCAACTTTTAATTGTGACAATTTTCAAAATGCAAAAAAGTTGGAAGAATAGTATAATGATCACCTGTATATCCACCTAGACCCTTAGAGCCAACAGTTGTTTATATTTTCTTCTATTTGTTTTATCTGTGTGTATATTTATATTTTTTAGGGATGAATGTCATGTTTGTAACATACTTTTGCCCTTCATGAAACCACATAAACTCCTTTCTTCTTTCTTGTTTTTAACATTTGTCCTACTGTCATAGTACGAGGATCTCGTAATATTATTCTTATAATACTTATAATATTTTTGAAATTTTCCTGTTTCACTATAAGGGTCAATATTTAAAATAGAGTGTTGTAAATGTAGCATATTTACAAATTCGTTGTAAATTGCTCTATTCTGTGTTAAATGTATCAGTTTAAATTTACAATTCTTAGCATGTTTTAAATGAGATAAATACTAAAATTTCAAATTCTCACAGTTTAAAAAAGGAAGAATGAATGAAAGTGCTACAGAAATAGCCAAAATGAACTGAATATCCAAGGTGTGTTTTGATTAGTTCACCAAGTGATGGAAGAAGGTCCACAATTTAGTGGTGATATTTATGATGGACCAACTTTCCTGTAAAAGTAAGTGTGGAAAAGTGTCAGGAGAGACTAGAAGGAAGAAAAGTGGAGGACTGAGAGCAGCAAAACGTAAAAGTGGGAGCAGCAGTTGAGTTTACTCACTTTTTTGAGCCAACAGTCCAGTTTTGGAACTTATTTGTCTTAAAGTAGAACAAGTAATCCCTAGCTCATAAGGTTACTATGAGAATTGTGCTTGATAATTATTATCTTCCTCTTCCCGAGACCGATAGCCAGGAAGGGAGTAATGAAGAGGCACAAACAGTAGATCAGAAGCCACTGTGCTTAGTCTCCTTTAATGGGAGGCAGGAAGGAGCGCCTCTCACAGAACCCCTCAAGGTTATCCTTATACTAATACATATTTGGATTGAGGAAGGTCCAGCTTCTCTGAAATAACAGGTAATAACAGCTATCTTTATCTAGCTTACAGTTAAACATTTAACTTACAGTTATCGTGTGCCAGCTATAAACCAGCTTCTGCATCGTTTTCTGTTTTATTATTACCTCATTCATTGCTCACATTCAAAATTACTTGCCCATAAGCACATATTTATTAGCAACAGACCTAGGATTTGAAATGAACCCAGCGGTCTGACTCTGTTCTCCCTCCAAACTGAAGTTGTGTTCTCTATTTATATGTTGTGTGTGCTAAAATTAGTTTTGTTTTTGGGTGAAAGATTTGTGAGAAGAATTGTTTTTGAATTTTGCCGTCAATATTTTGGAAAATTTTGTGGACAGACCTTGATAATTGTAGACGTCCTTATAAATCACACAGCAAGGCTGAAACATTGCTTCTTCGGTGACGTTAACGTTTTTGTCATTAGGAGTAGAATTTGAAGCTACGTCACCAGATCAGGAAAAGTTGATAGATACGGTAAATTTAATGGGAAGTTGATAGTAGACAAAATGCCAAGTGTGAGACGGATAAAAACTAATAATGTACAAATAAGAAAATAGGGAGAGGAGGGTGTGTGGGTCTTTGGGCTCTAGACTGAAATGGAATAAGTGTGGTAATAATCAGTTTAAATGATACTAAATTATATAAGCAGAAGACTAGCATGGTGTCTAAAAGGGAAATTTTCCTGGCTTCTAGAGTTTGCTTCAGAGACTTAAAGTAGACTTAGAGGGAGCCAGGAATTTGATGTCTAAAGTTTTGACAAGATTGTTTTTTAAAAAGGTTAAATTGGAATTTCAAGGGGTGTGGGTTAGCCTAGGGGCGAGCGGGGTTTGGGAATAAACCATGGGGACTAGTGAAAATGGAGGCAGACTTCCAGAAGTCCCTGAGGCTAATGTGGATCTTAAATTTAGCAAAAAGAATGAATGTGAAATGTTTTAATTAGCTAGTACTGTTAAACTCTTGTATCAACATAATATCAAGCCACTGGGAATATACTTCCAGAAGCTCTCTTAAAGTTATATGAGAGAACAAAAGGTAGTAAATTAATCTGGTCATGGACAAGTTAAAGTATATTTGAGGAAAAACAGTTAACAATTATATATTTGAGGTGATGAGCTTTAAACTGTCAGTTACAGAACATTGGAAAGAGATGAAGAGTGTCATTGAAGAATTTATGCTTTTGGCCAAAAAGGCTAATGAAAAGTAACAATGTCATTCTATACATATATGAAGCTTTGATGTCTATACCTTGAATTCTGCCTGTAATTCTCAGTGCTATACCTTTTAAGAAAGATGTGAGAATAGGACAAGGTCCCGAGAAAAGCAGCTGGCATGATCAAGGAGATAGATGATTCAAAAGATTAAGACCTTTCCGTTTTGAAAGACTAAGACTCAAAGGAGAGATGAGAGAAGTCAGAAAATGAGGATAAGGTTTTCCTTCAATCTTACAATCCTAGAGCTAAGAGATGTACCATGAAACTTCAGAGAGAACATCATAGGCTAAGCAGAAATTCTTGCCTCATCCATTGGGTAGAAATGGAAGAAACTTTTACCCTAAATTTATATGCTCTTCAGCAGTGTCCTAAAATTTTTTTTTAAATGGCATCAAATCTCTGAACCTTTTGCCCTGTTTTGGGTTTCCTAAGATATGAATTTAAAGAACATTGAAAAATACCTAGTGAACAGAGCTCAAGGATGAACTAGGAGTCCAGTCCAGCTTGCTGTCTCTTTTGTAGGGTCCTCAATCTAAGAACTGTGTTTACATTTTTAAGTGATTAGAAAAAAAGTAGAAGAAGAAGAATATTTAGGGATGAGTGAAAATTACATGAAAATCAAATTTCAATCCCCATAAATAGTTTTATTAGGCTACAGCTGGGCTCATTCACTTATGTAATGTTTGTGGCTGCTTTTGTACTACAATGGCAGAGACTGCTGGTCCAGCAAAGCCTAAAATATTTACTCTCTGGCCCTTTAAGAAAAAAATTTGCCAACCTCTGGGATAGACTAACATTCGAGTTATTTTTCCAAGTAAAGGGAAGATTGCAATGACTGGAGTAAAATATGAAGTATATGAAGAGGGTTTATAAAGGGTACTAAGCAGCATTTTATTCTTTTCCATTACTGTGCTGTCCCATATAGAAGCCATTAGACGCCTGTGACTATTTTTTTTTTTAATAAATTTTATTTATTTATTTATTTATTTATTTTTGACCGCATTGGGTCTTCGTTGCTGCGTGTGGGCTTTCTCTGGTTGTGGCGAGCAGGGGCTACTCTTCCTTGTGGTGTGTGGGCTTCTCATTGCGGTGGCTTCCCTTGTTGCAGAGCACAGGCTCTAGGCTTGCAGGCTTCAGTAGTTGTGGCTCGTGGGCTCCACAGCGCAGGCTCAGTAGTTGTGGCACACGGGCCTAGTTGCTCCGCGGCATGTGGGATCTTCCTGGAGCAGGGCTCGAACCCATGTCCCCTGCATTGGCAGGTGGATTCTTAACCACTGCGCCACCAGGGAAGCCCCCTCCTGTGGCTTTTTAAATGTAAAATTAAATAAAAATTTAAATTCAGATCTTCAGCCACACTGACCACGTTTCAAGTGACCAATGGCCCCGTGTGGCTAGTGGCTACTGTATTTGACAGAACAGATAGAGTATTTTCATTGCTTAAAGTTCTATTGGATGTTACTGCATAATAGTAAATACTTACATAGTACTTTGTGACAGGCACTGTTCTCGAATCTTCTCAAAAACCAGTTGCAACAGGGATTATTATTACCTCCATTCTACAAATGAGAAAACCAAGGCACAGGGAAGTGAAGAAACTTCCCCAAGATCACACAGCTAGTAAATGTCAGAGCCAGGATTTAAACCCAGGCAGCCTAGCTTCAGAGTCTATGTTCTTAATCTCTTTGTACTGAGAGTAAGGAATATGCTTAATTGTGGCACAAGGGAGTTAGCTTATGTGATGAAAATGTGGATCTATGGATTTTGAGACTCGAAACATAGAAAGTTGTGTAGAATATAATAGCTGCATTCCTCCCTAGAAAGAAATCTAAAGATGTGAACTGGATTAGCTTTATAGGAACTTTCAGTCTTCATTAAGAAACATTAAATAGGGCTTCCCTGGGGCGCAGTGGTTGGGAGTCCGCCTGCCAATGCAGGGGACATGGGTTCGTGCCCCGGTCCAGGAAGATCCCACATGCCGCGGAGCGGCTGGGCCCGTGAGCCATGGCCGCCGAGCCTGCGCGTCCGGAGCCTGTGCTTCGCAACGGGAGAGGCCACAACAGTGAGAGGCCCGCGTACCGGAAAAAAAAAAAATACAGTAAATAGAGCGCTTGGATTCTGGTATATCTTCATAGCAGTGTTGACCCCTTATAATTAGTGAAAATTATTTTGGCAGAGTAAGCTATCAACGGGGAATTTTGCCTTCACAACAGTTATGTAAGTTTGTGATAATTACTCAAGCATTCTGTAAGCTTAAATATCATGTCCCATTATCTTCTTAGCCAAAAAGACCAGTGATACAGTCTTGAATATTTTGTACAAGGAGACACAGTTAAACTCTTTTTGTGTTTGAGACAGTGTTACCATTGAGTTGTCATTTTATTTTAGTACGGTTTTAGGGGTTTTATGTGTGTTTTCAGTACCGTGTGCAAAGGCTAATGTCTTCCATTGTATATCGTGAATATTGGATGAGCATTTTAGTGGATGAGCAGTGTAGTTTAGGCATTCCCTATTCTGAATATCATTAAATTTATTTGGTTTTCTTTATTTAACAAATACATAGCACTTCATGTATTAGGCACTGTTTGACATACTTTATAAATGTTAACTCATTTAATCCTCATACCTCTGTGAGGTAGTTACTGTTATCCCCATTTTGCAGATAAAGAAACTGAAGCACCCATGAGGAAACTGAGATGCTAAATAACTTGACCAAGTATAAGTGGTAGAGCTGGGATTTGAACCCAGGCAAACTGGCCCCAGAGGTCTACTTTTGCCCACTGTGTTTTGCTGTTTTTCCAATGACAGTGTATTATTAGTTTTTGTACATTGAACATCTTGTCTCACTTTTGGGGTATTAACAGGTATAGAGGACTGCTGACCGCCCTAGTAAATGAGATCGAAATGGCAGGTGTGGCTTTATGCTCTTCCAGGTAGCCTCAGATCAGAATCCAGAGGCAGCCATAGTGATCTAACCCTATAAAATACAGGTAAACAGCTCCTATTTAGTTGTTTTTGGTTAGTACCAAAAGTACTTCAGGGCACAGATTACTTACTGACATTTTCAACTAAAGAATTCTGTATTGAGTAGCAGTGAGCCCCTATTGGGAGAGTGGGTACCTGGGTACAAGTTCCTTTGGAACTTCAAATATACGTTGAAGAAATCCTGGG